>NC_134412.1:57182343-57840343 GCF_038048845.1 Mixophyes fleayi | reverse complement strand
GGACATTTCAACATACATCATGATAATCTGTAGGAAGAAAATATGATTCCCTATTATTGGTTACAGCACAAAGTTTGTACGCCATTATTTATTATATTTTATTTATAATGTAATGCCATATGTACATTGGGAGGATAATGACACAAATTACACACAATGACATAAACCAGAAGGAAAAAATGCCCAAATGAGTTTATAATCTAGAGATATGGGGAACACTTGATACATGAAGTAGAGGAATAACAAATGTAGCTGCTGGTGTTGAAACTGTACGTGGCTTTTGTAGGACAGCAGCATTATTAGCTGCCAATAATAAAGCAGTCGTTAGTGACTGGCATTTCCCTGCAGCTACTGGTGGTGCGGGTCAGTTAGAACAAGGAGAGACGGCAGAAGACGGGGAAATGAAACATTACTCAGTCATGTAGAAATCCTAAAACAGTCATCTTTTGTCAACCATAACTGTCCTTCACCATTTATTATAGCTGGCCCTCTCTTTTAATTGCAGAAAATAATAATAATAATAATAATAATAATAATAATAATAATAATAATAATAATAATAATAATTCTGGCCACTAATGTCCAGTTATGGTCAAAATGTCACACAGCAACAGAATAAGTTTTCTCTTTCTGCTCTGGCTCTCTACCCTTCATCATTCCTACCACCTTCATCTATTGATCTATTGTGGCCTCCTCTCTACTTCTGTGTGCAGCATCAGCATCAGCATCACAGTAAGTTTGATGAAGGAGGAGGTAGAATTGAGGTTGAGGTGGTAAAGCAGCTTATACAAGGATTGAGGGAACAATGATGGCTAAATACATCTCTTCCTCCCTCCGTGAGCCAGCTATACCCCTCCCTTTTTATGCCATTCCGTCCTGGCAACAGTCGTATATCTATTTCTAAGGACACCAGTTTGACCACTCCGTCAGCAGGCACAGCAAATCTTAATTCAAAACATGGCTAATGGCGATGTTGCACAGCAGATCTGGCCAACTCATGGCTCTAAAGGTGTTCTGAAACAACAAGCCCAGCATATCTTTTGACTATTGACTATCAGAGCATTATGGGGATTGCAGTTTCACTACATGTGGATTGCCATATGTTGGCCAGGCCTGTTGTACATGATACAACATGCCAACATAGTATCAGACACCTTGCTAAGGCTATTTTGAAGCATCAGAGCAGTCAATGCACCAAAAGTGACGTTTCAGCATTACAAAGGTACTCTCAATCACAGACTGACTATGAATTGGTGTTTCATTATATCTCTGTTCACCTCTAGTACAAGGATTTGCAAGAGGTGTTAACAATCATGGTCTTACCACATGTCACCCAAAAGAAATATATTAAATTATTTTAGGCACTAAATTAATGTTACAAAGTAGAATTTATTTTGTCAAGCATGTAGCAGAAGTTAGTACCCTCATTACACAATTATGGTTACAGAAAGATGCACATACATTACATAAAATAATAACATACTTAACCATCAACTTTCGAGCTTAATGCTTTGCATACAGTTCAGACAGGTGGAGTAAGGCATCATAGGAGGACCATGGAATGATCGTTGTGTGCATGCGTGTATCAATCAGTGAATGGTACGATGATAGTGTCTATAAATTTCCTCTTATTGGTGCGCGTATATGCGCAGTCCATTGCAGCAGTATTGTGGGAAAGGGGATTAACTGAATAAACATTTAGTTGTTGCCAATCATAATCGGTGGTTAGAAAAATAATATATTTTGGTGCTTTTTTTACACAGTGATCTCAGAATTGCATTGAAATACACAGAAAATATACTCTGCACCATGCCCATGACTGGGAGAAAGCTTTAAAAGAACTCTTTGCAAAAAACATAGACTGATTATTAATTTTACAAGCCCTGGAACAACTTTAGTGTGGGCTGTCATTGGCCCCAAATCATCTAACAACTGTTCCTGTTCAGTCGCAAACTTTGTGTCACCTCAGCATCACGAAGCTAAGAAAAAATCCATCTGTCTCTTTAATGTCTAAGTGCCCTATAAACATCTACATGGACAATGGGGCCTATTATATTATTACAAGCACTAAAGAAATGATTATTTATTATTGCTTATGGTAGCTATAAAAAAAATCGCTAATCACCGGCACTCATGAAACGATATTAACAAGTTAACTTACCATCTCACCGGACCAGTCCCTACAGCTGTATGATTTGCGCATATGCAGTGGATCTGAAGATCCGCTAACGTGGGAGGAAAAAATAACTAAATAAAGTTTAAACACAGATTTTACTTAAAATTCACAATATTCACAATGCTCAAGCTGATAACGAGTCAATATAGCACCTGATACCAAGTGCAAATGTTGTAGATATAAATGAAAAGTACTTGACAATTTCCATGGACACTTCTTCCTGCTTACAGAATATTTGAAACCAAGCAGACTTTTAGTCCACGCTAGCCCCCCCTTGATTAACCCGATCTCCAGGGGTACAACTGCACGCTGGCTAGGAAGAGAACATGTTTTTATTTTGATCATTTTTTATCGCACTGTATAGTATAAGTTTTATTACATGTACTGATATCAATTTTGATAATGTACATTGCAGAATATGATTTGTGTATGAATGGAAGATCTGATATATAGCTAATATGCGATTAATGAAATTCGATAAGAGTAATTAAGTTGCTCTATAAGGAGTGGTGTGCTTTATGCTGGATGCACCCATCCTGACGAAGTTGCCCTAGATGAAACTCGTAGAGGATGGATGAGGAATACTCTGTGTGAGGTCTGCTCTTTGCTGAAATATCCACAGAGACGTTGGGAGAAAACCCATTAGTTACTATGATATGCTGATATTTTTATCAATTTCTGGTATGTGCATTATTTGTGTATTTTAATAATAAATCAAATAATATCATTTTGATAATGCACCATGGAAGCGCCCCACAGATTTTAGTTATTTTATGTAAAAATTTCACCATTGATGCATTTAAAAAATAATTTTTTAACGTTTAACTAATCTCTCATCTCTTTGCTTGAAACAGGTGAATGCTTCTCTGTCGATTTCTAAAATTGTCATTTGATGGATTGATACATTTAGACCAATGGGGGGACTTTGAAGTGATTTTTTTTTCTATTTTCACCATATCTTGCCAGAATACAACAAAAGTAGGGGCAGTGGGCTTTCTAGGGGCAGTTCCGGAATCCAGAACGTGGCCATGAAGGAAATAGATTAGCATAGTTGCATAAATTAACTGTGAGGTGCAATGCAGGGGCGTTGCAAGCTTTTGGGGCACCCTAGGCAAACCTTCAGGCTGCCACCCCGACTTCCCCACATCACAGTTCATCACATGTTTGGCTGTCCTGCTGCCTGTACTTGCAGCTTTCACTGCATGCGGCTGCTGGTGTCTAAAGCTCAGTTGCTGCATGTCTGGTTGCCCTACATGAAATATAGAAAGCCCCAACAGGCCCTGGCATTAAATCAATAGCACCCATGTTTAATAATAGACCTCTTCTCTGCAACCAGCCCCAACTACTAAATTAAATAAAATTAATAGTATTCACAATTAATAACTAGACCTATTTCCCTCCAACCAGCCCTGAGGTTAATTTAATACCATACACATTTAACAAATAGCCCTAAGTCCCCTCAACTAGTACCCATTTAATAAATAAACCTATTTCCCTCCTCAAAGCATCCTTGGTAATACATAGTAACATAGTAACATAGTTGATGAGGTTGAAAAAAGACACCAGTCCATCAAGTTCAACCTATTAATAAATTAATAGCATTTACATTTAATAAATATATCTATTTACTACAAACTTCTCCAACATTAAATAATTCATGTTCACATTTACTAAATAACCCTCCTTCTCCCCAAACTCACCCTCACATTCAGATAATAGTCCCCAAACCATCCCAGCATTAAATTAAAGTTCCATCACCCCACCTTAGATGAATAGGTTCCACTATTAAATTTAACACCCAACCCTCACCCCATAAAGAAATTAATAGCACCCACCGTTAAATAACTAGCCCCCATCTACTGTCCAACATTAAATTAATAGCCGAACTCTCACGCTCATTGATTTAAGACAACCACACCCTTCTCTCATTACATTAAGACAAGTCCCCCTTCCCTGCTCTGGCTGCCTACAATTGCCTATTGGTAGCATCAGGCCTGCTGCAATGCAATACAGATAAATAGAGGCATAATATTTTTCTCTATACACATATAGCTTCACATTATCTATATGCCTGTTTTCCCTGCTAAACCTTTAGTGGCAGTAAAAGGCAGAAAAAGGGATTAAGGTAGAGTGACATACAGTTGGCCAGTGCTTCTAGTCACTATATCACCATATTCCTATAGCCATCTTGACTCTGCTCTCTTGGCTCTGTCCTTTGTTCCTTATCTTGACCTTGCCTGCAGCCTAATAGGCAGTATTTTTTTTTCACCAGGCTCTAATTGGTTAGTGCCATTAGTTCTATTTTTCTAGCTGTTAGTGTGCTAAGGCTGTTATGAGACCCCTAGCTAGCTATCTTGTCAGCAGTTGACTGAAGCGAATGCACAGGAAAGGCAATGGAACTGGGCATGAAAGAAGTGTTCTGTTGTCTCTCTGTAGCGTTAACCACTGTTGCATATTTTGTAAAGCGCAACAGTGAAAGGGTGTTTTCAGGGGAGTGAGGATCAATTAAGCACTTCAGAAGCGCTAGGCAGGTTCTCAAGGAGGCGACCACGACCCCTTTGTCTACATTCCAAGAAGACCAGTTTTGGGAGGTATGGATGTGTATATTTCTGCTAAAGCTTTTGCTCGATAGGTAGCATAAAGAATAATGCATATTGGTCCCTGGATTATGAGGATATTGGAAGTAATCTAAGAGTACAATGCAGAGTTATATGGTTTGTTTACAAACTATGTATAGTACAGTGTAATGTATATCATCCTTGATATAATTCAACCACAGTCCATGTTTTAAAAACAGAGATTTGTGATGTACTGTATATAAGTGCAATTGGTGAAAGTGTTGATCAGAAATAATGGCACCCCCCACAGGGGCAAATGCAGGAATTGTAGAGGGGGGTTTCCACACCACGCCGCCAGTGACCAGCATGCATGGGGGCATGGCTATAATTTTAAACAGTGCTTGGCTGCTCTCCAACTCTTCCTATCCCCATAATATACATGGGCAATGCTGCGTGCACTACTGTTAGGTCCCTTTTCAAGCAGAGCTGTGGGAAATAGGAGCAGGGTCCAGCCACCTCAATTATACAGTGCCCCAGGCTTGGAGGGGGGTTTCCAGGCACTAGGAAATCCCCTCTCGGTTTGCCTATGCCCCACCCCAGATGCACAAGCATACATTTTAAATTACCAAGGCACAGGAGTAGGGGCAACCAGGACCAATCAGAATGAAAGGAATGTGACTATGCTAAATCACCCCCTCCCCCCAAAAATCCTCCCCTTCCGCCCCTGATCAGAAAGCTATTTTGAAACATTTTAAGAGAAAATGCTCTAAATAGATAATTGAACCTTTACATACAAATAATTTGTATGACCTAAAATCATTTTTCACATTTTTAAATAACTATTTTGTGTTTTAACAGGAAAAAAACATTTTCAGATTACTAAGATTAAACCAGAACTATAGGCACAATATCAGAAATAATTTGAAGATCTAAATTGCAGTAAATCTATTCATTTCTCGTTTTCAGAACTCGTTTAATATGCCTCCCCGCACACATTACGGAAAGGAGCATTGTATCCTTTAACTCATCAACATAGTTAGCACAATGGATAATAAAACCAAACACTTAAAATGTTAAAGACTTGTAAATATACAAGTTTATACACCTGTCCACTTATATAAAACACAAGTGTCCATGCATAACAAACTGTAATAGGTTTCTCACCATAGAATCTAGCCGTGGTCTGCCAAGCAACACATGCTACTGAATCAATTGGAACACTTGGCTAACATTGCGTACTATTGATTTTTAGTGCCAATAAATGTGCAAAAGCAGAATACAGATTGTATCTTAATAAATTACAAGGATTAACAGTAAAATGGTCAGTATCTGCCACCACTGCAATTTGGACATTGTGTTACACAGTCAGCCACTTGGTTGATCATGAACACATGTTTTTTACAGATGGGCTTAGTGATGCAAAGTCAATTGTATGTCAAGAGCCAAGTGTTGTTTTTGATAGCTGTGTTGACCAGCACCTGTTATTTCTATATTTGTAGATATATGTTTATGACTAATTTCAAACAGTGGTCAGTAATGTGAAAAATCTCCGTTATACAGCTCACTTATTTATGAAAACTGTAGCATAGAAAAACTATGCTAAAAAATACAAGAGAAAAAAAAAGCATACAATAATAAAAACTGTAATAAAAGCTTTCATAAATGTCACATAGTCAGCCACTTTGCACGTTTCCTAAGAGACATCTAAACTGTTATATATATGTTGCACCTGTTTCCTATGAAGAAATCTTTCTGAGGTCTAAGCCCATCCCCACTGATGTGATGGCCCTTCCTCCTTGTGCCCCAAGTTGTGTGTATTGTAGTGGATGAAATTTTTTTTGCGTAATATTTTATAAATAAATCTGCCACTGGTATAAGTGTCAAATTTGCACAGGTATAAATTCACAGACTGGTTTCATAAATGTCCTAATACAGATAATGGAAGTTGTTAAATCAGCTTATAAGTTTACAGCAGGTGCTAGAAAAGAAGGGTTTATTTAGGAGGATGTGCACATAGTTAAATTCACCAAGTTTTTCCAGGTGTCCCCATGAGTGACAGGAGGATGGTATAGTAGATCTGATCTCTGTGGTGTTAACATGCATTTGCAATGCAAATTATGGATTAAAGATGTAATATTTTGACCCAGTATTTTATATGTGCAATGCAATGATGTATAAGTTATCTAGGTGACCGAGGGCTGGAGAACTGGGGGAGGTAACTCATTGGTCCCTTTGTAAACTCCCCATTATTCTAGAGAGCCCAATGCTAGACTTGCAAGAGCCGATTCCAGCAAGGGTCAGGGAGAGGCAGGGAGAGGGCCTTAGTGTCAGAAAATTTGAGAGTTTAAAAGTCACCACTCAGGGTAAGAAAAGGGGTGCTGAGTTGGAGTTTGGTTCACAATTGTTGGAACATGGATTGGATGAAGAATATGGTTCCTGGTAGCCTGAATTGATGTACAGGACAAGGAAAGTGGAGTTTGGAGCTGTGTTGGTGTAAGGTTCTGGCTGGGAGTTCCAACTCCTGCTGGACAGGGGCAGGATCAAGAGTGTTGACACCTGGAAGGTGCAAGCAGATCCGATCTTTTCATTATTGTGCACCCTCCTTAAACAGGCTGCCCTTTGCAAATGAGTTAATATCTGGTAAGCTTCCCTACTTGACAGACAGACAGACAGACAGTTAATCAATATTGATCTCTCATTTGTGACGAATGAGGGAATGCTCAATGATTTATTATATACTACAAAGGGGGCATAGTCTTTTAATATATGATAGAAAAGGGGTGCAGTCTTTTAGTTTATATTGCAAAGGGGACAATATTTATTTTATTTCCTTGGTACCCAGCATTCTTGTATACTAAAAGGGGCCAAATACAGCTTAACATTTGTTCAGCCCCGCCTTCCAGGAGGACCAGGCCCAGTGCTGAATATCATGAACTGTTTAGCCCTGGTGTGTAGGTATGCTTACATTTAAATACTTCAATATATGTAAAGAAAATCCCTGCTCCCTACCCATCATTGAGTGCTGGTATCTATGTTAATGATAATCTCTCCTTTTAACCACTGTAATACTGTTGAAATCTGCGTAAGAACAAGTTTAAGGGGTATATTTTCTAAACTGCAGGTTTGAAAAGTGGAGATGTTGCCTATAGCAACCAATCCGATTCTAGCTGACAGTTTGTAGAATGTACTAAATAAATGATAGCTAGAATCTGATTGGTTACTATAGGCAACATTTCCACTTTTTCAAACCCGCAGAAAATCTAGCTTTAAGTCTCATATAATTGCTAACAATAAGGGGACGTTAAAGCACTATTTAAAGTGTCACAGTTTTAGATTTTGAAGCTTCCTAAATAAATTGTGCTTATAGGCAAATGTTGAATGACTAAAAGAGTAATAAAACAGAAATAAATGGTTTATTTTAATAATAAAGCATTTTTTCCTGTGGGCACCCCCATCCTGAGAAGGCCTGAGCAATTGGAGAACAGCAGCAGTACTTGTACTGTTTGTACCCAGGTATGAGGAAACATCACAGGAGACCACCAGCGATGGCTACCTGCCGGATAGTCTGCAACGGCCATTGACTTTGGTAAATAGAAAGAAGCCCTAAATCCTACTTAAACCTTTATTGCTGATCTGCCTTTGATAGACCCCTGAATATGTTACAGGATTATATTTTTGCAAGGAAGTATGCTGATGTTTGCAAAAGTGCAACAAAGGCATTTCATAGTTTTGAGCGTGATATGTGGCAGATGCAGCACAGTTCAAAATCAAGAGGAGTGAAGAGTGAATTTAGTATTTAAACAAGCACTAAGGGTAGTTTACATGGAGCTCCATTCATGTGCAACAGGTCAAAGAGCAAAGCAGAAATGGCAGAATATTATACTATACCTGGTCTGAAAGTATCATTAACCTGGATTTTAAATAGAAAGCTGGTTATGGACTTATGCACCCACATTACGACTTGCTTGCAGGCATTAATAGTTTAATGCACAGCCATCTGAACTTGAATTGAACACATTAATTGCCCAGGCCATTTACCAGGAATCTGCAGGGCAGCAATGAGTAATAAAGCTATGGCACTTTAAAGACGGGCTGGTGAATAGGCATAAGCAAAGCCGTCTCACTCAGGCAAAGAGAAAGACAATTTTGCACTACATCTGACCCTTGTCTTCTCATACACTACAAACAATAAACGCTGTTGTTTATGTTGTGCGTTTGTGTGTAGCCTTAAGACACATGTACATAAAATTAGATTTTTCTCCCAGGAGGGATCAATCTTTACAAAGTCTGCAGAGCTGGGTCTCATTCTTGTGCTCATGCAGTCGGTCCTCTGTACATACAGCCCACACATATGGGGCCACAGCCTGGAACACCTGCTCCCTTTGTTCCCTGGCACTGTTACTACGTGTTTTCTTGAAATAATTCTTTAGAGTATTGACGTATTGATCCACTGTTCATACACAAACTGTACACATAGGACACCAAGTGACTGGAGACAGGCAAATATGGAGCTGCAATTTCTTCAGCACTATTTAACCTTTGCATTGTTGAAGAAGTAGAGCAGATCCAGATACAATCAAATCTTTTTTTGAGATTTTATGCATAAAATATAGTATTTTTTGTGAATGTATACTCTGAGCAATATTCTGAAATGTGTGGTTGAGAGAAAATGGTTTAAAGTACTCACATACAAGGGGGAAAAAGTACATGTTTGCGGATTTGTCACAATTTCTATGTCTTTTCTCGTCATGTCAGACAAAGAGATAATAAACTGCAAGTAGTAGTCTTATCCAGTTTACCTCAGTTTGTGGGGTGGTTGTTAAAGTGACCAATAGCAACAGATAGGAAAAGTAAAGCAAAAGGCTGATTGGCTGCTATGGGTTATAGCATTTTACACAGCTACCTGTGCACCAGTTCTCAGTAATGTCCCCCATTGTCTTATGGGTGTCATGCACAATGAGCTAATGATTTACCTTTGCTAATTTGTAATATCAATGTGCTCATTTTCTGCTATGTGTCTGCTGATGTTTATGTAAAGATGGCATCTATGTGCATATCCAGAATTATAATTTCTTTTGTAGAATAGTCCTGTTTATCTAATGGCAGAAAGACATGACCTAATTGTTTATGGACATGGCCATGGTAAAATAAAATGTATGAGGCTATATGTATAGTGGGGTTCTCCTACTGTCATCCTAATCTTGGGAGCATTCACACATAGGCATAGAGGGAGCTCAGGTATACCCAAAAATGTATCTATATGGTGGACAGGGTCATAGCAGATGGAGTATATGCTGTGGGCACAAGATGCGCTCCAGGTGACATAGACAGCCACACAATGTGACTGCTGACCGTCTCTGTGGCTTGTTGTCTTCTTTACTTTTTAATCTCTTGCTGTATTGTTAGGCCTTTTTTATGACGGGCTTGGGGGAGTTGCGGCCTGGGGAACTAGTCTGGCTGGGGAGCAGCCTCACTGTCTGTCTGCCTAGGACATGAGGACTAAACTGGCAGACAGGGTGCTGCTGTTGGCTTTATAAAGTTATATTTGAAATATTAGATGCAGATTGTGTGAACTTCAGCGCAGTGCTAACAGTTCAACAGTACTGTCTGCTAACCTGCCTGAGACGTGTGCTTCCATAACCTCAGTTTATACAACTTTTATTAACCATATACACTGGTAAAAGGTAAGTTTCTCAAATGCTACGCTAAAGTATTTCTTTACCAGATACATTGTATATTTGCTCAATCTCATAAACCACTCAATATGTATTTAACACATTCCACTTTGCTGCTGTTTATTCCTCCTCATCATGTTTCTTATATTATCATCATCATCATCACCATTTATTTATATAGCGCCACTAATTCCGCTGTGCTGTACAGAGAACTCACATCAGTCTTTGCCCCATTGGGGCTTACAGTCTAATTCCCTAACACACACACATATACACACACAGACTAGGGTCAATTTGTTAGCAGCCAATTAAGCTACCAGTATGTTTTTGGGGTGTGGAAGGAAACCAGAGCACCCAGAGGAAACCCACGCAAACACGGGGAGAACATACAAACTCCTCACAGATAAGGCCATGGTCGGGAGTAGAACTCATGACCCCAGTGCTGTAAAATAGAACCACTTAGCCACTGTACGGCCCATTTTATTCTTATATAAGTCCAGCCCTGACAAGTGTCAAGCAATTGTGGTGGCACTCACACTTTCCATGATGAGATCACAGTTTTTCCAAGAAGTGTGAATATCATGCAAATTACCCCAGTCATTTTGTTGATGTCACCATAGAGCACTCATCCTGGGGACATGAAGGAACAGTTTACGCTAGTTGAGGGCAGGAGTTGTCTCTGTAAACAAGTCTTAGGTGAATATCTCCTTTGACTGCAGTTAGACAAACAGTGGGAAAATAAAGTAGAAGATTGAATATTGGGTAAAATTGGTCTGGCACAGAAGAATTTGTGATCATAAAGAAGGTCATGACACCAATTACTAGATTTATTTGTTGTATCCTAGATAAATGGATAATCTGTTCCAAAAAGTTAACACAAGGGTTGCAGATCCTGACACACAGGAAATGTTAGCATAGTGATGTAAAAGTATTCCATGCCTCTCTAATAAGTCACATTAAGGGGCAGGGTTTATGTTTTGGATGCATCTGCACAAGCAAAAGTATCAGGGTGAAATAACCTCAACTTTAATATGAAAAGATAAAAACAAAGAAAGAAACCTATCAATGGTGGCTCTATAACCCTCTGGTGCTTCTTCAAGAAGTTGGATCACTCACGCCTAAAAATTTATTGCTGCTTTGTGATTCTGTACACACTCAATGCCAGCAAATGATGAGTTATTAGATTGTCTGGGCACTGTCGGGGTCACGTTGACCTTTGATATCACAAAAAGGAATGGGCATAACAAGATATTTTTTCTATTATCTGTGCATTGTGCCAAATTGAAAACATACATTTTGGATTAAACGGTCTGTTACTAAATGAAGGCAGTGCTCTCTACACACCAGGTCTATGCAACAGCATACGTAGCCGGACTTGTTATGAGGTTGGAATTTAGCAATGTCAAATCATTGATCGGTTAACAGTTACCTAGTCAGATTAGACTGTCTGCCAATCTGAAAACACAGCAGCTATAATATAGGTCTATACAATGTGAAATACTATAAAGTCATTTTCACTGTCACTGATATATATGAAAACCAGCTTTTTTACCTCACTATCTAGCTATCTGATTTCTCCAGTAGTTTTACTGTATTGACTGCTGCAGCGATAAATCCCTATGCATATGCTAACTCGTAACTAAATAAACACTTCTCTTTCTAAAATAGCTACTTCATTACATTTTTGTATGATGAAGCCACCGTAGAAACTTTACAGAACTTAAAATGAGTTTTTAAGCCATAACTATGAACATGCAGCTGAACATTATATATATATCTATATATATATATATATATATATTGTTATGTACGTCTATTCGCTATCCAATGACGATTGTCCACTTTAAATTGTGTGGTTCCAAAGCACAATGCGATTTAATAGCAAAAAGCAGCAGAGTAACAATTCAATAATATAAGTACAGCCGATTACATACGCAGGCGCCCTGGATCCAGCATACAGTCATTCAGTTCTGAAGTCTGTGGTTGAGAAGTGTGCCTGCTGGCCCCAGAGCCCCTGCTTATATACAGTTTGTGACACAGTGAAAACAATACAAATGATTTGGCATGTTTCCATAGGTTCAGGCTTCAGGAAGGTCCAGTGTAATGCAGGTCATTGGCCAGTTCAAACGATGCCCTCCAAGGGTGGAGATCATCTCTCCAAAAGATGTATACTAATATTCCTGCCGAAAGCTGGTTCAAACGGGTCTGTTTACATTACACACCCAATACCATTCTGATCATTACCTATAATTCATATTTTGCATATGCGAGGCGCGATCCTTTAGGCGATTGAACCGGACATCTGAGGATAAATAGGGGATTAGAATGATACTAGACATGATATGTTTCCTGTATCCTGAACCTTAGATCTCACTAAAGTGTATATAACATTATACTATTTAACTATAAAATCTGCTACATTTCATTATAAATAACTATATGTTGCAACTATTTTTAATATGAACTAATTACAAGTGTATGTGTTCGTGTAAATGTGTGTATAAAAGTTTGCACGTGTTGAGGTTAATTAAGCTCCTCCACACCGTAGAGTGCCATCCGCATAATTTCAGACATAGACATTCAGATTGATAGATATTATTTTGAAATGACCATATCCAATGATTTGTCTTCGACAATATATATAGAGAGAGAGAGATATCTCAGAAGTGGAAATTGCTCAATCAATTTATAGGTTCATAAGCAGGTGCTTGAAAGGGTGGGGTTTATCCAGCCAGGAACAAATACAGAGAAAAAAATCCCCCAGCACTCTATGGGTCGTCCTAACTCTAAACAATGAGAGCCCCTATTGTTTATGCATATCCTTGACAATCGGGAAACCAAATTAGTTAGGCCACTAAAACTCTAAGTACCACCAATAGCCATGTTTTTGCCCCAAAGGGACATCAACCCCGTGGCATCACCACACCATACAATTCTTTTTAAAAGCCTCTTGTCCTTTTCATCCCCAGGTCCACTCACTTCTTATGTTGTGCTCTTGACTTCACTCCAACCACCTCAGTTATCAGAGATATGCACCCAGGTTGTGACAAATCTGTAGATTAATGTGCAGAGCACCTGCTAGGAGCAAAGGTCAGTATCGGCAATGATAACTACTCCGCCACAAATCTTGGAACATGTAACGCAACCATCCAGAGTATGACTTTATATTTGCTCAACAGGTCCATTTTTTTATTTTGTACTCACAATTCCAACTCCATTGTGTTTAAATCGCTGTCCATCTGCTCATGAGGTATAGCATTGTGACCTCCCAGACTTACTCAGATCAATTCCTACAACCCTCTCAAGCACAAACCAGACTGTATACTGCACAGGACAGAAAAGCAGTAAGAAATTTGTCTGGTTTACAAACCAGACTTTTTGACACCTCCATCCCACGTAAAAGGCCCTGAACTGACACCAATGCATCATGTTCATTGATTTCATCTAGAAGAGCCCTATTTTCCCCCTATTGAAAGCTCTCATTAACGACTTCCACATCTTCAAATTCTCTTTGTGCTCAACCTTCAACCTTATTAAATTATGAGTCTCAGTCACCCTAACCAAGGATCAACACTGACAAAAACCTCTGCCCATGGCGAGGACTCTTCAAGTGAAGTAATTGTTACCGAAAAAGAGTGAAGCTGGTGTATGCAAAACCTCAAATGATGTGTAGCACACAGAGGAGGGCTCCTTGTCAATCTCATCATATACTGACACCACCTTAACCAACAAGAATTGATGCCTCAGCAAAAACTCATTTCGTTCTTCGCGACAGTGACTGCTCAGTGGTGCTACTCTCAAGACCTCAATTTTGGGTTCTTTATATGCTTGTATGATTGGACCTTTTCTGCAGTGTTGAGTCATAATCCAGATAAACTGTATTACATCATCATTGTACGCACAATTTACATCTCGGAGCACTATTCAGTTTTGAATAAAATGGTACTACATTATTGTGTTCTGCTCTCTTTTCATTTTTCCACATATTAGATATTTGACCTTTTCTGTAGTGTGTCATATTGGAGCAGCAGCTCAGACTTTTATTACAGTGTTTATTAGCTAACACGAAGAGGAAGTATTTTATGTGCTTCTAAGATTATTTTTGTAATTTGATGTATTTCTATTTGCACAGGTATTGGGAGGTAAAATAGAATCTAGTATGAGACGCACCATTAAACACATTTGTACTGTTTTACACTGTAATTTATTCTCTCACTTAGATCTTACCATTTGTATGTATTTATTCATTTGTCATTTATACATGTGAGTGTGTGTGTGTGTATATATATATATATATATATATATATATATATATATATTCTTAACTGACTGTGCTTTACATACGCAATGATGCTATAACATGGATGGTTTTATTCATATTTTAGTTTGTCATACAGACATATATAATTTTTCTGATTGTGCTTCGATTATATGTGAAAGGCTTTCATGTGATCCATGCAGGGCCATCTTAACAACATTATGGGCCCCCGGACAAAGCAGTGCACCGGGGCCCCTAGCTATAGATATAGATATATAGATGTATACAGATACAGATATAGATATGGATATATAGAGATATAGATAGATAGATGTACTTGCTCAGTGACCCTTGTAGGTTTTTTTTTCAGGTTTTTTTCTTTTGCAGGATTATTTATTCTCATTATGAGCCGTGCCTATGGGGCCCCCTTGCCCAATGGAAAAGATGGCTCTGGGTCCATGCTACAGCCACTTGTCTCCATGTTTGACCTGGAGGGAGCTTAACACGTGGGACCTGCTAGAAATGCGACTGAGGGAAAAGTAAAAACATAGCTTCAAACCTCCTTAGGTCCCCACCCCCTGGTTAGCCAGGGAATACAACCTTAACTGTGCACTCTTATTTTTGTATTCGGGCACAATACCTGGTGCACAGGTCACCTCTCCGGTATTCCATAAGGAATAGTACAATCCTCCCAGCAGCCTCTCTCCCATAAGAAGATGCAAACTTTTACACCATCCACAGACACTACTATCTTGAGGTGAAATCTAAACAATGTCCGCAAAAAAAAACCAGGCACACTTTGACATACATAGATACATCAGAGAACAGCAATGCTGCACTTTCGGAAAAGATCTTTAATTGCCCTTGTTTATTTGTAAAAAATTAAACGAATTTAAGTAATAGATACATCTATGAAACATTGAGTTTTTATATATTGAAGCTACTCTTATTATTATAATATATTTATTTATAAAGCACTGACATATAATGCAGCACTGTACATTGAGGAGGATCATGACATGGCACAAATTACACACAAAACAGAAGGTAAAGATGGTCCTACCCAAATGAGCTTACAATTGAAGCCATGTGGGAAACACATGGTCGAGGAGGTAGCGGAATAAAAATTGGCGGTGAAAAAACCCCGTGACTATTGTTCGGCCTCCAATAATAAATAATAAAGTCGCCATTGGCAGCTGTGCAGTAGCTGCTGATGCAGTATGGTTGCAACGAGGAGAGACAGCAGAAAGCAAAGACATGAAAAAATGAACCATTCATTGTAGAAATCGACTATATTACACCTCCATCTTTCAGCCTTTGATGGGTTTGCTTATTGGCTTCTTCATGGTTTAATCTTGAAACACATCTCTTCATAAAAAGGACTGAGGACACACGTCAGCAGTATATTGAATATATATGCAATTTTAATAGACCTTTTTGTGCTTGTTATGCTATAAATATATTGCAACATCAGCTGTATTTGATTGCCCACATATTTCTGTTGCATAGTTCCATATGTTTAAGACAGATGCTCAAAGAAAATATTTCAATCTGAAGCATAGTAGGGAATTGGGCATTGCAACACCAACTATTTTGAATATTTAGAAATAAAAAATTTTATGAACAGAGTGTCATGGACAGATAAGACCCTTATAGACATCTACCTTTGATGGTAAGATGAAAGTGTGGGGAAAGGAATGGACTACAGATAATAGAAAACAGGTATTGTCATGGCTGGGGCATGCATGGCTGCCTCTGGAATTGGTTCACGCTTATTTATTAGTAATATAACAACTGACTGAAGCAGTAGAACAAATTCAGATGTGTACTGACACATCTTATCTGCATGCTTTAAAGGAAAAAACTTGATGACTCATTGGCTACAGTTCCATCCTGCAGCAAAGAAGACAAGTACATCCAATGAAGTACATATTTCAACTGCTGAGGACAGACACAAATCAGACCTGACCACCAACAAAGTCAAAAAGCAGCAACTGAAAATAGTTTCTGATAAGTAAAGTCTTGGAAAAATATCTCAAAGATACTAAGAGTTAGACAATGTTAAGGGGTTTCAGTATTAATGTGCTCCTCGTGTACCCAAAAATGTAAAACCAAGTAGTACTTTTTATAATATTATTACACTATATTAGCTGTCACGATAAGCATGCTTAACTGAAAAGGGGAATTTTTGTATATATTATATATATATATATATATATATATATATATATATATATATACTAGAGATGAGCGCACTCGGATTTTGTGAATCCGAGCCCACCCGAACGTTTCCGATCCGAGTCGGATCCGAGACAGATCTGGGTATTGGCGCCAAATGAAAACCTGAAACCGAGGCTCGGAGTCATAATCCCGTTGTCGGATCTCGCGATACTCGGATCCTATAAATTCCCCGCTAGTCGCCGCCATCTTCACTGGGGCATTGATCAGGGTAGAGGGAGGGTGTGTTAGGTGGTCCTCTGTCCTGGTAGATCTCGTGCTGTGCTGTTTAGTTCTGTGCTGTGCTGTGCTGTGCTGTGTTCTGCAGTATCAGTCCAGTGGTGCTGTGTGCTGTGCTCTGTCAATTTTGAGTTCAGTGGTGCTGCTGGGTCCTGTGCTGTGTCCTGTTCAGTCCAGTGGTGCTGTGTCCTGTGCTCTGTGCTTCTAAGGGCATAGTTATTTCCCCATTATTCCCAAGTGTTTAAAAAATTAATAGAAAGTTATAAAAAAAAATACAAAAAAAAAAAAATAAAAAAAATTAATTACAACAAAATTTGCACAACCAATCCGGCAGTATAAGCCCATTGGTACTGCAATATTACCAAGTTCACACATTCAGCAGTAAAAGTCCAGTGGTACTGCAATATTACAAAGTTCACACATTCTGCAGTATCAGTCCAGTGGTGCTGTGTCCTGTGCTCTGTCCTTCTGAGTTCAGTGGTGCTGCCGGGTCCTGTGCTGTGTCCTGTTCAGTCCAGTGGTGCTGTGTCCTGTGCTCTGTGCTTCTAAGGGCATAGTTATTTCCCCATTATTCCCAAGTGTTTAAAAAATTTAAAAAAACTTATAAAAAAATTTTTTTTTTTTTTTTTTTTAAAAAAAGTAATTATAACAAAATTTGCAAAACCAATCCAGCAGTATAAGTCCATTGGTAATGCAATATTACCAAGTTCACACATTCTGCAGTATCTTGTGCTACATATAAAGACCAAAAATTTGGAGGATAAAGTAGGGAAAGATCAAGACCCACTTCCTCCTAATGCTGAAGCTGCTGCCACTAGTCATGACATAGACGATGAAAAGCCATCAACGTCGTCTTCCAAGCCCGATGCTCAATCTCCTAGTACAGGGCATGTAAAATCCAAAAAGCCCAAGTTAAGTAAAAGTAGCAAAAAGAGAAACTTAAAATCATCTGCGGAGAAACGTAAAGTTGCTAATATGCCATTTACGACACGTAGTGGCAAGGAACGGCTTAGGCCCTGGCCCGTGTTCATGACAAGTGGCTCAGCTTCACCCAAGGATCTTAGCCCTCCTCCTCCCCCCCCCCTACAAAAAATTGAAGAGAGTTATGCTGTCAGCAACAAAACAGCAAACAACTCTGCCCTCTAAAGAGAAATTATCACAAATCCCCAAGGCGAGTCCAAGGGTGTTGGTGGTTGTCAAGCCTGACCTTCCCATCACTGTATGGGAAGAGGTGGCTCGGGAGGAGGCTATTGATGATGTAGCTGGCGCTGTGGAGGAACTTGATGATGAGGATGGTGATGTGGTTATTGAAAATGAGGCACCAGGGGGGGAAACAGCTGATGTCCATGGGATGAAAAAGCCCATCGTCATGCCTGGTCAGAAGACCAAAAAATGCACCTCTTCGGTCTGGAGTTATTTTTATCCAAATCCGCACAACCAATGTATGGCCATATGTAGCTTATGTAAAGCTCAAATAAGCAAGGGTAAGGATCTTGCCCACCTAGGGACATCCTCCCTTATACGTCACCTGAATAACCTTCATAGTTCAGTGGTTAGTTCAGGAACTGGGGCTAGGACCGTCATCGGTACAGGGACACCTAAATCCCGTGGTCCAGTTGGATACACACCAGCAACACCCTCCTCGTCAACTTCCTCCACGATCTCCATCAGATTCAGTCCTGCAGCCCAAGTCAACAGCCAGATTGAGTCCTCTTCAATACGGGATTCATCCGAGGAATCCTGCAGCGGTACGCCTACTACTGCCACTGCTGCTGTTGCTGCTGTTAGTCGGTCATCTTCCCAGAGGGGAAGTCGTAAGACCGCTAAGTCTTTCACAAAACAATTGACTGTCCAACAGTCGTTTGCCATGACCACAAAATACGATAGTAGTCACCCTATTGCAAAGCGTATGACTGCGGCTGTAACTGCAATGTTGGTGTTAGACGTGCGCCCGGTGTCTGCCATCAGTGGAGTGGGATTTAGAGGGTTGATGGAGGTATTGTGTCCCCGGTACCAAATCCCGTCGAGATTCCACTTCACTAGGCAGGCGATATCAAAAATGTACAGAGAAGTACGATCAAGTGTCCTCAGTGCTCTAAAAAATGTGGTTGTACCCACTGTCCACTTAACCACGGACATGTGGACAAGTGGTTCTGGGCAAACAAAGGACTATATGACTGTGACAGCCCACTGGGTAGATGCATCCCCTTCCGCAGCAACAGCAACAGCTGCATCAGTAGCAGCATCTACAAAATGGCTGCTCGTGCAAAGGCAGGCAACATTGTGTATTACAGGCTTTAATAAGAGGCACAACGCTGACAACATATTAGAGAAACTGAGGGAAATTACCTCCGAGTGGCTTACCCCACTTAGACTCTCATGGGGATTTGTGGTGTCAGACAATGCCAGTAACATTGTGCGGGCATTAAATATGGGCAGTTTCCAGCACGTCCCATGTTTTGCCCACACCATTAATTTGGGGGTGCAGCATTACCTCAAGAGTGACAGGGGTGTGCAGGAGATGCTTGCGGTGGCGCGCAAAATTGCTGGACACTTTCGGCATTCAGCCAGTGCCTACCGCAGACTAGAGGCACATAAAAAAACCATGAACCTGCCCTGCCATCACCTCAAACAAGAGGTTGTGATGCGCTGGAACTCCACCCTCTATATGCTGCAGAGGATGGAGGAGCAGCAAAAGGCCATTCAGGCCTACACAGCCACCTACGACATAGGCAAAGGAGTGGGGATGCGCCTGAGTCAAGCGCAGTGGAGACTGATTTCCGTGTTGTGCAAGGTTCTCCAGCCGTTTGAACTTGCCACACGAGAAGTCAGTTCCGACACTGCCAGCTTTAGACAGGTCATTCCCCTGATCAGGCTGTTGCAGAAGCAGCTGGAGAAAGTGAGGGAGGAGCTGGTAAACCATTGCGATTACACCAAGCATGTAGCTTTTGTGGATGTAGCCCTTCGTACGCTTTGCCAGGATCCGAGGGTGGTCACTCTTTTAAAGTCAGTGGAATACATTCTGGCCACCGTGCTCGATCCTCGGTTTAAAGCGTATGTTGTGTCTCTGTTTCCGGCGGACACAAGTCTACAGCTGTGGAAAGACCTGCTGGTCAGGAGATTGTCCTCTGAAGAGGACCGTGACATGCCAACAGCTCCACCCTCATTTTCTTCCACATCTATGGCTGCGAGGAAAAAGCTCAGTTTTCCTAAAAGAGCCGCTGGCGGGGATGCTGATAACATCTGGTCCGGACTGAAGGACCTGCCAACCATTGCAGACATGTCTACTGTCGCTGCATTGGATGCTGTCACAATTGAAAAAATGGTGGAGGATTATTTTGCTGACACCATCCAAATAGACATGTCAGACAGTTCATATTGTTACTGGCAGGAAAAAAAGGCAGTTTGGAAGCCCCTGTACAAACTGGCTCTATTTTACCTGAGTTGTCCCCCCTCCAGTGTGTACTCGAAAAGAGTTTTTAGTGCAGCGGGGAACCTGGTCAGTGAGCGGCGAAGGAGGTTGCTTCCTCACAACGTTGAAAAAATGATGTTTATAAAAATGAATAATCAATTCCTCAATGAAGTACAGCACTGTCCTCCAGATAGTACAGAGGGACCTGTGGTTGTAGAGTCCAGCGGGGACAAATTGATAATGTGTGAGGAGGAGGAAGTACACACTGTAGGGGGAGAGGAATCAGAGGTTGAGGATGAGGACGAAATCTTTCCTCAGTAGAGCCTGTTTAGTTTGTACAGGGAGAGATGAATTGTTTTTTTGGTGTGGGGGCCCAAACAAACCTATTTGAACAACATAAGGGTGGGTGGGAGGGCCCAAAGACAATTCCATCTTGCAACTCTTTTATTGGCATTATGTGACCATTCAACAGTCGTTTGCCATGTTCAAAAAGTAAAACAAAATGTCAACAAATTCAAAAAATTAAACCAAAAGTAAAATGCCCTGTCATAATTTAAAACAAGAGGTATTGACGTGCTAGAACTACTGTAGTGTTTATATGTTATAAACACTACACTTGGAAGCTGGAGGACGTATTGTGGCCCCGGTACCAAATTTAGTACCGGGGCCACTCCACTATGCAGTCCAGATAGAGGTGTATCAGATATTAAACAACGTTGACTGTTGCTGCAAAATTTTTAAATAATATTGTGGGGAACACTACACTATGCAGTCCATAATTTTTTTTGGTAGAATTCAGACCCGTGGAGGTTTTTTTTAATTATATTGTGGCCCCGGTAAAAAGTTGTGTACCGGGGCCACCCCACTACGCAATCAAGAAACTTTTTTTTTGGAATTCAGACCCGTGGAGGGTTTTTTAATTATATTGTAGGGACCACTCCTCTACGAAGTCCAGATACAATTTTTGGTGGGATTCAGACCATTTGAGGGTTTTTTAATTATATTGTGGTGACCACTCTAGGGCCACCTTAACAACTTTATGGGCCCCCGGGCAATGCAGTGTACCGGGCCCCTAAAAGATATATATATATATATATATATATATATATATATATATATAAATAGTGTGTGTGTGTGTGTGTGTGTAAAAAAAAAATATATATAATCACTTTTTTATATATATATATATATATATATATATATATATAGGGGCCCCCTTAACTTACCTTAAGTCCGATCCTCTTCTTTTTTCCGCACCGCTGAGTCTCTTCTGCCCTCTTCCGTGCTGTGGTTGCAGTGAATGCTGGGCCTGATATCACGCCCAGCATTCACTGCGAGCACAGCATGGAAGAGGGGACCAGGGAGGGAGCTGGATCACCGCTGATGTGACCGCAAGGATTCGGACGGGCCCCCCTTGCCTGCAGGGCCCCCGGGCACCTGCCCATCGTGCCCAATGGAAGAGACGGCCCTGGACCACTCCTCTGCGCAGTCCAGGTACAATTTTTGGTGTAATTAAGACCAGTTGATGGTTTTCTTATTATATTGTGGGGACCACTCCTCTGCGCAGTCCAGGTACAATTTTTGGTGTAAATCAGACCAGTTGATGGTTTTCTTATTATATTGTGGGGACCACTCCTCTACGCAGTCCAGGTACAATTTTTGGTGTAATTAAGACCAGTTGATGGTTTTCTTATTATATTGTGGGGACCACTCCACTACGCAGTCCAGAAAGATACCTCGTTGCAACATTTTGGACTAATAACAATATTTTGAGGTGTTCAGAATACACTGTAAATTAGTGGAAATGATTGTTATTGAATGTTATTGAGGTTAATAATAGCGTAGGAGTGAAAATAAGCCCAAAAACTTGATTTTTGAACTTTTTATGCTTTTTTAAAAAAAAATCAGAATCCAAAACCTTAAATCCGAACCAAAACCTTTCGGCAGGTGTTTTGCGAAACAAATCCGAACCCAAAACCTCAAGAAAATCCGAATCCAAAACACAAAACACGAGACACCAAAAGTCGCCGGTGCACATCCCTAATATATACACACCCACACACACCCACACACCCATACACAGTATATATATATATATATATATATATATATATATATATATATATATATATATATATATATATATATATATATATATATATAAGGTAGATAGGGCAATCTGTTACCAGGACCGTGCATGCCAAACAGTGTGTTGTCTCCCAGGTGCTCAAATATTCTAGTGAACACTTGGGAAACAGTGATCATAATATGGTCTCATTGAAATTTGTTTCCAGAAGCAACAGTGTAAGGGATCAACTAGGACTTTAAACTTTAGAAAGGCAAAATTTAATATGCTAAAGGAGTCTATAAAGTGCATAGACTGGGATAAAGCATTTGAAGAAAAAAATACAGAAGAAAAGTAGGATGTCTTTAAAATGTTGTTGTAAACATACACGTATAAGTTTGTTCCTATGGAAAAGAAATGTAAAAGAATTAAGTCTAAACCAATGTGCTAAATAAAAAGGTAAGGGAAGAAAAGCAAAGGAAGAAGCCTGTATGTATATAAATTGTTTATGTTTGCAGGGTCTGAGGAGTCCTTCCGTAGGTACAAGGAATGTAATAAAACATGCAAAAAGGAAAGACAAACCCCAAAACGTTTTTTAATGGCCAGTATGTCCCTGTCGGTGCAGGGACATACTGGCCATTATTTTATTATCTGCTTTTATAAACACAGCCTGAGCTAAAGGGGCCGGCCCTAGCCTATTAGTGGCCGGCCATGACACTAACTGATGTCCTGGTGGTTGGCTCCTGCCCTTGAACCAGCCTCCTGGCTACATGTCCCACAATGCGCCCTCCCATTCCTGTTCCTCACGTCCACTTGTCATAAGTTCCCCATTAGAGCACTCATCTCACAAGACTACCTGCCTGTATGAGCTGTCAGCTGCGGCTCCCTCCTCGATTATTTGGGGGCACTACAGTGTGGCAAAATAGGAATTGGGGGTGGTACGGTGTGGCATAATATGATTTGGGGGCACTACTGTGTGGCATAATATGATTTGGGGGCACTACTGTATGGCATAATATGATTTGGGGGCATTACGCTGTGGTATAATATGATTTGGGGGCACTACTGTGTGGCATAATGTGAACTGGGATACTACAGTGTGGCATAATATGATATGGGGGCACTACTGTGTAGCATAATGTGAACTAGAGGCACTACAGTGTGGCATAAAAGGACCTGTGGGCAGCGAGAGTGTGGCATGATATGATTTGGGGGTACTACGGTGTGGCATAATATGATATGGGGGCACTGCTATGTGGCATATTGTGAATTGGGGGCAGCGACAGTGTGGCATAATGTGAATTTGAGGCACTACTATTACCTATCTTATATGGTGGTTTTGGCTTGCTTTGGTAAAACAATGAAAAGAGAGACTTTGTGCAATACTTTATCATATGTTTATCAGAACTAGAGATGGGCGGGTCCGGTTCTCCGAGAACCGAACCCACCCGAACTTTGGGTATCCGAGTACCGAGCTGAGCAGCTCGGTACTCTCCCGCCCATTCCGAATCCAAATCGAGGCCGAACGTCATTGTGACGTCGTCGGATCTCGGGGCTCGGTTCTCGCGATACTTCAACTTTATAAATACACGCCTCCACAGCAATCCATCGCCATTTGACAGAGGGAGAGAGCAGGGTGTAGTCATAGGCTAATTAGAGCAGGGACAGAGAATACAATATTGTTCTTGCAATTGCTCTAACCAAAATCGCTAGTGCAGAGAGGAGGATAGAGGTTTATTATTTTTTCTTCATATTTGGCACTCCCCAGCGCTTTTGGGGTGTCACCCATAATTGTGCATAAATATTTCTGGCTGTCAAAAGTCATATCTGTCAGCAGTATCTACTAAATAATTTTTAGCACTCCTCAGCGCTTTTGGGGTGTCCTCCCTAATTGTGCATTAATATTTCTGGCTGTCAAAAGTCTCTAACTGTCAGCAGTATCTACTAAATAATTTTTAGCACTCCCCAGTGGTTTGCGCTCAGAATGGATTCAAAGCAGTCCACATATGATCTGAATGAGCAACCAGGTTCTGTCACCAGTCCTGATGTTAGTGTTCCCAGTACGTCATCTGGCCAAGGCGATGTCAAACAACAGAGTGTTTTCAAATTAGTGCAAAAAACAAAAACCCAAAAATAATTTACTGTATTGAAGCGAAAAAGAAGTGTAACTGAGCAAAAGTTAAGTGACGATAAAAAAAAAATTGCAAGCATGCCATTCTACACACGCAGTGGCAAAGAGAGAATGATGCCTTCACCTTTGGCTATTAGTGGCAGATCCCAAAAAGTTACCCAGCCTACAATTGGTGCACAACTACTGTTACGCGTCAAAGCCGAGCTGCAAGATAACAGTGAGGCATTACAGGAGAATATTTGCTCTGATTCACAAATGACAACAATCCCTGTGGAGAGTCCATCCAACAGTGGGATGTCTAATCGTGAGCATTCTGCTGATGTGTGCCTTAATAGCCCGAGTGTAGCCGGTGATACCCAAATTGAGGATGCCACTTTGGAATTAGAAGAGGATGAGGGGGAGATTTGTGTAGGCGACGAGGGCGCTAATGAGGATGTTGTTGAGGATGAGGTTGTTTGTGTAAGTCCTGCACCAGTGGCAGCAGTTCTGGCACGTGACAAGAAAAAGGCCATTGTCATGCCTGGGCATAAAACAAAAAAATCCACTTCTTATGTGTGGAATTATTTCTACCCAAATCCAGACAACAATTGTATAGCCATTTGTAGTGTATGTGAAGCCACAGTCAGTCGAAGGAGGGACCTTAACCATCTTGGAACCTCGTCATTTAACGAGAGTTCATGGCAAAGTGTTGGGAAAAGCTGAAAGTTCTTCCCAAAAGAATACAAGCACTCCCTCATCAGCTAAGACCCTCCGCTCACCGACATACCGACGGCTACAAAATACACCCACCACACCATCCTCATCAATATCCTCAGTAGCGCTCGGAGTTAGCCCGGCATCCCACTTAAGGCTGGATGACTCCGGCACTATTATTGATTCCTCTGAAGAAAGAGTTAGTCCTGCTGCTGCTGTTGCTGCTGCTGGGGGTGAATCGTCATCCCAGAGGCAGGTTAATAAAATGAGCAGTCCTACATTTCAGCAATTAACTGTGAAACAATCATTTGCGAGGGGAAGCAAATATGACAGCAGTCACCCAGTCGCCAAGCGAATCACAGACGCCATGGCTGCAATGTTAGTGTTAGATCTGCGTCCAATCTCCACAATAAACGCAGCTGGTTTTTCACAGTTAATTGAGGTTTTGTGTCCGCGTTACAGAATTCCATCGCGACACCATTTCTCCCGTAAAGCTATTCCACAACTATACCAAAAAGTGTGTAAAAATGTAGAGATTGCGCTGAAAAATGCCAATCTGCCCACTGTTCACTTAACCACAGATATGTGGACAAGTGGAAGTGGCCAAACCAAAGACTATATGACTGTGACAGCCCACTGGGTTGGTCATTCACCTTCACCAGCAGGAACAGCAGCAGCATGTACACCACTAAGTAACATTTGTCACAGGCAGGCCACTCTTTGTATCACCGGCTTCACTAACAGGCATACGGCTGACAATTTGTTACGCAAACTGAGAGATGTGATTGATGCATGGCTTATACTACTCGGACTCTCCCCAGGGTATGTCATTTCAGATAACGCCAACAATATAGTGCGAGCATTACAGCTGGGTGATTTCCAACATATTCCCTGTTTTGCTCACACCATCAACTTGGTGGTGCAGAGCTTCCTACGAAATAACCGTGAGGTGCAGGAGATGCTTTCGGTGGCCCGTAAAATTTCAGGCCATTTCAGGCATTCAGCCACAGCATGTAGGAGATTACAGCAGCTCCAAGAGCAGTTTAACTTGCCCTGCCACCAACTTAAGCAAGAGGTGGTAACTCGGTGGAATTCCACCCTGTACATGCTTCAGAGGATGGAGGAACAGCGCAAAGCCATCCAAGCATATTGCACAAGTCATGACATTGGGAAAGGAGGGGGGATGTATTTCACTCTTGCACAGTGGGGAATCCTTTCAGTGCTGTGCAAGGTGCTGAAACCATTTGAAGTTGTGACATGTGAGGTGAGTGCAGACTCTGCTAGTTTGAGCCAAGTCATTCCTTTAATTAGACTATTGGAAAAGCAGCTTGAGAAAATGAAGGAGGAGCTGAAAGCAAGCAATTCAGCAAAGTATGTTGGCCTTGTCGATCAAGTACTTAATTCGCTTCACAATGATCCTCGAGTTATTAAGATCTTGAACTCGGATCAGTACGTTTTGGCCACTGTGCTTGATCCAAGGTTTAAAACCTACATTGAGTCTTTACTTGTAAATGAGCGAGATGTGAACTTTTGCAAGGCGCTATTGCTCAGCAAGTTGGCCGCTTAACTGGGCCTCGGCTTGACGACGTGTCCTCCTTCACTTTCTCAAGCTGTTGCTCGTAAAAAATTAAATTTCCAAAAAAGAAGCAGGGAAGACACAGGGGGCAGACCAGAACAATTTAACATCTGGGCTGGCTTGAAGTATTTTTCAAAAAAATGTGTCACTTTGCCCATAACTCCATCCAATATGAGTATAAACATGCAAAGGATGGTGGAGGATTACTTTCAAGAGGTAGTTGATATGGAAATGTCAGACAGTCCCTTTCCTTACTGGGAAGAAAAGCAGGCCATTTGGAAACCCATGTACAAACTTGCTTTGCAATACCTAAGCTGCCCACCCTCCAGTGTGTACTCTGAACGAGTGTTCAGCACAGCAGGAAACTTAGTCAGTGATCGCCGTAGAAGGTTACTTCCCAAAAATGTGGAGAAAATGATGTTTATAAAAATGAACTACATCTTCCACGAGGAAGGCCTTCACCATCCTAGACATCCAAGCACTGACTGTTCTCTAATGGCGGATTCAAGCAGCGATGAATTGATAGTCTGTGATGATGACGTACACACTGATGAGGGTGAGGATTAAGCTGAAGATGATGCCGATAACATCTTTTTAAAACTTTCTATGTAAGTGTAGGGTGCAATCTACCCCCAAAGAGGAAAGGGACTTGTGGCATTTCCATATCACATACCATCTTGAAAGGCTGCTGTTAGGGCAATTTATCCTTAAGGGTAGGGTGTCATAGACAGAGTGACCCTAAACTGGCTTTGTCCATTTTTCATAATATTGTACAGTCTATAATGGCTGAATTTTTGGGTATTTTATACAAGTGGAGGGGGGCCTAGAGAGACAGAAACCAAACTGGCTTTCTCCATGTCAATTAATATTGTACAGTCTATAATGGCTGAATTTTTTGGTATTTTATACAAGTGGAGGGGGGCCTAGAGAGACAGAGTGACCCCAAACTGTCTTTCTCCATGTCAATTAATATTGTACAGTCTATAATGGCTGAATTTTTTAGTATTTTATACAAGTGGAGGGGGGCCTAGAGAGACAGAAACCAAACTGGCTTTCTCCATGTCAATTAATATTGTACAGTCTATAATGGCTGAATTTTTTGGTATTTTATACAAGTGGAGGGGGGCTTTGAGAGACAGAAACCAAACTGGCTTTTTCCATTTCTTTACATATTTAACTATAAGTGTAGGGTGTAATATACATTCAAAGACGATGGCTGCATTGCCAATATGCATAGATGGAGAGGAAGACAATCTGTTTTGTGTGTAGAATAGGCCTACCAACGAAGAATTAAACTGTTTTTTTGGATGATTTATTACCTCAACAATTAGATTACTTGTCTCTAAAACAGTTGGAGCACTAAATTGGGTTAATTTAGGCCCAAAAACATGGATTTTCCAAAAAAATAGCAAAACAAAACCAAACAAAACCAAAACCAAAACACGCAATGGCGGTTTTGCAAAACCAAAACCAAAACACGACGGTAATCCAGATCCAAAACCGAATCCAAAACCAAAACACGGGGGTCAGTGACCATCTCTAATCAGAACACTGATTTTTATGACCTAAATTATTTAGATATTTATGTTTAAAGTTTTAACATGTCAAAGTTAAGATTACTATGTCTCTCTACAACAAAAAATGTATCTTATTTATTTGTTGCTTACATCAGAGAACAAAAAATGAAGTTGATATTTTTTCATATTTGTCTGTTTCATTATAATATCTACATATCTTTCAATAATAATACTGCTTTTAGGGCACATACTGAAATTCAGGACCTTTGTCCTGACTGTGGGAGATATGTCACACTTCGGTGAGCAGGCACTTCTGCCAAAGGGGGTAACCTAGTGCTTTTTCACGCACAAGTCTCGGTCACTGTTGACCAGGGCCGGACTGGCCATCTGGCATTTCTGGAAAATGCCAGAAGGGCCGATGGCCAGATGGGCCAGGTTGCTAGCTGGCCGGCCCCATCGCTCAGCACACAGACTGTCATGCCAGAATTCGGCATGACAGTCTGTGCACTGAGCGGTGGGGTCGGCACTACACTTACTTCCTGGTGGCCACACGTCCGCTCATCCTCCCCTCAGCTCCTATGAATGGCTTTGGAGATGTGTCACATGGGACGTGCACCATGTGATAGGTGCCGTCCCATGTGTTAGGAGAGACTGTACACAGCGCCGCGGAGAGAACAATGTAAGGGGGGGGGTAGTTTGTGTGACAGGGTATCTATTTATTTGTGTGACAGGGGATATTTTTATTTGTGTGACAGGGGATCTATTTATTTGTGTGACAGGGTATCTTTTCATTTGTGTGAAAGGGGATCTATTTATTTGTGTGACAGGGGATCTATTTATTTGTGTGACAGGGTATCTATTTATTTGTGTGACAGGGGATCTATTTATTTGTGTGACAGGGTATCTATGTATTTGTGTGACAGGGTATCTATTTATTTGTGTGACAGGGGATCTATTTAGTTGTGTGACAGGGTATCTATTTATTTGTGTGACAGGGGATCTATTTATTTGTGTGACAGGGTATCTATTTATTTGTGTGACAGGGGATCTATTTATTTGTGTGACAGGGTATCTATTTATTTGTGTGACAGGGGATCTATTTGTGTGACAGAGTATCTATTTATTTGTGTGACAGGGTATCTATTTATTTGTGTGACAGGGGATCTATTTGTGTGACAGGGTATCTATTTGTGTGACAGGGTATCTATATATTTGTGTGACAGGGTATCTATTTGTGTGACAGGGTATCTATTTATTTGTGTGACAGGGGATCTATTTATTTGTGTGACAGGGTATCTATTTATTTGTGTGACAGGGGATCTATTTATTTGTGTGAAGGGGGATCTATTTATTTGTGTGACAGGGGATCTATTTGTGTGTCAGGGTATCTATTTATTTGTGTGACAGGGTATCTATTTGTGTGACAGGGTATCTATTTGTGTGACAGGGTATGAGACTGCGCTGACCAAGGTTGTTAATGATCTGATCAATGCTAAAACTGAACGCCATTACTCTATCCTAATTCTCCTGGATCTCTCGGCTGCATTTGACACCGTTGACCACTCTCTTCTCATACAAACGCTGCAATCCCTAGGTCTTCAAGACACTGTTCTATCCTGGTTCTCATCTTACCTCTCTAATCGCTCTTTCACTGTTAATTTTTCTGGAGCCACCTCTGCTCCACTTCCCCTATCAGTTGGAGTACCACAAGGCTCAGTGCTAGGTCCTCTGCTGTTCTCTATCTATAACGCTTCTCTTGGAAATCCTTTGGCTTTCAGTATCATTTCTATGCGGATGATACCCAAATCTATCTATCCTCTCCTGATCTCTTGACATCTGTGTTGTCCTGTGTAACTGACTATCTTTTTGCCATATCATCTTGGATGTCCTCTCGCCAACTCAAACTTAATCTTTCTAAAACAGAGTTAATAATATTCCCACCCACCAACAAGAGCATACCTGACATTTCTATCTCTGTTGATAACATGACCATAAATCCCATCCCACAAGCTCGCTGCCTAGGTGTAATCCTTGATTCACACCTATCCTTTGTTCCCCACATTGACTCTATATCTAAATCATGTTACATACATTTAAAGAACATTTCCAGAATCCGCACATATCTCACGCAAGACACTGCTAAAACCTTAATTCATGCACTTATCATCTCATGCATTGACTATTGCAATTCCTTCCTTACTGGTCTTCCCAAAAACAGACTCAAACCCCTACAATCTATTTTGCATGCTGCGGCAAGACTTTCCTTGCAAATCGCTATTGCTGTGTTGAATCACTCTGTATGTCTCTACACTGGCTGCCTGTCTTCTACCAAATCCAATATAAAATACTTTTACTAATCTACAAGGCCATCAACAAAGCTGCACCAACATACATCTCCTCTCTTGTCTCAAAATATCTCCCAACTCGGCAACTCCGTTCTGCAAAAGATCTGCGTCTCTCATCCACCCTCATTACATCCTCCCATTCCCTGTTACAGGACTTTTTTCGGGCTGCACCCAAGCTATGGAACTCTCTCCCTCGCACAATAAGACTCTCCTCTGGTCTACAAACTTTCAAGCGTTCTCTGAAAACCTACCTATTCAGACAAGCTTATAATATTCCTCAGCCACCCTCTTAACCTCACTACCTTTAGCCTGTTACCACCTGTTACACAATTTCACACAAGACAACTACCCCTTGACCAACATTGTTGTGTGACAGGATCATTTAGCTTTTGAGTAACTTTTACCTTTGCAGTTTGGCTGGGCCAAGATGCAAAATGTATACTTAACCTCATGTGTCAATCTCCCATTGTCCCATAGATTGTAAGCTTGCGAGCAGGGCCTTCTCACCTCTTTGTCTGTTTTACCCAGTTTGTTTATTAGTTTATTATGTTTGTCCCCAATTGTAAAGCGCTACGGAATATGTTGGCGCCATATAAATAAATGATGATGATGATGATGATGAAAAAATAACACAGAATATGCTGACAGGTGCCAATAAAAATGGGATCGACAAAGTTAAAAAATATATAAATCAAGCTCTGAATGACAATGAATACAAATAACCAAAAAAATAACCCAAAAAAAAATATCCAAAGAATGACCTTTATGATTATAGTGTGTATGTGTGTAACAGTATAACTATAGTGTGTGTGTGTGTGTGTGTTTGTGTGTGTGTGTGTGTGTGTGTGTGTGACAGGGTATGATTATAGTGTGTATCTGTGTAACAGTATAACTATAGTGTGTGTGTGTGTGTGTGTGTGTGTGTGTGTGTGTGACAGGGTATGATTATAGTGTGTATGTGTGTAACAGTATAACTATAGTATGTGTGTGTGTGACAGGGTATGAGTATAGTGTGTATGTGTGTAACAGTATAACTATAGTATGTGTGTGTGTGACAGGGTATGATTATAGTGTGTATGTGTGTAACAGTATAACTATAGCATGTGTGTGTGGGCCGGCGTATGACCATAATGTGTGTGTGTGTGAGGGCCGGTGTATGACAATAATGTGTGTATGGGTAGCTCTTAATATAATGTGGGAGGTAGGCTGTTAATCTAATAGGGAATTGCAGGTGGGGGCAAATTATTGGGTGCTATTCTATTTGTGGGGGTGATGGTGGGGGCAATTTAATAGTGGGGCCTATCAATTTCAGATGGGGTGATTAGATTTTTAATTTAATGCTGGGGTGCTTTGGAGAGAGGGAAATAGTTTTATTTATTAAATGGGAATACTATTTAATGTCAGGGCTAGTTGGAGGGAAATAGATGTATTTATCAAATGTGAATACTAGTATTTTAATGTTGTGGCTGCAGTGAGGCCTAATTTTAAAACATGGATGCTATATTGATTTAACACCAGGGCTAAATTTCATCTGCTCATTTTTTTCTCCAAATAGGGTATCCAACATTCCAGGATCCAGACAAGCAGCAACTGATCTAAAGACACCAGCAGCCACAAGTGGCAACCATGACAAGACAGGTAGGAGAGACCAGGACAGTCTGCCAACTGTTCTGAATTTGGTGGGTGACTGTCCCACTTAGTCAGGATTTGGTCTGACTACAAGGACAGTTGGAAGATATGTCCTGCTTCACACTGTACTGCTTGTTAAGGCAGAACTGCGTGCACCTAACAGTAGTGCACACAGTATTGCCTTTGTATTTGTCAAAAATTTGTCTAATAGCCAAATTACATCATAGGAGCCCCCCTGACTTAAGTGCCCGGGCCCCCCGAGCCTTAATCCAGTTGGTCAGCAGGAGGATCTGTGCTCCGTCCCGGACAGAGCACAGCCTGCAGAGCAAGCCGAGGAGCTCTAAGTCTCATGAGATTTATTAATCTCATGAGACTAAGAGCTTCCCTGCTCACTCTACAGGAATGTCAGCAGCATCAGAAGCATAGATAAGTACAGTGGGCTGGAGGTGTCATAATGTATCTGGGGGGTGGCGTAATGTGGACGGGGAGGGTCTGATAAATGTAATGTTTTATTATAATGTATGTATCAACGCACCATTTTGACCACGCCCCCAACATAATGTAGCTACGCCTTTGGCGGCACCGCCACTGCACTGCGGCACACATTTTTTTTCCTGCCAATCAACAGAGGTGGGCCTGTGTGCTTTAAATGCCAGGGCTGATTTTTAGTCCCAGTCCGGCCCTGCTGTTGACTATGGAGGGGGCCCCAAGAAGTTGCTCTACAAAGGCCTACAATTTCTCTTGGCGGCCCTGCCTGTGAGTGAAGGGGGCAGAAGTCTCCAGGTAAATAATCTAAATGTTTCCTATTTAATCACACTGATGGATCACATCAAATTAGCTCTCACCCACCCCCTCCACCCCCCTTACTTTTTATACTGTGTTATTTAAACGTAATAGAAAGGACACATATCCAATTACTGTAGTAAAAAAATAATTTTCCTTTCACATTTTGTTATAGATGGAAATACTTTTAATGTGGCAGTGTATGTTCAGGTGATCATTCAACAGTAATGTTTTTTCTGATTTATTTGTTAGCGTTTTAGTTCATATGGAATGATTTATGAAAATTCTGCTATTATAATTTAATTGAGAGAAAATGGTACTTGATAATTATATGTATGTAGTTACTCTGTTATTGCTATTTTGTGGGAGATTTGAAAAAAGCAGAACATTGGTTCCCTACAGTGGCCACCATATAATTGGTAGTATTGCTGTAGTGTGGGGGTGTCCTGATGGCTGTGGTAATGATCTAGTGTGTTTGGGGGTTAGTATTGTTAATAAGTGGGAGAGGCTATTGCTGTAATGTGGGGGTAGTGCTGGTTGCTGTTTTTTGAGGGGGTTATTGCTGATTGCTGTAATGTCGGTGGGGATTAATGTAGTATAAGTGTGTGTGTGTGTGTGTGTGTGTGTGTGTGTGTCGGGGGAGGGGGGTTTATTGCTTTAATTTGGGTACTAATAATGTATTGACATGGTATTTATTGATGTGATGGGGAGATAACAATGGAATGTTGGGGTCATTAGGAGAAATAGGCCTATTTGTTAAATGTGATTGCTACTGATTTAGTGTTGGAGCTGGTTGGGTAGCATTGAATGTTTATTAGTTGTGCAACTTTTCAGGGGGTGAACAGTATCTATACCTTTTCCAAACAGGGCCTATTTATTTAAGGTGAGGTAATGGGACCTTCAATTTAATGTTGGGGTGGTTTGGGGATATTAATTTAATGTCAGGGCTGTATGAAGGGAAATAGCTCTATTTAGCAAATGTGAATACTATTATTTTAGGGGTAATGTATCTGGGGGGGGGGGGGGTTGTGATGTGTATGGAGATGTAATGTTTTGTTATAATATATATATCAACATCCCATGTTGACTCTACCCCAAATGCGATGTGACCACGCCCTTTGCGACGGCGCTGCTACGCGGCAGCACATGGTTTACTTCCTACTCATCAACAGAGGTGTGCCTGTATGCTTTAAATGTCAGGGCAGATTTTTAGTCCCAGCCCGCCCTGTCACATACCTAATCATTGTTGCAGACCAAGTACACCACTTAATGGCAACAGTATTCCCTGATGGTAGTGGCCTCCTTCTGCAGGATAATGCGCCCTGCCACACTTCAAGCATTATTTTAAAATGGCAAAGAGGTAAAGGTATTGATTTGGCATCCAAACTACACAGATCTCAATCTAATCTAGCATTTGTGGAATGTGGTGGAAAAACAAGTCAGAGCCATGGAGGCCCCACCGTGAAACTTACAAGACTTAAAGGTTCTGCTGCTAACATCTTGGTGCCAAAAACCACAGGGCACCTTCAGAGATCTTGTGGAGTACACAATATAAGGCAAGTGGTTTTAATATTGTGGCTGATTGGTGTATATAATATAGAGATGCTCACTGAACCCTGTGTTTTGGTTTTGGTTTTGGTTTTGGATCTGGATTACCTTCGTGTTTTGGTTTTGGTTTTGCCAAACCGCCCTTGCATGTTTTGGTTTTGGTTTTGGTTTTGGTTTGCAATTTTGTTTAAAAATCAATGTTTTTGGGCATAAAATAACCTAATTTAGTGCTCCACCTGTTTCTTGGATAAGTAAGGTAATTCTAAAGCTAATAAATTAGGAAGAAAACAGTTTAATCCCTGGTAGGCCGTCCTTAATTCTGCACACAAACCTGGTCGTCTTCCTCTTCATCTTAGCCTATTGGCAATGCGGCCATCGTCTTTGGGTGTATATTACACCCTCCACTTGTAGTTGAATAGAAAAAAAAAAGCCTGCATAGACTGTAGAATTAGAAAGTAAAAATAAATTGACCAAGGTAGTTTGGTGGCTATCTATGCCCCCCCCCCCCCCCCTGCCCTCCACTTGTAGTTAAATAGAAAAAAAGCAGCCTGCATAGACTGTAGAATTAGAAAGTAAAAATAAATGGACCAAGGTAGTTTGGTATCTGTCTGCATCACCTCCCCCCCCATCCACTTGTAGTAAAATAGAAAAAAAAGCAGCCTGCATAGACTGTAGAATTAGAAGATACAAATAAATAGACAAAGGCAGTTTGGTATCTGTCTGCATCAGATCCCCTCTCCACTAGGAGTAAAATAGAAAACTATTCAGCCGTTATATAATCTAGAACATAAATAGAAATTGTTGAAAGGCAATTTGGTATCTGTCTGCATCATAATCATCAACATCATCAATAGCGCCCTCGTCGCCTACACAAATCTCCCCCTCTTCTAATTCCAAAGTGGCATCCTCAATTTGTGTATCACCGGCTACATTCGGGCTGTTCAGGCACACATCAACAGAACTGCTGAAAGGGTCCCTCTTTATGGGTACACTAACAGAATGCTCACGATTAGACATCCCACTGTTGGATGGACTCTCCACAGGGATTAGTGTCATTTGTGATTCAGAGCAAACATTATCCTCTAATGCCTTACTGTTATCTTGCAGCTCGGCTTTGACGCGTAATAGTAGTTGTGCACCACTTGTAGGCTCGGTAACATTTTTTGATCTGGCACTAATAGACAAAGGTGAAGGCCTTATTCTCTCTTTGCCACTGCGTGTGTAGAATGGCATGTTGGCAAAAAATTTTTTATCGGCACTTAACTTTTCCTCAGTTACACTTCTTTTTCGCTTCAACACAGTATTTTTTTTTTTGGTGTGTGTTTTTTTGACTGATTTCAAAAGACTGTGTAGTTTGACATCACCTTTCCCAGATGACGTGCGGGGAACACTACCATCAGGACTGGTGACAGAACCTGATTGCTGATTCTGCTCATATGTGGACTGCTTTGAATCCATTATGAGCCCAAAGCACTTGTAGTGCTACAAATTGTTTTTGATACTGCTGACAAATATGACTTTTGACAGCCAGAAATATTAATGCAGAAGAATGGGTGACACCCCAAAGCACTTGCAATGCCAAATATTGGAAAAAAAAGACTCCTCTATTCTCCTCTCTTCTCTATCAATTGTTATCAGAATTGAAATCAGAATTGTTATCAGAATTGGATGAAGAATAAGGTATATTCTCTGTCCCTGCTCTAATCAGCCTTTGACTACAACCTGCTCTGTCCCTCTGTCAAATGGCGATAGATTGCTGTGGAGGCGGGTATTTATGGATTTCAATTATCGCGAGAACCGAGCCCCGAGATCCGACGACGTCGCGATGACGTTCGGCCTCGATTTGGAATCCGAGACGGCAGGAGAGTACCGAGCCTGCTCGGCTCGGTACTCGGATAGGCAAAGTTCGGGTGGGTTCGGTTCTCGGGGAACCGAGCCCGCCCATCTCTAATATAATATAACACCTGAATATGAAAGATGCATTCTGTATTTTTGCATCATATACATATTGAGGTCACAAAACCTATGAGGTTTTCTATATACTATATTTTCAATATATGTAACATATTTAGTCTCTTTTATCTAATGTGTCATCTAGTGTTACTAGGTTAAATACATTTGTAAAGCCATACTCACAGGTCAATGTTTTAAGGTTAAATATCATATTTGTCATAGTCACACAAGTGAGTCAATCATTTTATCGCTCGTTCCCATCATCTCACCAGGTGCTCAGTCAGGGTCTGACTTAAAATGTCAGGTTTGAAAACCAACCTTGAAGATTGTTTACTTGCCAAATCAGCAAGCTTTACCCTACGTGTTCTGCCTCTTGTGGTTGTATATGTAGCAAATGAAGTGTCACAGATTTGTTGTCCTGAGAGATGCAGTGAATCTATATTTTAGGACTGGAAGGAACCTAAGTGATAAGGTCACATTTGTAATTTTAGCATTTGGAAATGATAATTCTGTGTCCTATGCCCTAAACTCACAGGGTGATCTGGACTTAATTGGTCAAATTTCTAAGGATTCAGCTAAATTCTTTACTTGTAAAAAGTTGAATCAGAAACCAAAACTTGGATTAGTTCATTGATGTTTTACTCTTCAGACAAGGAATTTAATATTAGAGATGCTCAATTTATTCAAACTGGTTCAAAATTTGAATGTCTCAAACTTGCTAACTATATGATCATGATTTTTGGGTCTGGGTGTCGTGGCAGAATTTGCAGTTTGAAACTTGAATTCAAAGTTAAAGCTTGCAGTTTGCATTTACAAGAAAATACATTTAAATATAAAAGGTTGCCTCTTTTAGCACAAAGGGCTAAATTTTGCAGTGTTTTTAACTATATTCATTTGAATAGTGAACATTGCGGTGTTCTAGTTTAAAGTTAAGAGTTCAACGTTCATGTTCGTCTTTGAAAAATTGTTTCAATACTATAAAATGTAGCCATTTAAGCTGGAATATGTTCACTTGTCAACAAAACTGCAAAACTTTATAACATGTGCAAGTGGACAGAAAAATATCTTCAGTTTTTTTAAAGACTTTGGTATGTGAAAATCTTTGGAAATTTTGGAAAGGCAATATTTGTTTTTACTCTACTTGGTGAGTATTGTTTTTTTTCTCTTATGAGCAAAATCATCTTGTCTCACATATATTCTCAAATACACATGAAGATAAAAAAAATTCTGCATGAAATACATTTATCAGGATGTTGTTAATATATACTGTAACAAAATGTGTTTGATAACACTGTAACCATCCTGTTCCTCGTTTCTCACATAATGTGGATTATAGCAAGTACTTTTTAAAGCCCTTGCTTTTGTTCCCCAGCTCAACAGACTACAACTGCAGTGTCTAATTACATATGGATAAGGGGACATTGTGGCTCATTGTAAAAATGTATATTGTTTATTGTACATTGGTGATGTGGCAGTGAGGTTGGTATTCATTGTCCTTAAAGTGAAGCCAGGGATTTATGGGTAGGGATCAGGTTGCAAGATACTGGAGGGGGAAAACTGATGTCCATTGTTCTCACAAGACTAGTCAAGATATGCCATCTAGCAAGGGAGGTTCTGTGGAAGGACAGCTCATTTTCACTCCCCTCTCCAACCCCCCCCTAGTCCAGCACTGACCAATGTTTAACAAGGGGAGGCCCAGGGAGGGGAGGGCACTGTGGAAAGTCGACCCTAGCTATAAGGAGCCACTCCAGTGTGGGAGGATATATTAATTCTGGGACTGGAAGCTGCAGGGTGGCTGGATTTAGAGTTGCCATTCTCTACCAGTGAAATACATCGGCAGATCCATGGGTCGTCATGTCCGGACAGCCAGGTGACTGTAACTCCTTAAGCTAGTGGGGTAAGGGACTGATAATGTGGTAACCCTGCCTGATATTTATTTACTGTGTGTGTAAATAATAATATAGTGATTGTTTTTGCTACAATAAATGTATTGTTTTACTTTCTAACTGCATTTGCCTGAGTGACTGAGAACCCTAGAAGGTACTAGGTAGACTTCCCTGGCATAGTAAAGCACCCATGGGTGGCCAGCCAGCGTGAAGTGGGTAGCATTGGGCCAGAAAACCCAGTATCTTCACATATACTGTACATAAAATGCTTTTTTACAGTTGTTCTTGAAAGCAAACACATGTTCTAGCATGCATACGTGACCTTCATTACTATCAACCGGCACTTACACCAGTCCTGTAGGTGGTGCAAAAGATATGACAAAGAAACGAAATCTGATGCTGCTGCGGGCACTAAAGCTTGGCACGCCCTTACTGTACATTGACTACATGCATACACCCATTCCCATCCTCGTTCCACCCATGAAATCATAGGCTGTCGGAACTGTCCTTTGCATTAGAAGATGAATTGGATGTTCTTATGTTCATTGGCATATAGTTCATTTCTGGACATGAACAGTTCAATGTAATGTAAATTACAGTATGTATGACCATTTATATTCCTTAGTGAATCATGCACGAAGTCTCTACTCACATATGCAGTTCACACTGGCATGATGCATTAAATTTAAAGTGTACTACATATGTATTTAAAATATTTTTTAAAAATGAATTTAAAAAATAGGTTAAGGATGGAATACCCCTTTAAAAAGTTTTGAATAAAGAACCCTTTTTACGGCATTGTGGTGTGCAGGGTGGAACCGTGTTTATATTTTTAAAAAAATGGTAACATGGGACACTGGAATCAAATGCTATTTTTTTCCATCACTTTTTCAGATTTTAAAACCAGTTGTGTACACAGGATATTCTTATATAATAATAACAGACACAGGGGGTAAATTTATCAAGCTGCTGGTTCGAAAAAGTGGAGATGTTGCCTATAGCAACCAATCAGATTCTAGTTATCATTTATTTAGTACATTCTACAAAATGACAGCTAGAATCTGATTGGTTGCTATAGGGAACCCGCAGCTTGATAAATTTACTCCAAGGCATTCATTATTTTGTACAACTGTTTACTGCTCATAGCCAGAATCTGAGCAACCAGTTTATTATGAAAGTGGTTTCGGAAAAGAAACAACACAATTATTGTTTATTGTGTTTTAGAGATTTTGTTTTATTGTAAATGTTAGCAGGTATTCAAATAGCTTACAGAAGTAGACATTCTAAATACTCGTCATCTTGGACAATCATTGTATGGAATTTAGATAGTAATAGATAGAGATTACAGTCCTTGACATAATCCTCCAGTAAAATTAAATCTTAACCTAGGATTTATAGATTTAGTTTTTTCATACAGGCTAGCCATCCAAGCATGCATACATCAGCTTCCATATGGCAGACATGCCTCCCTCTATACAGGAGATATACACACTGAACACCTTGAACGTTCATTGTATAGAATTTATATAACAGTTGCAGAGGGATTACCACATTTGACATAATCCCTCTGCAAAATGAAATCTTGGCCTAGGATTTGTAGACTTTTTCTCATATAGGCTCCCTGTCCACACATACACACACCAAGTTATGAATCACAGATTTATTATAAAATGTAAATCAAAGAAAGTTGTCACTTTTGACCTTAAGCATAACACCGTCTCCCAGCGAGAGTTTGTATGTTTTTTTTATGCATAAGGAACACGAGTTTCCTCATTGTACATTCCAGCTGCACATGGTTTAGTGATGATCTTGTTCTCTTTTTTCCTTAGAAAACGATGTGCACCACTCCAAAATCTGGAGGCATGCTTTGTAACCTGAAAGGGTGGAGTGTGCTATTTAATCTCTGAAACTAAGGACACCAGGAGGCTGATGTCCAGCTGCTGATGTCATGTAAGTACAATTAATAAGCCACATCTGTGTTGATGGTAAGAACCAATACTAGCAAATGTTATATCCACAAAATGACTGAAAGAGCAAAGAACATACATAATAGTACATTCTGCAGTTATTATATGGCCAGCAAGGTATAGTAATAAGGTTTTTGAGTGCAATAGACTGGACTTTCTTAACGTATATTACCAGTAAATTATTTACAACTCCTGTGACTTCCATTTTGTGACCTCTTTGATTCTTTATATTTGCTATCAGACTGATGCTATGAGGTCTAGTTGAAATCAGTATAGAATAGTAATTTGTTTCTTGTGGCTGCTATTGCCATGATATGATATGATATGCTGAGTGAAGCACTATGGGAGTGGGAGGGGTCAAGACACAATCAATCAGAAGTGGCTAGCTAGTGCTGCTGATCCTCGTTACCATCAGTGCATCTCATTGCACCAGCCTGCTAGCACCCACAACAGATATGTGTCCTGACAGCCCGCTAGCACCCACAACAGATATGTGTCCTGACAGGGGTATATATGTATGTGTCCAAAATCTGCTTCAGACACAAGGGTGTAAGTACAATAGTTGCAGGGTGTGTAGCTGCCGTGGCACCCACAGCTGAGAAGGGCCCGTCTTCCCTGGCAAAGCCCCATGTGTATATGTGAGTTTTTCACAATTGTGCGGTACATAGATGTTTACAAACCTTGCCACGGGGCCCATAAATGTTTAGTTATGCCTCTGCTCAGTCCCAATAAACTGCATACTGCTGATGCTTTTCATTGCACACTAAACCTTTTACACATGTTTAGATTTATTACTGTATGTGATAAATAAAAACATGGACACCAATGTAAAATTGGCAAATAAGGTCACAGTTTAATTAAAACATGAATGGTGGTGGAGAAAGCAAATTGCAAGTCAGCTAAACAGCTAATATCAGAAACCAAACAGTGGATGGCCACATGGCCCTGAAAACACTGAGCCTAGAATATAATTATTTTTCTTTATTTTTTATTTTTTTATTAAATTTTAGAAAACAACATATGCAAAACATACCAAACAAGATGCTTACAAATATTGCAGGAAAACTCAGAATTACAAAAGGTGTCTTGTTTCTTGAGGTTGGGTGAACAAACAAGGGGAGAGAAAGGTTGGGTGGGGGAAAGGAGGAACACTGGGGTTTGCTACTTATTAAACTATGAATCAAATGATGGAGAAGAGGGTAATTGATATGCATAGTTGTGAGAAAGTGGGGCTAGAATATGTATGTCTATTATGTAAGTGTATTTGCCGCCAGTAGTATTGTAGTTTAGGGCAATTCCACCAAACCTGCAACAGGGTACCACGCAATCCGCAACCCCTCCAACATCGGTCATTGGAAGTAGGAAAGATAGTGTGGAGACAGGAGGGGACCAAATACCACCTGTAGTAAATCTTGTAGGAATTTTCTTCTATTCTAACTGAAATTGATGACTTAGCTATGTTAGCTCTAATCTTGGACCTTTGGAGTCAGAATCTCCCCAGTGTTCCGCTCCCAAGCCAACTCATGTGGAGCTTTGTCTGTCTGATTAAAGTTATTAATCAGTTGGTATAAAGTGGATATCAAACCTCTGGTAGTGGGAGGTATGCAGCATAAAGTTTCCAAGGTTGAGCATTGGTCCGATGGGAGAGGTGTTTTTAGAGATCGATAAAGGTGTCTAAGTTGGAGATATTGGTAGAAAATTTTGTGGTGCAGGTTTAAACTTTTCTGCAAATCTGAATATGTAGGGAAAACCCTCATTGGTGCTAGGTCCCAAACAAAAAGTAGGTTGTGAGAAGTCCATTGATGAAACTTTTTATGATCTAGGCCCAGATGAAAAATGTTTTTGTTCCAGAGTGCGACTAGAAGCAGGTATTCAGATCATAATTTATAGGACCTAGTCACTTGATCCCAAATAGAAACAGAGAAATGTGCATGGGGAAGTTGGGCTAGGCATCGTGTCCTTTGTTGGGATGATATCCAAAGCAAGGAATATGGGGAGTATAATTGTAATAGATCTGATTCAATTTGAATCCATACTCTACGATGGGGAGGTGAGTACCAGAGAATACACTGGGACATATGTGTTGCTTGATAATACTTTATTATGTTTGGGAGGCTCAGGCCTCAAGCAGTTTGATGTTTAGAGAGAATTTGCATTCGTACTCTAGGCTTTCGCTCTGCCCATACAAATTTGGATAACATTTCTTGTAAGTGTTTAAGGATGTATAAGGGAACTTTTATTGGAAGTGTTTGCCATATGTAAAGTAATCTGGGTAAAATATTAATTTTAACAGGGGCCATTCGGCCAATGCATGAGATATGAAATTTATTCCATTGAGTTAGATCACATTTGATTGTATTAATAAGTTTGGGAAAATAGGCCGAGTATAGGAGGGAGTAACTACTACCGTAAGATATAACATCATCATAATACAAAGCTGAATATAATTCTTTACTATTGGCCGGTGCTAAATAAGAGTTATTCATCCCACATACCCTACTAATATTATCACTCTCACCACATTTTCTCTCCTGAACACACTTAAGTAGCAAACCCATCAGATCCACCCATATATATCACACCCTTACCCCCCCACAATCCCTACAACCAACCCCTGAACTTCTTCTCTCCACCTTAACCTCTCATCTTCCCTTACCCCTAACCTCCATTTCCCTACTCACAATTTTTCCAATTTTAATTCTAGCTCAACGCTTAAAGTACTATCCGGTTCCATTAACCTCGACCACATCACAAAGACCACACCGCAGGGACAACAGCCACAAAATCGCACCACGGCAGCTCTCTATGGTCTGCGCTCCATGGCTATGGAAAGATAACTAAACAGGCCTTGATATGTGAAAAAAATTGTAAAAAAAAAACCTTCATGCCCTCACTAAAAGGAGCAAGGAGCAAAGCCCTGGGTTACCGAAGGAAAGGGGGGTGGAATAGAAGGGTGTGTACCCATTACCTATTGGGTCTGATGTAAGTTTTATATTCATCTACCTAGGGACTTAATTACTGTGATGGAAGAGCCCTCTACGTCTGTGGCAGTAGCCGTCCCAATCCGAAAGGAGTAGGTGCCATAAAGAGCTGGGTCTAGACCCACGTACTACAATCAATGCTTGAAGAGTACATTGAACTGAAACTTTGTAAGGGGGGACCCATCAGCATTAACCAACCAGAGGTCATCCCCATCTGGTCTAACCTCAGCATGCTGTGTACAGAATGCACCCAGTCAAATGTTCGCGTCCCCTTGAGCAGGTATGGTAATCCACTGACTCTTCCCCCACTGGTCCATCTTAGACCTGAAAAGCTTGCAAAAAACCTGTGTAACATTAACAAGCATGTTCCTGGCAAGCATTCCTAGACTGTGCTACTAGCTCAGTAACCCTAAACCCACCAAAGAAGGCTAATGAATATGCAGTGCTAAATAAAAGGGCTTCATAAGGATCAGCAGCGACAGTCTGAGGGCACCCACTAATTGACTCAGCACTCTAGCATCTACTGGTCTCCTGAAATCTTTGCCTATTGGGCGTACCCTAGCCGACCCCTTAAGGGCCTTTGGTAAATCTTCCCACCCATGAAGCCGAACCATAAATGATATGCCTGCCTGGGTGGCAGTCATGGATGTTTTCAAGGTATCCTCCCAGTATTTGCCCCAGATGAAACAAATCACTCTAACCTGTGTCATGCCCTCCCTGCAACCCCAAGAAGCAGATCAACTGCTGTCAGGCTCCTCGATAAGCCCTCATGGTGGGAAGGGCCAAAGACATCTCAGCGAGTCCCAGTATGCTGGCTTGACAATCTGCCAAACATGAGAGCAGTGCAGATTAGATTCGGGTGCAGGACCATATCCGAAAAACAACGCCACTGAAAATGAGATAGCGAGTCCACTAGGTCACTATCCACAGCGGGAATGTGATTAGCCTTGAAAGTAATGTCATGCTGGAGGCAGTGCAAACTAAGTGTCTCAAGAGATTAACGGTGACAATGCGCTCTGCTTATTAATGGATTTCGCTACCCTTAATTTGTTGCATCATAAAACTATGTTACGGTTCCGGAACCAGGACGACCACAGTTCCACATCCACAATAAGAGCTGCACGCCAGTCCCCATTCAAGTAAGCATGGAAACGTTTGGACTCCAAGGCATCTGTGTGTAAATTTATCTGCAGACTGAAAACCTGAGGGCTAGTCCAAATGTGAACTCCATTGAAATTCTCTAAAAATCTCAATGACACCAGAAGGTCCGTCTTAATCTCATCAGATAATATCAGTCGAACATGAGGCTGCATAAAATCGGATGTATCCAACTGAAATCTCTGGCAGAAAACTTTACCCATTGAAATAAAGAGCACACAATGTTAAATGACCATATCAGGGACTGAACTTGTTACAGTGGTACCCTACAAGAGCCCTGCGTGTTTAGAATAAGGATTCTAGCTTAGAGACTTTGTCCCTGAGATGATGACAGCATCCAGTAGCATCTGGTGTCGATCTCAATGCCCAGAAAAGACAAGCAGGAAGAGGGGCCCTCCGTCTTATCATGAGCTTTGGAAATGCTTAGTACCAAAAACAAAGCCTGGGATGCAAAAAAACGTGTCAGCTCAGACTAAGGAATCCACAGGACCTATAAAAAGAAAATCGCCCAGATAGTGGGTGATATCTGAATAGCCAATTCCTGCCTGGATGCACCTTTTCAAGAAGGAGCTGAACTTCTCCAAATACGTGCGAGAAACAGAACAACCCATAGGGAAGCACCTATCAACATAAAATCCGTCCGGCAAACGGAAACCCATGTAACGCAAGAAATCTGGATGCATAGGGAGAAGGCGATAGGCGGATTTAATGTCCAGCTTAACCATGAGAGCACCTTCAACTAAACACCAAAACAAACCCAAGGTGGTCTCGAATGACTGGTAACTAACCGAGCTATGCTGCAGATCTATGGCGTTATTAACCAGACCCCCGGCCAGGTACGACAGATGTTGAAGCAATCTACATTTACCAGTGGCCTGCTTGAGAACTACTCATACTGGGGATATTACCAAGTCCTCAAGGGGGGAGGAGGGAAAAGGGGCAATCATGAACTCTAAACTAACTTCTTTGCAAACTTTATCTGCTACAACATCAGGGAAGATGTATGCGGAATGTAAATTTTTTGTGACGGCTGACTGTAAATTACCCCAAATAGAAAGGAGGAAACTGGAATGAAAACCCTGACCTAAAAGGGAAGCCTGTTCAACATCAGAGAAAGTCAAAGCCACCTAACCAGTGCCTGAACATTGATCGGGGAATGAGTTTTAATGAGGAGTGTCATAGCGGTTCCCCAAACTCTGCCTGAACTTGTCGAGTTCATGGGGCAATCTCTAGCCAAGTGAGTGCTTGACCACTGGCCTTACTTCTAAAATGCTTGTCGTTCATGTGCCAAATTAAGACTGGGAAAATGCCAGACAGCGTGAGAATAAACCCCGCTGGCCCCTACAAGGGAGTGTGCTGGGGAATGGGACGGCTGAAAGCAGCTGTCACAGGGGGCATGGTCACACCAGGTTGGAAGCTCCTCTCACTACACAGGCAGGCCAGGGTCCCCAGACAGTTATGAGCCCGGACATAGGTTCACAAAAATTTACATAGCACAAATAGAACTGAAAGGTGCAAGTAACAAATAAAAGTATTAACAGAAATACAACATAAATCAAGTTATCTTACAAAGAGAAATTCCCAGGAAATTACAAACAAAGCAGGGGTAGCCGAAGGTGGCAAGACAACGGTAGATAGCAAGTGGGGAAGAGATGTGAGGGACTCAGGGAGGAAATAAGAGGTAGGAGGGCCCTGCTCATGAGGGGTTGGGTACATTTTCCCTACTCTGAAATCACCAACAAGGAGGATACCTACAACAAAAACCTGATGAGTATAAAAGTGACATGAATATAACAGAGACTTACTCAAACAGCACACTTAGAATAAAGTGTGTAGTTGCGGGGTCCTGACATTGCCGCTTTAAATAGAGATTTCTCTATGCCGCTCTGTTAAGTGACATGAAACTGAAGTGCCGGCAGGCAGAGTGTTCGCAATTAGTACCTGTCAGTGTGGCGCTTTCTTCGGAAATGTGCTGTGTCGCTTTTTAGGTAAGTCTCTATTATATTCATTTAATTTTTAAAAACATCAGGTTGGTTGTTTAGGTATCCTATATGATTTCAGAGTTGAAAAAACGAGTACCACCGTTCATGAGAGCTTAAAATCTACTGTGCTCAGCAAAAGTTAGGCTTCCACTTCCCTCTCCGTTACACTTCCCTAACTTTAAGGAGTCCTACTGTAAGTGCAAGATGTAAATATACTTACAGACATTAAGTGTATGGATTTTTGGTGAGCATGCATAGTACGGAAATGCCTAATTTTTTCAAAAACTGCATATTGCTGATGCACCTCTTCACTGCACAAACCATGCTACTTGTTAACATTTAATGCTTAAACATATAAATAAAGCCACTGACACAAATTTAAGTCTTGACAAAAGGTCACAGTTTATTAAATATAAAATTATGGTGGCTGTAAAAGCCTTTGCAAGTCAGCTTATAACTAATAACCATACCAAGCAGTGTACGGCCATCCAGCACTAATCACTGGTCCCAGAATATACTCCTTTATGATTGGCTGGTGCTAAATCTGGCGTCAGGGTGACTACACCCTTTCTAGACTCCCAATGACGTGCCAACACACAGCAGGTCAACAAATTCCTCACACAAATGGACCAAGAGCTACTTTACTTCGAAAGGGGCAGTGACTTGCGGCCAATCAGCATTAGCCTGCTTATTAGTCACTGACTGCAAAACCTTTCCGCTGACTGTGCCTCATCTGTGAAGGGGGAGAAAAGGAGTTAGTAACGCCACTGAGCATCTACACCTAGCTGGGAAGAGATGAAACCAAAATACAAAAGAAAACCAAAGCCGCACTGGCGACAGCCTACGGAAGGGAGGGAATTTGTGCAGCAAAAGAGGCCCAGCAGGCAGCAGCCACTGGGGAAGGAATATATAGAGCAGCCAAAGGCCCTCCCTTTGGATATTATTGGCTGGAGAATGCAATGTACTTAACCCCTAATAGGTAAGTTCAACTTATGGCCTCACTTGTAGAAAGATTTGTCTCTGGAAATTTTTTAATAATTAACTATGCAGTAAAATTTATTTCATTCTGAACATTAAATATAATCTTCTGTGTATTATAAGTTAATATTTATTAACTTATTTATTGAAGAGTATTTCAAATGTAAAAATTACTTTACAGTCAGGTTATAACAGTAGATATGATGGGTATTATAGTGCACCAAGATCTACCAAGCCAGTACAAATTATGACAAGCTTAGATATAGCTGTACTGCAGCAATGTGGCTCTGGACATTATTTATAATTATTGGTAATAATCTTCATCTTTATTATAGAATTGTATCATCAACATCGACATTTATTTATATAGCGCTAGCTGATTCTGTAGCGCTTTGCAATTGAGAACAAACACAGCAATAAAACAATACTGGATAATACAGACAGACAGGAGTAAGAAGGCCCTGTGCAAAAGCTTACAGTCTATAGGATGAACTTGATTTGCTAACCTAGGAATAAATCCAAGCTATAGTCCATTGTTACCTGTACTGCTGTCTCTGCGTTTTGATCCATAGATTGTATACAGTCTCTGCAACAGTATAATTGTATGCATGTCTTCATATTTTGACTATCCCTCTGCAATGATAACTGTTTTAAACATGGTGAAGTTCCCTGATCAGATAGGAAGAGATATGAGCAAATAAAACGGCCAAAAATTAGGAAAATTGTATCACAGGCTTATTTGAACATATCTGCTTGTTTCATTCCATGGAACTTCATTGCACTAGCAACACTACAGACAGGTTGTGTGTATTCTATGAATTGAGTTTTTCATATTGTTCTATCCTACCAATCACAAAGAGCTCAACTGCAAACTGAGTCATCATGTGAATGGAAGCAAATTGAGTGGGCGTAAACTGAATCACTGTGTGAATGGAAGTAAAACATAGGGGTTGGACAGAGCTGTCAATGCCAATTAAATAAAGGTTGGAACCAGATAACATTGATGACTTATAGTTGTGGCCAAAAATATTGGTACCCTTGCAGTTTTATGTAATGATGAACCATTTCTTCCAGACAATTGTTTAAATAAAAAAATCTTAGTATCCACATATGTATATTTTGTTTGTTTTCAGATGTGCCAGACAAAATTATTAGTACCTTTTTGAGGTAGTTAGAAAAAAAAGATTTCATGCAGGTGATTATCCTTCAATTTGGAACTGAACTCACCTGTGATGAGTAACAGATGCCTGCAATGTAAAAGGAAAGTGCCTAGTAGCCTTGCTTAGGCCCTGGAAGCATTCAGTTCATTGTCGCTGAACATGCAGGGCTCATTAAGATTTGGACATACATCTGTATTTCTTGCATAATATACATATTACCGTACTCCACATGCGCACTAAAAATACATACACATATATCTATATATATCACAAAAAACTGTATACAGGAGAGCCTGCATTGGGACAGAGGCAGGCAAGCAAAGGCTGTGTACTGTACAGATGAGTTCACGTAATTATGATACAGTTAAACGTGGATGCATTCACAGATACGCATTTCAGAAGGCATATCTCTTGTGGGTGCTGAAGGGATGGCACAATGATGTTGATATCCATCTATTCGAACCCTCCAACTGATAGTCATTAGTGTGACGAGTCCTATATTATATGAAATTGCGTGCTATTAGCATTACTGTATATACATATATGTATATATATATATATATATATATATATGTACATATATAGTGGGTAATGCAATCTTTGCATTTATTACTATTATTATTACTACTACTGCATTTATTACTATTACTACTGATTAGAGATGCTTAGGCTCGGTTTTCTGAAAACCGAGCCCACCCGAACTTAGGGGACCCAAGTAGGCTCGCGAGCCGGCTCGTTACTTTCGTGCGTCCTCAGATCTGAAACAGGGGTGGCAGTGTTCTTGTCACTTCACAAAAATTGACTGGAAAAGACTAGAAATTAATGTTATTGAGGATAATAATAATGTAGGGATAAAAAAGAGGCAAATTATGTGATTTTATAAAAAAAAAAATTGTGATCCAAAACAAAAACAAAAACATGCAAGGGCAGTTTTGCCAAAACCAAAGCCAAAACCAAAACACGAAGTTAATCCAGATCCAAAACCAAAACCAAAACACAGAAGTCAGTGAACATCTAGTCTACTGATGTATACATGGCACAAATGTTACAGTTTTTCAGCCTGTCACCTCTTGAGATGAGTCCGTCTTAACATATGCATGTATATAAGTTTTCATTTAATTTGCATCTTTTCCCTGAGTGCATTCTACGCTCACCCACCTCTAACAAGATACACAGTGTGCAGTTGTGTAGATATTTGCTGGCATTCACCCACCTCTAACGAAACACCATATAACATATTTCCCCATAAAGCTCCGGACAAGCCATAGATCCCAGCTCACCATGGGCTGCTGTGCTGTGCACTTGTGTTTGTCTGTTCCTCAGGAGAAAACGTATTATTTCTCCCCTGCACACCACCCTATATCTTATTCCCTGTTGTTTTGGTTTGCAAAAAATCTTAACGGGACATGCAGAAATAAAATAATTAAATCATTTTAATTCCATCCATTTCTCTGCTACAGCAACATACTAATAATTCTCACTAATAAAGTTTTGCTGTTGTGCCGTGCATCTGTAAATGCACATATTACTTAGCAACAACACCACTGCTTTATCAGTCCTGTTGCAGGGTACCCAAAAAGGCAGCCATCTGTTCAGTCATCAGCAGCACTAATTTCCCTCAAAGCCTTCCCTCAGACACATGGATATAAAGTGAATCCTATTTGAGCAGTTCTCTTGTTCTCCCAAGTGGCAGGTTGCAGACAATGCATGATTGGTGTTTCCATACTTTATCATTGCTAGCTACAATGTATCAAGGAAGAGTGATACGTTGAAAATAATTGCTTTCATGACAAAATGTAAACCCCAGTAGAAGAAAGTAGATTAACAAGCAGTGCAATATGTGAGACTGCCCTCACACCAAATATAATTTGAGCTGGGTTTTCTAAAACATTGTCTGTGATCATTGTCTGACTACTAAAGCAATTCATACGATCTTGTCAACTAGTGTGCGAGTCCAGTGCTGTTTAAGTCATAGCTGCACATTTATATCACAGTGTGATCCTTCTGATAAATATTGAGGGGCTTGCAAAACAATCTGTGAAAGGATGGGTAAAAGAAGTGCATCATACATAGCATAGCTCACTAAGCAAAAAGGATATACTAAGTGGTAAAGAAGAAAAGAAAAGAAAGAAGAAAAGAATATCTTGTGTATGCTTGGGAGGGTACACATTTCAAGCCTGCATCAGACCCAGCTGTAAAGGAGAAGTGAAAATTTCTGGAAAAGTGACATGATGGATCTAGGAATACACAGGCATTAAGTATCAGGAGGAAAATAAGTATGAAGGAAAAGTGTTAGGATTTGTTGAAGGACTTAGGGAGTGGGCTCAGGCTAATGGTTTATATGTGCAAAGGGAACGGGAGGAGTTCTTGGTAATGGTACACAGCAAAAACATTTTGGCCAGACCATTAAATACATTTTAGCACTCTGAGCAGGAGAGAGGAATGGTGTCTCCCACCCCATATTTGGGGGAAGTAGAAGCAGTCTCTCAGCACCAGGGAGGATTAGCCATGCCATGGTGGGGGTGTAGCTAGCCCTCTATAAGCGCAAGACCAATCTAGGCCTCCCTTCCCTAAACCAGCCGAACATTAAATTGGTAGCTTTTTTTGATTAATAAAGAGCTCTCATTCCAACAAATAAGCCCCAGAAAATAATTAATAGCATTCACATTTGAAAAATATGCATATTTCTCCCCCTACAGACCCTACATTAGTCATTTACACTTAATAAATAAGTCTTCTTTGTCCCAGTCAGCCCAACCATTAAATGAATAGCATTCCCATTAATTGTGTAGATTTATTTCTCACCCAACCAGCCCAAACATTAAATTAATAGTCTTCCCATTTTTTAAAAAAAAATACCTATTTGCCCCATAAGCCCCCACATCAAATTAATAGCTTACAAATGCCCCCTCGTTTAAAATAGACTATTATTGTTAGTAGACCTAACCACCTTTTGAATAAATCATGATTTATTTTTTTATAATTATATGAATGTTTTATAGTATTTATGTACTATATATTTATGTGCAACAAAATCACCTACCTCTCCAAACTCCAGGCCACTGAATTCCCACCATGTTCTCTTCAGCACCTCTGTTCTCTCTAGCCACCTTTCCCCCTGTTCTCTCTAGCCCCCCCCCCACCATGTTCCTTCTAGTCTCCCCTTCCACCTTTCTCTCTTAAGTAATTTAACTGTCTCTTCTTCTTTTCTCTTCTTGCCCACTTCTCTGCTTCTTCTTTGCTTTCTTCCTGGCTCCTCTGTCTGGATTCTTTCTGGCTCCTTTCCTCTGTCCCAGCACTGCATTCATATATACCTGGAGCTGCACTTGGGCACATAGCAGGCTGCTATTGCGCCCCCTCTGACTTGCACCCTGTGCGCTTGCACTTCCTACACCACCCTTGTTACAGTATTAATTTCAGCATAATGGACATTGAAGTAGCGCTGCTCAAATGAAGGCCACAGAGCTAGTGAGAGAGAGTGGCTTCAGACCATATTTAGGGGTAAATACAATTTACCAGTGATTTATTACCGTTACTGCGATAAAAAGTCATATGGATTTTTGTTGCATCTCTATGTGGCGCATACAGAAATCAGCATTATTTTTATCATAAAATATCCACACGTGTTGTCTCACCGCTGTTCCAGAGGCACCAAGCTGATATTTTTTTAATTGAATCTGCCCCTTTAGAGATCTGAATATCAATATAAGAATGGAAGCCGGTCAAGAAAATCCAGGTCCCGCAACACATGCTTAATAGCAATGGCCTATGGTAAGTCTTAGACCTTCACACATTTTCTGGCCCTGCACCACATTCACAGCCACGCTTTGAGAGAACCAGTGGGGTAAAGCATGACCCAGGCAGGGTGCTGTACTAAAATAATGTCAGGAACTGCACATAAGAAACCCAGGAACAAGAGTTGGCGTCCGGGGGAGAACCCAGCTGTGACAGGGGCCTTGGCCCAGGTATTGGGTATGGCCACATCAGGAGGAATGGCTGCTGTGGCTGACTGGTCCACATTCCAAGATACAGCATTTTATCCACCGCCACAGAGATTCACTCACACTGTAATCCTGTCTTACTCCTATATTTTGTGATAGTGACTAGCATTATCACTTCATAGCTCTGGGGCCATGGGTTTGATTCTGACAAGGGCACTCCAGGTGCTACGGTTAACAACTACAGTCCAAAAAGTTATTAGTAGGTTAATTTGCTTCTTACTATTGATTACTGATGCCGTTGGCATTCCGATGAGCTGACAGTGTCAGTGAGTGTATCCCTCAATGACTCACAAGACATAGCAGCAAAGCGGCTCAATCCCCTTCAATTTGAGACCTAATTATCTCTGCATCCAGAGGAGCTGAGGAAGGAGCAGTGCAGTGAGTTGTACATGTACACCATTCCTGAGGGCTCTTCTGTTTAGCATAAAATGAACTGTGGTACTGCTGTGTGGCGTAATATGATCTTGGGGACACTACTGTTTGGCATAATATGAACTGTGGTACTGCTGTGTGGCGTAATATGATCTTGGGGACACTACTGTTTGGCATAATATGAACTGGGGATGTTTCTATTTTGCACAATGTGAATTGGGGGCATAGCCTAATGAAATGTGCTGCTCACTCCTATGACTACACCCATTTTGCATAGCCACCAGGTTGTGATACATACTGTTCTGTGCAACAGTAATGAGATACATTTAATACATTTTGTTGAGGAAAAATAACATTACTTTTTATTTCCCTTATAAAAACAGAAAAGTATGGAAAGTGCCAAATATATTGTAATAAGGGGTAGGCTTTTCATTTATTGCTGGGGTGATGATAGGGGCTAATAGGGGTTAATTTAAGGTTGGATGATGTGACTATTATTTATCCTAGGCTGGTTTGGGGGGCTATTAATTTAATGTGGGGCTGAGTTGGGGGCAATGTTTAATTTAGTGATAGGCTGAGTTAGGGGTGCAGAAGTCCTATTTATTAAATGTTAATGCTATTAATTTCAGTCTGGGCTGAGGGAAATAGAATCATTTATTAATTGTGAATGCTATCAATTTAAGGTTGAACTGGTTGGGGAGAAACATGTCTACATATTAAATGAATGTTATCAATTTAATTTGCAGTTGGTTTGCAGGAAATAGGCCTAGAGTGTTAACTTATTATTTGACTTGCAATGAAGTGAATAGTATCTATTTCCTTTCAACACAGGGTCCCAGCATTCCAGGATCCAGTCAGCAACAGAGCTTAAGACACCAGCTGCAGGTAGTCAAAGCTGCAAAAAGAGATAAGAGAGAGCAGCACAGTCTGTCAACTAGCGTGATTTTGGTGGACTGTCCCACCCAGCAGGCGCGGGCTGACAACATGCAGCCCGGGGGGGCGCACAGGTGGCCGCATCACATGACACGCAATGCGGCTGCGTCATTGAGTGCCCCCCTGCCCCCCGGCCCAGCCCGCCCCTGCCGCCCAGTCAGGACTCAGTTCACACTGTGCACTCCCCTGATTTCACAGATTACCCTTGTGTACTTTTGTATGCATACATCTAATGTGGGTGTAGCTCTCTCTCTTCAGAGAGTATAATGTCTGCTGGTGATTATAAAACCCTATGATAACACTCTTGTTAGCGCATAGCTTAGCACACATTAAAGTCCAGCCATTTAAATTTATTCCAATGCATCAAATTTTGGAGAGATGCGGGGGCTAAGAGATGCGCCATTTGCAACCTTTGGCTTCAGTATCAAAGTACGTTGTACCTAAATAATACTTGTATTTGTGCTGCAAATAAACAGGTTGTGACCAAATTGCAGTGCCATAAATAGGGCCGTGCAACATTTGCCCCTGCCCAAGGTGCCTACTTACGACCCCACCAAAAAGGGTTGGGTCACCCAGGGCACTAACATGTCTAGTAATGGTTCTTATATAGATAAGAGTGATTTCTTTTACAGCAAGGCATAGTGGTACAGTGGTTAGAATTGCTTTCTGACTTTGCTATTGGGTTCAATCCCTACCAGGACCCTATTTGTTTGAATTTCGTATGTTCTCCCCATGCTTGCATGGCTTTTCTCTGGGTGCTCCAGTTTCCTTCCATACTCCAAAACCATGCAGATGGGTTAGTTGGATTCTGACAAAATTAACCCTAGTGTAAGTATTCACAAGCTACGTGTAAGCTTCACTAAGGCATGATTAAATATTCTCTGTATAGTACTACATGCTCTATAAATAAGGTTCAATAATACTATTGTATACATTTATCTAGAACATCCATACACAGATGGAGCGTTTGATATCCTAAGCATGGTAACCATCTTCTTTCTGAATAGAAGACAGTGTTCAGTCTGATAGCTGGGGGATGTCAGTGATAATAAAGATATGAAATATGTGTGAAACTGGTAATAACATATAGGAGGTTAAGCAGCTCCATTTTAACATCTAGTTACATTATTACCACTACAGGTGGTCTTATAAATGGATTTAGTTAGGCTTTTTCTTTATCTTTTTCTAACTTTTAACTCTAGACTTAGATTTTTAAATCCCCTTTTTCTAGCCCACCAGCATGGGATCGTCTGTGTAACTTGCACACATTAATATCCGCCTCCCTTCGCAGCTGATTCATCCCTCAGCCGCCTCGCACACTGCTGCAATTAATTCTCCCATGAAAGATTTACTTAAATATGAAATTTCACAAGCGTAATGCTACCATTCTTCTCATGAACCCGCTTGTGATACGCTACTAATTACACGTTAAATCTTCAAGCTTAAATCTGCAATTCTGTTTTCCAAAGGAAATCAAATCCATTTAAGTTTCAGCACTCATTCACTGCCAGATGAGGGGAGCTGATTTTCATGTGATTTTTCTCTATCCAATCAGAGAACCAGCAGACTATTTTATTGAACAATCAGAAATAAAGAAAAGGAAATATAATTGTAAAGAAAGATCATTGGGCTGAAGAATGTACAGTTAAATACTGATGGAGGGGAAGGAGCGATGTTGTATAGAGTGTTAAAGGCGAAGAGAAGAGAAACACATTGAGGAATGGACTGAAGCATTTAGTAGGAATAGCGCTCAGGCAGTAATATTTTATATATTGGAGATGGGAGTTTAGATCTGGGGATAAGGAATGTTGTTTTTTTTTAATGGACAGCAAGTGAATGCAAAGTATCATTCTAGGAAGGGTGGGGGGGGGGGTAGAATACTAGTAGAGATACTGGAGAAAACAAACAGTATATCCATACCAATGGAGAGAAGTGTACTTTTTTATTAAGTAAACATTCATAGGATTATTAACAAAGGGCAGGTCAAGGCAAAAATACATGTCTATGTATGTCTGTGGACAGTGACCAATAACAGGCAAACACAGCATTTGCACTTAGTTGCTACTGTGATTTGCTTCACCTCAGTGGTACAGTGGCAAGCACTGCTGCCTGACAGCACCGTTGGTAGTCAGTTTAACGGTACTGACTACTCCGACAAAGAAGAAGACGACAGGAGGACACCGAATGCATAGTAGAGCGACCTGAAAAAAAAACTACTTACCAGGATGCAGATGTCTTCGTAGGACAACTCGCTGTGTTGCCGACTATGCAGATGATATCATTACAAAACTTGACTTGTCTTAAACTAGCGATGGACGGACCCAGCTGTCATTGATGTAATGTATGTATTATTTTAGGGGTTAGGGTTAGATATAGGGTTAGGATTAGGATTAGGGTTAGGGTTAACCCTAACCTTAACTCCTAACCCTAATACCCCTAACTCCTAAAATGCTCTCCTGGAAATCCGCGAGACATACCCGGAATTCCAGAGTCTCCCGAACATTCCGAGAGATTAAGCAACTATGTAGCAAGCTCAACTGGGACAGGAATTGATATGAATGCATAAATATCCTATGTAACAAGCAAGTGCTATAATCTGCTAATAAATGTGTGTGTGTGCGTGTGTATGTATATATATATATATATATATATACATATATATATATATATATATATATATATATATATATACATGGTGGAGTTAATTACCACTGGGATTTCTTTTCAAAGCTGCATAAATAAAGGATCATTTATTGTCTCTTTTTAATCATTAATTCATAAATATATTGTAAATACTCTTGTCATAATGCACTGATTAATTACTGTACAACATGATAAATTACTGCACGATTTGATGAATTAATGTATGTTTTTGAGAAATTACTGCACGCCTCTGAAAAATGACCTCACATTCTGCAGTTTTACCTTGTTTCTTGTTACCTTAAATATAAAACAATGAAAAATTCAAAGATAAATCAATTTTTATCTGTGAATCATAACCATATTTACAGTAAGGTTCATAAAGCTGTTTCTTGGATCCAGCTGTAAATCTACAACACAGGATTGTAATATTTTTTCAACTTCATGTCATCTTAGGGCATTTTAAATTGAAGTAGACACATTTGTAGGTTCTGAAAATCTCCAATACATACTATACTTGCTGGCAATCCACTAAAACCGATCACTAGGGGAACTACAGAATTAGCAGTTAGTAAGCCTTGTCTCATGATCCTATAGGCATAGAAATGGCAATTTTGGGGCCCAGTAAATTATTATACGGTGAGTCAAAATGACTGTTAGACAATGGAAGGTTGCTTTGCAGATATAGGGCCTGACTCTTTAAGGAAAGTAAGGCAAAAAAATGAGTAAGTTTTCTCCTGGACAAAACCATGTTACAATGCTAGGGGCACAAATTAGTTTTCTATTTGCCACATAAGTTAAATACTGTTTGTTTTTTCATGTAGCACACAAAGGGGGGAATTCAACTGGCCTGTTTATTGTAAAAAGTAACGCGTCCTGCGCATTAATACTGATATTACGGTAATAGTGTGCATAATTGCCATTAATATGGTCATTTCAATGCCGGCTTTTTGCTCGCTGCTCCCGTATTAACGAAAATAGGTTTAACGTGGTGGTATTCTGAGGGGAATTGCATTCCCCCAAATACTTGATAGCTTATTTGTACACTGATATGTACAATTGATCTAGGACATGCCCTAGCCCAAATATAAATCTGCCATCACATTTTAAATTTAGCTCACCCTCCAATGCAACATGGTTTTGTCAAGGTGCAAAGTCACATTCTTTTTTGCTTTACTTTCCTTAATGCATCAGTCCCATATTAATAAATCCTCTCATTTGTAATGATTTCGAGGTTGATTTACTAATCACCAAATCTATGAAAAGCAATTTGATCCATAAAACACAAGAATTTGCCAGACATCGCAAAATCACTGAAATTATTGATTTCTCTTTATAGAACATGGGGTAGTTACTATTATTATTGTTGTTGATTCGCAGGGATTCACTGTGTTCTGCAGCACTGATCAGTGGGGGAAAGGGAGCACATATAAAAGTGGGACCTACAACTTATACAGGAAAACATGCAGACAAGAAAACATAGGGAAGGGAGCCAGAGCTTGCAATAAAGTAGGAAAAGGGCAGAGCTAAGACAAGATGAGTGAGTATGAGTGGTAAAGGAGTTGTTTGGGAAGGGTTAGTGAAGTGCTGAGGGCTTCAAATGTGGGGAAAACTTGCATGGGAGCAAGATCCCAGGTGAATAATAAATTATGTTTCATCTAATGATGAAACAAACAGTGGTCCTGGCCTGGAGGGAAGGAGGTTGAGTTCCACAGAGGGGATTATAGAGAGTGGCCGGAGAGTAGTTGGTAAATACATGTGGCATGGTCCCAAATTGAAAGAGAGAATTTAATTGTGGGTGTTTGGGAGATTGAGGGGAGTCTCTGTTTTGGAGGTGTCCATAAGAGAGCATAGGGTGAAAAAAAATTGAGTAAATCTGATTCGATCTGTGTCCATATTCACTGGTAGAGAGGTGAATGCCATGTAATGCATTGTGAAAGGTGAGTGGCTAGCTAGTATTTCCGTAGGTGTGGAACAGAGTCCTCCTGAAGTTTGATGTCTGTGGAGCATCCGCATGCGGATTCTGGGTTTACGTCCAGCCCATATAAATTTAGTGAGGGTTGTAAATTAGTCGTAATATGGGCGGGTATGTGTATAGGTAGTGTTTGCCAAATATGTAGTAGTCTAGGGAGGATATTCATCTTGATAGTGGCGATGCGGCCAAACCAAGATATAAAGTGTTTAGTCCAATGGCTGATGTGTGAGTTAATGGAATCTAAAAGGTGGAAGATGTTGGCTGCATAGAGTTGAGAGTATGTTTTAGTGAGATAGATCCCTAAATATTCAAGTTTTCGTTTTTGCCAGCGAAATTGATAATTTGTTTTAAGTGTTTGGACGAAAGTTGGTGTCATATTCAAGTCTAATACTTCAGATTTATCTGTATTTATTTTATAATTGGAAAGTGATCTGTATTTTTTGATTTCTTGGAATAAGTTAGGTAGAGATATGTGGGGGCTGGTTACAGTCAGAATGACATCATCTGCATAAAGAGCAATCTTATGTTCGATCATTGCTTTATTATCCTCTGAAGAAGTCACTGTGGGTGATGAAACGCGTTAGTAAGGAGTACTCCATTTATCTGTATTTATCTGGATGCCCTATGTTCATATGTCTGGAACTTTTATTTATGCAAGTTCCTAGATTGGATGCTTATTAAGACTGGAGGTGTAGTATCCGGCTGCCTCTCAGTGGAAGTGGGCTGCGGGCCCTAAGGATGGCGCACACAACCAGCTTGGATCACCTTGTTATTAATACTCCAGTATGTGTCTGATTTTATCATCAAGACCAATGAATATACTTACGTGAGTTTTCCGGAATTGTAGGAGCAGGTCGATTGGTGGAGTTCAGCCGCTGTAAGAGAAGGGGATTATTGACCCTAAGGACGGTGACCACATTAATCGAACATCTGATATCTAATCCATTCTCGTGCGGTACTGTGAGTAACAGATATTAACCTGCTCAATTGACTGTCCGCCTCGGCATATGAAGTTTTCACAGAGTGATTATTGAAGCTGGTATATTATTACCATAGAATTACATATGCATTTATATGTGCACATATTTATTTTTATTTTCTTACCAAACGGATGTATTAATACATATTGAGCACAAAGACATCTAATCATATGAGCTTATTGTAGAGAAAACCGATATCGATCCACGGAGTTCACACACTGCTGATTACAGCAGAGCAAGCATTGTGCGTCATACAAGTCATTACTCGAGCAGGATCTATACAGGGTTGTGCTCGAGATATGTGTTTTGGAGCCCTTTATTAGACTATATCATCTTATACAGTTAATTCCTATTGTAGAGGAATCTAATACATTGTGCTGTTTACTACAGTTATAATATTTACCTGTATGATCGCGGATGTGGTTATGTAGGGGATTATAGTATCAATATATGGATAGATTAGTGCAATGATGTCCAAGAGTGTTTATTGCCTTATGAATTTGTCATAGTACTGTGCATAAATAAAGATTTTATTTTCCACAAATTTATATCCAGAGTGTTTGTTAGTTCCAGCACTGTGTCTTTTTACAATCTGATGTTCGTGTGCAGATATTTTGATCCCAGAAATATCCGAGTTAAGTTGGACTCGGGCTGCTAGGGGCTCCATGATCAAGGTGAAATGCAAGGGCGAGAGAGGGAAGTCCTGGCGGGTGCCGTTTTGGATTGAGAAAGGCAAGGGGCAAGGATGTATAGCCATTCGTCAGGACCACAGCCGAAGGGTTATAGTATAAGACTGAGATGCCAATACAAAAAGTCCACTGGATCCCCATGCCCACCAGTGTTTGCTGCATAAATGTCCAGGCTATTCAATTGAATGCTTTTTCAGCATCTAAGGCCACCATCCGAGGAGGTAGTGCAGGATGGTTAGCATAGAGAATAAGATCGATAAGTCTTCTGGTATTATCTAAAGCCTGTTGGTTGGGTACAAAGCCTACTTGGTCAGGGTGTACTAGTGAGGGCAATTCTTTGCTCAATCTATTGGCTAAAATTTTTGCAAATGATTTCAAGTCTACATTTAGTAATGATATTGATCTATAGTTGCCTGTATTTGCAGGATCTCAAACTGGTTTAGGTATTACTATCCCTGCTCTAGTAGTAGCCCCATCAAAGTTTTCACCGTAGAGTATGGCATTGAGCAACCCTAGGAGCATGGGTATCAGTGAAGCTCGAAATTTCTTAGAATAAAGTGCAGTGAAGCCATTGGGACCAGGAGCTGAACGCCTCTTGATGGATTTGATGGTCTGTACTATTTCTTCTGATGTAATATTTGTGTTAAGAGATTCCAGTTGTGCTTCTGAAAGTTTAGGGAGATGACATGTATGGAGATATTTGTTTATGTAATTTTTCAGTTGTGTGGGATCGGTAGTTGTTGATGGGAGATTGTATAGCGTACCATACAGATCTCAAAATGTTTGTGCTATGAGTTTCGGGTCGTATATTAGGGAGCCATCTGCAGCTTTTAGAGCCAGTAATCGATTACGTGTACGGCGCATCTTAAGTTTGTGTGCAAGGATAGTGTCTGCCTTGTTTCCTCTTTCATAAAATTGTTGACGAATCCATAGAAGGGTGGTAGCTGCTGTTTTAGAGAGTATTTCATTTAATTGACCTTTTAAGAGTAACTTTTGATATGTGCATTTTTTGGGATATTGGTGATGCTGAGTGGTAATATCAGTTATTTGATTTTCAAGAGTTTTAATACGGTCTTTTACCGCACATTTTCAGGCTGTTGCCAAATTAATCAAGACATCACACAGAGTAGCTTTATGTGCCTCCCAAAGTATTGCTTGTGGAATCTCCGGAGTGGCATTATGAGTGACGTAATCTTTTAATGCATTTGTGAGCTCAAGAACATTTTCATTGTTAAGAAGTAGTGATTCATTGAGGCGCCACTTAAAACGAGCACAAGGAGGGAGGGAAATTTGCATTCAAGCTCAATTGCTGAGTGATCGGACCAAGACACGGGTAGAATCTGGAGTCAAAGAAGTGCCTGTGCGGTGTTGTGATCTACAAAAAATAAATCTATACAAGAATAAAGATTATGGGGAGCAGAGAAGTGTGTGTAATCTCTTGCTGTAGGGTTCATAAACTGCAGGCATGGTATAGGTTGTGTAGGGTAAGTTGCCATTGTAGTTTTCGTGACTCTGTCAGATGGCCCAGAGAGATGTGTTTAGTTGTAGAGCGGTCAAGTGAGGGGACTAGGATAGTATTAAAGTCCCCCCTATAATTATCATACCAGTATGGGCCTGGGGGAAATGCTGGAAAAACCCGGTGTAAAAAGCACCCTGCTGCACATTAGGGGCATAGACTGCAATCAGAACAATTAGATTCTAGTGAGCCCATGAGTATTATATATCAGCCTTGGACGTCTGAGATCTCAGATGTGATCGCAAGTGGGACTCTATTATGAATCAATATAGTGGTGCCTCTACGTTTAGCACCAGATGTGGAGTAGTAAACATGTGGATATTGTTAAGTAGCTAGTGATGGATGAGGTGTGGTGAAGTGAGTTTCTTGTAAAAATATGATGTCAGGGTTTTGTCGTCTGAAATATTCTAGTGCCATAGTGCGTTTTGACGGAGAATTAAGGCCATTAACATTGAGGGAGAGGATTTTCAGTTTCATGGTGGGTATTTTGTCAAGTTGCCGAGGCTAAAGATGGGATTTTCAGTAATATATATGCGCAAGGATGGGAAGCGAAGAGGTGTGGTACACGAAGGGAGATCTAGAGGGAGATCAGGATTTCGACCCTGATTTTATGCAAACATAGGGTCGATGTAGAAAAAGAGACAGTGATATAAGAGCACTCTCCTTTTGAGCGGGGGTTAGTGGGTGGGCGTGTGTGGAGTACAGGCACCTCATGTGAAGAAATGAAGGTAGATAGAGGATGAGAGGAGAACAATTGTGTATAAGTGCAATTTCAAATAAAAAACAAAAAACAAAACATGTAACAAGTGCATAGCATTTAACATATAAACAAGCAAAAATGAATAAATAAATAAATAAAAAATATTTATATATTTTTATGTATATTTATGTATTACTATTATTATAAATATATTACTGTTTTATTTTTTAGAATTAAAAATAGCCTTTCAGATGGAAAACATTAAACATATAGATAATATTTAACTTATATAAAATGTTTTTTTTTCTATACATTATTTCTCTATTAAGTGTACAAAATAGTTAACAATGGATTGAATCATCATAGACAAATTGAACAAAACATAAAATCTATGATTTTCTACAGAAAATCTTAAGTATATAATTTTAACCAAGAAAAATAGAAAGTAAGAGAAATAAAGGGAAAGAAAAAGAGAACAAACAAGACAAATCCAATCGGACGAAGTATGAGGAGGAGAAGAATAGAGAGAGAGGAGGGGGTTGATCAGGTAGGGAGAGAAGGAGCAACCTCATTGTGTTATTGATTATGAATGTAGTAAATATGAAACATTAAAGGTTGTGGAAATGGGAATTGCATTTGTCAAGGATGTTAGTTTCCCTTCATCTAGGAATGTAAGCAAATTTATCTGCTGAAAAGAATGTTAATTCATCCATTGATATATAAAATTCTATTTTCTGGAACCATTTCTTGATGGACGGGGGAGTGGAGGACTTCCAATGGGTCGGTATAACTGCTTTGGTGGCTGATATGAGATATTTCAAAATTGATTTTTTAAAGATGGAAATCGGAGGGTTTGTTTTATTTAGCAACCAGAAGGCAGGATTATCAGTGCCCTCATCTTTCAAAATATCTGTAGAGATTGCAATGACCTGAGTCCAGAAAGGCCAAAGTACTGTACAGTTCCACCAAATATGGAGAAGTGTGCCTAGTGCCTCCTGGCATCTCCAACAAACATTCGAAACTCCTTAGTAGATTCTAGTTAATTGGGCCGGACATCTATACCATCTTGACAAGACTTTGTAATGAGTTTCTATGACTGATACACTAGTAGAGCATGCATAGGTAGATTCAAAAATGTTTGGGCAATCTGCAGTCTGAATCTGGGTACCAAGATCTTGTCCCAATCCCTGGTAAATCTGGGTAAGGAGTTAAACAAATTTCACTAAGAAAAGTATATAAAATAGAGAGGAGGTAAGGAGAGCAGCTGGAGGCCTGACAGATCAATTCAAAGGCTGTAAGATTTCTTGTTATGTCACTGAGGGAAGGTCCAGTGGTTAGAAAATCTCAGAATTTGGTAGTTCCCATGTGGCTTGAATTACAGCAAAGGGAGACACACCCGTAGAGTTAATCAGCTGCCGACCCGCGTGATCCCAACACAAGCCAAAGTTTTGAATGGGCCGACTTGCTCACCCGGGTTGTAAAAAATTGGAAGCAAAGGGGATATAGGCGAGGATATGTGAGTAAATGGAGTCTAGCCCACCTCGAAATAGTAGGGCCAATAATAATAAATAGTAAAAAAAAAAATTTAAACTTACTTAATTGAATAAAGTTTATTATTTTCTTTTGCTACTTTTAATTATAAGTATGTCACTGTAGCATGCAAGCGCTGTGCTGCTACTAACACCTGAGCTTCTGTTTTCAACCCTTCCACTGCCTGGCTAATGTGCTAGCTTATTGACTTGAGACAAGCAGTAGGGGATTTGAAAAAAATGCAATTCAAGTGGAAAACGCAGTGCAGTGCCGAGGGCGGTGCACATGCAGTGTTTCTTTGGCCCCTACAACTGCAATCCCCTGGTGGGCCCTTCATGCCCTAGTTTGACACTGCTCTCAGGCCTCCACACATGTCGCCTACATGCTATTAGAACTCCCCAAATGCCCCACAAACTTCATCACATGCCCTTTACATGCCCAGTAGACCTCTCCATATGTAGCTCAGACCTCCCCACATACCCCTTAAATACCCATCAGACCTCCCCATCATGCCCCACAGACATGCCATCCCCTCAAACGTCTACACATGCCAAATTAAATTTATAGACACTTAAGAGTCCTCCACACTGTCACTGGAGAGATTAATTGCAGTCAGCTCCTTTCTTGCCTCACTGTACAGTAGCGTTTAGATAAATGTGACATCAGGGGACTGGTCAAATCATTCCTTAGCTGAAACACAGATGTGGTGTGGGTTTGTTGACTATAACTGGTGTGGGTGGAGCGGTTTTCCCCTGCCATGCAGCTGATTTAAATAAGGAGTCAGAGTAGGTTGCTGCCTCTGGGTTCATTGGCCGGTCTCCTGGTAATTCCTGGCCATTTACAGTAGTATCCCAGTACCACCCCTGATGGTGGGTGCATGCTCAGAAATGGATATTACACCAATCAACGCATGCAAATCATGCAAATCATTGAAACTCATGCAAATCATATCAAAATGCACATTACACTTACCACTGCCTATGACAGGGCTGAGGGTGCGCAGACGCAGATGCCGCCTATTCAAGTCCTGGATTTCTCTTAAGTACGCTTGTTTTGCAGACGTATCATTTGCACCAGCTTAAGGGCAACTAATAGTGTACACATGCCTGTGCATATACAACACGTTAACATACAGCAAGTACTGTACAGGCAGAATGTATTTACACCCAGATTCAAATCAAAATGCATCTTGAGATCCACTTGGGCTTGAACACGTTCAGTGCTCTTTTTTAAACTGTGTACAAGTTGTGTTCCGATTTGAATCAGCCTAGTATGTTAACAGCAAACTAGGCACATGCATAACTGTAATACAACATGTCATGAACACGCTCCCAGCTGCCGTGACTTTGGGTGTTCGCAGTATGAGGTTACACACGATTCCAGAACTCAAGTCTCTCTCTATCTATCACACAGTTTATACACCTGCTGAATCGCCCCACAACAGCACTCTCACACCCCCACACACTTCAGGTTTTGCCACCACCTATTGGATACGGGCAATAGGACCCCAATATACTGTCCCACACTGGCAGAAAAGGCTTCTGGCAACCCACAGGCTAGCAAGACCCACATCAGCAAACAAAGGGTTAACTTTTCACACCTCCAGACTGTTACACAAATGTAACTGCAAGCACACACTAAGCTTGTTAATCAAATGTATCAACAAATCAAACACAGGCATTCAAAGGTTTAACTTGGTTGAACTATATTCTTTTTAACAGGCTAATGGATTTGTTAGAGTATCAAGGACGCAAGTTACTAAATTTATAGATTTAATATACAAAGGTACAGGGTATTCAGATATAAAAAAAAAATTAATAAACAATTGACATAACATACACAAGCAAAACAGTTTAAAATAAAAGGGGTTACATTCAGAGTATCACTTACATGAGTTGTATAATCTGTGCCATGGGAAATTGGCTAGGAAGATGGACAGCTTATCAATGTGGATTGATTTTCCTAAAGACTGACCATTTGACCCTTCCCAACACAGGTTTGTTTAAGCAAAATGAAATGGACGATCTTCACAGGGCCAGTGTTAAATGCTAATAGGGGGCAGGGATGTCCCATGGGTGTCACTATAGCTTGCTCACAAATATTCCAGTTTGACTTTTGGTAATTCTTCACAGATATATCCCCGAGACATAACTCCCTCTTCAATAAACCGGCCATAATCTCCTGAAAATTTAAATACCAAACATGAGGAAATTATGACAATGTGATATAACTTTCCTACAGACATGTGATTATAGCTGTTCCTATATGCACCTGTCATTCACAACCCTGGTGTGATTTCTGCTACTCAGTATGGAACGGGACACCCAGATTTCCCAAAATATGAACTATGATGACATTTTCCTTTGAAGCTCATATTTCTATATACCTATATTGGCCTTCAAATGCTGTCTTTGGCTGCAAGGATGTCAAGCTGTGACCGACCCCACAAAGTCTATTCAGGTGTCCAAAAACTAACTTGTGTCAGGATATAGCTCACAGCAGGGGCTCTTTGAAGCTGCCACAGGCAGGGCTGGACTGGCCATCTGGCACTTCTGGCAAATGTCAGAAGGGCCGATGGCCAGATGGGTCGGTCCACATGCCAGCCAAGCAGCAGCACTCTGCGCGCTGCTCGGCGGACGGAGAATCAGTGACTGCCGCCTATGTGTGCAATCACATGGGACGGCACCTGTCACGTGGTGCCGGCCTATGTGATTGCTCGCATAGGCGGCAGTCACTGATTCTCTGTCTATCGGGCAGCGCGCAGAGTGCTGCTGCTAGATGTACAAAGGTAAGGGTCTGTGTGTGTGTGTAATATGTCAGTGTGTGTGTGTGTGTGTGTGTAGCAAATAGTGTGTGTGGCTGTGTGGAAAATAGTGTGTGGGGCTAATAGTGTAGATGAGTGGCAAATAGTGTGTGTGGCAAATAGTGTGACTGTGTTGCAAATAGTGTGTGGGTCTAATAGTGTGGCTGTGTGGCAAATAGTGTGTGGGGCTTATAGTGTTTGTGTGTGGCAAATAGTGTGTCTGTGTGGCTAATAGTGTTTATGTGTGGCAAATAGTGTTTGTGGCTAATAGTGTGTGTGGCTAATAGTGTGGCTAATAGTGTGTGTGGCTAATAGTGTGTCTGTGTGGCAAATAGTGTGTGTGGCTAATAGTGTGTCTGTGTGGCAAATAGTGTGTGTCTAATAGTGTGGCTAATAGTGTGTCTGGGTGGCAAATAGTGTGTGTGGCTAATAGTGTGGCAAATAGTGTGGGGGGCTAATAGTGTGTGTGTGTGGGGCTAATAGTGTGTGTGTGTGGCAAATAGTGTGTCTGTGTGGCTAATAGTGTTTCTGTGTGGCCCCATGTTGCTATAGTGTGTGTTTGGCCATGTTCATATAGTGTGCGTGTGTGTGCACGCATGCAGTATTTTAAATATAGTGTGTGTGTGTGTGCACCGCGCGCGTGCAGTATTTTAATATAATATGTGAGGGAAGGGAGGATCTTAATATAGTGTTGGAGGTAGGCTATTTAATGGTGGATTGTAGGTGGGGGCTAATTATTTAAGGTGAGGTGAAGGAACCTTTAATTTAATGCTGGGGTGGTTTAGGGCTATCAATTGAATATGGGGCTGATTTTGGGGAGGAGGGCTATTTATTAAATGTGAATATGAATTATTTATTGTGGGGGATGGTTGTAGAAAATGGCTATATTTATTAAACTTTAATGCTATTTAATTTATTGCTGGGAAGGAGGGAAATAAGTTTTGAGTTAATGTGTATACTGTTAATTTAATGTTGGGGCTGGTTGGAGGGAAATAGGTCTACTTATTAAATGTGAATATTATTATTGTGGGGACTGGAGGGAGACCTACTTAAAAAACGTGAGTGCTATTGTTTTAACACCGGGGCTGGCTGGAGTTTTTTAAATCTCATGTACCCATTTTTTTTCAAAATAGGGCATCTGTCACGGGCACTAGGAGTTCCTACCCAGGATTCATCAGGTGTGATTATGCTTACCAAAGGGGCGGAGTTTATCACAGCGATCCTCTGGGCAGTATGGTGAATGGTTGGAACAGTACAACAGCTTAGGATAAGGAATGTCAATGGAGAGTCAGCGACTTGCAGCTATGCAGCAGGAGAGTCAGCGACTTGCAGCTATGCAACAGGAGAGTCAGCGACTTGCAGCTATGCAGCAGGAGAGTCAGCGACTTGCAGCTATGCAACAGGAGAGTCAGCGACTTGCAACTATAATGCGGAAGTAGGAATAACAACTGATGTGCAGTGAAGACTCGTGCCAGTGCAGGTGGGTAGCGGGGAGAGTCAGTGGTCTGCGGATAGCAAGTTGTACCACTGCTGTGATGGGAAGACTTGTCCAGGTACAGGTAGGAGCGGGAGCGTCAGTGGTCTGCGGATAGCAAGTTGTACCACTGCTGTGATGGGAAGAGTTGTCCAGGTGCAGGTAGGAGCGGGAGCGTCAGTGGTCTGCGGATAGCAAGTTGTACCACTGCGGTGATGGGAAGACTTGTCCAGGTGCAGGTAGGTAGCGGGAGCGTCAGTGGTCTGCGGATAGCAAGTTGTACCACTGCGATGATGGGAAGACTTGTCCAGGTGCAGGCAGGTAGCGGGAGCGTCAGTGGTCTGCGGATAGCAAGTTGTACCACTGCGGTGATGGGAAGACTTGTCCAGGTGCAGGTAGGTGGCGGAATAACGAGTAGTCTGTAGAGGCAAGTATACCACTGATGAGCAAGGGAGACTTGTCCAAATGCAGGCAAGCAGCTGAATAGCAAATAGTCTGTGGCGGGTACGTTACCACTGATGAGCAGAGCAGGCTTGTCCAGTTGCAGGTATGCAGCGGAATGGCAAGCAGTCTATAGCGGGTACGTTTACCACAGAAGAGCAGATAAGGCTTGTCCAGGTGTAGGCATGCAGCGGAGTAGAGGTAGTCTGTAGCGGCTAAGTTTACCACGGATGAGCAGAGAGGACTTGTCCACAGCAAAACCGATCACACGAGCAGAACACAGGAAACACCTAGGAGTCTCAAGGGAATGAGAACCAAGAACAGGCAATGATACTAAGGACACAGGTGCCTTAAATAGTGAGTGGTGATTGATTCACCAATAGGATTAAAAGCAAGGTTTTAAGTTCAAGAGTCCTGCACATGCGCAATCCAGTCAAGATGGCGGACGGCCGCGGCTTAGGACAGGCGCCAGCAGGAATGAGAGAGAGCCACGTACCAGACCAGAGGCACTAACCGTCCGGTGAGTGACAGCATCCAATATTCCAGGATCAAGACAAGAATGAATTGAGCTAAAGAAACCAGCTGCTACAAGTGGTGAAAGTGACCAAGACAGGTAGGAGAGAGCAGGACAGTCTGACAACTGTCCTGAATTTGGGTGACTGTCTCCCTTAGTCAGGATTTGGTCCGACTGCAAGGGCAGTTGGGAGGTATGTCCCGCTTCACAACGTACTGCTTGTGAAGGCAAAGCTGTGTGCTTCTAACAGTAGTGCCTGTTATTTGTCTAAAATGATAAATGTAATGTTTTATTATAATGTATGTATCAATGCCTCATGTTGGCCACACCCACAACACAATGAGGTCACGCCCTGTTCGGTGCCACCGCTGCGTGGCGGCACATATTTTCTTTCCTGCTGGAACTGAGGTGGGCCTGTGTACTTGAAATGCCAGGGCTGATTTTTAGTCCCAGTCCGGCCATGGCCACAGGTGACACTGCTATCTTCTAACATGGGGATGTTCAGAGTAACTGAATACACTCACAACAGACTTTCTGACTTCACATTTTACACTTTAGTAGCTCAACTTACAATGGATTCAATTGATATAACATATTTACACTGCAGTTATGATTTAGGCCTTATTCCCCACAATTATGTGATGGGTTAGCCCTTATAAATAACTGTAAGGTCTCTATGTTCACGACACAACAGTTTTATGGTTTTATTCTTAAGAAAACACACAGGTTGTTATTAGAGATGTTCAGTGACCCTTATGTTTCGGTTTTGGTTTTGTTTTTAGCAAAACCGTCCTTGCGTGTTTTGGTTTTCTAAAGTCCTATTTTTTTTTTTAGAAAATCACATAATTCGGCTCTTTTTTAATCCCTACATAATTATTGACCTCAATAATATTAATTTCCAATCATTTCCAGTCAATTTTTGTCAAGTGGCAAGAACACTGCTACCTGTCCTGTTTCCGTCCTGAGCAATGACACTGGAGAATGGAGAGTGACAAAAACATTGCTACCCCTGTTTCTGTGTGAGCAATGACGATGGATCACCTGGAGAGAGAGGTATTTATGGAATTCAAAACCTGCGAGATCCGACGAAAAACAATGATGTTTTGCCTCGATTCAGATCCAAGGACTTCTCGGATCCCCTAAGTTCGGGTGGGCTCGGTTTTCAGAAAACCGAGCCTGATCATCTCTAGTTGTTATAAAAGTTTTCAGTTGTGTATGAGTTGTTAATACACATTGATTTGTTTAAAGAGCCCTGTTCCTGTTACTTCTTTACAAGATCCCACTCATCAATATTTGCATCAAGCTGAAAATGCAAAATCAGCACAAACATAAAACTCATGGACAGAATACTTAGAATTGTACAAAGCTGCACATAACCAAAGTATATAATTCAATACTTATGTTTGATATTATTTTTCATGCTTCATTTAGTATTCTTGAACACTACTCACACCACTGTGCAGCCCTGGTTATATTCTGCAGTGCTAGCTCCTTAATTATATGTTGGAACCTAGTGCTTTGGAAACTGGGTGCCTTACATAAAAGACTCACATAAAATAAACATATAAATAACAAAATATGATTACAGTGAGAGAGTTTAATGGACCACACTGACATAAGGCACTAAAATTGCTTATCTAGGACACAGACACTTTCAATCTGAGATGCGCTTTTGGAAAATTACTTCCCTTAAACGATGAACTGAAAGTAAATCTTTGCATATTTCTATGGTCAATGTACCTAAGTGGCACTTACAGCAGGTGGAGACTCCACCCCCCATTACAGACTGTGACATGTGTGACTGGAGATGAGATCTGATGCTCCTTCCTTGTTTCTGCTTACACAAACAGTGAGTGCGCGGCAGCATGAAGGTGTGTGACGTCATTGTCACATCTTCATGCAGGGAGGAGCAGGGGCTGGTGATTCGGTTTGTGTAAAGCAGCGTGAACTGCTGCTGGTCAGGATAATTTAACTGTGAGAGCACTGCTCATGATGGACCTATTTGTGAGTGGACTGTGCCAGATGACCCCCACCCTGCCCGCTGCATTGGCCCCCAAAGCCCCAACTCCAGGTGCTCTGCCCATGCTACACTCCTGAGTGTGAGTGTGAGTCAGCATGTATGAGAGAAGGAGTGTGTTTGTGTGAGTGAGCCAAGCTTTGCCTAATAGGCTCCTTCCCTCCAGCAGGGAGGGAGGGAATTAGTGTGTGTGTCCTAAGTGTGTGCTTCCATCTGTTCTGCTGCCAGACACCAATATGTCAACTCCCCTTTCTGCTGCCAGACACCCCATCTTCCATATCCCCTGTCGAAGTCGTATAATTGGATGAACGAAAGTATATTGGTTAATACTGTTTTGCCGTGCGATTGCGATGCGAACGCCACGTAACACAGATCCGTACGCCACCTAACACAGCGCATGGTGCGATCGCACGGTAAAATACGCACGCACACACTCGCATTACAACATTTAGTTATCTATATAATTCATATTCATATTGGTTCCGTTACACTGTAATTTATGAGCAGATAGTATTTGGTTTATTATTAGTTTATATAATATGATTATATGTACATTTTAGTGTTATTAAAGGTTTAGGTTATAGGAAAGGTGTCATGCCTGATATCATATTGATCCCCTATTCATCAGCAGCTGTCCGGTGCAGTCTGCGAAGAGATCGCACATTGCATACTTTAGTTATTGATATTAGGGAATAAACCTTTGTATGATGCTGGCTATGAACGGAGCAGACCCCCTGGAGAGATGACCCCTACCTTTGGATTCCTTAGATTGAATCAGCCTATGACCTGTTTACCCTGGAGCCACCCTTTGTCTGGACCTATAGAAACAATCTACGTCATCTCTATTCTCTGTAACACTGAATGTGTATATATGATCATAGTCGGGCACCCAGCCTGCAGTCAACTCTGACACAGTATTCTAAGCAGATATACAGTCCATTGGGTCCCGTGGATGCGCAGCGAATGCATGCAATAAGAGCGCGGTATGTATGTATCTTTTGGTATTGGCTGTGCTGTACTGTACTGTATTATTTAATAATGTATTGAATTGTTAACTTTTTACATCTGCTAAAATAAATCACTTTGTGCGTTGGAAACACATACAATCGATTGGGCAATGCTTATTTGAAAATGATAGAATTACTTTAATAATTTGGGGGCTTGTGAGCTTAGGAGGTTACGTTATCTGAAAGTACTCAACGCTTGCGGATTTCGGTTGCTCAACAAAGGGTGGATATTGATGGACGCTTCTCATACGGGAAAGAACGCAATGTGTTCAAAACCTGTTGTTCATTTTGTGTTGAGAAGCCGAATGTCCGCAGTTGCGTAAACTGAAGGAACGCTAACTAGAATCTAGGTACAGCGGCATCTGTAATAATTAGAAGGTACCAAAAGAAAAAAAAAATTATTATGTGGGCTGACCATGCCACCTCTAGTGGCTGGCCCCACACTCTCTGGATGACCAGTGACCGGGAGCTGCATCATCACAGAGGAGAAGGTAAGTTATTTGGGTATTCATTTGATAGGGGAGAGGGGGGCATTAACTGTGATTGGGGGGGTGAGAGGGGCAAATTTACTGCGATTGTAGGGGGTAGAGGGGAACATTCACTTTGGGGGGGAGGGGAGAGAGGAACATTTGCTGTAATTGCGGGAAGGGGAGAGGGGGACATTCACTTTGGGGGAAGGAAGAGGGGGACATTTGCAGTGATTACAGGGAGAGGGGAACACTTACTTTGGGGGGAGGGGAACATTTACTGTGATTAGGAAGTGGGGGGAGGCATTTACTGTTATGAGGAATCGGGGAATGTACTGTGAGGAGGGATAGGGGGCGCATGTATAGCGAAGGAGGGGGGCACATGCATGTGGAGGGGGAACCCTGCCAGATTAATTATTACTGGGCCCCCCCTGCCTGGGCAGCGTCAAAGCAACTTCCTATGTTCCCTGACTAGGTGATTCTGCGTGATTCCTGTGTACCTGTTCTCCTTGCTGACTGCTCAGATTATCTCTACTCAAGTGTACCAGACCCAGGCTTGCTGACTACGTATATATCTCCACTCCAAGTGTACCAGACGCCGGCTTGCTGACTACGTATATATCTCCACTCCAAGTGTACCAGACCCCGGCTTGCTGACTACGTATATATCTCCACTTCAAGTGTAACAGACCCCGGCTTGCTGACTATGTATATATCTCCACTCCAAGTGTACCCGACCCAGGCTTGCTATGTATATATCTCCACTCCAGTTAAATTACGTGTTGGTCTTCAGTCCGTTTTTACTCTGCTTGGAGAAACACTACCTCTCTGTCGTGGAGGGAGTACTTCATCGCAGATCCAGAGAACAAGAGGTCTCCCATCAACTAAAGGTCATTTTAGTCTCAAAATACTTATCTGTGAGCGTACACACACAACACTGTCTCAGGCATCAGACATACACAGTATTTCATGGACCCCTATCACTACACCCCCCAGGGGGCCCTTCATGTCCCAGTCCAACATAGGTCACAGTAGATTAAATTGCCCAATTGTAAAATAACAATAACATAGTTGGCCTCATGTTAATACAATTTAAAGGGACACTTTGCTGCTGAGCAGATGAATGTAAGCATGTCCTTCTAAATACTTCCTATTTGTAATATAGCAACTTATATATAGCAATAGTTTCATTCTTTATGTACAAAAGCAGGAATTGTACTGTGCGGTCGTTCAATAGTGAGAAATGGGGACAATAAATTTTCCCAGGACAAATCCAAGGGGCTGGCTCGCAAATTTTAGCCTTGGGGGCAAAACTCGGTTCAGCAGCCTATTCGGAACAAAGTTAAGGTAGGCCAGTCACCCAACCCATGGGACAGACCCGGAGGGCAGATGCACCACTGCCCCCAGCCTAGCCAGCCTTTGATGAATCCGTAAAACGGTAAAATGTACCAGTAAATTAGGAGCAGTTTGCAACTATGTAATAATAATTCTAAATGCTCTTTTAGTCTTGGGTTGTCAGGGCAATAGTTCGGGAAACCGAACATATAGACAAATGGACACGGAATTCTGCAAAAAACATTTACTATTTTTGTTTCTTTGCAACAATTAGAAAGACGCTGAGTTAAATTGCATACACTTTCATCTAAAAAAATTCTTCTATACATAAGGACTGTCATTACATGCATCCCTATGATGTATAATAACCACTTCACACAAAAAAATGACACCCGGTATGGGCAAGCACACAATGTTTCCAGGGATTCCACCATAAAAGTTTCTCAAATGAAAAGAATACAAAAGGAACATATGAAAAGTGAAAGCTTACCACTCAGTACAAGTATTTCCATAGGTCTGCTAGATAAGCAAATGAAGAATGGTTTGGCTGTTGGCAGCGAATACAGTAGTCACATTTTTTTATTACCTCTGAGCAATATTTATTATGTTGGGGGATCCCAGAAACCCTAGAAACCATCCACACCTCCTTATTAATGCAGTTTATTTAAGTTATGTTAATTGAGTTATTAAAATAACGTTTCCTAATGTATGTTTTAAAAACATCATATATGTATGTCAATATATTCTCTAAATGATTATGTTCATATGTGTATGGGGGTGTTTGTTAGACTTTTTTTTACACTTTATATCAATGTATTTTTAATCTAATGGCAATGAAAGCCCAAATATTTTCGTTACATTGCACATGCGCAAGCCAGCACACAAAACATCAAAAATTGGCCTGGAAAAACTGTATGTCATAGTTGCCAACTTTTTCTAGTTTGCTTCAGGGAGATCCCGGGAGAGGTGGGCGTGCGGGGCTTGATGAATCGCATCATTTTGGCCCCACCCCCTAAACAATTGTCACAACAATTGACGCTAAGATGATGCAATTTTGCATCATTAAGCCCCCCCTGTCCCTTATCTATTGCGGGGGCGAGAACCGGGAGGTTGCCCTGCTCTCCCGGGAGCCCAGGAGGTCTCCCAGAAATGTGGGAGTCTCCTGGGAGAGTAGGCAACTATGCGGTAAAGAAAAGCAGCTCATGAATCTCTAGAGACTGAAATGTCTTTTACATTTCTGTCTTCATTACTGAACTCATGTTGTCTTACCTGTAGGTCTTTGATTAAATCTTGGTCTCCATGAAAATGGTCACCTCCATAGGCATCAATACAAGGACATAGGACACAATTTCTGAACTGTGTCATCATGCCACATTTGGCGAAGCCAACCACGTCTTGTACTGGCTCAGCATCAGGGAGAATGCCAGACTCTTCAGGGAGTGGGGGAGAACACCCCTATTTCAGGGAGTCTCCCTGACATTCAGGGAGAGTTGGCAAGTATGCTGTATGTTAACTATTACCCATGTGAGCCAACATCAGCGGGGCAGCTGAGTAAGTTTGGGCGATAAGGGATTTTATTATCTCTGATACTCATCAACATAATGGTGGCAATATTAATAACCACCATGAGCAAGGCCCGCTGGTTAGTGTCACCCTGATATTTTGGCCTAAGAACCTTAAATGTATGTAAAAACATAAGCCTCAGGGTTATATCCCAAAGGTAGCCAGTAATATTGATAATGAGTTCTTCCATTACATCTCCATTCAATATACTGTAACTGAAACTGGGAGCACACTTTTTGGTTTTTAAACATACAGTATTGATCACAAAATGTAAACCTTTGTATTCTGGAGTGAAATGCAGCTGGAGTGACCTGTAGGTCTGTGAGAAGAGACATTTCTTTGCCAAACGTAGTGCAAGATATTGCTTGTCTTCTAGCAGTAATTGCTGATATGACGTCTGACGTTAGTAGTCAAACCTCTTATACTGGGCCATTGTTTACATTCGTCTGGTCAATTTATTCGTCTGTTCTGTTGTATATGGTCTGTTTCACTGAAATACTGCACTTTCTCAACTGTATTTGCAAAACAACCTTTGGGACTGTAATGAAAACTGCTTCACAAGTAATTGTACAAATTAGGAGCTGTAAATTATAGCAACCAATCATATTGAGAATTTGCATCTAAAATAATGAAAATAATAAGTAAAACAAAAAATAAATGATTAAGAAATAAAAGAGGATAAAATGTGTACCATGTTCCAAAAGGCCTAATTACGAAGGTCCAGATTTCAGCGAGACAGTTCCAATATCTGGGTTCTGTTTCATCCGGATAGGGAACGTTGGGGTAAAGGAAGTGTGACAGGATGGACCACCTATCCCACCCTGTCTGTTGTTGCTGGGAACCGGCTGGGCTTACTTTGGCACCGTTCCCTTTCGTTATCCCAAATGCGCCCTATTGCCGCAGTAGGAGGGGCTTACAATGCAGTTTAGTAAATATACCCCCAGTAGTGGTTTCCTTTAGCTTCCCTGTGTTTATATCATCTTGTCCTTATTCCTCTTCTCCTCTTCATCTTTTTCTTCTGTGCTTTTACTGTTTTTTTTTGTTTCTTCCCTCCCCTCTGACAACCATTTTGATAGTATACGGTCCTGTGGTTTTAGTTTACATGTGTGATCAGTTTTTAGGTTAATTAGTATTTTTATGCAATATCAATCTTATCAATCATCATATAGCAATATATCCTCTTCTTTAACCACTTAAGATCATGCATGACATATAGACTTATACAGACTTGCCAACTCTCCCGAAATATCCGGGAGACTCCCGCATTTTGCGAGAGTCTCCCGGGCTCCCGGGCGAGTGTGGCAATCCCCCGCATCTGGATAATTCTGCCCACTTCCTAGTGAAGTGGGCAGAATTAAGTCCCAAACGCCGCGATTCCCGGTGAATCGCTGCGTTTGGCCCCGCCCCCCGCTGTCAAATGACGCATTTTGCGTCATCACGTCATGGGGGCAGGTCCAAAATGACGTCACTTGGAGCCCCGCCCCCCGTCACGCCCACCTCCTCTGCAGGCTCCCGGATTTCACCAACAGAAAGTTGGTAAGTATGGACTTATATAGTGACACAGCATTTTATTGTGCACACATGCTTTTTTTTTTACTAGTTTCCACATTGTATTTGTCCATCTATGAAGATCAATAGCTCATAGCAATAAGGGGACATTTGGACTGTCTTATGTGTTTACTTCAATGGGTATATTTACTAAACTGCGGGTTTGAAAAAGTGGAGATGTTGCCTATATTAACCAGTCAGATTCTAGCTGTCATTTTGTAGAATGCACTAAATAAATGAAAGCTAGAATCTGATTGATTGCTATAGGCAACATATCCACTTTTCCAAATCTGCAGTTTAGTAACTCTAGCGCCAAGTATCAATTTAAAAAAAAAAGTTAGCTTTTATTTACATTGATCTTTGCTTATTAATGTGCTTCCTTATAGCTTGCATAAATTGAGATTATCTAATAAGTAACTTATGGTATAAATTTATTTAAAGGAAATAGCGCAGGGTGCTAATTTGTATAATTGCCAATGGACTTATTTTTGATATTGTGTATATTTTGATATAGGAAATCTTTATTTTTGAGACCAGGGGAGAAAATTTGCCTTTTCTGTTTTAACCTTGCTAGAGGAAATGCGTTATTTCTGATGTATATATCTTATACAATAAGCCTTTATTTAGAAAGTCTTTTGTATATCTTGGTGTAAGGAAATGCCTTGTTTGAGGTTTTGCAACTTTTCTTGGGAACTTCTTTTCTTTGGAGGAAATGTGTATTCTGCAACTGTTGGAAGAAAGCACCCATGTTAATCTCATGTTGATTAGACCTTTTGATGTGAGTGTCCAATGCACCCTAAGGGAAAGGAAGGGGTAATTAGACTTGCTGTCAGATATCCACTGTGTCCAAGATAAAATGCAGGAAGTCACAGCAATGTTTTAGGATATCACAGATAAGCGTAAATATTGTTAGCTTTGCATTGCATGTAAATCCATGTTTGGGTAAACAGATTGCATCCTGATTCTAAAAATAGCCTGTGAGGCTGTGTCTAAAACTGTATAAAAAGAGAGCCCTTGTAAACTGAAATGTATCATTCTGATGTTCCATCTGACTAACCACTGATGCCTTTAATCAGTGGAACTGTCCTTCCAACTTCTTCGACCATGGCCTTATCTTTGTGGAGTTTGTATGTTTTCCCCGTGTTTGCGTGGGTTTACTCTGGGTGCTCCGGTTTCCTCACACACTCCAAAAACATACTAGTAGGTTAATTGGCTGCTATCAAAATTGACCCTAGTCTATCTCTGTCTGTTTGTGTGTGTATGTTAGGGAATTTAGACTGTAAGCTCCAATGTGGCAGGGGCTGATGTGAATGAGTTCTCTGTACAGCGCTGCGGAATCAATGGCGCTATATAAATAAGTGGTGATGATGATAATGATGATGATGCATCATTCTGATGTTCCATCTGACTAACCACTGATACCTTTAATCAGTGGAATTGTCCTTCCAACTTCTTCAATATTGCTGTAATCCTGTGACCTACAAATTAGACCCTAAATCTAATCTGTCCTCCGGCTGTTTTTGAGGTTTGGACCCAGCTCTCCAGTACCACTGCTCTGCCACTACCCAGCAGCTCTGGCCAGTGTGATAGACTGGGGTGGATCCATTCACAGCATCCAGATCCATTATAAACGGTCAGGGGTACCAGCCCAAGTGTACCAGCACAGGAGTTACACAGGAGTTACCCAGAAGGAGCGTGGTTCTGGACGCCATAAAGGAGTCCAGTGGTGGCAGCATGCTCCTCCTACTGCATCAGGAGGCGCGTATTCGGAATAACGAAAGGGAGCTGTGGCAAAGCAAGCCCAGCCGATTCCCAGCAGCAACAGACAGGGTGGCATAGGCGGTCCATCCTGTCACAGGGATGCTCCTTATATGCTGTCCACACCAAATGTATTTAAATGGGGGATACTTATTTTGCACTTAATAAAGTTGCTCCCGCCCTGTCAGCGGAGCCCACAGTTATAAGTGCCCACATGCAGGGAAGGGGGAGACTCCCACTGCCCCCCTGCAAGGTGCACAGCTGTTGCCTTTCCAGCAGCCCCCTCTGCCCACAGGTGTCATTTTACTATGACACCTACACCCCTGCTTTGGTGCCTGCAGTGTCAGGGCCCACTAGAAAATTTTCGCAAGGACACTTCACCTCACATTAATGCACCCTCCCTCTCAACCTTCCCCCTGCCCCCCCCCCCAATACTCATGATTTTGCCAGTGCCCCCCTCCTCCAGTACAGACTTCTCTCTTCCAACCTCCCCACCCCCATGTTCCCAGCCAGTCCCTGCTTTCATGATATGTTGGCCAATCAGGCCCTGTTACTGCTCTGATTTAGGACTTTGCTTTGTTATTAATTTCAGTAATGCTGCATTCCCTCTCCCCATTTGTAGCCTGAACTATTCTCATTATCATATCATATCAATTTACATTGATGGCAATTTGGTTATATAAAATATGTGAACGTGCCCATTAGGGACTGTATCAATGAAACTGCTCATTACTGTCTTTGTGACAGAATTTGTGAGCTGTGTAGCAGAATCCCTGGTGAACTCGTATGACAAGTTTAATTGATGTTTAAAAGTTTGACTGTCCATAATATAATTTGATGTATATTTCTTTGCTCTGGCACATCTCCATATACTATAAATATATCAGTATGTGTATGCCATACTTGCCAACTTTTAAATAGTGAAGTCCGGGAGATCCCGGACAGGGGGCGCGGCTGGAGGGTGGGAAGGGACGGGGTGCAGTCATTCGCATCATTTTGGCCGTAAACGTCATTTTTGTTGCGGGTGTAGGGGAGGTCAAAATGGCACGATTCACTGCGAATCACGTCATTTTGGCTAGCAAATTGCAGAATGCAGTAGACTTGCCTGCTCTTCCAGGAGACCAACCCAGATTTCGGGAGTCTCCCGGACATTCCGGGAGAGTTGGTAAGTATGGTGTATGCAAGTTTTTACTACACTTCATTTTGTCCCGGCAACAGTTCATACTGAAAGGCTCTGCTATAAGGAAGGCCGGTAGTACAACTGATGTTATAGAAGAGCTGCTCTCAAAGCACAGGAATCAGTAGCTTATAGGGTGATACTGAAGGAAAATTACAAAGCATGTTTTCTGGTTCTATCACAAAGCAAAAATAATTTTTGTTTGTACTTGTAAGCCCAATAGCATATGAGGCTTTCGAGAAGTCCATTGCCTTTGTCTTTCTATTTGTCATATGTACAAAACTTTTATACCAAATAGTTGACAACACTAATAGTTTCCTACTATAAAATTGAACAACATGCCTCTATTGCCCTACATTTCAATTTAGTATTAAACCCATTTCTGAGAACATTAACATGCAGTTTTACAATTGGAGGAATAGAAGTGTCTAACCTCTAACCAGCGATGGCTCACATCCTGTCCCCCTTAACACAACACAAGTTTTCACAAAATTTACTCATCATGCCTGGCCCATCTTGGAGCATAATGCAGACAATGACCTAATAGGACTATTAATTGTAAAGGGGTGGAAATGACTTTCTATCACCGCTTACCACACAGGACACAGTGGTCTGTGTCCTGTCCTTCTATCATGAATTTTACTGTGCTGGTCTTTTGTGGCTCATAATTGCTGTGTGTGTTGATCAGTGCTGTACTGGTTAAGCCAAGAATACATACATTGCAACTTTTATAGGTTGGATTGTATTATTTTTGGCGAGAGTCAACCGATCACACATTCCAGGCCTGAAGCACCAGGGAGCAGATCTGCAGATATGTCTGCAGATGCGTTTACTGGGTCCGCTCTGTACTCAGCATAATTTACTTTCCAATTTGTTTTGTGACCAGCTTGAGACTGGTCATAGCTTTGTCCAATACCCCCTCCGACCAAACTTTTTGGGGTAACTGGTAGTTGCCACTGGTGCACTATTGTGGCTATGGATAGAGAGGCCCTGTTCATTACCAAATCTACCCTAGAATCATGGCTGACATATGATGTTTATATGTTTTCTTTTAAACACTGATCATCGTCAATCATAATAAAAGCCTTGAATAGATTTTTTGTAATTCAGGTATAACTTGGGGGTGCGGGTTACACTAGGAGAGATCCCATAGTTTGTGAGAATATTCAGTCAACAGATATCTGTGCTAAGCCAGACCGAGGCCTGTGAATGAGGCCAGTTGTTCAAAGCAAGAAGCATGGTGTGACAGCATCACTGAGTTTGGACATTCTACCAGCACTGTTGTCCAGTTTTGAGTCAGATGAGCACTCTGCTCTCATACCCTCTTTTAAAATAAGAGGGCGGCTGATAACTTTGTTGTAGCAATGGCAATAGATTGGCCACATGGCCCTAGTGCTTGTTAAAGGGCAGCAGCTCCCCAGACATTGAGGGCTGGGCCTGTATGGCTGTGTTTTTTTGTAAGTAGCTGTAGAGCCAACAGGTTTTTGGAACTGGTAATAGCCGATTGGTGCTGACATAAAGGTATTTAAGATAATTTACAGAAATGAATACACACGCTTTGAAAATTTTTAATGCATATACGAGTGGACCTTTAAATAACTATTTTTAGGATACTGGCAGAAATTGGCATTGCCCTCCATGACTAAGTAATTGTGTAATACACGCAAGGCCGGGTGTATTTCCCTGCATGCATCACCATATACAGTTATATCCCTTGCATGTCCCCATGGTCTTTCTGAGTGCGGATTTACTCCTTTATCTGTGCTTGCTTCTAACTTTACATGCACAACAATGCATTTGCTTGAAGCTGGTCCAGAAAAAAGTAAAGCATCAGAACGCGATTAACAACGTTAGTAGTAATGCGGTCTTTGGACATAATGGATTTCAATTTCAGGATTTTGGTGTATTAAGTAACTATCATAGACACTATAATGGGTTACTGCCGCCCTCCTATGGACAAGGTGGTGCCCTTGAGAACTGATTTTGTCAATCAAGCGCGTGGTTGAAATATCCTGTAGATGGGTTTAATAGGTGTTAGGGTCCCTTAATTTTGCTTACCGCATTATCCCAAAAGTTAACATTTTTGCTGGAAATTGCAGCGGGCGACGGGCGGTGTAAAATGTGCCACTTCTTCCCCTGTGTTTAGGATTATTTAGTTTTGGACTGCTTAAAACATTATATTTTGGGTTCTGGGGACGCTTTGATAACGTACTTTCCCATTTTGACTGTGTGACATTTGGGGAATTTGCTCCTTGTGCTGTTCTTAATGGTGCCATCAGGTGCTTACTGTGGTTCGGGGGGTAACCGATTATGAAGCTTTATAATTTTCCCTGGCATTCCAGAGCCCTTAGAGTGAGCAAGCTGGTATCTGCATCTAAACTCCTCTTATTGGTTAAGAATGTTATTTTAAGAGATGCATCCATAATATGCAAGTTGAACAAATCTAAAACAGATCGATGATTGGGTGGTTGGAAATACTCCGCCTATGAGACTTAAATTAGACTTGCTCAATTATAGTACCGTGCTCCTTGTTGGCTTGTTCACTTTTCGCTTTTGGAGATAAGGGCATGAAGGGATTTACCTAATTTTTCCTCAGATGGAGGGCCTCATAGCATGAGCACCTTTTAAGTTTTTTACAGTTTTATCTTTATAAGGGTTGCCTCTTCCACAACCGCACCCACCTCCCCCTCTCCAGTATTCACATGCTGGTAAATCCTGCTTTGCTTACCCAGATGCATCTCAATTTTTATTCATGTTTTTGTGATTTGTGAATTTTTCATGGTGATGAATTCATTGGTTTGTGTGATTTATGACTGTCATGGTGTTGGATTTACCACCATGCCTATAACTGATACTCGGGATGTATTCTGAATTACATATTGTTTCCCAAAGCCCCTTCCAGTTTGGGTGGCTGGCCGCTCCTTCATCTTCTAGGTTGCCTGTCATTCCTTGACCTGGGACTTGTCCAATTTTCCCAGCCTGGTGTGCAATCAGTGGTTAGGTGGGGTATAGCCGGCCCAGTTTCAAAGACTGGTGCTTAATATGATCGCCAGAGATTGAGCTCCAGAACCTTTAGTGATTCTCTTAGGGGTTAACGACTTGGGAAAAGGTAAAACTATCGTGCTCGTTTTGCATATCATAGCTGATTTGCAGCTCATAAGATGATTGTTGGCTTGCACTTAAGATTTGCTGGTCCAATATCATCTCTCAACTAATTTGGCAGCGTGCCCCTTAGTGGACTGGTCATGGACAAGGTTAGACAACGGGTTAACCGGTCTATCTCTAATTATGTGAGGAATTCATAGGGAATGGTTATTCAATGCCATTTTAATTGCATTCAGCCACCCTCATCTCTATAGACGTGATGGAGTGCATCTCATGGATGAAGGTTTAGGTATTATTTTGTAAAACTCAGATTTGGCTCTTCCTAGTTTCGGGTGGTGGTGGACTGTGTGTCTGTTAAAGGACCATAGGTTTTGTTGGGAAAGTAGTGCAGTCTGCAACTAATACATGGCACAAGAGTTATGTTGGGCGAAAGGATTCTTCCACCTTTCTGTGATTGCCCTGATTGTCCTTTATGCTAGCGTGCCCCTTGAGGCCAGTAGGGGTGTAGTCTCTCTGACGCCGTTAAGGTAGCGCCTGGGATTCTGGGCTGGTTGTCCATCCCTATGTTTGCTTGTATAGTATTATCTAGTTTGCTGACTTGCATTTGCTTTCGTTGCCACCATCATTCATACAATTAAAATTGTGACCTTTGTGAGCCAAATTTGAAATCTATGTCCGTGACCTAGTTCAGGTAGTTATCTTTATCCTAAGGGTTGGAAGGTGAATATGCAGTGGGAGATTATCAGCAGTTTGGCATTTAATGTATCACATATGCTAAATATATTCTAGTTGCTATATCATACTATGCCCCACTTTTTCACACTACTTGTCACATTAAATGTACTGTATTCTGCCGTAGCAATGTTTATTGCAAAGTGCATTATGATTTTGAGATATACAATCCCGGAAAATCTCAGTTATGAACTGGCAGCCTTGGGCTAAGAAAAGCTTTAGTGCCTCTGTAAGGCTATGCACACACTGGCATTAACAATAACACAAATAAAAATGCATATAAAATGCACTGTGTTTATGTATGCATTTAATAAGCATTTTATAATTTTTTTATTATAGAGATTCTCGGGCTCGGTTCTCAAAGAACCAAGCCCACCCGAATTTCGCGGATCCGAGTACCGAGCCAAGCTTTTGCACGCGAGGCATCTTCTTGTAAGGTCAGTCATGACCAAGCAAGACCTTGTTTCTGACTCAAAAAGTGGTGCCCAAATAGTTTTACGTGTAAAAGCCAAGGTGGAAGAAAACAGTAAGGCAGTCGACAATTCAGGTTTCAACAGTATTATTAGGTCGCCAATTCACATGGTGCACAGTATGATTAGGTGGACTATTCATATGTGGACAGTATTATTATAGGGCTAGGGATATGGTTAAGGACAGGTCTAGGGACAGGGATAAGGACAGGTCTAGGGATAGGGACAGGTCTAGGGATAGGGACAGGTCTAGGGATAGGGACATGGTTAGAGTTAGGGATAATACTGTCTACATTTGAATTGTCAACCTAATAAATACTGTCTACATTGGAATTGATGCCCTAATAATACTGTTGATGTCATTATATTATCGACCTTATAACCTCATCTACTCTTCTGCCCATCAATCATATTATATCAATCCAAAATAAGGGTGGGTGGGAGTTCCGAAGGACAATTCCATCTTGAAGCACTTTTCTTTTCTGCCACTGCTTTGTGGCATTGTTTCCTAAATGTGCTATGAACTGCCATGTGTTTGTGTCGTTACTGATCGACAGAGCAACCAAGCAGCTCGCGCTGCAGTCTTAGAGTTCATTGACAGCACTGTTAGCTTAGCTGCCTTAAGCCCATTGTTAGTTTGTTTAGTTGGGGCCCAAACAACCCATGCACTTCAGCTACAAAGTGGCACTCTGTGTCGCTGGAGTGCTTGGTTTGTTAAACTATACATGTCCTTTTCAATATGTTACATAAGGGTGGATGGGAGGGCCCAGGGACAATTCCATCTTGCATCACTTTTCTTTTTTTTCTGCCACTGCTATGTGGCAATATTTCCTAGATGTGCTATGAACTGCCATGTGTTTGTGTTGTTGCTCTGTCGCTTAGCATCCAGCCAACTCGCTGCAGTCTTTGTCCAAAAGTGTATGAAAATAATATTGTGACTTGTGAGGTGGTCAAAATTGACTGGAAATAACTGGAAATTAGTGTTGTTGAGGTTAATAATAATGTAGGAACCAAAAAAGAGTAAAATTATGTGATTTTAGCATATTTTAGCAATTTTTCAAAAGCATACAGATCCAAAACCAAAACCAAAGCACGACATTAATCCAGATCCAAAACCAAAACAATACCAAAATAGGGGGGTCAGTGAACATCTCTAGTTTAATATAAGTTTAGATGTAAATGAAAATGCATTCAATATGTATGTTTTTTTCTCGCATGTATGTAACAAAACAAGAAGGGCCTTAGTCATTAAGGAGAGAAAAGCAAGAAAAGGAGTAAACCATATTACAATGCAAGGGGTGCAAATGAGTTTATTATTTTGCATGTAAGGAAAATACTGGCTGCCTTTTCATGTAGAACACACATACTTGATAGAATTATTTTTACACTTAAATTTAAAGTTGATCTAGAACATGCCCTACACCAAGTATATATCTGTCCCCACATTTTAAATGTACCTACCCCTCCAAAGCAATATGGGTTTGCCAAGATGCATAGTTACTCTATTTTTTTCTGCAATGCTCTCCTTAATGACTCAGGCTCAAAGTTGCTATCTTGTTCAGGGCAAAGGCATGTGGATCACATGTGTAAAAATTTTCTTAACTGCAACTCATTGCTTTTACAGTGTACTCCGATTGAGATAAATGTACATTTTCAATTGTACTGATGCGTCAGATGCACTAAAATGGTATAAGAAGCGTTCAAAGAAAGCACTCCAGTGCAAGGCAGCTTAACCACACTTAAAATGCAAATATTGTTTAATTTGGTATAATGATTTTTATTAATACATCTTTTTATGTGAGATTTACATGCATTAGAGACACATCTTGAAAGACAAAGGGGTATATGTACTATGATTCCCAGCACTTTGAAGGCATCTTTTAAAACAGCACTTGTATTAAAGACAAAGCCCATTGGCTAAATATACCCTAAAGTGTTATAGAGAATCAGTATTCAGCTACGGCTGACAGATGGAGTCATTTTCTCTAGTGAACAGTGCACAATGGCTATGAATATGGCTATGGGTTAGAAGAAGGACTCTTGCTGTATCATGACAGACCTGAGATTAGATTAGATGTGAACAGCTTGTTAAAGTCAAGGTAACTGCAAACACCATTCTACACCAGTATGTGTCTTTCACTGCCATAAACTATTCTCCAGTTTTAACTCTTTTGCTCAGTGCTGAATAAACTGTTCCACTCTCCTTGCAACTGTAGTACAATCTCAGTGCTGCAAACCCCAATTATAATGGCAGTCCGTACGGCTGACCACTGTGAATGCTGCGGCCCTTGCCCCTTTTTCTGCTATGTATTTTTTGTAAGCGATAAATAAATGTCCATCTCTTGTGCATGTCGGTGCTTTGTACGGCAACGCTGAGTAATTTCATTAACTAATAATAATGCACACATTTTGTCTGTACACTGATAATGAAGATGCTACACTGCATAATTACAGTAAGTATGTGTAGACTGCTAATGCATGCACTGACCTGTGTAATGACCGCAATGGGTAAGGGTGCATTGTCTCACATTTCTGTTCCTTTCTCTCTTGCTCCCTTGATCTCTACCTCTGTCTCTCTCTCTCCAGCATAATCTCTCTTTTCTCTCTCCCTCTCCCTTGATCTCTCTACCCCCTCTCTCTGCTCCTTGTTATTCTGATGCAGGCACACCAGTAAGAATGACTTATCGTTCCTGTTTTCAACCCTCAGCATTTATAAACAATGCTCATATTAGGCAGATTGGCACTTAGTCACTGTCTGCCACCAGAAACACTGACCTAGTTAGTGCTTGTGAAGGATGTATAGACCCTAATTACTGCTCCTGCAGCTGCCTGGACTTCCTATGCATTCACAATGGGGCTGTAACTAGGGAGACCCTAAGACGTGTTTGTTTGGGAGATGTTAAAAGGCTCTGGCTCAGACAATGCTGTGTTTTGTATAATATTTTCCTAATAATGTATTGTGACTTCCATCCAAACTGCTGGTTATGAGGATAGGCTGAAGAAAAACTGGGATTCTGTATAATGTGTCATCTTCTGCTTACATATTATCATTACTAGTTTGCAGGTGCTAAAAGTTATTTTTAAGGCAAGTAGGGCTGGAGCTACCATTAAGTAAACTAAAACGGTTGCCTAGTCTGTCAACATTTCTGCGAGGGGGTATGTTTAACCATTTAAATGAACTAGAGTGCACCTCGCATGCTTTCTACATTGTACTGTGCAGCTGGTGGCTACTGCTTCTCAGTGATAGACTGGGAGTGTGGAGCTGCGCATTGATGTCACAGCGCAGTGATGTCAGAGCACAATGCCAGACCCTTGCATAGATGAGCAGCAGCCAATAGTATCACAGGCAATGCTAACTCTCTCATCTCCCTCCTCTGCCTGCCACCACTACCGCCCACTTTACTTGCTCCACACAAAGTAAGCAGTGGGAAAGTAGCACAGTGCCTGAGTTGGGAGGGGGGGGGGCGACTGAGAGGTAGGGATCCTAGTACTCCTCCACTGAATCTGAAAGCAACACTTTCACTAATTAGCTGAACATGTTCAGACAGCATACAAGGCATACTTGAATGTTCGGGAGAATTCCGGGTATGTTTCCCGGACTCCCGGGAGAGCAGGCAAGTCTCCCGCATCCTGTCCCCGATGGGCCTCAATGACATGATTCATAGTGAATTGCTTTTTTTTTCGCCCCGCCTCCGCGACAAAATGCTGCGATTCACCATGCCCCGCCCCTTCGGCCCTCCACACCCCTTTTCAGTAGGCGAATATGATAAAAGGTAATTTTATGTTCTGTGTTAAATATGTGCTAGGTAGCACTTTACTATTTACAGATTACTTGCAATTTATATACAGTTATTATCAGTGGTTGAAATAGAAATATAGATGTGGCAGTATGAAAAGTGTAATGTAAGTGAATGGAATTTTATAGTTTTACAATGAAGGCAGTGAGAGAAGTGGCAGTATGGCATACCCCCGTATACACCCCCACTTCGAGCACTAGTTACTATCCAAAAAAGGTAATGAAGGGGTGTTTGGCCTTTGTCAATTTACAGTAACGGCATGCCAAACTTAAGTGCACGCAGTCATGTCCAAATTAAGCCCTGAACACCTTAAAGTTGCTTATTTTTCTGCCGTATTTTTTGCTTTAGCTACGGGGCTAATCACTAGTGATGACAGTCTTGTATGTATGCTATAATATGTGTTTGCAATCAGCAGCAACTATAAAAAATTATATTATGTTCAGTAGAACATCCGAATAAATGTATCTCATGGAGGGGAGGGGGCATTTTTTACTGTTTTATCATAAATGCCTATATTTCTAACAGGTGACATTTATTCAATACTTTTTCTCTGTGTGCTCTTTTGCAAATGTATAATTCAAATAGGTATAGGACGTATCCTGCAGTGTCTTATGTAGTAGAGCAGAGCAAGACCTACACCCAAATTCATCAGCGCATGTATTTTCAGATGCAGTCTATGTTGAATTTTGGCCCTGGTCCACCTAAACTCTTGGCTCTCCTGCTCCCTGGACCTCCCTCACCTCTGGCCTCACTGATCGTGGATCACCTGCACCCTGGACCCACATTCCCTCCGGATCGCTCATCTCACCTGAACTCTGGTCCCTTCCACTCACTGTCGCTCTGGCGACTGCCTGTGATCTTCCTGAACTTGCCTGGTTCCTGAGGTCTCCTTCTTCAATGCATGGTACCTCTACACCTGGTCCCTCACCATATATTTCTCATTTCAACTTACCATTGGTCGCCTTAACCTATGTTTTAGTTTAAACTCATTTGACTGTATTTTATTTCATTGTATTTTATTGTTTTTTTATTCCAATTTCCCTTTTGCTGCCCTCCCTCTGTGTTTCTCCCTCTCCCCTCCCCTGCCTCCTCTGGCTATTCTCTTATTCCTCTCTGTCCCCTGTCTCTCATCATGCCGCCTCGCTCCTTTCCTATACCCATCCTCTCCCCCAGACCTATCTATCACGGTCCCATCCCCCACCCCCCCCTTGCTCCATCAACCCTCACAATCTCATCCATATCTCCCCTCGTCCCTCCCTCCCTTTTTCGTGTGCCCTCTGGAACTCCAGGTCCGTCCGTAACAAATTGTCCTCCATCCATGACCTCTTCATCTCCAACTCTCTCAATCTCCTTGCCATCACTGAAACCTGGCTCACTTCTTCTGATACTGCCTCTCCTGCAGCTCTCTCCTACGGGGGCCTCTCTTTCACCCACTCCACCAGACCAGACAAGCATCCAGGAGCTGGAGTGGGCCTCCTCCTATCCCCTAACTGCACTTTTCGGGTCATTCCCGCTTTACCTTCCCTCTCCTTCTCCTTCTTTGAAGTCCACTCCATTCAGCTCTTCTCCCCCATCCACCTTAGTGTCTCCGTCATCTATCGTTCCCCTGGCCCTACCTCTCTTTTCCTTGACAACTTTGCCGCCTGGCTCCCCCACTATCTTTCCTCCGACCTGCCTTCCATTATACTTGGCGACTTTAATATCCCTATTGACAACTCTTCTGACCCGGCCACCATCAAACTTCTCGCCCTTACCTGCTCCCTGGGCCTCACTCAGTGGACCTCCTCCCCCACCCACTGTCTTGGTCACTCCCTCGACCTTGTCTTCTCTCACTTCTGCAATATCTCGGACTTCTCCAACTCCCCCTTCCCTCTCTCTAACCACCATCTCCTCTCCTTCACTCTGTCTTCCTCCCCCGCTTCCTCCTCGCCTAAAGCCACCCTCACCAGGCGCAACTTTGACGCCATTGACCCCATCTCCATCTCCTTCTCCTTCTCTCTTGAAACTCTCCTATCACCCCTTCCCTCTCTGGCTTGCCCTGATCAAGCCTCCTCTCTCTACAACCACTCCCTCACTACTGCCCTGGACACTGTTGCCCCGGCCTCTTCTATTCGCCGGCGTCGCCTTATTCCCCAACCCTGGCACTCCAAACTTACCCGCTCCCTCCAAAAGTGCTCTCGCACAGCCGAACGCCTCTGGAGTAAATATCGTTCCCTGGCGGACTTCCTTCACTTTAAATTTATCCTCTCCTCTTTCTGCTCTGCCCTGTCCCTCGCTAAACAATCATTCTTTAAATCCCTTATCTCTTCTCGGTCCTCCAATCCCCGGCGCCTCTTCGTCACATTCAACTCCCTCCTCTCCCCCCCCCCCACTGCCCCGCCTTCCCTCTCTGCCTCTGACTTCGCTACCTTTTTCTCTTCCAAAATTGAAGACATTAGACAGAACATCTCCTCCTCCTATCCCTCTCCCATCACCCTCATCGCTTCACCTCCCTCCATTAACCAGCTGTGGTGCTCCTTCACCCCTACATCAGGGGAAGAAGTTCGCTCCCTTATTCTTTCCTCTCCACCCTCTACCTGTCCTCTTGATCCCATCCCCTCTCACCTCTTTCGCTCTCTCTCTCCTACTGCCTGCTCTTACCTTGCACACCTCTTTAACCTATCACTTTCCTCTGGCGTAGTCCCATCCTCATTCAAGCACGCTCTTATCTCCCCTATCCTCAAGAAACCCAATCTTGACCCCACCGCTCTTGCGAACTACCGCCCTATCTCTCTTCTCCCCTATGTCCCAAACTACTTGAGCGGATTGTCTGCAGCCGCCTCACCAGTCACCTCTCTGACAACTCCCTCCTCAACCCACTCCAATCCGGCTACCGCCCCCTCCACCCCACCGAAACTGCCCTGGCTAAAGTCACTAATGACCTCCTTTCAGCCAAATCCAAAGGTCAGTTCTCCATACTCATCCTCCTCAACCTATTTGCGGCCTTTGACACCGTGGACCACCCCCTCCTGCTACAAACTCTTCTCTCTCTTGGCCTCTCTGGTTCTGTCTATACCTGGTTCACCTCATACCTTGCTAACCGCTCCTTCTCTGTATCCACGTCTGGTTCTTCCTCCACCCCTCCCCCCTCCCTGTAGGACTCCCCCAGGGCTCTGTTCTCAGCCCTCTACTCTTCTCGCTCTATACTTCCTCCCTTGGTGCTCTCATCTCCTCATTTGGTCTTCAGTATCACCTTTATGCTGATGATATTCAGCTCTACATCTCGTCTCCCGATCTTTCCTCCTCCCTCCTCTCTCGTGTGACTGACTGCCTCTCAGCTATCTCCTCCTGGATGTCCTCACGCTTTCTTAAAATTAACATCTCAAAAACTGAGCTCATTGTTTTTCCCCGGCCCAGACTCTCATCCCACCATGACCTCTCTATCGTTGTCAATAACTCCACTATCTCCTCTGTCACCCAACTCCGCTGCCTGGGTGTCACTCTTGACTCCTCTCTCTCTTTTTGCCCCCCACATTCAATCCCTCGCCCAAGCCTGTCGCTTCCAACTCCCTTAGGATGTAAGCTCGAATGAGCAGGGCCCTCTCCTTTCCAGTCTCCATACCTGTTCTTCTGCTCCGTCTCTACTGTATCTGCCTTCCCGGAGTTTCTGAAGTACTGGTACTGTGTGTTTATTGTTCTGTACTGTTCTACCCTGTATAGTCTACTGTATATTCTACTGTTTGTACTGTGTGCGGCGCTGCGGAAACCTTGTGGCGCCCTACAAATAAACGATAATAATAATAATAATAATTTTGACAGTGTGCATAGCCTATTTACGTGCATTTTAAAACAAATGCAGGTTGCATTCAGCATGCAGTCCTTTATGAACAAGGCCCAATGTGAGGTGGTCTCAATCAAATGAGTCATTAGGATTTTTTAGCAGACCTTTTCAAAAGATATGATCCAACTAACATAATGGTATAAAATACATTAGTCTGACTTGTTGCCCTAGGATGAAAAACAAAATACCTTTTGTAGCTCACAACTTCTGAGATCACAAATTGTTCTTGTGTACTTGCCTACTTTTCTTGTTGCCCTTCCAAGAAATCCTGTGTGGGAGGTGAAGAGCAACTCGGGTGCCACAATTCGAGTCATTCTGGCCCTGCCCCTGTGATGTGATGATGCAACTGTATCATTTCACTGTGGGCACGCAGCCAAAATGACACATTTTGCCATACAAATTGTGTCATAGATGACCCCATCCTGCCCACTTCACTTGGAAATGGGCAGAGGTGCGTGAGAATGGCTTGCTTTCCAGAGAGTCCAAGAGACCTAACCAGAATTCGGGGGTTTCCTGGAAATCCCTGGAAAGTTGGCAAGCATGTTCAAAAGGACTCAATTCGTAACATATACATGTCACCCATGTTATAAAATATGTTAAAAATTAGGGTAATTTACAACATATAAGTATAGCATGCATTTACGGTAGACAGAGCACTGATCAGGACAGTCCATAGGCATAACTAGGTAGGTTCTTGTTTTGCATCAATTTCGAGGAAAAAACAAAATGCTGTCTCTGTGTGCTTTGTATTTAGGCAAAAGAAGGGAGAGTTGGGAACGTTCGACACAAGCACAAGCATTTCACTTGCGAGGGTATATAAAACCTTTCAGAGTACAACCAGGATGCTCTTTTTGGAGGTGGTGTAACACTGTTTGAACTGGAAGCCCTGCTCTCTCCTGGGCATGCTGTAAAGCATTGCAGCAAAAGCTTTATTTGGAACAACATGAAACATTCATGAACTACAGAAACTTCATATTTTACTGAGTTGTTTAATCACAGTACAATGGTCAGAAAAAAAACTGTTAACTGATAGCACATTGGGAAAGTAGTTTTATTGAGAAAACTGAATTAATATAACACAGGTTTGTCAATAGCATGAATGGGTGCATAGCGAGTAAGGGCTCTGAAGAGGGTCATAATCCTATCTCAGACAGCAGAGATTCCCAGAAAAATGAAATCATTTGCAAATATCTATGCACACAAAATACAATCAGGAACAAAAGGAGGTATGGAATTCTGTTCTGTGCTTACACGTTGAAAATGTCCCCTGCTATTGCCATATCGTAGTTCAGATTTAGTAAATGTGTTTCATTCCTTTTCCCTGTCACCATTGTATCTTGTCCCCAGCAAACTAGACTTCATTAGTTGTATATGCAGGTGTAATGGGGAGCAGGCATTTAGAACTGAATAAATAAAAGACTCCGGGGATTGTGAGGATTGAAAAAAAGCAACAAACTGTCTATTTTGTGAAGTATTTCTTGGATATAAAAAGGTAGAATTGCAGTATGCAACGAGATAACATCAAAAGTTCTCTCATCTACTGATCCGTAAGAGAGATGAGGACAGAACGCAGGATGCAAGCAGCCAGGAGAGATCTGCAGCTCTGTGGCTTCCTGGGGATAATACCAAGGTGTATTTAGGAGTGTAACCCTCAGGGGACAGATAGTGATCCTATTGTCAGAATTACCTCTATTTTATATTCCCTGCCTTGCTGATATTTTTGGCGTTCTGGACTAAGGACTGGCCATGCACATGTTTAACAGTCTAGATAAATGTTAATATATATAGGAACGACTTACATCATATAAATTATCTGCAGTTAAGATAAGTTTGTAAAATTAATTCAGAAGTATTTCAAATCCTATAAGCTGGGACACTTACTTACCTTTTAAGATAGGGTTACATCTCATCAACATTGTTTATTTGTAAGGCACCACAGATTTTGTCGCCCTTGACAATCATCTTACAGATATGACAAACATGAGTGCAATAAATATAATGACAGATACAGATTATAACTGTGACATGGATACAATTAAGCATAATAATGCGTCCATGGATGGTCATTAGCTAGCAATAATAGCTTAAAGTAGCGGAGGATTCAGCTTAAGACCTGACAACAAGGTCGTAGGAGGGTGCAGTATGAGACATAATAAGTATTAATATTTATTAAAGGTCATATACATAATGATGCCCCCACAGTGCATGTGGAGTTTTGCATCATCATGCACCTTTTATTGTGCAAATACACTATTCTATATAAAGCACAAAAGGACTGTTTTGGTAATGTGGGTAATCACATGTATGTGTTTACAAATATCCATATAATAAAAACATTTAAACACACAAAAGGGACACATTTAATCATATTGCAGATGTCCCCTCACTGTCATGAATTATGTAGGTCATATTTTAGGTTAAACTAAGCATAGAATATAAATTACACTTTTGACATTAATGAAGTGGAAATAGGATGAACTTTAACACAACTTTACAATTTTCACCATGTGCATTTACACATAATGTGCAATATCACAAAAGTAGGTGCAACCCATTTTATTGGTGCAGTTCCCAGAAATAGGATGCAGGTATGTACCTTGTTATTCGCTAGGTGGACCAGTAGGCACGTTTAGGCAAAACTATTTCTGCTATGCATTGCATATTTTGCAGTTACAAAAGTACTACAACTGTGCAATATTTAGTGAAGTATCAAACCTCACAACTGTCAAGATTTAGGAGAAACAGTCCTAAATTTGTCCCGACTGTCAGTAAGTTAGAAGGCATGTCTTGCTCACAAGTGTGAGGCGGCCTACCAGTTCTGAAACACTAGGCATGAGGACCTGGTGATGTGGCATGCCTCCATGTGACATGGGCATGCCACCACATGGCATAATCAAGGCCCCATCTCTGTGCACGGCTTTTCCAGATTTGTTGTAGTCCAACGTTTGGCATTATGAAGTTTGTCTGTTCTGATATTAACTTTCCTGAAATGGCAGACTAACATTACAGGCTCGCTAAACCTAGTACAAATTGCCTTGTTTTGAGTAAAATGGTTATTAAGTTGAAAAAATTATATTTTGCATTATACCACATTCAAAGTCAGGGAAGAAAGTTGATGTGACTGAGCTAGGACATGAGATTGGCAGAAGTAACTAGAAGGAGAGCTTAGGTTCATAGCAGGCTATGTTTATAGGAGGGTCGGGGGTGTTTTCAGATGGTAGAATGAAAATAACAACATCAACACATCTTGGTGATCTCTGCAAGAATCATTACCACTGTAGACCAGTGTTACTGGTTTTGGACCTACACATCAGCTCACCAATCCTCAGTGTCCAAAAAAGGCCAATGGGAAAACCAAATTATATAACTTCACCTCATAACTGTCTCGTATTGCCTTTAATTTGTCAAGAGACTATGACATCCTAGTATTCCCTGATCATTTTCCTTTTCTGTTACCCATCATGGTTTAACTTACAATAAACTCCTTTGTCACATCTTTTTCACCTTGAAATTTAAGAAAGCTAATCCTGCCAAGGACTGATTTGCTGAAACAAAAGCTTGGAGAATAGGTTTCCCAAATACTAGAACAGTAGACCTAACCACTGCAGAACATTGGCATAGCCCCACATCTGTTCACCCATCTTACTTGTGACTTACTGCACTATGTAGTATTCATATACTGCCTTCCAGTGACCACCCCACCATAGATTCTATTTCCTGCAAGACACTTGCTAAAGAAGCATTGGTTCCTTGCATCATGTTTGTCTGTCTCTGGCACCAATGCATGGAACCTATCCATCTAGTAATCAGATAGGGCATCAATTATCCCATTATCTACCCTGGCATATGTTTTGCATAAAAGTAAATATTTCCCTTCAAATACACTAATACCAAATGCCTCAGTAGGTTAATGCACTGGAGTGATGAAGAGGATAAGTAATTAATGGGCATAACCACACCCATATTGTCAAAGTGAAAACATATCCACCGGTTCTAGAACTTCTGCCCTCTAATTCAACATTATTGAGAAAAGTTCTAACAAAGTCATATTTCCTAGCAACTCTATGCTGATCCATTTCTCTGGACATCTCCCGTTGCACCATTTTCCTTTAAAATATGCCCCTAAAGCCAATTGCACCAGCTGTGTCTGTAAAAAGCGTATACACTACCTTTGCCTGCCATATTGGCCTTGTAATGTCCTCCCACATCCTGAAATCCTCTCTCATCTTTTCATTCACCCTTTGCATATCCTCTCTGCATGGTGGGCACAACTGCAGTTTTTTCCTCCTCCTCACTACCTCTGTCTGTGCAGCACTAGTGGCAATTCTCTGCTCCTCTCCACCTGAACTCTCTCCTCTTCAGACTCCACCCACTCTCACCACACTACGTGTTCTGTCCCTCACATGATGTGCATTTCGCGGAGTTAGGATGGATTCCTGGGGCTTCAATTTATACGTGTTGCTGTCATCAATCGCTCCCCTGGACCCCACCAAAATGTTCTTGAACACTTCTTAACTTCTGACATCCCCACCATCATCATGGGTGATGTCAACAACCTTATTGCTAATCCACGTTCCAATGCTGCTTCAAAACTGCTCTCTCTAACCTCCTCACTTGACCTCTCCAAGTGGATTGAATCCGCTACTCATCAGGATGGCCACTGTCTTGATCTTGTTTTCTCTAGACTATGCTCAGTTTCTGATTTTCTTAACACTCCTTTCCCCCCTCTCGGATCACCACCTTATTAGTTACTCGCTAACTCCCAGTTCTTTAACCTCCCTACTGTCATACTCTTCCAAGTCTCCTCATACCTGCAGGAATATTAACTCTATTGATTTTCAACAGTATTCCACCTCTCTCCAACACCTTCTCTCCCCAATTTCTACATTCTCCTTCCCTGATGGCAGTTTCTCATTTTCACCATGCCCTAGCAACTGTCCTTGATCAAGTGGCTCCAGCGACTCTTCATAGTTCGCGTAGACTTCGTTGTCAACCATGGCACACAAAAGTAACAAGAAATCTACAAAAACTTTCTAGTAATGCTGAATGTCACTGGCATAAATGTTGTACCTCTACTGAATTCAGCACATATACTGCTATCAACCAATCCTATCAAAGTGCTCTGGACACTGCTAAACAAGCATACTTCCAATCTCTCATCTATGCTCAGGCTTCTAACCCCAAATGCCTTATTAATACATTTAAATCTCTTCTCAATCCTCCCATCCCAAACCCTCCGACTACCATCAGTGCCTGGGATCTTGCTTCCTATTTCAAGGACAAGATTGATCAGATCTGACTTGAAATGGTATCATCTCCCTCGACTAGCAATCAGCTCAATTCCTTCCCAGCATCCTCTGACACCCACTCTTCATTTGATCCCACAAATGAAGAGGAAGTTTCTATTCTCTTCTTATATTCGTACTCTACCTCTGGTCCTCTTGATCCCATACCCTTAGAAATTGGTACGTCTCTGTCTCGTGTGCTCATTCCACCCCTAACTAAAATATGTAATCTATCTCTCTCTAATGGTATCTTTCCATCACTATTCAAGCACGCAGTGATTACTCCTATTTTAAAAAAAACAAAATTCTGACTCAAACTCTCTCTCAAACTACCACCCCATCTCTCAGCTCCCATGTCCCTCCAAACTTCTCGAGCGAATTGCCTATACTCGCCTCACACGTTTCCTTTCTGCAAACAACCTATTGGATCCTCTTCAATCAGGCTTTCACTTTCAACACAGAGACTGCGCTGACTAAGGGTGTCAATGATCTGATCACAGTTAAAACTAAAGGTGATTACTCTGTTCTAATTCTCCTGGATCTCTCTGCTGCATTCAACACTGTTGACCACTCTCTCCTCATACAGACGCTACAATACCTAGGTCTTCAAGACACTGTCCTATCCTGGTTCTCATCCGACCTATCTAATCACTCTTTCAGTGTTCATTTTTCTGGAACTACATCTACTCCGCTTCCTTTTTCAGTTGGATTACCACAAGACTCAGTCCTAGGTCCTCTGCTATTCTCTATTTACACCACTTCTCTAGGAAAACTAATGAGCTCCTTTGGATTTCAGTATCATCTCTATGCGGATGATACACAAATTTATCTATCCTGTCCTGATCTCTCGACATCTGTGTTGTCTCGCGTTACTGACTGTCTTTCTGCCATTTCATCTTGGATGTCCTCTTGCCAACTCAGACTCAATCTTTCAAAAATAGAATTAATAATATTCCCAGCCAACAATAGAAGTTTACTGCCTGACATTTCTATTTCTGTTGACAACATGAAAATAAATCCCACTCCGCAAGCTCGCTGCCTAGGTGTAATCCTTGACTTACAACTATTCTTGTTCCCCACATCAACTCTATATTTACATCATGCTGCATACATCTAAGAAACATTTCCAGAATACGTACTAATCTCACGCAAGATTTGCAAAAACTTTACTCCATGCACTCATCATCTCCTGCATCGACTATTGTAATTCCCTCCTTACTGGTCTACCCAAAATCAGACACAAGCCCCTACAATCTATTTTGCATATAGCGGCTAGATTGATTTTCCTTGCAAATAGTTTTACATCTGCCAATTCACATTGGTTTACTGTTTTTTAACAAATTCAATATAAAATTCTTCTACTAACATACAAGGCCATCAACAAAATTGCAACGACATACATCTCCTCACTTGTCTCAAAATATCTTTCAACTCAAAACCTCCGTTCTGCACAACATCTGCATCTCTCTTCCACTCTCATCACATCCTCCCATTCTCGGTTACAACACTTTTTTCGGGCTGCACCCACTTTATGAAATTCACTCCCTCGCACCACAAGACTTTCCTCTAATCTTCAAACAATCTCTGAAAACCCACCTCTTCAGACAAGCTTATAGTATTTATCTACCACCTCTTAATCTCCCTAGGTTACCCTATTACCATCCTCTACACAGCCAACACAAGACAACGACCCTCTGAACAACATAGTTGTGTGACTTAGCATACAGCCCACTAAATACTTTGTAAACTTTGCATTCTAGATGGACAAATATTCAATATGATGTAGCACTTACACTTGTGTATCAAACCATTGTCCTATAGATTGTAAGCTTGCAGGCAGGGCCCTCTTACCTCTCTGTCTGTAATACCCAGTATTGTTTTATTACTTTGTTCCCAGTTGTAAAGCACTGCGGAATCTGCTGGCACTATATAAATAAATGTTGATGATGATGGTGGGAACGAGGGGCTCAAATTCAATGACGGCCTCGACCAGTGAGCTTATATATGGGGCCCAGGGATGTCTTGACCCGTACTACTTTCAGTTTGTGACTCCTAATGGCTGTGTGCAATCACTCTCCTCTGACTAATGTAGGGGTGTGCAGCTAAGACAGCACCTCCTCAATGTCAGACATCAGCGATTTTTGCTGTTTTGCACTGTACCACCAATATCTTAGCATATGTACATAATTGTCACCTTGCAAACTACCATCTGGGATCACCTTACCTGAGTCACTCTATATATTCTTGCATCTAGGCCAGACTGAAGCACTTGAACCATCCCCATCATTAATCGTATTGATTGATATTCCTATTACACGTATTAACCCTGATCATTTCTAACCCAGTCATGTCCTCCAAATCTTCTCTTATTCCAGGGTCTTTGCTAGTGTCCTGGCTGTTACCCTCTTGTTGCTCAACACTCTTTTACTGCCCTCCTTAGCAGGCCAGGATCTTTGGAAAGGTCACATAGGTGTGGACCTTTAGTGGCAACACTGCAGCATTGGTTGACAGCTTCTTTTTATTGTGCATTCCTCAATACTTATGCTGGTCCAGGAAGGGTGTTTGGACACACGTGTCTGTCGCATAAAGAAAATAGTGATTATTTTTAATTACGGGTAAAATACTTTTATTTATTTTACAATTTTCTATTGCAAGTATGTATAATTGAAATTAAGTCTTCAATGATTGGAGTGGGGTAGAGAGAAATTCAAAAGTTGCATAGGTAGTAAAACAAAAAAATGTAATACAGACCTGCTTGTCAGTAGAGTAGCATGCCTGCTATATGGTACCGGTTTTACAGTCCCCATATACAGAATGTCTTTTTATATATCTACAATGAGCCAAGAATTAATAGCTGCCACAGATATGTTTCTTCAGTTTCTCTTCTATGGCTGAAGTATTTCCCTGTACCTTTAAATCCATGGTGTTTACAGCAATCTAAACTTTCAGAATGAGCAGAGCCAATTCTAGGGACGGGGATCCAACGACACTTTTCAGATTCCTACGTATTTTTCATTTATTTTTCAATCTGCTGGTGAGTGAGAATACTTCACAGGAGGTTATCAAATGTGTCAGGTTTACACATCAGTTCACTTTGGGTATAATAAATCAGAAGGAAATTCTCCGAGCAGCAAGTTAGATATCCGACCAACTGAGGAGAAAGAGACAGTGCAGCATTGGAGGGAAAGACAATGTTTTATCTCTGTTGCCTTAATATCTAATAAAAATAAAGGATCTTCATGCTCAGTCTGTTACTTATCAGGACTGGCTCACCCACTTAACGCTTCCATTATATTATGCCTGATTGTTTTTAGTGGGACATTAAAAATCATGGAGACTTTTGTGGGGCAAAAAAGTGCACAGAGTGAAAAAAAAGCATGGTTAAAACATGTGTTTGTGGGATACAATTTAGGCATAGTTTTATACACATATTAAATTATGTGATGGCTAATTGCAAAAAAAATAATTATATTCATATATATATATATATATATACATAAATAGATAGATAGATAGATAGATAGATTCATCATCATCATCACCATTTATTTATATATAGCGCCACTGATTCCGCAGCGCTGTACAGAGAACTCATTCACATATATATATATATATATATATATATATATATATATATATATATATATATATTAAAATAAAATATGACCAGTATGCAAGAGAGTATTCCAGGAACCATTAAAGATCAATATAGAATGCAAGCGGACTATGTTCTCTAGGACAAACTATGTTACAATGCATTGGGTGGAAATTAATTTAAATGTCATTGTTTTCTAGGACAAACCATGTTCCAATGCAAGGGGTGGAAATTCATTTAATTTATTATTTTGCACATAAGGAGAATACTGGCTGTTTTTTCATATAGCACACAAATAATTGCTAGCTTTATTTTGACACTGAAATTTACAGTTGATCTAGGATATGCCCTACCCCAACTATAAATCTGTCCCCACATTTTAACTTTACCTCCCCTCTAATGCAACAGGGTTTTGCCAAGGTGCAAAGTTACTCCTATTTTATGCTTTACTCTCCTCAATGACACAGGCCCATTATGTTTGTGACCGATAAACAATGGACTATTCTTGGGACCATTTTACAATACAAAGAATATTCTATATAATTCTATATAATTCCCTCAACTGTGTTGCTGGAGCAGGTATATCATGGAGATATATCTGGTTATGTATACTCAGGTAATTTCCGATGACAGTGCTGGTAGAAATTTGTGTGCAAAAGTTCAGAGTTCAGGCAGCATTCTCATGAATACTGTTTCACCCCACAGAATGGCTGCCTCAACTGTCATTATGTGATGGGAATACTTGAAAGCTGGCCTGCCTGTTAAATAATAGGAGAGACTCAGATAGTTTATGATTTCTTATCTAATACTGGCTAATTACAAGTAAGTACTACACTGCTTACAATGTATTATGGTTGTACAGTTCAGAGGCTGACTAAAGCTGGCTGTACACCAATCCAGCTCCTCACAGGCTGACTGCTAGGTGGTGTGAAATTTGAAAGTCCCTATCATTAGGTTCTCGAGTCGAAGAACCAGATCAGATAAAGGGCCTTTAGCGCAGTCGGATGATGACCATATATGCAGTCAGATGTAGTCATTGTCAGACATGGCTGGATTCTGCACAAGATGTCCAAATATCGGCCGATGGCCAATTTCTGCCACCTTTGAAGTTGAGTAAGAATCACACCCGGTTGAACAAGAAACTCTACTGCCACCCACTAAACTGATTACACCTCCATACAGGTACAGTTTTCATCATTTAATTGCTCATTTAAATATAATTTCTATCTACAACGAATTTCAGTTTTGCATATGGCTAACTAGCAGTCGCTGTGCCAAAATATATATATGGACAGCTACTCACCGCTCCAAGGATTCTAGCTTCTCCTAGCATACACGGGATCTGACACATATACAGTGGAGCCCCATTTGGGCTTTCTATTAAATCAAAGTGGAATTGAAAGTTCAAACTGGCTCTACTGCACATGTCCTGGCCCAGAAAGCAGAGCAGGGGGCTCCAGAGGTAATGGTCCTCACATCACTGGGCCTCAAAGCTGGCCGATTGTTTTTTTTTTGTTTTTTTTAAAGTTTTTATTTTTGAGAGGTCAAGTAACAAATAAAACCGATATGCAATGCCAACAAGAGAACAACAACAACAACAAAAGGCACATCACATAAAACAATATATAGAATCAACAGAATATCGTAAAAAATCAGTGCAACGTGGTCAGATTGCATGTATAATAAGTGACCATAGATTTTTTAAGATGTAAAGGAGAAAGCGAAATGCCGTGACAGAAACAGGCATGACGCAGGAAGAAAAGATAAGGGAGACTAGTACAGAGCAGAAAAGGAAAAAAGAGAAAGAAGAAAAGGGGTTCAGGAAGAGAGGACGGATATATGTAGGTGCAAAGTCAAGTAAAAGGGGAGTAAGCCTGAAAAAACGAGAGCCATGGGGTCCATACCTTAGTGAACGATCTTGATGTCCTATTGATGATGCTGGTCATGTATTCCAGGCGCTGAACCTGCCAAACTCTATTAATAACGGCCTGAAGCGAAGGTGGAGACTGCTGCCTCCAGTCTACTGCAATTTGGCAGGTAGTTGCCGACAGGATGTGCCTAACTAGCTTGTTCTGGTGTCGAGTTCCCGCAGGCGCTCCCAAGGGCAAGAGAAACAATTTAGGCTCTAATGGTATCGCTACCTGGAGAATCGATTGGATCAGGTGTTTGATCTCGGCCCAAAAGTTTGATAATTTAGGACAAGTCCACCATATATGGAGAAAGTTACCCTCATGGGAGCACCCACGCCAACAGCGGTCAGAAGAGTCTGGAAGAATTTTATGAATCCGGGAGGGAACATAGTACCAACGGTACAATACCTTATAAACATTCTCTTTTATTTTAACGCAGATTGAGCTGGAGGCAGCGTTCTCATATAACTCTGACCATTCCTTGTTCAAGAGAACTTCACCAATGTCACGTTCCCAGGCCAGTTCGTGCGAGAAGCTGGCCGATTGTTATGCTGCTGACCATTCACTATCGATACAGAGTGGACCATGAATACAAATAGAGCACTGAAAGTGGACATCACTATATTATCTATTTGTCACTCAGCTCACCCTGTTCTGATGAACTGTGTAGAATGATATACAGATGCCAGTGACACACAGTATTGCATTATACTGTAAATAGATGAAGGAGATACCACATTTCATTTCATTCTTCCGAACTGCTGCTGCGCCGTTGTCAACAATTGGCAGTCACGACTCTCAAATCTGCACTTCCCTCTTGTCGTTCTCTGCATGGATAGAAATGATGCACAAATGTCAGCTACATCAGCAACATGTTGTGAGGCGTCAGCTGCATCGCTAGATCTCAAACAACACATCCTACAGCACTTGGCAGTTGGACGTCTACTCGTGTATTTGACCTCACATGTGTTTTTGACTTCTATGTAACTTGATAGTACGTTTGAGTATGTTTTATATATATATATATATATATATATATATATATATATATATATGTGCGATTTACAGTCGTTTTAATTTACAGGATACAGCATTGACAATAAGCTAAGACCTACCATTTTTGCTAATAGAAACCCCAATCTAACTAATATAAACTTCAAGATACAGGTATCCTTGACAGTCTAATCTGTTTTAAAACTTCTAGCTGGTTGTCCCAGAAGACCAGCAATGCTCATAAACCATAGTTGTATATCAGCACCTCCCCCACTGTTGCATCATCCCTTGATGTCAGCAGATTGAAACTGCCAGAGCAATTCTCTATTTGTGCTGACAGTTTCAGCTGTTCCTCTCGGCCATGGCATTACTGTAATGTCAGGGAATTTGAGCGAAAATAGAGATTTGCGCTTGCAGTTTTAATCTCCTGACATCAAAGAATGATATCAGGGGAATTTCTCAGCATGTATTTAAATTGCTTGCAGTACACATCAAGTCAATAGAAACTAAGACATCAGTGAGGCAATGAGGCATACTATATACCTGCCAATATTTCAAGACCAAGCAAGACAAATTCTCTTTTTCCAATCCACCCAAAACCCCATCAGCTTAGCCACACCCCCATTTTTATGAAACCACCACACCCATTCCTGTAAGGTCATGGAATTTGAAAATCATGACTTTCCTGTCTAACAAGAGTGCAAGCGGAAACATCGTTATGCTTGAAGGCATTGCAGGGTGACCTAGCTTTGTCTATAGCTCTGCAATGCTGCAGCCCCCTGCTCTGAGGCCCTCACCGGAGACCTCCCCACCCCCCCCCCCTCCACACACACACACACACACACACCTACACACACACCTCTGATGCTCCCACATCACCCTGCTAGCCAAGCTATTGCTCTGCTCTGAAAAGGCCAGATGTCCATGCTTGGAAGAGAACTGCATTTCTGGGCCCCTACCCAATAATTGTTTTGGGTCCCTAGGATGCATAGCTCCACCCCTGTCACCCGTCCATTTCTACAGATATGCAAACAGTCCTCTCCAGGGATCGCTTAAAGCAGCACAAATGATTTTAAACAACCCATTAGACATACACACTACATACAGTATTTCACTATGGCATGTGACGTGTGCCAATCATTTCTATGGGAGAATAAGAGTAGCCGTCCTTGCACTGAAGCTTATCAAAATGTGGCTCAGTAAATATGATGATGATCATAAATATATAAGTAATTAGTATAGTAGAGGGCGAGTCAAAGACCCTACCCTATTTTTGTGGCACAGCCTGAAGCACGTCATACATGACAAGCTAAAACAATGAGTTAAAGCGGTTCTGTCAAATGGAATTGACAAAAATAGCATTGGTATAGGAAATATTTGAAGTTTTTACTGCAAAAGGAGGTACTATTGCATTTTGCAACACAAATAAGACGTGACTATTGGATGAATGTGTTCAGAATTATTATTTTTTATTAGATATATTGTTTACTTAGATTATTTGTATGCATTATTATTATTTTATTAATACTATTATTACTTTAGTGAAAATCAGATAACGTTGCATGAATACAGATGACAAGAAAGTTTTTACAATGTTTTTTCCCCCCTCTGTATTCCTGCAGGTGCACTTTAAGCTGTGAGGATAAATGAGAACTCCTGGCAAGAATTAATATTTACCCCATTGCGCTTCTTGATTAACCTAAGGGAAGCATAGATCCTAATTTGCTCGGGAGACACTCTCCCCACCAGAACCCTTTTTGCTCTATTCTTCACGTATAATGTAATGGATGATTCTGAATATCAGAATTGAGACAGAAATTCAAAAAAGCTTACTGGACAAGCTGCGCTCTCCCACCGAAGAAAATCTCAAGTTTCGGTTATTTGGATGTATGGTCATGGAGAAAAAACATGGATAAGAAAAATAATATCCAACTTGCAGTCCGTACAGTTAAAACAAACCAAATAAAACATAAAGATATACTTTAAGTAGCTTTTATTTTTCTATTTTTAAAGCTCCCCATAGATGTGGAGGAACAACACCCAGCTCCACTTTTACAAGTAAAATTTGTGTGGCGTGCGATGAACCTCAAGTAACGTCTAAGAAGCTATGTCAAGATTGCCCACGCAGTGTCAATAATCAAGTAGCTGGTCGCTCTCCAGATCTGATAAATTGGGTCTGAGATACAGTGGCCCAGGGGATCCAGGAAGATAGTCAGGTTAGAATGAGACCTAAATATCATGCCAGCATGGATTGGCAGATTTCAGAGCAGTTATTGCCAGAGACTCTGCATGCCAATCTGGGCAATCTTTGAGATTCCTTTGGATGAGGAAGAGCTTGAGGTATTTTAACAAAATGTAGGGTGAATCACATTTTTCTGAACACACTTATATGAAAATGTTTTTAAAGGCAGAAATATGTCAAAATGAACTAGACAGCTACACATACAACAATATAAAGTTAATTTACATATATTGCTTGTTACAGGAGTGTATAGTATCATTACACATTTTCCAATCTTAGCTCATGATAAGCTCAAGTCATCTTTTTAGCAACACCTGTGACTTTCCTTATAGCTTTATCAGTTTACATTTCCTATGTATACTAAAGAATGTACTCTTTTATATGTCACCCAGTCTTTTGAACCTTTCTTCTGCTTATTGGATACTAAGGGGCTGATCAATTCAGCGCAATGTGCCAAGGACTGCCTCCTGAATACACTCTGCAGTGATGTAACATTGTGGATTTAGCCTGGTACCCCATAGAGGTGTGCAGGAAACTCTGCGATTTTGAGTACTGTAGTATCCGGATAGGCTCACAGCCTAACATCGCGCTGCATTGAATCTGTCACTAAGGGGGAGATTGAATTGCTGGCGGTGTGGGGCGTGTACATCGCATTGAGCACATTGCCGGCAATTACGGAAGGAAGCTCTGCTTATTTTTTCTCACACCTCTACGGGGTGCGAGGAAAAATGAGCAGCACTTTCTTATAAATCTCTGCCATGAGGTGTCTGGTGAACACTTCGCGTCTAATTAAATCTCCCCCTTACTGTCAACGCGACTAGGTGGTTGATTAAAACTCTCAGGTCTTTCATTATGTACATATGTGTCAGTTTATTGGACATAAGCTGTGACCAAACCTATCTACTACAACTTATAATGCAAACCACGTTCTAGCAGATAAAATAGCTGTGTGGGATGAGTCTACTGACTGACAAATAATTGTATTGAGGCACTTGACAAAGTGTAACAGTTTTCTGAAAGATTTAGCAGCTCGATTCCATCTTAAATTTTTTTTTTAAAAATTGAAACATTGCATTCCAGAGATTTTTTTCAGTCAGAAGTGTCAGTATATTGCTGGTTAAAGGTGACAAATATTAATGCATGCAAAATATGGGCATAGCACAGGAAATACTATATTTTGTGGAAGCATAAGATGTGATAGATGTTAAAGTAGTATTAAATGGATGATAATTACCAAGATGCAGGTAATGTGCTGTGTTGAGGGATAACTGGTAAATGTACAGCAAGGAGTGCCAGCACTTTTTCTGATGACCTAGTGTTAAGTCACTTTGTATTACATTTACAAATAATAATAACAATAATAAACAAAATGTGAAAATATTTAAAGACGGCAACTTTTACTACACTATATTGAAAATCACAATTTATTAATATAGTCACAAACTGATAGATGAAACTGTGTCCTGTGTTAGAAGTAGAGATGTTCACTGACCCCCGTGTTTTAGTTTTGGTTTTGGCAAAACCGCCCTTGTGTGTTTTGGTTTTGGTTTTAATTTTTGATCTGTATTTTTAATAGGGGTGTGCACCGGCCACTTTTGGGGTTTTGGGTTCTGATTAGCTTGAGGTTTTGGGTTCAGATTGGTTTTGCCAAAACACCCCACTAAAGGTTTTGGTTCTGATTTTGGGTTTTGGGTTCTGATTTTTTTTTTAAAAAAAGCATAAAATGTGCTAAAATCCATATTTTGGTTTTTTTTTTCACTCCTACACTATTATTAACCTCAATAACATTCATTTCCACTAATTTCCAGTTTATTCTGAACACCTCACACCTCACAATATTGTTTTTAGTCCAAAAGGTTGCACCGAGGTAGCTGGATGTCTAAGCTAAGCGACACAAGTGGGCGGCACAAACACGTGGCCCATCTAGGAGTGGCACTGCAGTGGCAGACTGGCAGACAGGATGGCAGCTTGCAAGAGTTTGCTAGAGGTGCAAGATGGAATTGTCCTTGGGCCCTCCCATCCACCCTGATGTTGTTGAAATAGGACATTCGCACTTTAACAAACCAATCAGGAACAGTGAACGTAGTTTAATCTCTGGTACTAATATTTCTGGACTGCAGGAACAGTGAACGTAGTTTAATCTCTGATACTAATATTTCTGGACTGCAGGAACAGTGAACGTAGTTTAATCTCTGGTACTAATATTTCTGGACTGCAGGAACAGTGAACGTGGTTTAATCTCTGGTACTAATATTTCTGGACTGCAGGAACAGTGAACGTAGTTTAATCTCTGATACTAATATTTCTGGACTGCAGGAACAGTGAACGTAGTTTAATCTCTGATACTAATATTTCTGGACTGCAGGAACAGTGAACGTAGTTTAATCTCTGGTACTAATATTTCTGGACTGCAGGAACAGTGAACGTGGTTTAATCTCTGGTACTAATATTTCTGGACTGCAGGAACAGTGAACGTAGTTTAATCTCTGATACTAATATTTCTGGACTGCAGGAACAGTGAACGTAGTTTAATCTCTGGTACTAATATTTCTGGACTGCAGGACTATCTCTGATCGAGATCGTGGAGGAAATTGACGAGGAGGGTGCTGCTGGTGTGGATACAACAGGACCAAGGGATTTAGGTGTCCCTGGACTGCTGACGGTCCTAGCCACAGGTCCTGAACTAAACACTGAATTATGAAGGTTCTTCAGGTGACGTATAAGGGAGGATGTCCCTAGGTGGCCAAGATCCTTACCCCTGCTTATTTGAGCTTTACATAAGGTACATATGGCCATACATTTGTTGTCCGGATTGGGATAGAAATAACTCCAGACCGAAGAGGTGGATTTTTTGGTCTTCTGCCCAGGCATGACGATGGGCTTTTTCATCCCATGGACAACAACTGTTTCCCCCCTGGTGCCTCATTTAAGATAACCACATCAGCATCCTCCTCGTCAAGTTCCTTCTCAGCGCCAGCTACATCAATATCCTCCTCCCGGTGTACAACATTCACACCTTCATTAGCCAAATCTGTAACTAGACTGTGGGTGATCCTTCCAGCATATGCAGAGGGCGTGCTGCAAATGGTGGAAGGAGTCACCTCTTCCTGAACAGTGATGGGAAGGTCAGGCTTCGCAACCACCAACACCCTTGGACTCACCTTGGGGATTTGTAATGCCATCTCTTTAGAAGGCAGAGTTGTTTGCTGTGTTGTTGATGACAGCTTAAGTCTCTTAAATTTTTTAGAGGGGGGGAGGAGGAGGGCTTAGATCCTTGGGTGAAGCTGAACCACTAGTCATGAACACGGGCCAGGGCCTAAGCCGTTCCTTGCCACTCCGTGTCGTAAATGGCATATTGGCAAGTTTACGTTTCTCCTCAGATGATTTTAATTTTCTTTTTTTGCTAATTTTAGTGAACTTTGGCTTTTTGGATTTTACATGCCCTCTACTAGGAGATTGGGCATCGGCCTTGGCAGACGACGTTGATGGCATTTCATCGTCTATGTCATGACTAGTGGCAGCAGCTTCAGCATTAGGAGGAAGTGGTTATTGATCTTTCCCTACTTTATCCTCCAAATTTTGGTACTCCATTATAGTTTAATCTCTGGTACTGATATTTCTGGACTGCAGGAACAGTGACCGTATTTATATATTGCAGTACTAATATTTCTGAACTGCAGGAACAGTGAACGTAATTTTATATATTGCAGTACTAATATTTCTTGACTGCAGGAACAGTAAACGTAGTTTAATATTGCAGTACTAATATTTCTTGACTGCAGGAACAGTAAACGTAGTGTAATATTACAGTACTAATATTTCTTGACTGCAGGAACAGTGAACGTATTTATATATTGCAGTACTGATATTTCTGGACTGCAGGAACAGTGAACGTAGTAAAATATTGCAGTAATAATATTTCTGGACTGCAGGAACAGTGAACGTATTTATATATTGCAGTACTAATATTTCTGGACTGCAGGAACAGTGAACGTAGTAAAATATTGCAGTACTAATATTTCTGGACTGCAGGAACAGTAAACGTAGTTTAATATTGCAGTACTAATATTTCTGGACTGCAGGAACAGTGAACGTATTTATATATTGCAGTAGAAATGTTTTTATACTTTTTTTATAATTTTTTTATTTTTTTTTAAATTATTTTCCTATAATTTTTTTATAATTTTTTTTTTATTTTTTTATAATTTTTTAATAATTTTTTGATAACAATGGACTTAGCAGGACAGAGCACAGGACACAGCACCACTGGACTCAGCAGGACAGAGCACTGGACAAAGCACCACTGGACTCAGCAGGACAGAGCACTGGACAAAGCACCACTGGACTGATCAGCAGGACAGAGCACAGGACAAAGTAACCACTGAATTAAGCAGGACAGAGTGACAGGACACAGGACACAGGACACAGGACACAGGACACAGGAGCACCACTACAAACTACAACCTCCCTCTTCCCTGATCTGAGCCCGACTGAAGATGGCGGCCGCAAGCGGGGAATTTATGCAATCCGAGTCTCGCAAGATCTGACGCGAGACTTGGACGTCATAGCCTCTGTTTCATTTTTTTTGCCTGCCGAAAATACCCGAACAGTGCGGATCCAACGGGATCCGAGCCCGCTCATCTCTAATTTTTAAGAAAAATAATTAAAATATGCTAAAAATCACATCATTTGCGAGCTGGCTGGATACTAAGTGACAGAGCAACGACACAAAGACACTGTAGTTCATAACAGATCTAGAAAACATTTCCACACAGCAGATGCAGAAAAGAAAAGTGGTGCAAGATGGAATAGTCCTTGGGCCCTACCACCCACCCTTATGTAGAATATAGAAAAGGACATGTACAATTTAACAAAGCAAGCACTCCAGCGACAAGGAGTGTCACATTTGTGGCTGAAGTGCTTGGTTTGTTTGGGTCCCCACAAAACAAGCTACCAATAGCTTAGCTGCCTTAAGCTTAACAGTGCTGTCAATGAACTCTACATTATTAAACAATCTCTGCTCGTGCTGCATCTTTAATCTCTTTCTCCTCTAAGAATACCTCCCTCTCATCCCTGAAGAACTGCCAAACTTATGTAGACACAGGAATGGATATTACAACTACAGTGGCATTATACCTTCTTCAGAGAGACTGTGACATGGAACATGTGGGCAGCATGGAATCCATTATGTTGGAATACGCTGCACTCAACAGAGATTTAAACCAATATATAGATGCAGTTGAGGAGACCATACTTCAGTTAAAACGTGACCCACCGGATGAGATCCCAGATTTAAGAGAGCGTGTACACGAGAGATACACTGCACTTCAGAAGAATCATACAGAGGAGGACCTGAGGCAGGAAGACAAATATGCCCAGTTTAAAGAACAGCTAAGAGACCTGAGAAGACAAATGGGTGTGTCACCGACCCCTGCAGATGAAGCTTTGGAAGATAAAGACGAGGAGATCACTGTCACCCCAGAACACTGCGAATTTCACTTGTCCTATAACACAGTTGGAGATGGTGAACCCAGTGAAAAACAAAGTATGTGATCACACGTACGAGAGAGAAGTAATTGAAAGGAGGATTAAAAACAAACTTCAGAAGTGTAAATCTGCCAGGTGTTCAAAAATTAGCTGTGATCATTCTGACATGATTATATCAAATCTTGTTCCAGACAATGCACTAAAAAGAACCATTGACACTCACAGCAAAAAGCAAGGTCATCACTGAGCTTCGAATCATCCCCAATCCCCAAAAAATTAAAATATAGCTAGGTACCTTTGATGTAAAATGCAGAGGAAGTGGAAGATTTTAGTAATACATATACACACCAATTTAGACATCCATGCTTACATTACATTAGCAAGCAACGTTGTTCTTTGTTAATAAAAATGTTGTCTTTATACCGTTAGAAAAAAATAAAATAATAATCCTTCATCATTCTTTGGATGTTGATAGTAGGATCAGGTGGAGTTACAGTAGCGGTGTCATGAATTTTGGTCAATTCTTTTAGAGTAGTCCAGACCATGGGGTAAATGTATCAAGCTGAGAGTTTTCCGGCGGGTGTGAAAAGCGGAGACGTCAAAATGCTGCGCTAAGTCATCTGCATCATCAATGGATGTCTCGGGAGAGCTAAGCTTTGCAAAGCACACAACAGTTTATAGCACATCTAGGTAACATTGTCACACAGCGTTAGTTGAAAGGAAAAGTGGAGCAAGATGGAATTGTCCTTGGGCCCTCCCACTCTGCCTTATAATTTTTAGGAAGTAGCTTCCTACGTCGATTGCTGACGGGTTATGTACAAATAAGCGATGACTGTAACTCCGACAACATCACTTTCAAGGTGCACACTCTGTTTCCTGCTGTTAGCCCGGTAACTTAAAGACGCGTCTTCTCTACAATGTACTAGGCTTTTTAAATAACATTGTAGAGGAGTCGCTGTGCTGAAAACTCTTTCTGAGTACATGCTGGAGGCAGCTTAATTATTGCAAAGTGAGTTTGTACAAGGGTCTCCAAATTGCCTTTTTTTCCTCCCAGTATCTAAAGGGACTGTCTGACGTGTCTATTTGTATGCTGTCATTGAAATAGTCCTCCACCATTCTTTGGATGTTGATAGTAGGATCAGGTGGAGTTACAGCAGAGGTGCCACGATTTTTGGGCAGTTCTTTTAGACCAGACCAAATGTCAAAAATTTGTGCATCTACATCACCACTGGGTCCATTGGAAAAGCTTAGTTTTTACCTAGCAGCAGTAGCCTGAGAAACTGAAGTAGGGGACACCGTTGTGTTATGTACCACTTGAGCTGTCAACTTGCTCACCAGGATCTCATTGCATCTCTTGTGATATGGGGCAGTTGGAAAGAAAGAGAAGATATACCTGTTAAACCTAAGATCAAGCACAGTCATCAATATGTAGTGATTCGATTTCAAGATGTTGATAACTCTTCGATCCTGGCGAAGCAAATAAAGTACTTGATCTACAAGTCCAACATACTTAGCGTAATTGCTTTGTAATTGTTTCATCTCCTCCTTCAGTTTCTCAAGCTACTTTTCCAAAGGTCTAATTAAGGGAATCACTTTGCTCAAACTAACAGTGTCTGAACTCACTTCACAGGTGACTACTTTGAATCGTTTCAGCACCTTGCACAACACGGAAAGTATTCTCCAGTGCGCTGGACTAAAATACATCCCCCCTTCTTTCCCAATGTCATGGCTTGTGGAGTAAGCGTGGATGGCATTTTGCTGTTCCTCCATCCTCACATGCATATAAAGTGTGGAATTCCACCTTGTTACCACCTCTTGCTTCAGTTGGTGGCAGGGCAAAATAAAATGTTCTTGTAGCTGATGCAATTTCCTACATGCTGTTGCAGAATGCCGAACATATCCTGAAATTTTAGGGCCACAGACAGCCTCTCCTGCACGTCCCTGTCATTTTTCAAAAAGCTCTGTACCACCAAGTTGATTGTGTGAACAAAACAGGGAATGTGATTTATTTCACCCAGCTGTAATGCTCTTACAATATTGGTGGTATTATCAGAGATTACATATCCTCAGGAGAGTCCAAACGGGACAAGTCATGTTGCAACGACATCCCTTAGGAAAAGACATATTAATGAATGGGAACTATTGGCTAGTTTCAAGAAGCAAGGGTGCCTCTGCTCTAAAGATTGCTCTTAAAGGTAGTTTCTACAAAAATCTTTCTTCTATCAGGAGTATGTTAGGCCTTTACTCAGTGGTGTTTTTACTGGTGTTTTAGAGATCACTGTATTCTTCACAATGCGTTTAAATGCTGTAAACACAAAAAATGGAACAAGTAGTGTTCTAAAACACTGTACCATAATTCCACAAAATTTGATGCTAGTAAAAACACCATGAGTAAGGTAAACACATCTAAAACACCATGGGGTATGAGGACTTAGTCATTTAATACAATAAGAAAAATACAGTTCTAGAGGTAAGTCATAGTTGCCTACTCTCCCGGAATGTCCGGGAGACACCCAGAGCTCTCCTGGACTCCCGAGAGAGCAAGGCAACCACCGCATCATACTTTGTTCGTTGGTGGTGGGTGGGGGCGGTGCTAAACATGCCATCCTGACACCAACCCATACTGCGATAGGCTATAATTAACAAAATTTGACAGGGGTGGGGCCTATCGATGCAACTCACGTGGCCACGCCCCCATGACAGAGCTCCCTCCCAGACAGCTTGATGCCAGTGTTGTCAAGTATAAGGTAAGTAAGGACCAGGGATGCTCTCAAACTGATTGTAATGTAAAAGGTGGATATTATAAAATATATATATATGTTCATCAAAGTCATTCAGCCGTCTTTTTAATTCACCCCCTACTGCCCCCTCACACACACACCTGCTACTCCTATCTCATCCCCTACTGTTCCCCGTTCCTACTCACATAGTCTTGTATACTGCAATCACCAATACAGACGATAACTAAACTATTTTGCTCTTATAGATTTGACACTAGTACTGGATGACATTTTTCTACTTCGCTTGTAAATGTAGAACAGGACATTATTTGTTTTGAATATATTGTTTTGATTTGCTACATCGGGAGATTCATTGGACAATGGAGACAAATAAGTGAAACATTACAAAAATGTAATCATGCCTGAAACGTTTGTTAATTTTCTTTTCTCACATTCTTTTTGATTTTTAATCTTGTCTCCTTTCATTATTAAAACAATTCAGTGTGAAAATATATTTAATGCTGTTGCCATTCTGTGTTTATACTGATGTTCAGTTGTATTAATATAACTTTGGTGTGCAAGCATGAATTTTAAGAGCGCACACACATCCTATATACCAGGTATAACTTAGACTGGTGCAATTAGTAAGACCCTTTTCATGCAAGAACCATCTTTAGCACTGGACTGAACAGGCAAGAGATTGCCTTGAGCTAAAGGTAAAGGTCAAGAATTGGCCGGTTGGAAAAGCTGCAATATAAAGAGAAGATAGAAATGTACAGCTTTGAAGAAGAGGAGTAGAACTTCATACATTATATCCTACATACAGAACCAAAAAACCGATTTCAAAAGTATAGAAAAGAAAGAGATATTTATTTCTGTGCACTACCAACTGTCCAACTATTAGCATATATTCATTGATATTGATTTAGAATACAGCATATTTTAATTTATATCCATATAGAGCTGCGTATAGCACTGAAATCTTCCTATGATTGACTGATCCTGTCTTGTTTTAATGTTTTCTAAAGCACTGTATCAATATAATAATTATTTTATATTTTTCTTAACCCCTTTCACTGATCTAGTAAGATTATCCATTGTCATCATGTATGCAATGAGTGACAGGACGAGGTGACAGGGTGATTTAGTATCAAATTTAGACTTGACAAAACACAACTATTACACTATTAACATTCTCATAATATGGCAATCGGTGCATCCACGCATTATACCCAGCTCTGACCCCACACATTGTAGCAGGAAAGGGAAAGGCAAAGGCTCATAATTTGTAGATCTTGGGCAATCTGCCGCCTACCAGCTGTTATGGAAAGACAAGTCCCGGCCTGCACTTGAACTAGTAACAATTCAATTATATAGTAAACAACAAAGTGTATTTCTACATTTGCGCACTTGTGAACTTGCTGACCTAATATAGCAACTAGATGCATGCTTAACTCCTGTACAGTAAAAGGTGCAATGAAGATATACAGCATGTATATTTCATGTATATAGAACTTATATGCCTGATTGTATAACCCTACCAACATATATATATATATATATATATATATATATATATATATATATATATTTATATATATTATATATATATATAGATAGATATATATAGATAGATATATATGGATAGATATATGTAATGGACACATAAATGGAAACATGAAAGTGAAATCAAGCATGGCCAATGTACTGTGTAAACATACTGGACTGTTCTTGCTGCCTGTTAATATGACTAGGATGTCTGCAAGAGGAGACCTCATTGACTCGGAAAGAGGGGTGATTGTCAAGATGCATTTGGCAGAGGTCTCATTGACCAAGCTAGCTCAACCAGCTAATGTTTCATGAGCTGCAGGGTCCAAGATGATGTCAGCATGGAAAAGCATCCAACAATGGAGAGAAGCACTTACTCCAAGATCATTTTATATGTGCATTACTACAAGGCAAAACAGGAGAGAACACGCAAATTAATTGACTACAAATTTAAACCTTCCAGTAGTTTTATTAAAAAAAAATGGTCTGCTGAGAACTCCATAGAGCTGGATTCAGAGGATACTCTGCTTAATTTCAACAATGAATAATTCTGGTAGATGTGTATTGTTGTAGGACATAGAATGGGTGCAGTTAGTTCCACAAAGGCAGGTCATTATCAGTGTTTATAGCTAATTATGTACATTTCTTGATAAGCATGACACAAGTGGTATCTATATGTTAAGGCTTTCTCATCCATCAAATCTGAACCCAATTAAGTATCAGATATTTTGGAATTGCCATCATGTCTGAGACTGCATTTTCCACAACCACCAACCAAGCATTACTTGAGTAACCTTGTTGTGGAACATGGTGCTGAATCCCTCCTCCACAATTCCGGATATTGGTAGACTAACATCGCGGTATATGCAGGCTGTACTGGCTGCAGTGATTGCCCAACGCCCTATTAAGTTACTTTATACTGGAGTTACCATCCTTTTGTCCACTACCTGCAAATATTTCATTATTTCATGAAAGCGTCTTGTGACAAATTTCCATTTTTCATCTGTGAGTCTTTTACAGATGACTCCCCCCCTCCCAACAGCTTGAGCCACACAGCAACATATTCGTTCTATACTTCTGCAGTGATACTTTAAAATAATTCCATATGACAGCTGTCATTAATTATTGATTGCATGAAGATGGATAAAAGCTGTCATAAACTCAAACTGTCATGAGTATTGTTGTTCTGGAGATATCAGCAGTCGGTTCAATGCACAGCGATGCAGTGTATAAAATCAGAGAACAAAAATCACAATTGTTATAACTGGATATGGAATTAATGAGGGTCATTTATGATGGACAAGTCTAATGCATGTCTCTGTTAGTACTCTTTTGCCTGGCTGTGAGTTGTGTGCATACAGTGCAAACATGTCTGCAAATGTGCCCAAATGTGTGGCTGGTTTGAGAAGGAGATGAAAACCCTTATTGGTCAGTAACCCATCATCATCAGCTATTTATATAGCGCCACCAATTCCGCAGCGCTGTACAGAGAACTCACTCACATCAGTCCCTGCCCCATTGGAGCTTACAGTCTAAATTCCCGAACATACACACACGCACACACACAGACTAGGGCCAATTTAATAGCAGTCAATTAACCTACTAGTATGTTTTTGGAGTGTGGGAGGAAACCAGAGCACCCGGAGGAAACGCACGCAAACACGGGGAGAACATACAAACTCCACACAGATAAGTGGTCGGGAATCTAACTCATGACCCCAGTGCTGTGAGGCAGCAGTGCTAACCTTGGAGCCACCATGCAGACCAACCCATATCAGTAACCCATGCAGTCGAGGTGCAAAGTCAAGTCAAAAAGTACTATCATTTAACTACTTACACTGGAGGACATGTATGAAGCTCTGCACAGTGCAAAGGCAGCTTTCCTATGACTAGATTTGTGCAAGGCTCCTAGACTTCCGCTGGGGAGCATAGCTTTATGGAGCGCGATGGCCACATAGGCAGAGGAGCAGCAGATAGCACAGGCAGTGGCGGAGCTGTACAGTGTGAAGCACAGTGCAGGCACACTGGTGCATCTCATCTGGTGCAGAAACAAGATTTGATTGAGAGAGAGAGAGCTCATTTTAATGAGATAAAAGGATGGACAGGGCACATTGTCAGGGGAATTCTTGGCCATGCATAAGGAACACCAACATTTACACTCAACACAAAAGATCAAGCCTCGTCATATACTTTTAATAGGACCCATTTTTTAATGGAACCCTACTTGTTGAACTTCTAAAGCTAATAAAGGTGTAGGACGCTGGATGTGATGTTACATTTTCTAACAGTGTACAGTGTTGATTTCTTTTGCTTCTCCGCACATCAAGGTGCACTTCCAGTTGCACAGGCAGCTACCAACTCTGCTTTTAATCATTCAGTATCTCGCAAAGCCACCATTATTATTTTTTTTGCTGTGCCGTGGAAAAATGTGCTCATTTATATCTGCCTATGGCCCACCACGATCTGGTCATTAGCCATATAAAGTTTGTGCATGCCCTCATAGCTGCTTCTTGTTTCACACTGTCATTAATACTTCTTTTTATTGTATACTCCATGCAGACATGTACAATGGTGATCATATAATGAACAACGTGACTGTAGCACACAAGAAAGGTAACATATATTTACTTATTTGTTGCCTGTTAAGATATCTGATTAATGTAGTGTTGTGTACATGTGACAGGTCCACTTTAAAAATCAATGTGGAAATAATTTATCCATATTAAACAGTAGTTACATTCAAATACAAATGTTATTAAAACCTCTAAAAATATTATTACCTGAATTCCCACAAAAAATGTGCAAACATTCATTATACATCCTATAACAGAGATATACACAATTACATTGCAAGCATAAAGCTCCATTACTACTGTAACAGTTAGCAAACAAATACTAGGGCCTTTGATGAATTCGTGGCGCTATATAAATAAATACATGATGATGATGATGATAGATATATGGAACCAATTGACTGCACAAGGTTAAAATGTGAGTGTATTTGAAGAATTGTGTATTTGAAATTGTAAAAAGACACTAGTTGCAAATTGTTAAAATTTATGTAATCTGAACTGGCAGGAGACAAGCAAGATAATTGACTTGCTGACTAGATGAAAAATAATTCCAATGGGCAGACTTGAAAAGACCTCTGGACGGATTTGTGAATCCTCACAAATGAGGACAATGTGAAATTTGGTTCAGGAACGCTATGCAGAAAAGTCACCACTCTCAGAATCTTCCCAGGACCTCGATCATGACCTTTACCACCGAAGGGATGCCTTCAAACCTACCGAAGGGATGCCATCAAACCTATCACCTTTTTACGTACTGCAGTCACCTGTGCTGAATTAGTCAATTGGTATGACATATGTTTTCAAAACATCAAATAATAAATTCACCAGCGATATCTGTAATAGAGAAATAAGTGGGAAATATTTTGTATTGGATGGATGGGGGCATCTTTGAAGATTTTTTTTTTTTACTATTTATTTTTTTTTAAATCCAGTATTTTTATTGAAATTTTTTAAGATATAAACATACTAAACAACAAAAAGAAAAGAAAAACAATCGCATACATATCAGAATTAAATGACGGAATTTACAAGATTACATTAAAGCATAATAATAATAAATGTGCTATATTCATTCAGGATCATACATCGTAAATGCTTATACATAAGTATGTTACACATGCAGGGTTTATTACATGGACTCAGATACTTATTATAAGAACTGCGGTAGCCATACATTTAAGTAGATAGAGCATCTGTACTAGATGACATAGGATAGAATGGAGACTCTAACCATCTGTACCATATATTGTCAAATTCCTTCAGAGCCTGTCTGCTAGTATAAACAAATCTCTCGTGCCTTACGGTGGTATTGACCAGTGCCTTCCAATTTTTAACCGTGGGACTCGTCGGGGCCAACCACAGCCTCGCTATACAGACCTTAGCCAACATCAATAACTGTGAAATGTACATTTTTGTCAGTTTATTAACTTTCCCCTTCAATCGGAGCCCAAAGAGAGAAGTGGCCGGTGAACTAAGAGACACTTAAATTCCAGTAACCTGAATACATCTCCTGATCCTTCGCCAGAAGATTTGTATACATGAACACTCCCATAGAAGGTTCCAAAAGTTAGCATTGATCGAATTGCATTTCGGACAGTTAGGGGTAGCATCTGGGCGAAATTTTGCCAATCTAATAGGGGTAAAGTAGGCCCTGTGTAAGATAAACACCTGTATTTGTTGAAATTTTAATGATGAAGTATAACCTTTAGTACTGTCTGTAACCATTTCCCACTCCTTGTCTGATAAAGGGCCAATATCTATTTCCCACTGATTCCTCAAACCATCCAAATCATCTGCAGTGGATTCATACAGAAGACATGAATACATTCGAAAGATCAGACCTCTATAACCCAAGGCCTGTAATTGTTTCCTCAGTGGATCCACCCCAAACACCAAAGTCTCCCCTTTAAATTGTGTGTCTAGGGCGTGTCGTAACTGAAGGTAAGAGTAAAACATTGTTCTGGGTACAGAGAATTCCCCAACCAACTGTTCGAAGGATTTAAATACATTTGTATCATAAAGCTGACCTACCGACACCACACCCAACCGAGACCACTCCCTGGCCCTCTTCACTGTATTCAACTTCTTAAATTTCTTTGCCCCCCAGATAGGAGTATATGGATCAATGTCAGTTTGTTTCATTATTTTATTACAGATTGTCCAAATCTTAACTGCCTGAATCAGGAGCGGAGGAGCCCGCATACCAAGCCGCCCCGCCAGCAGTGACTGTAAGGGAGTGTGATTAGAATTAAATTGGTGTACCAACACCCAATGTAGCTCATGGTAATCGGGGTCCGAAACCCATGCCTTAAGGTGGACCAATTGAGAGGCAAAATAATATAATTTCAAGTTAGGAAGTGCAAATCCACCAGAAGATCTGGATCTATACAGCGAGCTAAGCTTGACCTTAGCCCTTCCCCCTCCCCAAACCAATGAAATCAAATAGCTATCAATGCATCGGAAAATGGAGGGTGGAATATATACAGGTGACTGCTGGAGTATATATAAAAACTTTGGCTGCACCATCATCTTAATTAAATTTACCCTACCGGAGACAGAAAGTGGAAGCTTCTTCCATACATGAGTTTTTTCTTTAATGTATTTGATCTGGGGCCGCAAATTAAGTTCTACATATTCAGCGGGGGTATTAGAGATCCATATTCCCAAGTATTTGAATTTCGATGCCCATTTTAACTGTAAGCCTTCTGGCATTGTCACGGGACACTCCCATCCCAGAGGGAACACGCTAGATTTATCCCAATTAATTTTTAGGCCGGAAAAAAACCCGAATCCATCAACCACCCGCAGCAAATGTTTTAGGGAAGTGTCGTGATCTGAAAGGAACAACAGCATATCATCTGCATATAATGCCACCTTATCCTCTCTGTGCTCTGATCTAAGTCCCACAATTTCTCTATCATGCTGGATCTTACAGGCCAGCGGCTCTATTGCTAATGCAAACAGGGCCGGAGACAACGGGCATCCCTGTCTAGTACCCCGCTCTAATTTAAATTGTTGAGAAAGATACCCATTGACACAGACCCGCGCCACTGGATGTGAATACAAAAGTTTAACCCATTTTATAAATTCCGGGCCCACTCCAAATCGGGACAATACCTCCCACAGGTATGGCCACTCCACCGAGTCAAACGCCTTGGCTGCGTCCAAGGACACCACAACTTCGCTCTCAGAAGAGGGTGACCGCACCTGCAGGAGAGTATACAGCCTTCTAAGATTGATAGACGTGGACTTGCCCGGCATAAATCCCGTCTAATCCGGATGAATTAATTCCAGCACCACTCTACTTAACCTCAAAGCCAGTAATTTTGCTAGAATCTTAACATCATTTGACAAAAGTGAAATCGGGCGGTAGGACTCAGGGTACAACAAATCTTTCCCTGACTTAGGCAGCACCACCACTATTGCCTCTGCCATTGAAGGGTAGAGAGCGCCAATCTCACCCAGCTCGCTGAATGTATCCAACAACCTAGACACAAAAAAGGGCCGGTGTTTTTTATATAATTCAATTGGGATTCCATCTACTCCAGGGGCTTTACCATTAGGGAATGACATAATAGCTATATCAATCTCTTCAAGAGTAAAGGGTGAGTCCAAAAACTCCCTGCTATCATCGGAGAGGACAGCAAGGGACATACCATTCAAATACTGCTGTAACGTATCCATGTCATATCTGACCTGTGACTTATATGTATTCGTGTAATATTTATGAAATACCTCAACAATATCAGGCATCAGATACTTCTTAACCCCACTGTCATCACAGATAACCGGTACTGCTGCATCTGCCCTCTCCGCCCTTGTCAGATAAGCCAGGAAGCTACCATTTCTATCGTCCTCTGCATATCGTATATGCTTAGAAAACAGAAATTTACGTTTGTATTTCTCAAATACCTACTCTACCCACTCTCTCTGGGTCAACTGCCATGTTCCCCTTGCAACCTCAGTTTTGTCCGCAATGTATTGTGCTTCTAAGGATTTACACTTTTTCTCTAATATCTGTTCTTTTTGTCTGGACGACTTTTTAATTTCAGCTATGCCAGCAATTAATGTCCCCCTCAGGAAAGCCTTAAAAGCGTCCCAAACTATAGGTGGCCTTGCTGTTACCAGATTATCTTCAAAGAAGCCTTCCCACTGTGTCACCAAGGTCGCTCCTGTACCCATCAAGGAGAGCCAGAAGGGATTTAATTTCCAAAAGGACTGGCCTCTATCAATTGCAAAATCAATAGATAGGCAGAGGGGCGAGTGGTCAGAGATTCCCCTAGCCCTATATTCCACGCTCCTCACCAGCGGTACCAGAGAGTGTGACAGCAGAGCCAGATCAATTCTTTAAAATGCATTATGTGATGTAGAAAAGCAGGAGAATTGGACATCTTCTGAGTGCCTCAAACGCCATACATCTACTAACCCCATTTCCTCAACCAGAGCAGAAAAAGCCGACTTAGAGTTGCCAACTACAGCATTTTTCTCGCGCCATCTGTCCACCTCTACATTTATCACATTATTAAAATCCCCTATACAAATGGCTGGAACATCTGGGAACAATGCCATGAATTCTCCACATTTCCTTAACACCTCACCATTATACGGTGGGGGTATATATACAGCTAACAGAATCACCGGAACCCAATTAATGACAGCCTTCATCAGTATAAACCTTCCCCCTGCATACACTTGAATTTTTTCCAAGGAGAAGCAGAGACGTTTATGTACCAATATAGAGACCCCTCGAGAATTAGTCGTGTACGTAGAGTGGTATGCCCTACCTACCCATGCTTTTTTAAGGGCGAGTATTCTATCACTGTGTAAGTGAGTCTCCAATAGACAAACAATATCAGGATCATTTTTTCTAATTTGTCTTAGTACAAGAGAACGTTTCACAGCATTATTTAGGCCCCGCACATTCCAGGAGAGAATTTTCAGCTCCTTATCAGATGTACCAGAATACATATAATAGTAGTCCCTCTTATCTCACTACCCCGCATCCCACACCCCTGCAGAGCATACATTGACATACTTATAAGCACATATAATTCTTGTCTATATATTTGCGATAACATTAAAACTATCCACAACTTAAATAACTTTAATACTAAACCCATACCCCCACCCTGTATACTCCACCTTGTATACTCCACCCAACTTAAGTATACCTTAAACCCTAACTAAAATTACCTTAAGATATTCAGCAGGCCAGCACACTACCAAAAAAGGTCACCCGCCAACCCGCAAAATACTAGAAGATAGAGGAAGGAAAAGGAAGGAAGGAAAAGGGGCGGATTTAGACAAGAGAGGTAAAGAATGGCCTTAAAGCCATGGGCCATTACATTTTTTTTTTATTTTTTTTCTTTTTACAGTGGACCTTTCAATATTAGTTTGAAAATCACAGACCCCACCTGAGAGAAATACATTTTTTTTTTTTTGTACCACAGAAGAGAAATTACATTATGTATAGCAAATACCATGCATAATATCAATGACAAATCAGCAATGTCCATAGGACTATCAGGAGAGACATAAAAAAGTACTCATCCAGCATCAGCGTCCAGCAGCAGCTAGGCGGTCCAACCAAATTGCAGCCTCTCGGGGAGTATCAAAAAAGGATGTACGGCCCTCCGAAACCACTCTCAACCGGGCAGGGAAAATCATGACATATGGGATCTGTAAATCTCTCAATCTTCTCTTCACCGGAATGAATTGAGCCCTGTTCTTTTGTACATCCAGAGCGAAATCAGGATACATTGCTACTCGCTGACCATTGTATTCCACTGAACCTTTCTGCCTAGCCAAGCGTAGAATGGTATCTCGGTCACGATAGTGCAACAATTTGGCTATGAAGGTGCGTGGGGGGGCTCCAGGAGGGGGTGCTTGAGTTGGAATACGGTGGGCCCGCTCCACTGCGAATTGGGCTGTAAATGAATCTGTACCAAACAATTGGATTAACCATTTTTCCAAGAAGGATTCTGGGGAGACACCTTCTGCCTTCTCGGGCAATCCAACCAACCGAATGTTGCTGTGACGCAAACGCCCCTCCATAACCGTAAACTTTTGTTTAAACAGAGAGGCTTGCGACTCCAGACTCTCCAACCGGCCCGCAACTGGTGCAGAAGTGTCCTCCAATGTAGACACACGTGTCTCCACTTCACCCACTCTCTCCCTGATTTTTTGCACGTCTTGCCGGAGAAGAGAGAGGTCCATCTGCACCTCTCCTATTTTATCCGTAACACGCTTTTCAGATGCCCCAATGGCCTGCAGGACCTGCTGTAATGTAACTTCAGGGTCCGCCAGTGGAGCCAACAAAGGGGGGGTTACGGGATGTGATGCATCTCCTGAACCAGAGGCTGTAGTGGAGGAGCGAGCAAAGCGGTCCAATTTTCCCGCTGCAGTGGACTGGTTATGTTTGCCCATAATTTCACAGGAAAGATGGGATGATATTTATCCTATAAGTTTATATGCAACCCTGTAACCTGTATAGCTTTAATTACATATAGGTGTACAGCTCAGATTGTATTGCTAGCAGTGCATTGCAGCCAGTTATCTTCACAGAGAAAGGTATATCTCCTCCAACAACACTGATAATGATAATCAAATAAGTCCAGAGCCCAATTCAGTTACTCCTCACTTGTACAAGGATATAAATATAAATATAAGGATATAAATGTACCTGTATCAGATGGATATCACAGGCTGTGTTCACCTAGGCCAGTATGTGGTATTACAGAGGCGCTATGTCCCAGCAGTCATCAACTGCCACAAACTGCCACAGACTGCCTGTAGTATTCCTCTACCCAGATGCTCAACTCTTTTTCTCCCAGTCTCGGGTAAAATGGCAAGAGCACTATCAAAACAGGTACACTATGTACAGCAACTATTCGGATGCACAGTTTTGGGTCCAAAAATTTCTTTATTCCACTATAACGGAGATCAACAGGATATCTGGGATGGAGAGCTCGTAACTGTGCTTGCTACTCCATGCTCGTCCAGGCCACGCCCCCATCTTTGAAGATTTACATTTGTAACAAAATAAATGGGTGCTCATATTCGTAGCATGTTTTGATTAGTTAATGGATTTATTTATACAAGAGCCAAATGTAAATCACATTTAAGAGAGTATATGCCTCAATATAGGAGTACATAGGAATCTTAAGAGACCCACCATGCACTGTTTATCAACGCTGACTTCAGCTGAGTTCCAGGACATTTTGTACTTTGCTTAGTATTTCCAGATTGCCCTTATTTAATGATATTGATGATGATAATGATGATGACGATGATGATTAAATATATCTCCACACATAGAATAGAGCATCATATGTGTTTTGTGAATTATCCATTTCCACAAGAGCAAGCGAGAAAGATGTGAATATTGAAGAGACTACAAAATACTCTGAGACTCAGCTCTTACCACTGGTGATAAACAAGAATTTCCATTCTTTTAGCCTTGAACCTGTTACTTACACACAGTGGAGGCATCCATGTCTCAAACTGAACGAATATTCATGAGAATATAACCTATCAATTCACTAAGAACCAAAATATCATGAATAAAATTTAAACTTATGAATATTAATTGGGCCGTGCCTCAGTGATGCCACTTTTTCATGGAAAATTAATAGGCTGCCTACTGGTGTAGCCCACAGAATAATAGATGCCTCTAGTATGTGTCAGTGAAAGGCCTAATATAAATATGGATTTACATTTGGCTTTTGTTTAAAAGAAGTTTATTTTTCATTAAATTATACTAGGCCAGATGTACACATGTCTTTTTATGCTGACATAATATACAGCAGACCCTGTTTCTTTGATTGTGCTGGTTGGTTCTCATTCAGTGATCTCTAACAGCCAATGAGAGTTCATTGAAATTAAAGCGTAATTAAAGCCATTATTTGACATTTTGAGGACCTCTGGGTTGGAACAGTAGTTCTCTAGGTACCTGCACTCTAGGTTCATGGATCGCACAGGTAAGGAAGCAAGAGATAATAACCTCTTTATTTAAACAAAGTGTATACACAAAGTAAATGCAACAGTGTTCTCCAAGGAGAAACGTGTTCCCCTACCAAATATAGCCAATTGTCAGTAAAACCCCACAAAAAAGTCTCCAGCAGATTACCTCCTAGCTTAGAACCCTCACGGGCATAAACTCCTGGCAACAAAGTCCACAGTTGACAATCCAAGTTTGGCCAGGGGCTCTGATCGAATATGTGGGTCTGTATGTCTTCCTGATCCTGGCTGCTTGGCCAATTCTGTACTAGTTTTTTGGGACTCTGGGTATCAGTCTCCCTACTGATGTAGGCTAACCAATTCTGCGAGTGTCTCCTGATGGAGTGGTGACAGATGAGTCCAAGAGGTTCAGCACCTGATCTGACTGAAAAGATTCCTGGTTTAAATGACTTCCTCTGGCCCAGATAGAATATGACTACTCAACAAGTCCAAGTCCTCTCATTTCAAAATCCCACAGCAACAACAACCACTCGCCTCCGGATTTCCCTTTTTGTTCATCCACAAAATACCTGGATCCCTGTCCCCTCCCTGTTCTCCCCCGCCACGGCCCATTGATCCATTTTCATAGGTGGTATTTGAAATCTGGGTGGTAACAGGGGTGAAGGTAAAACAAGACCTCAGCAGCAACCCACCTGCTGGTTCCCTGCCATCAGGTCTGGTTTGGGACAAGCTGTCATATCCCACCTCCTGATCTTAGATAGAGTCCTGACCCTCCCGTTCTTAACCCCTTCCACCCCTTTATGATGTCACAGGATCCCCAGCTGTTCCATGCTTCTTGTGGGCTGCCTCCCCCTCCCTCTTAGGTCAACAAAACAATGCTAGATGCGGCCATTGGGAAGCATTTAATAACTGTGTGGGAAAATGTTGTCTATTTGGCCCACTGACTGACAGACCGTTCTGGCCTGATATTCCCACTGTGGTATACAGTCTTGTTTCTTGTCACAGATAATGATATATATATATATATATATATGTATATATATATATATATATATATATATATATATATATATATATATATATATATATATATATATAAAACTGTGTATTTCTAAACTAATAATATACACTAAATAATTGCCCCCTTTCACTAGTCTGAAAGGAGGTGCTTCTTGAACACAATGTGAATACAATATGGTATCCTAAGTGGATGTGGCTCTGCTGGCTCCTTCAATTGAGCCATCAGATCTACTGCTATTAACCAAGTGGTCTTCCCTGGACACCCCGCTCCATGATCACAGGTGAGCAGATGGCTCATTTTGAGCCCTCCATTGGGTCGCTGGGATCATGCAGTGGTCTGGCCACCTCCAGGACCCTGTTGCAGTCTGTCTGCTTTTGCCACCCAGCTGCTAAACTTGACTGATTCCCCCACTGCCAGCATGCTTTTGCTACTTGCATCCTTTGCTACTACCACAGGTTGCTCTATTGCCTGGATGCCCATAGCTGGGTGTTGAATGGTTGCTCTGCTATCCAGCTGTTCAGTTTGGCTGCACCCCTCGTGGCCTGGCAGATTCTGTTACTGGCTACTTAATTGGCCAGGCAACTACATCAGTGATATTTCCAATCGCAGAGTAAAGAAGCTTGATTTTGCACATGAACAAACCCCTTAGAGCTACTTGTGGAGCTTACTGTTGCCGGACTACACTATGACTCAGTTAAGCCCCAGTTCCTCATGTGGTAAGAGTCTGCCTCATGCCTGACCTCAGAGCACGGGAAGCCTCTAAGAGCTAATTTGCAACTGGAGTTCTTAACAGTTTTGCAGCATCTATGAGGGGTTTTTTTTATCTGAAGACATGATTGCGCCAAGGAGATGCCAGCAGTGCCATCCCTGACTTAGGTGAGAAATAAAGAGGGTCAATTAGGGTGATGGGGAGTTTATATTTAATAAAGTTTTCTTGTGTGTGTGTGTGTGTGTGTGTGTGTGTGTGTGTGTGTGTTAATTTACATTTTTTGTGGTGCATTACAGGTCCAGAATTCTATCTTTGTTTTACTGAAATGTTTTATGCTTAAAAAGTATACTACAGTTATAATGTAGTGTACACTTTAATAATATCTTATTTAAATATATGTTTTTTTGCGTACTATGCAGAGTTGCACATATAAATTAAAATTAAGATACGTAGGGCTCTGCAAAGAAAGTAAAGTATGTGTTTCAAATGGACACAGTTTACACTTACATTTTAAGTATATATTGCTTCCAACTTTACATAAAGCCCTGTATGTGCTATGTTCCTTTAACTGTACCTTGCATGACTTATATATAGATTTATTCTGGTGAAGTGTGACAGTTATTCAAGCACTTCTTCTTCCTCCAGTAATTGGGAAGGCTAAAGACGAATGTCAAGAACTTAGGTCAGTTACTGAGACAGTAACTCAAGTGACCCTGTACAGTCTATGTGTACACTCTACAACGTGGAAGACAAATAATTTCCTCTGGACATTTCAACTGCGTGTGATAGAAACATTGACAGAAAAGTACTATGGAGCTCTGTCAAAGAACAGTCACAAATGACCTCAGCACTTCCAGTGTTCGATAAAATGACACATTCCTGGCATGATTTTATCAGAAAAATAGAAGTTGCTCATATGTGAATTTGAGCTTTGTACATTCACACTGCTGTACATAAATAGTTCTGAGCTTTGAAATTTCAATTTTGATTGCTTGATGGTTAATAAAATGTGACTTCATAATCCTCAATTCCTCATCTTGGAAGTGGTGCTAGTCATAAAAAAGTATATGAAGATTTTTTTCATTTTTGGCTATTAAAAGTCTCTTCACTTCCCAACTAGGTTTGTACATATAATAAATTGTGTGCATGACCTCTTATTTTTGTTTTTTAGCACATTAGTAAAGAAAAGTAAAACCAAATCTAGCGGTAATTAGCAGCATTCTGATCCCTACAATCTAACCTGTGTTTACTGACCACCGTCCCATGCTGGAGGTTGGAGAATAGCGTAAACAAAAAGCTAGTCTTCAATTCAGTTTCCCATATCCCGATTTAGGCAGGACAGTTGAAATTTTTACCCCATGGACCAGAAAGTTGGAATGTATGACCTGTTCACTGCTGATCTGCATAGCGAGACAATACATTGGTACTTGAAGGGGAGGGGGGGAAGCCTAGTGCTTCAAAAGTAATAGGCATGTTCCAATTCTCTTCTGTGTGTGATGTGGGTTCACTTGCTTTACTATAGATAATCCTCTATTACTGCTGTACTAGATTGACCTAATTGTCAAAACTGCTGTGCACAGTAAACACAGCATTCTCTGTAAACCCAGTGATGAAATATTGTTACAAAGGTTAGACACCTTTCAGGACTCTTGTTTTAATGCTTGTAACATCTAACACTAAAAGTAAGCACAAAATAAAATTGTGACAAGGGTAAATCCATTATATTGTGCATAAAGGAGATCTAAAACAGCATTATAACCAACAAAAACTAAGGTGCAGACCTGAAAATAAGAATTGAAAGAAGAGCATTTATAAAAGTGTTGCTTGGTCAAAGGAAATAAAAATGAAACACAGTTAAATGTTGTTTTGCATATCATCATCACCATTTATTTATATAGCGCCACTGATTCCGCAGCGCTGTACAGAGAACTCATTCACATCAGTCCCTGCCCCATTGGAGCTTATAGTCTAAATTCCCTAACATACACACACACACACACACACACAGAGTGAGACTAGGAACAATTTTGATAGCAGACAATTAACCTACTAGTATGTTTTTGGAGTATGGGAGGAAACCGGAGCACCCGGAGGAAACCCACGCAAAACATACAAACTCCACACAGATAAGGCCATGGTCAGGAATTGAACTCATGACCTCAGTGCTGTAAGGCAGAAGTGCTATCCACTTAGCCACCGTGCTACCCAATATATGTGTCCTTCCTTATCTATCCTCATTTCCGACAAAGACCCCTCTTTTTCAAGGACAGTGATTGACAGGTTCTTGTGTCATGCTGTCATCCCCTGGCAAGCTTTAATATATTGCGCATGGTTGGCCTATGACCCGCTGTAGTTTCACACCTGGCTACCAGTCTTAGATCCTAAACAGTCTTTGTCTCCCTTCTATATGAGTCACTCCTTGGAATGCAATTACAATGACAGAGACAAACATCAGAGTGGTGGTGGAGACTGTGTGACAGCAAAAGTCTTTATTTATGCGAACAAGGATGTGCAGAGGGGCATGAGGCAAAACAATGTTCACACACAATGCACTATGTAATAAAAAAATGATGTTATTAAAAATCCCCAATCAGCATCAGGGCTAGACAGCTTTGGTGACCACTATAACAGGTAGACCATGAATGTTTGGTCCTCCTGCCTGTACTGAAAACCAGCCCCAGGCTTATATCTTCTGCCTTTGTGAGAAGTGTCATCACAAAAAACAGCGGACCATCCTTCCATAGACCACAAACCCCAAGCTGAAAAGTGCTGATAATTTCCCCGAACCCCTGGGCTGTGGGGGCAAGGATCATTTACAATATTTGCATCTTTGCAACCCCAGTGGTATCGGTATAATGCACATGGGTCCCTAAGACCAATGGATGCATCATTGGAAAAGCAGTGAAAGTGGGGATAGATTAAAACTACTCTATGGTAGTAATGAAATATTCCCTGCAAAGCGAATAGTGAAAAACACAACATACGGGTCAATGGAAAAACAAGTTAATGCACCAACTGAAATCTCTAACCCACAGCAGTATGCGGAATCTGCAGTAGGTGGGAGTAAAACAAAACCTTGCACGGGAGTCAGCAATTATTGCTCCTAACAGCGAGCCATTAGAATCTGCAGCTCATCAATACAGTAGAAATGAACAGTGTGCCTACCATGAACTGAGATGAACTTCAGAAGGATTAAACAGCTATGAAAAACACACAGAAACTAATCATTCATCAACATCTAAGCAATGTGCCTGGAGTTTTTGAAAGGCCAAAATATGCCTACTTTGTACATGAAATATCCTTCAAAAAGAATAATGAGCACGATCAGACTAACATTTTCTATCCTATGAGATGAAGCTTAAGATCTAATTTTGCCCCTGTGGATCCAGACTTTTACCTAAGTTACATACTACTACATTTAATAAATTAATAGCACACATATTATAGACATGATTCTATGAGATAAGCCTTAAAAGGAAATGTAATTTATTATATATCATTTTGCTGCATTGACAAAGGTTTGATAATTATTATGCAGCTACAAAGTACAACAACTAGCTTTTATTACAATGAACCTCATTTGACGCATTGTAAAATTAGAGAAATTCATAATTTAATCTCTTGCAATATAACTGAACACAGTGATTATGAGTGAAACATGTATTAATTTAGCATTATACATGATTGTGCAGCACATCCTGAGAGACTGCATAGCCTCAAGTAAGGTATGAAAGTATAACGCCTGCGAGGAATGACAGACGCACACAGATGTCCTACCTTATAAAAGAAAAGGAGGAGCCAGCGCAAACAATCTGATTGATATTCTATTATCCCTAAGAGCAGCTGAAGGTAAAGATATCCCCAATCTCTATAATTGTACAATCATCAACCTTGTTCACGATTGGTCCACCTACCAGACACATGGACCCACCAACACCTCTTCCCACACCACCTCAGTCTAGGAAGAAAAGCAGATACAGTACTGGGAGGCAGAGGTACAGTTGGAAGAAGAGGGAATGTACAAAGGGATGGCCAGGTGTAGACACTTATCACTCTACTCCAGTCACTGTCCCCTCAATTTGCTCTAGGCCTGGGCGCAGTTCTACAGATATTCTGGACTGGGAAGTATCCTGCCAGAATACTCTACTCACCATTGTATGGGTGAAGGCTCTACAAGAGAGCGACAAAACCAGAAAATGGTACTCACCTGGAAAATTGGTGGCCTCCTTTTGAAAGCCATCTGCTCACTGCTACTTGGAACCTAGAAACAGAGGCAACACGACACACAACTACCCATCGAGCTAGCTCCCTTGCTCTAATGTGCCTCCCACACCAGCATTAACTCTAGCAAACAATAACAGCAAAACAAAGCAGCTCTCTGATCCTACCAACAATCTATGTGATAGCCTCCTGTGCAACTCTAATGCTTCTTCTACAACTGGGTGTAGTGTACAGCTCTAACTCACCCCATAGTTCAAAGGCACAAATCACAACATACAGAAGTTGCCAGATACCAAAAGCCTACCTGGAATGTGGGCCTGACTTCTGGATCCTATAGGGGAAAATACCTAACCAGATACACAGTTTACAGCACCTTACAACAGCATGCAGTACAGTGTATTACCTGCAAGCGACCACCACACAAATGGCCACAGAACTGCTATACCATACAATACAGAGTACACCACAATATGGCTGCTTAAACCTACAATGGGGACAGACTGAGCATGGTCTCACTACCAAAATTACTACCTATGGTTACTGGCTTAATTTCACTTTGTCCACAGACATATAGCTGACTTGCCAATATGCCTATAGTCTGACACTATGCCCACAGGCTTATAGTTTGAAACTATGCCCACAGGCCTAACGCCGGATTGTGCCTAGAGGAATTACTCCCGTTTACTAGAAAAAACCTAATTGCACAGGGTCTTGTGTCCATTAATGCTGTCTAGGCCTAGTGCCCTATTTGTGCCATGGGCCTTATGACCGATCTACCTAGCAGGGAATATTCTTACCTGCTCCATGCAGCATGCATACCCAGCTCCTTTCTGGTGATTTCAGATCTTCCAGATGCTTCAGCTACTGGTGCATCTTAACCAGTTCAGTGCTCCGCAAGACTTCAGTCTTATGTGCAGGGGCGCTCTTAACCCTGACAAGGGATCCCTGCCGTCGCTGCCTTCCAGTCTTCTTACTTCTTCCCAAAGCTCTAAGAGCAGGACCGATCCTAACCCTGAAAAGGACCTCCCTTTTGCCACCATCATCTTATTCTTCTTACTTCTTCCCAGACTTCCCACAAGGTCTGTCTTCTTCTTCCGCCACCAAACATTTTTCATCTTCCGGTGGCTTCTTTTCTTCTCTTGATCAAAGCATCTATTTTCCGGCAATCTTCTCAACCTGACCTGATGTCTTCTTTCTGCCAGTGTACTCCTCTTGCCTCTCACCGTCGGGCAGAAATGAATGACGTGGGGCACGGCTCCTAGTATTTGAACAACCAGAGGTGAGCCCTGTTTGGCTCACCTTTCCGGCTGCTGATTGGCTGACAGTGAATCATTGCTGATTCGCCGTTGCCAACACTGGGACCTGGAAAGAAGAAAAAGAGAGACCTACCTGTGCTGGATCCAACGATGGGTAAATTCTAGTCTTCTTTACTTCGTGTCTCCTCTTCCTGTCTTTGCCCGCTTCAGAGGCTCCAAGGTTGGGCACCCTCTTACATTAGCATGCATATTTAGTCAGGATGAGAATTGAGTAGCCAAACCAGTGTGAAGAAGCAGGATAAGATTCAAGGAATTAACCAAAATTGTCTGGTTATGACCCTGTATTTAAATAGGTGGCAGAATGACCCAATATATGTTGGTTAAAGGCACCAGCAAACATATTTGCTAGATTGCTGTGCTCAAAGCAGCATTTCTTAAAGCCTTCTTGCCATCTTGAATCAGGTATATGTAATGTATGGGTTTGGGGTCTAATGCAGAACAGATGTGCCATAAGTCCCAAAAGAAAGTGTTTTAATCTTACTCAAGTGCTTTTTCTACTAAACATTTAAAGGCAGAGCTCCACCCAAATATTATTTTGAATGTGTGAGTACTACCTTATGTCCTGCCCATATTCATAACAGTGAGTCACTGTATATTTATAGCGGATGGTAAGAACTTCTATATTCACTGGTGTGATGGATGGGAGGGGGAGGGTACTTGGACACCTGTTGACTAATAGATAGTAGATTAAGAAACCAAAAATGTATTCCTACTAAAATCTTCAGCCAAAAAAGGCAAAACTATTCTGTTTATCAATGGGTTAAAAAAAGAGAAATTATACATTTTCAAAGCAATTAATACTAAACTATAGTGCGTGTTACAACTTCATTACAAGACTTCTACTCAGTGTGTAATTTGTGTGCCAAGTTTAAAGCAAATGGTAAATGTGTTCCTAACAGTAACAGTGAGCATTGTCTTTAATGTCATATCCATTCTTGTAGAAGAGATCATGATTTGCCTGCAGTATAGTGAGGCATTACAAATGCCAAAATATTCAATGAAGATACTTGTAGATGAAGATACATGTTCACCTGATTAGAAAGGAGATGGTATGCAGACATTCCCTGTACACTTACCAAATTCATGTATTTTGGGAGCATGAAAGGAAGAATACAGAAAAGATGGATAAACCAAATTTTTGTTGTACAGGTCAAGGACATTATGAATATAATTCACAGTAACATACTTCATTAAGTGACTTTTTTGCAACTAATATTCTTAAAATACACGAGGTATACAGTGTACTTACCTCCTAAGCTGTGCTCGCTGGTCTACTGATCATGTGACACCTTCACTGGCCTAGGCAGCGGGCATGTGTTTAATTTACCCCAAAGCTGTTCGAGTATTTCTCTAATGGCTTCTTGATATGTGAGATGTGAGCTAGAGAGATAGCGAAAAGGAAAAGCCCTGGCTCATCAAGAAGCAGTTACCTGATCAATAGCAAAAGCTACAGATGAGTAGATTTATTGTAGTGTGAGCCAGGGGTGTGAATTAAACAAAGAAAAGTTAATGAGAATAAAACAACTATACTTCCTGCTGTGTATGAAAAAGGTGTGTCTGTGGCAGTCACAGCAACAGAAACATGATGGAACAGACCCATTAACACACAAATCTATATATGTTTTATGACCTATATAAGAACAAACGTGGTTTTAGGACTCCGAGGTAGTTGCTAATATCTTTTGTAATATACAAAAGGGGTCTTTGATTATTCCATATTTTGCAACAATATGCAGTTTGTGCAAAGAAATGATATTGTTGCATTAAGTGCAAAAAGAAAATTCATACATATGATATCCAAAAGCCTGGCCCAAACATACATCTTTCTTTTTTGTTTTTCTGTTACTCATTGAACTATGCTCTCATATCTCATCTGTTCCAATGAAATGGTAACATGTTTGCAGTTTTTGGATCAGAAACCACAGTGTTCTTTCCAAAACATAATAACATATTTCTAAAAAGTGTAGGGCAGGTAAACAGTGGTGGAACTACCACCAGAGGTGATGGAGATATAGCTAACGGAAACCTACAACAGAGGTAGTTCTGCTACTACCTGCCTCCGGTATTATATCAGAGCAAGGGTATTTTGACCCAAAACAGGGCCTGGACCTGCTGATGCTCAGAAGATAGGCTTAGGAACAGTGTAGCTCCGAATGGGGGGCTTAAGGGTGTGCCCACAGGCCTCTTCCGTGCATCTGTTGTGAAGCGCCGAACAAGTCACCTCCAGATCATCTTTTTGCCGTTTGTAGTATGTAAAAGGTTTAACTTATACAATCCAGACAAAAAGGTAAACCACTTAATTCTAGAAGCTTTTTTTCTTATGTGATAGACATATTGTGATATTATAAAGATGCTTTGCACACAGGGGGCGAACAAAAATTGGAATGATGGCACCTTTTTTTTGTAAGGTTGAAACAAAATAAAGTCTCTGTGACATGCACGCTTTTTTGCAAAATGCGTCATGTGAAAATAACTTTTTTAACTTTTATATATTGGAATGTCAGATCTTTGCAAAGGAGATCTGAATCTCTGCAGCAATAGAACGCTGGTGGTAGTGATGTAATGCTAGCGGTTACCAGTGATCTAGACATGCGTAGAGCTGGATTATCTGCCTTCTGTCCTGCCCTCATCTGGCCCCCTTCAGTGAGCTCAATGCTTCACGTTGTTCAATATGAAATGATTCCTGCACACACAGCTAGAACCAGAGGCAGTCACTGAGAGCCTGGTTCCAGCATATTAAAATATGGACCCCGAACCGACTCCAGCTGTGGGAGGCTTTAAACATAGCGTAGGCACTGACACCTGAGCCACTGTTCATACACAGTGGCCAGTATGATGTAGTTAAAAGTGACGTAACGGATCACAATTACAGCTCATCTAATAATATTATATTTTGAAGTTGCATTTAGTTATTATATGTTTCTTACAGGTATAATTTGTTTAATATTCTCTTGATTTAGCAATATAAATAAAAATAATTATACTATAAGAAGGAAACAGCAAAATATTTGTTAAGAAATCAGTTTAAGTGTATGTACTTTATGGGCCTTAGATAATGATAGGAGCTAAGCAGAACATTTACCAAATTTGCACCTTGGCAAAACCATGTTAAATGAGTTGGGAGCGGGGGGGGGGGGGTGTTCCAGCTCAAACCTAAAAAGCAGTGTAAATAGCAGTGTAAAAATAAAGTTGTCTAGTATTCGTGTGCTGCATGTAAAAGCAGCCAGTATATAACCCTTGCATGTAAAAATAAACACATCTGCACCCATTGTATTGTAAGATTGCATGGCTTGTCTAGGTGCATATTTGCTCCTTTTTACTTGCTTTGCTCATGACTCTAAATGTGGCCCTACATGGGCAGTGGTGGAGGTCAAGTGGTCACCCTATTAAGAATTTATATTGCCTTTGGCTTGATGCAGTTTATGAAGCAACACACAGTGTATTGTAGATGACTTATGAATACAATTTCCTGGGACACTTGATTGTAGTTCAGGCCTATTAGGGATATATTAGTGCCCTCTTCCCTCTGTTTCATTTTTTTAACAACCTCCACTCTCCCTGTCCTTGCTGTTTAATCTACTTATGTAAAATGCCCATGTGTACGAACTTTCATTCTCTATCTGAGGATATAAAGATGTCTGTGTGCACAAGCAAGTATGCCTAAAATGTACACTCTCTTTACCTGACATGACCAGTCAACATACCTACAGTGGAGTTTAAATGTGTTTTACGTTCTCATTTCAGTTACCAAAGGCAAGAGACTTTTTACTGCTAGTAGGACTTGTGTACTAGTCGTTCAAGCTGCCCATTTAACCATTCAAAGCAATTTGTAGCATGAGTGTGCATGAGTACAATATTCTCCAAGCAATGTCCAGCCCAAAAACCAGAGAGAAATCACAGTAGACAGTGCACTCTGATGGACTAATATTAGAACAGCTACTTTTATTGTATTTACTTAAAATTAAATTGTTACAAACATAAAAAAAAGCTGCTTGATTGTTGCTTCTATCCTGGAATCTAGTGAGTTGACCGGCAGAATTATTGGAAGATTCTTTTAACCATTATTCTTTATTGTTAAATAGTTATTAATATTTTTGTTGCCTGCTTCCTTTACACTGTAATCAGCGGTATCAGGACGGACAAGGTTTAGCGTAATGTACCATTAACTTTGTTTTCTTTAGGGAGAATTCTGTCATCTCCGCTTGCACCTCCAGCTAATCATCCATAAAAAACTATTAGTGCTTTAGGCTGTTCTAAATTCTATATTTAATCAATCTGGTGGATAGAGATTTTTCATGTACATTGCTATATTGGAGCACAATCCCGCAAATGTTTTCATGAAACGTTTGCATGGAGACTCTTCTCAAAGACAGGGGGGTAAATGTATTATACTGTGGGTTTGAAAAGGTGGAGATGTTGCCTATAGCAACCAACCAGAGTCTAGCTGTCATGTTATACAATATACTAATTAAATGATAACTAGAATCTGATTGGCTGCTTTAGGTAACGTCTCCACTTTTTCAAGTCTAAGCTTAATAAATTTACCCCATGAAGTGGACATTCACCTATGTTTGCGGAGAGAGCCAAATCATGTGAAATGCACCCTAGTTTTCTGATTCGTAAATTTCAATTTTATTAATTATTCTCTTTCATGTCAAAATCTGTGTTTAAAAATGTCTATCATTGTGATGGTCGCCATGAGATATTTGAGAGCAAACAAATTGCAGTCTATGTGTGGAGCAAACTGTCCCTGTTATTGGGAATACTGGATTGAATGACAGCTCTTTATTAAAATGACACATGGTGTTTTCTTAAAATGCTCAATGTCTTATAGGATTTTACCACCTTTGGACAGCTTGTTACTTATAGAAAACAAGATAACATATCATATTTTACATGCTATATGATCTCACGATTTCAGAGTAAAAAAGAAAGCAAAATAATAACTGCCAGAAATAATCAAAGCTCAAAAAGCGTTTTTCATGTCGTCGCTTTTCCAGTTTCAGAAGTGCTTGTATCTAATGTTTATGGTGTTTTCATAGCAGCTAGAAAAAAATAGTGCTTTTATATCTCATAGCTTGTAATGAGTGCTTAAAACTCTCTGGGCTTGATTCATGTATGGCCGTAAGTCGCTCTGCGCATGCTTTGAAACTGAACTTAGGTCAATGAACGCAATTGTTTACTATTCATGTCCGACTTCAAATGATACTTATGACAGCCTATGTTTTAAAGGGCTGAACGGGGGTCTTAAAGGACGGATGATTGTATGCAATGTACAGTCAAGGAGATTTCCGACACAGATGCGGCCGATTCAAGAACTGGGTTTCTAGTAAGTACGCTTGTTTCATCCATATCATTTGTATCTACAGGGCAAGTGTAAGTGCCAACTTATCGTGATGACTGTCATGGCATCATGTTTGTTTTAAAAGCTACACATAAGCGTGCCACTTGCTAGCACAGGTCATGTGTATGCAAGAAAGAGGGACTATAAAAACACATTGTATGTACAGTATGCATTAAAACCATCCTGATATATGTATTAAAGGTAAAAAAAATATTTTAAAAATACATATTTTTATAAATGATTATAGTGTTAAGAGTTGTTCATTTTTTTAATGCTTTTTGATGTGACCCTCTATTGCACATTTGAATGTGCGTATCCTATAACATTTAGGCAGGGAGTACTTACACCAAGATTCAAATCAAAATGCATCTCAAGATCCACTTGGATTTGAATATAGGCGGAACCGGAAATACGCTCAAGTTACGTACTCTACTTTTTTTAACCACAAGCTGAATGCAAGTTGCACTCACACTTAATTCAGTTCCTCTGTGTTAGAGTTTACTCAAATATAATGGAGTTCAATTAGTGAGCGTTTTTACAGTGCGCTTTGGACATTTCCCACTGCAGTTGGTGGTTTAACAACAGCTTGAGTGGTTAAAGCTCTTGTGGTACTTCCACTCCTCATTAATCATATAAATGAATGATATAATTTTGGAGCATTTAGATGCTACACTGTAAACATGACATTTAAAACACCCAATTGATACAAACCTTTACTGAAAATACAGTAGAATGTAGCAATAAGACTATAGGGTTTTGCAACTATCATCAAAATTAATTTGGACATCCCATAATGGCAAAACTCAGTCCAATAAGCACAGTGCAGGCTTTAAGGACACTAAATCAGATTATTAGCAAAAAAGCTCCATAATGCTTCTGGGTAATACAAATAATGTGGGGGTCATTTATAAAAAGCAAATGGAAAGCAGCACAATGCAAAAGCTTTTCTTGAATGTTATGATGTGTAGATGGAATGCAATTCATCATCTGTCTCTTTGTGCACCAGACTCACTCCTGACCTTGCCACACTAGTAGTTCTATAGTAGGTGCCTTAGTGTGTCGTGATCTGGAATATCCTCTTCACTTAGGGAAGTGCTGGAATCTGCTGTCTATCCAAGTAAGTCTTCTTTCGTTTATTTAGGATTTATAGATAGTTCTATTTAAAAGGCAAGGACATTACATTAGAATCATATCTAATGATTATATCATTAGGGGAAGTTCAGTCTGTCTGATGTTAAGTAAGAGAGCTCTTATAACTTTGTGATTGTGTTTATCTACCCACATAACGCAATCTCCTAATCATTCCATGTACATTTGACAGTTAAATGAAGCATTTTTGGCTCAGTGCAGCTATGACATCTATAAACTCTTCTTGATATTCTATATGTTTACTTGGATTATTGGTGAAAGTGGAATTAGAAAAACCCAGACTTAGAAATGGCATTAGGTGAGAATCTGACAATCATAATTACAGAATTGTCAAATAGAACCATTTTCTGCTCTAGTTTGTCTGTTTCTTTGGTTCACACAAATTACAGACAAGTCAAGCGAACACAAAAGGTGCTTATCAGGCTTTACAAAACACACATTAAAAAAAGGAAATTAAAATGTTTATCACTTGAAATTAAGGCAGCCTCAATGCCCTCTTACTTTTTGTAGTTATACGAAATGGAAATCAAACAAGCCTGGCAGTTTCTTGGAAGAACAATGAAAAAGTTTAAATTAATGGGAGGGGTGTTATTAATGTGGTAGTGGGCTGTCATGCAGTTTTGAGCCCTACCTTTATAAAAGCATTGATCAGTCACGTTGACTGCATAGATGAATAGAACCTAGTTACACACTGAAGAACTTTCGACCAACGTATTGTCTCAAACGATTGTACCTACGACTGAAGGTCCGATAAGTCTTACGATTCATGCATACACACTGACACGATTTACCTTCAGATCTCTGCTTTTCATCTGGTCCTCTAGTCTTCAGAGAATGACTGCACAATATTCATTAATTCATTATTGTCACACTGATTAAATCTGCCTTGTTTTAACTATCCACGTGTCCTAATGTATTTCTTTAGCTTCTGTGACCCTGAAATGAAATATTCTGTCTCAGAACGAACAAATTAATTATTCCTTCTATAGCACTCTCTACATTTATTCACCAGGACATTCATTGCTAGCATTGGCTGAAAAGAACCAGACTGTAAACTCTTTGGAGATCGTGAGCTTAAGTGCATGCACGCTACATGATCGGTTTGTGTTTGGTCGGAAAATAATAAACAGTACGACCAACCAAACGATGATCGGCACTTTGGTACAGTGGCAGATCCAGGGGGAGGGCGATCGGGGCGATCGCCCCCCCTAGCAGGGGCTTGCTGCCGGCGGCTGCACACTATGTGCAGATCCGTTCAGCAGAGAGAGTTAGGGAGAGAGTCCTGCCCAACTGCTCTGATTGACACAATCAGAGCAGCCGGGCAGGACTCTCTCCCTAACGCTCTCTGCTGAACGGATCTGCACATAGTGTGCAGCCGTCAAGCAGCCTTAGGTGTCAAAAAGGGGGCGGGGCTAAATCGCCCCCTCTAAATCGCCCCCGGTACAATTAACTTCTGGATCCGCCCCTGCTTTGGTACGACTTTAGAACATCGTGTCACTATACACACTCACACGATATCTGACGAAACGGTCGGATGTCGGCTGATTGGAGGTTTTTCGTGCAATCATGGGCCAGTGTGTACCTAGCCTTACTCAGTGTGAACTTGCACCTGTGTATGCACTGACGTGTAATATGTGCAAATCTACATAAATTAAGGCCACGTATAAGACATTCGCTTTGTAAATTACCCCGGATGTTCTGCAAGAATAGAACACAAATATTTTAGGCCACAGACAGTGTAAGATGTTATTTGCTGAGGAAATGGAACTACTATACTACTAGCGGTTCGTATTGGCTCACCTGAGACGCACCTGAGTCTAAATGAGTGTCTGGTCTTCACCAAGTTCATCCTTATAGAGCTGATGGACTTTGCAGTGGTACAGCCATAGGTCCTGGCACCAATATTTCCACTGCAAGGTACCAGCTGACACAAGAAAGAGCAGAAATTAAGGTACAAAGCACAAATGCAGTATGTGAAAGGTCGGGGAAAGGCAGCGCAGGATCACTGCCAGGAAACAGGACAGGGTAAGGCTTGGTACACACCATACAAAAGTTCTCCCGATGTGATATTCTTAATGATTTTACCAACAATTAAAAGAAAAAGTCTCGATTAGCATGCCGATTCATGTGTACACACTAAACACATTTCACAAGATTTACCTTTAGATCTGTATTCTTCATCTGTCATAACCATTGGCTGAAAGATGGTGACTCTGCACACTCCATAGAGATCTATGGACACTGCCGATCATGAGTGCTTACACACTGCAGAATTGAAATGACATTGTTTCATTGTTGAACGCCATTTTTATTCCGGTTAAAAATCAAATTAAATGATATGATGGCTTAGGAATGATAATCATTCATCTTACAGAGCACACATTAATGCAATATTGGGCCAAACCGTCGTTTATCATTTGATTGGCCCGGTAATCAGCTAAAAACACTGTAGTGTGTACCCGCCTTACAAACAAAGAGGGATGTCAGAAGATAACCTGGGTCAGAAATGGGAGATCAAAGAAAGTATGATAAGACTATTGTTCAATGGGCACAAAATATCTGTTGCTTATGCACTGTGCTGGACCTCAAACAAAATCTGAATTTTGTGACTGCTGAGGATGACATCTGGCTGGTACTATAGAAAAAAACAGAAAATATCCACTTTAGGGGACACCTCAAAGCACAGCAGTATGTGGCAGGCTTATTAACTAACATTGCATATAGGTGCAAAATGTCACTGTACCAGAACAACCAATAACAGAATAACCAATAACTTGCCTTATAGACACTTAATTGCTTTAATTGTTTAACTTGCACTAGTGAGAGAAAAGCTAATTTCTAACTGACATTTAGTGCAAATTTACACTTAATTGCAATGTTAGTAAATGAGCCCTTGTATGAGCACCTAATGACATAGCATTATTTACAATGAAGTGTATTATAATAAGCTAATTACAAATGTGCATCACATGTGGAAAAGATCCCAGGCATTAACACATTGTTGACCTCTGCATTAATAGTGGGTACCAGAGATAGCAAACCATGAAAAAAATATCATCCTAATATGCTGCATTCAGGCGTTAGGTTGTTAAAAGATAGAACAATAGCTCTGTTTAACAGGTATAACCAACCAAGTGCCACAGTTTTCAAGGCATCATCTGGTTGGACTTTGGTAATAGCAAGTATACCAGGAGAATGAGCCTCATCCTAATGGTAGTTAGTAATTGGAAGTGAGACCTCGGTTTAATACAGACAATCTGTAGTCAGATCATCTTAATCTTGGAAGGAAGTGATTATGCTCTCTGTATAAATGCAGAAACAAATCTCCTGTCCTGATAGTTGCGAGTAAAATATATCTGCAAATCTGCTTGCACTGGTAGAGCCTGTCCTGATAATAGTATTTGTTCATGGTAATATGATATAAGTACTTGGTAATTAAACGCCCACAGTAGATGAGCAGATCTGCGATATGCCTACCCAAGTTAATTGAATAATTATGTTAATTACTGTGCGTTGAATACCTGTCTTGATCTTTCTCTCTTGGGCATGCTGTGAAGAAAAGGGTGTTATCTATGTTGTTTTGCTAGATGTGTCTTTTGCTGATCGTACTAATTCATGGTTATGTGGTAGTTGTGGCTCAAGAAAGGGTTACAGTTCGCCTGAGACAAGCTATTTTCTCAACTAAATGTTTGTCTCACTGCAGGAAAATAAAACACACAAACAGCGGCTGCAGTGCAGGGACATGTCTACCTTCCAATGGCTTGGTTTGATTGACACATATTTCCATAGAAAAGGTTATTGCTGGCTCTCCCCCCAGCCTGCTTCCCCTGCGGGATCCCTCTTATTAACCTCACCGATTGTACCTTTGAAAGGCTCTCTCCCCTCCGCTTTCTCTTTCCATGAAAGGGCTGGCGGAGGAGAAGGGAAGGGGGCCCTGTTGATGAAGCTTCATGCTGAGAGTTACAAAGGTCAGAGCCCATCCAGAGTTTGGCAGGTGCCAGAAAATCCATCTCCCGGGGAGGTTTTAGGCTCAGATGAGCGGGTTGGAGTGGAGGACAGATCAGTGAGCACATAGTACTGGCTCTCTGCAGAGAAGAGGGCATGTGTTCAGCTGTAGGACAGAGCAAAGACATGAGAAGGGAGTTCAATAGCTGCTCTAAAATAACACAGTAATATTATGTAAACAGTACATTCTGTCACATGACACATATTAGCCTCCTGCACTGCGATCAATGAAATGTATACAACTGATATCAATAGATGGTCCACCAAGACAAGTCATTGCCTCAGAACCACAGAGAAGATGTTTAATTCTTGTTCTATTTAAAATGTCAACATAAATTTATAGATTGGCATATATGAAGGAAATAATTATCTTCTATCATTTAGGTTAACATGAATGATACAATAACTGTAATGGTCACTAAGCTGCGTTTCACTTGATGCCTTGAGTGGAGCCAATAAACCTGTTAAGAGCAGCCTAAAGTTTTCTGCTGTCCCAGTCAATTTATAAAACAACATATACACACCCATGCGGACACAGTCACATATATATACACAGTCACGCTGACCAACATCATCATCATCATCATCTTTTATTTATATAGCGCCACTAATTCCGCAGTGCTGTACAGAGAGCTCTTTCACATCAGTCCCTGCCCCATTGGGGCTTACAATCTAAATTCCCTAATATAGACACACACTCACACACAGACACGGACAGACAGACAGAGAGGGAGGCAGACAGACAGACAGAGAGGGAGAGACTAGGGTTAATTTTGATAGCAGCCAATTAACCTGCCAGTATGTTTTTGGAGTGTGTGAGGAAACAGGAGCACCCGGAGGAAACCCACGCAAACACAGGGAGAACATACAAACTCCACTTAGATAAGGTCATGGTTGGGAATCGAACTCATGACCCCAGTGCAGTAACATGTAAGGCAAACACTTTGAATCACGTGGCATTTTAGGAGACACAGCAAAGCGAGCTGCAATTGAAACACAACACTACTTCTTATCCAGATTCTAACATCTATTTTTACCACTGTTTCACCTCTGTTCTGCAAAATATCAGGCCTTGTTGAGCAGTGCTCATGCACTGCAAAGTGGAAAAGTATCTAGGTTCAGTGGAACAGTTTTCAGGGGAAGACCATTCGGGATTCGGAGGCAACACCAGAATGCAGCCTCAGGTGGAAGGAGGCACAAAGGCACAATGGTCTAACAGCAGGATTGTGCACTAACCTGCATTTCTTCGGTCCTTAGTTTTTCATTCTGTATTCAACTGTATTACATAATTTCTGCAAATGTAATTGGCCCATTGCTATGGCATTATAGATGGAACAACTGGTATCCCAAATAATTTCTGCTTATCTTTAGTTGTCTTAATCTAATTAACACCTAGGAGCTACAGTATATTTTAGTAAATGATAAGAAATTATGTAACTACAAATCACAGGTTTAGTTCTATAATGAACATTTATGAAAGAAATGAGACAATGGCATTAATAATGAGATAAGAAGGATGATGTCAGCATTAGAAAAAAAAATTCAGAAAGGTGTGATGAACATTAAGCGTAGAGCCATAATGTCTGAAGGAACATTCTTAGCAGATTGTTTTAATGAGCAATTTCTAATCCTAGTTCTTTTACAAGTGGGCATGATTCACGGGTTTTAGGGATAACAAAATAGTCATTAGTAATGAAGAAAAGAATCTGAAAGAAACTCAGATTCTATATATATAAATAGGTTGTCTGTCCCCCATTGTCTTGAACCTAGAGAATGTACAGTTATTTATAGGGGTTAACCCATCACATAATTGTTTGGAATAAGGTTTAAATCATAACTGCAGTGTAAATATGGTATATCAAATGAATCCATTGATAAATTGAGCTACTAAAGTGTAAAATGTGAAGTCAGAAAGTCTATTGTCTGTGTATGTGGTGACTCTGCACATCCCAGTGTTAGAAGATAGCAGTGTCACCTGTAGCAGCTCCAAAGGACCCTGCTGTGAGCTATATCCTGACACAAGTTAGTTTTGTGGACAGGACACCTGAATAGACTTTGTGGGGCCGGTCACAGCTTGATATCCTTGCAGCCAAAGGCAGCATTTAAAGGCTTATACAGGTATATAGAAATATGAGCTTCAAAAGGAAAATGTCTTCATATTTCATATTTTGGGTAATCTGGGTACTAATCCATACTGAGGGGCAAAAACCAGACCTGGGTTGTGAATTATACTTACTAGCGTTACCCGGGAACAGCTATAATCACATCTTTGGGAAAGGTATTTCATATTGCTATGATTCCATCATGTTTGGTATTTAAATGTGCGGGAGATTATGACTGCTTTATTGACGGTGAAGTTATGTTTCTGGGATATATCTGAGAAAATCTAAGACAGGTCAAAATTTAGGAACAGTTTTGAACAAGCCTTAGGTGACACCGAAGGGATGCATCCGCCACCACATTAGCATTCACACTGCCCCTGTGAATGCCATCCCATTTGAGTTTGCTTAAAAACCTGTTTTGGGAAGGGGCAAATTGTCAGTCTTTTGGGAAAATCAATCTACATTGATAAGCTGTCCATCTTCCTAGCAAATTTCCCATGGCACAGATTATATAACTCATGTAAGTTATATTCTGAATGTAACCCCTTTTATTTTAAACTGCTTTGCTTGTGTATGTTATGTCAATTGTTTATTATTATTATTATTATTTTACATATATCTGTTTGCCCTGTAGCTTTAGTAAGTGGCGTCCTTGATGTGCTAATGAATCCATTAGCCTGTTAAGAAGAATAGAGACTGCGGGCTGGAATTGTGTGCAACCTCATATAGCAAACACCCCAAAGACACAAAAGCTGGGAGCGTGTTCGTGACACCCATGTATCAACAGCTGGTACCCATCACAATAATAAGAACTGTCTGCTTCTTTTGACAGAGATTAGACATGTAGATGTGTAAAGAATGAGGAAGGTGGATGTTGCAGGCCAGAGATAGTAGGCTATGGCCTTCAATTATGTCACATATTCAACCAAAATGTTATTTTCTATCCTCTCCAGCTAGATACAATCATTCCTATTTCACCCCCTCCCTACAGCTGACTGGTCACTCTTCGGGGGAATTCAGTTCACATTCTGCAGCTAGACATAATTGTGATGTCTGACAGCTCATCGTGGGGAATTGCATTCCCTCATAGAATGCTTGTTGCCACCATTACCTGTAAGGGTAATCTCTATGGTCATTCAATCATTACCTCTGCTTCCGGTATCAGTGAACACAGAAATATGTTCATGTTTCGTAACTCTGACTCTGATCAGGTCCTAGCCTCAGGGTGAACATAGTTAATCTTTGCAAAGTGAAAAGACAACCTCTTAACCAACTGATCACTTCCAGGGCCAGTCAGAGCTGCACCATGTTACTCAAATGTTACCCACATGATTGCACCCTTGTAGCCCAGGTGAATAGTTAATCTCTGAGTGAGGAGATAACCTTCTGGTCATCGGATCATCTGATCATCCCTGGGCACCTCCGGAAACTTGCTGGTCTCTGATAGTCTATTTATACTATCATGTGAACTGCAGTTCCTTATATTAGTGATAAAAAAAACACTCAACGGAATATACAAGCTCACATTCATGCACATGCACACATACATAGAAATATCACCGAAAAATATGAGAAGTACAATGCTAGGCTTACAATAACTGTTCGAAAATAGCAAAGGACAAAATCATAGGTAAGGTCTATTGTCATATTTTCCCAATTTTGCACACATGGAAAAGCAGGCATAAGTGTTATGTTTAGCTGTCAAAGGCTTTTAACTGCAAATAATAGTTTTAGTTCACTTTTTTTTTATTTGGATCAATATTTTTATTCAACTTTTTTCAAAGGTATATGGGGTACAGAAAAATAAAAAGGGGGAAAGAAATTACAAACAAAGGGAAGCACATAGGGAATCCCCTCGCAGGGGGAAAGGAATTACTCAATTAAAATTGAAACTAAAATAAGGCACACAATATCAACAATGCACATTTAAAAATAATAGGAGAAAACAAAACAATCCAATCAAAAACAAACAAACAAATAACCCCAGAGAGATATAGCAAGACATATCAGCCTTCATTTTGATCATCCGGAGATGTCTCCACCATGGGAGGGGTACCAGGGGATAAGAGCTGGTCAGTGGGCTGGGGAGATTCTATAAGGGCCGCTGGAGAGTGAGCTGTTGGGAAATCGGAAGTATCTTGGGGAGCCCCGGGGCCATCTGTGATATATTCATGCCACCTGAACCATTTTATGATAGGAGCTGATGCAGATGAGGCATAGGGCGTATCCAGGGCCGGATTAACCCTAGGGCCAATTGGGCTATAGCCCAGGGGCCTTGGGCATCCAGGGGGCCCTTCAAAGTCCTCAGCAGCATTATTGATCGGTCTGGGGGCGGGGGCGCCCCCATCCCGATCAATGCTGCTGAGCACTGTCAGTGCAGTCCTCCGTCCCCGGCGCCGCTCAGTAATCTGCTTACTGAGGAGATCTCGCGAGAGTTCACGAACTCTCGCAAGATCTCCTCAGTAAGGAGCTTACAGCGTGCCATGGAAGGAGGACTGCACTGACAGGTAAGTGCTTGGGGGGGGGGGGGGCGCACTGGGGGCGGCGGGCGGCTCACATTGGGGGCCTCACGGGGGAATGGAGGCCCCCTTAGCCCAGGGGCCTCCATTCCCTTAATCCGGCCCTGGGCGTATCTATTGTTTCCATCTCAAAGCTGTACTGAAGCTTAGAGATGATTCGGGTAGTGGTAGGGGGAACTTGAGACTTCCAGTTTTGTGCTATTGCTGCTCTAGTAGCTATTTTTAGTTCACTTTTTATTAAAAGTGTGATGGTAAATTACAAAAGTCCTACAATTTATGGAACACAGTAGGAGAAAACGGCTCTTAAATTACTGCACACATTGGTCCTGATTCATTAATGAAAGTAAAGCAAAAAAAATAGTAACATTGCACCTTGGCAAAGCCATGCTAGTTTTGAAGGGGGAGCTAAATTTAAAATGTGGGGACAGATTTATATTTGGTGTGGGCATGTCCTAGATAAACTCTAAATTTCAGTGTGAAAATAAAGCTATGAAGTATTTGTGTGCTAGATGAACAAAAGCCAGTATTTACCTTATGTGCAAAATAATAAACTAATATGCACCCCTTGCGTTGAAACATGGTCTAGTCCAGGAGAAAACGTAATCATTGTATTGCCTTACTTTCCTTAATGAATCCCACCCATTGTGATCATTGACCTGGTGCCGGAAGGTATCTACTGATCACACTAGCAGCAGTGTAATCCACAGGACACTTATGCTTGTAATATTTGGAAGCGGTTTTCTTGCATCCCGTTGCATTTAAAAAGTAGCAAAAGTAAACTCTGCATAACACTCGCCTGAAAGTGGCCTGAGTAGAAATAGTGGTTTGTCAGTCATGGCCTAATTTGATTATTGCTTGTGTAAAGTGTTGCATCTGTACTGACTGTGATATTTCTTTAACTCTGTAACTGAGCAGAATTTTTATAACATATATCCAGTTTTATTAGAGAAGTCACCAACTGGAAGAGCTTCAGAGCTCACATTTAAGTACAGTAAACCATATTAAGCAAAAGCATTCACGTTTTTGCTCCATATTTACATTTTGTTGCCTTAAAGCATGAAATCATCATTGATTGTAAACAACCTACTCCATTTATTCATTGTGAAAAAACACAGGATACTAGTAAAATATACTGATACAGCACAGTAGGTTCTGATGCATGGTGTCTGTGCAGAAAGAATGGGTTATCTGATTTCAGATGGAATATACAGGTATACAATCTCTTATCCAGAAACGAATTATGCAGAAGGCTCCTAATTCCGAGAGGATAAAAGGAAATGATTGCTGCGTTCCGATGAGCTTGTCATATATACAGATATGTTCACCAAATGTATTTCCCTATAGTTACCACAAGAAACTCGACTTAACAATATAATGTAGAAGAGAATGACAAGGGCATAGTGGGAAAAAGCAAGGGGCATTTTTAAATGTGTTTTAGTAAATTTAGGGACTATACTCATGTTTACAGAACACCCCCTGTATTTGGAAAACCTTGTCACTCCAAATTAGATGACCACTGTTTAGAACACAGGGGCCTTGTTGTTGGCTTAATTGAGCGTGGCACCACGGGATTTATCAGGTGATCTCTGATGGGATAAGAGGATTTAAATACCTGTTGTGATGCCCAGGTTGGGTGAGTTACTAAAGATTCAGGTGTCAGTTGCCATTCAGTTGACTGATCCATTTTGAGTTTCACGTTAAAAAGCTAATCCTTTGATATAGCCTTACCCTTGTTGGTAATTGAAGGCAGTGAGAGTACTGATCTACATTTATTTTTATAGCGCCACTAATTCCGCAAAACTTTTTTATGGAATGACATAAATCTTAATCCACGGTTTAAGTCCTTAGCCTGAGGGAGTTCAATGTGTCCTGAGGGATAAAGGACATCTTGAAAGGATACAACGTTCAACACATAAATACAGAGAGCGATCAGATGATAGAGAGAAACAGTGCAGAGGTCGAGAAGCAAAGTGACAATCCCCAAGGCCAGTGAGTGTGAGCTCTGATGTAAATCTGTGAACTACTGTTGACATTATTTATTATTTTGCAACTATGTGAAGTGCAGGTACCCACTTCAAACATCTATATTTTGTACAGGACCACTACACCTGTGTCATTCCAACTACTAAACTGGTTATTAAAATCGCATGTTTAGGGTCCCTTTTTATACTTCAAACTGAAGAGAGCATGAAAGAGGAGAAAAGCATAAGAAAACCAGAGTAAGAGGTAGTTGCGATGTGAGAATCACCTACATCACCACAGCAGTGTAAAATGGACTGCAACCTAAAGACTCAAGCGTTCCAGATAATAGATCCCATAGCGGTACTTGTAAGGGCTTTGCAAATTTCACAAGGAGAGTTAGCAACAAAGGCCAATAAATGTTCAAAATAAATCAGAAATAAAGTGACTAAAGGGCAAAGATGAATCCTCTATTATAACAAAGATAATTAATGTGCAAAGAACTTTGGCATCAGGAACATTGAATATTCCTTTAATGACTCGGTCAATGACAAGAGAAACGTCTATCATATAATCCATGCACTGGCTGTAGATCTATATCAGAAATGTTGGGAGGGCAGGGAGTTTAATTAGGAACACTACAATAATAACATTTAAATGAGAGCTCTATTGACACTTTTCTGAACATTGGATAGGAAAAAAATAGAACCGAAAAATTGACAGTGTAAGCTTGTAGTAACAGCAGTGCTGAATTATCATCAAGGCAACACAGACACCTGCCTAGGTCATAGAGACCCCTTGTTGCCAAGCAGAGTAGGTGGCTAGTGGAGATACTGGGCACAGTTGTTCACATGTCCGCATTAAACATTTCCCTTGGCTCGAGTCTCCCTCAGTGATCTTTCTGGGCAAGATAAGTAAAATGCATCACAGCAACAATGCCTGTCTTCCAGGTGAACCCTCTACATGCCTTGATTACATAACGGTTCTGGGCTCAAGCACCATCAGCAGCTATTTCCTTTAATGTACATACCAGAGAGAGATCCCGACAGCATTGAATGAGCCCTTTCAACGCACTCCACCTCCCTTCTTTACTAATCCTTTACAGGGCCCTTTACTGGATAGGTAAAGGTTGGGGAGCTGCAGTGTGACTGTCAGAGGCTGTGCAACGTACCTAGGGAGATCAGTGCTATGTGATTGGTGGAGGATCTGTGCAGGGCTATGCCTATACATGCTGCCTGAGGTGCTAACTAAAATGGTGCACATGTTATCAGCAGTTATCTCTTTCAACATTATTAGATCTGTCAATAAACTAATTTGGACTTTTGAAGTGAAGTATAGCTAAGGGAAAAAAAACTGTTTTTGGTGAAGTTCAATAAGTTAAACAATAATACTGAATATTATTCATTTAGAGTCTGGCAACCTCCCAAACTGACCTGTGCTTTGATGTCTGTAAGAGAACTGCAAGCTCAAACAAACAATACGTAGTTCATGCCGCCCCTCCATGGACATGTCATTCACATACATTTTGCTCCTTATCAAAACTTAATGGCTGACACATCTACCTCAGTTGGCCTCATTATAGGCACATATCTGGATCTGTGAAGTGTGACTTAGGGTGTCCAGATCACTGTGGCTTAGGTTCTTTAATGTAATGTACTGGGTCTGAGTGCAATGTGGTGTTTGTGTGATGCTTGGATGAAGATCGGAGAAGAGGTCCCCAAAACTGTTACCCTTAATCTGGCTCTGACTGAACGGGATTTTATTATAGTGATTATTTATTCCAATTTCAATAGCTGATCAAGCTACTATGGATCAAGCCTGGACAAAACATACAGTGGATATGTGCACAAATCCAGACTCAAATGACTGTGCACGACATTTAATATATAAAACATATAAAAACTAATGCAGAGGATAATAGTGGTATAACCCACCAGAGCCAACTTAGTTATTAATGTCATTTTTCTAGTAGTGTTTAGAAAATGAAAGCATATCTCGATCTATAGATAAATGTGCCAACTGTGTTTTATTTCTTGCTTTCATGTATTTAATTGCATAATGCTGCTGATATGAGAACGAGTTACTTTTAGTCTGTTGTACCAAGCTGTCTCCTCCTTACTTGGAGCAGTTTGATGGTGTTGGAGAAACACTCCCCGGAGTGGAATTTAACAGACATTTAAAGAGGTTGTATGTCACTCTATTGATATTGTGTTGTTTCTGACATGGGTGGAAAGGTGAGAACCAATAGAGTAGTGTCATATCAGTATAACTAACATGCAGCATAATGACAGTGTAACCAGTATACTGTCCTGGCGGGAAAGCAGTAGTTCAATTCAAGGTGCACGGATATGTACGTATGCAAACGTGAGCTACTATGGCAATTACATCTGCCTTCACCTAGAGAGGCGGGATGGGGGAGGGAAGGGGCTTTCTAACGTAGGCCAAGCACAGTAAGGTCATGTTTTCTCAAATGCGGTTCATACAGACCAGCAGAAACATGTATATACTCCTTTTAGGAGGCATATTTTTTCACCTGCTATTGGGCATATACTCATTGATGATGAGGACTTGCTGTAAACCTGGGGCATATGCTGCTGATGCAGAGGCAGACATATCTCGGGATGTGTATGGCTCCGTATATCAGTGTAAAAATACTACTAATCTATGTTCTATTTTTAAAAAAGAATTTACTCCCATTTTGCCAACAACTTTGCATCAGTGTGTCTTAGGGGTTTATGTACTAACAATGGGTTTAAAAACGTGGAGATGTTGCCTATTACTACCAATCAGATTCTAGCTGTCATTTTGTACAATGTACTAAATAAATGATAACTAAAATCTGATTGGTTGCTATAGGCAACATCTCCACTTTTTCAAACCCGCAGTTTAATAAATATACTCTGTTGTGTTTACTGTCAGTAAGGTATGTAATTTAACTACAATACCTCAAGTAAAAAATATCTATGTAAAATAATAATAGTCTTGTGAAGGGGGATGCATACGACACCAATAGACTGGCATAGTGAATCCACAGCGACTACGGCCCAGGACTCCATTTTTACTAAAATTGGACGTTCCTGGCAGTATTTTTTTAATATTGACTAAGTTCTCTGACCCATTTTTGGTTTGTTTTTTTTTTAGCTCTGAATGCTAAGCTCACTTCTCACAAAATGTTCTAGTTGTGTGTGGTGTCTAAGGTAACACTCATTGACTGTGGCTTACTCTGTGTCTCATGCAATGGTGTTGTTTGTATTCTTTATTAAATCTGCCAATAATATAGCTAATGTTCAGTATCTTTTTTCTTACTTGCATATATCGACATACAACACACCCTCATATGTAAGCCCCGTTTTTAAATGTTTCAATACTTTATAAATAATTTATCAGAATAACCAATGCCCAGAAAGTAAGTAGTACATCAAGAATAAGCATTGAAGTAACTGTGTTTTCCCTTTCAGGTTTGTTTAAATTGAAGATTGTCAAGTGTAATCATAGTCTGTTTTTGAGGACAATTTTTGCTAAACAAAAGGCGGAAATACTGAAATTCAGAAGTCTAGTATTATCTCTATTTTTGGGCTGCAGGTATGTGAGTCAATTAGAGTGGGAGTTTATTGTGTCCAGCAAGAAAACTGCATAGCAGATTCTTTCCATATTGGGTGTCATGAGAGGAGTATACATGCTATGTTATATAAGCCAAGGGTGTGGGGAAAGCGGTAACATCTATTCTTTATGAATTGGCAACTTTTGAACAAACCATCAGCTCTCCATGGCAAGCTGGGAAAGTACTAGTTATTAAAGAAATGTTTTCAAGTACAATTAGTGATTAGTACTTAGATCCAAATAAATATACCCTGGTCCAATCAGTTGTCTTCAGAGGTCACATTATTAATTGAATAAAGAATGTGTTGTGTTACAATTAATATTAAAATAAATACACTGGTCTCAAAGTGGTCGCACTGTTGGTTAGAGCTTCATCATGAACAGCAAAGAACACTCAATGCAAATCCAACAAAATATTCTTGAAAGCACTAAACTAGGGAAAGGATATAAGAAGGCATTTACTTTCTATTGAAGCACTGTTAAGTCTGTCATAAAAATATAGAGAACATGACACAATTTTGAATTTGTCATCCTCCAGAGAAAAGAGCATTTGTTAGGAGAACCACCTAGTGACCTATGACAACTGGGACAGTTACAGTCTTCTGTGGCAAAGATGGGAAAAGATGCCCACGACACAACAATAGCCTGACAGTTCACAACCAAATCTGGGATTATGGGATGGTGGAAAATAGAAAGCCATAATTAAAAAAACTCACATAAAATCCTGCCTAGAGTTTGCCTCAATGCATATGGGAAACACAAATACCAAGTGGAGAAAGACTATATGGTGTGATGACACCAAGATTGATTTTTGGCTTCAACTCTAGGAGCTATGTTTGGCGTAACCTTGTAACTGTGCTTCATCCTAGGTCAACTATCCTAACTGTAAAGCATGGTGTATAGAGCATAATGCTATGGGAGATGGTTTTCTGCTTCAGGGACTGGACAACTTATCAGAATAGAATTAAAATGGACTGGGCAATATATATGTGAAATAAATATAGATAATAAACCTGCTGCAGTCTGTAAGATACAAAGGATTCGGGAGTAGATTTATTTTAACAGACCTGGGGGTAAATGTATTAAAGTGCGGATTTTGCAAGTCGCTGATATCCGGCGACTTTGCAGGGGAAATTTAAAACAGCAATGGCTTTAAAGGCAAAATTTCTCTTTAAAGCCATTGCCATTTTAAATTTTCCCTGCAAAGTCGCCGAATATTGGTGACTTGTAAAATCCACTCTTTAATACTATCCACTGGTGTCAGAGAAGGAATCCAGTTGTCAGTGAGGAAGCAAGAAACTCAAAGTCAGTACACAGGGTTCAAGAAAAGACTTAGGGCTAGATTTACTAAGCTGCGGGTTTGAAAAAGTGGGGATGTTGCCTATAGCAACCAATCAGATTCTAGCTTTCATTTATTTAGTGCTTTCTACAAAATGACAGCTAGAATCTGATTGGTTGCTATGGGCAACATCCCCACTTTTTCAAACCCGCAGCTTAGTAAATCTAGCCCCTAGTCAAAGACAAGTCAGGTCAGTACACAGATAGCATAAGTAGATGTAACTACACAAGATCACATGTACAACACAATAATCAATCAAGAGAAAAAAGAAGCTGCTGGGTTTATTTAGTTCAGAGCTCTCTTTGATTATCTGAGTAATGATGAGTAATTAGAAATCCCTCAAGATCTGCGGTTCAAAGAATGAACCACTCTGGCAGACCGCAACATAGAATCCAGAGCTTGAGGCCCTGGCAGGATCATTTCTGGAAATGTATATTCTAGAAGGACAAATGAGTACAAAAAAATGTCCTGGAGTGACCCAGATAAAGTCCAGACTTTAACCCAATCAAGAAATTTGTGGAATGATTTTAAAAAAAAGTATCATGTACCAGTGGTCTCCATCCAACATGGTGAAGCTCAAACAATATTACAGGGAACAATGGGTGGAATTTTTAGCGCACAGATGTGCAAAGCTGGTAGCCTTACCTACATAGGCCACAGCTGTAATTACAACTAAAACCTTTAGATTATTTTTGTTTTGTTTGGTATGAAAGAGGATTTTGTGCTGATCAGTTGTAAGAATTCCCAAATTAATCCATTTTGATTCCACGATTGCAGAAAAAAAAGTAAACGTAGAGAGGGACGTGGATATTTTTATAGCCTCTAAGGGCTAGATTTACTAAACTGCAGGTCTGAAAAAGTGGAGATGTTGCCTTTAGCAACCAATCAGATTCTAGCTTTCATTTGTTTAGTACATTCTACAAAATGACAGCTAGAATCTGATTGGTTGCTATAGGCAACATCTCCACTTTTTCAAACCCGCAGTTTAGTAAATATACCCTTAAGTCTTTCATAATTATCCTATGTAGTGCAGACAGGTAGCATACTTTGCATGAATTCGTTTTACGCATGCCGAGAAATTATGAAACCCATAGGCACCTATGCAGACTTATGCGTGTCAGACACTAACGCCCACCTACGCCTGGAGAGCCAAGACAGCGGGAGGAAGGGGCGTTCTGATCAAATACAGTAAATGCATTTTTAAGCAAATGAGGCTTCATAGACATGTATTAACGCCTGTTAGGAGGTGTTTATTTTGCACCTGCTACAGGGCAGATACAAATACTCACTGATGATGGTGGCGTGCCATGATCCAGGCACATGCTGCAGAAGCAGAGGCCAGACGCAACTTGAGTTCTGCAGATGGGCGGAAATACTCTCATTTCCGTGCTCTTATTAAGAAGTAGTGATACATTTCTTCTTTGGTATCTCAGTTGAGCTTCTATTTCTGTTCCTATTTAGCACAGTATGTACATTTATACGGGTTGATAAGGGTTGTATGTTGAAGCATACAGAACGAGGATCTGGAATATCGACAAGCAACAAGTGGGCAGATTCAGGGATACTTTCAAAAAGTTTATTTTTAATATAGCCAAGAAAGAATTAGCTATATGTTTTAACATACATAATTTAAAGTACACTATTAGACAAAGTACTGTAACTGTGAATCCATCTGTCAATAGGGAGATTATTTGATGCTGATTATCCAAGTTTTATTTACCAGTAATCTGTGTGGGTTAGTGCGTGGTAGTCTATTTGTATGTATTAACACTGAACTTTATCTGAGGTGAAACTGTAAAGTCATATTTTACTGCAAGCAGTGTATGTGGTGTTATAATATATATTCTCATTCAGAGTAATATGTTCTGATATTCCTCAGGCTAGCAAAAGAAGTCATGATCCATGAAATCTTGAAATGTGAAATCTTATGCAACACAGAGATCTCCTGACCTTCAGTTCATTACATCCTGATCTCTGTGTGATGCCAAATTGCCATTGGGCGAATCTCCCACAAGATGTTGGTGCTGTTCCTGAACAGTAATTGAGACTCTGACTCACTCTGTTTAATTTGATGTACAGAAGCAGTGCCTGTCAGCCTGGATCTGACCTTTCAAGATGTCCTTGTTTTCTAACCTGCTACAAGATGTTTAATAAGGTGTCTGTCTTAATCCTTTGTCACAGAACCTGTCCAGGTCTAAAGAATTCAGTGTCATTTTAACTGAGAAACAAGGTTTCCTAAGTTAAAGAAACATGTTTAATAGTCTGTTCCATTAAACACCCACATTATAATGATAGACAGACAGACAGACAGACTGATAGATGTGGATGGGTATTCACCTCCACCCATACGTTTACATATACCTTTTAACTACCTCTCTTCCACAAATAAACTACTATATTGCCATATTTTTTGTTGGTTCAGAGGGTGTGGGAAGTACAGCAAAATGTACTTAAAATTCTTTAAAAGATACACCAACTTTAGCATTTGGTGTCCTACCAGTATATTGCATACCTCTCAACTGTTTTGACATAGGCAGGACAGTCCCGATTTGAGGGGGGCTGTCCCTTCATCCAACAATATACAGTACAGTCTCATCAGAGATCTGAAGGTAACCACACGTTAAACAGGTAACCTGTTTCCCAAGTGTGAAGTGATGTCATTTTTTAGTTTATTTTTACCTTAAGTCACCATAGTTAAGAAAGTCCTAAAATATGATCTTTTGATGGTACCTTCAAACAGGTTTGCATCTAGGCTAAAAATATTACTTGGTGTCAATGCTATTTTCATTATTTTTCTCCAGAAACGGCTGTAAACACAGGCAGTTGCTTTCTAATGCAGACAACCTTTATCACATTCTTACACACACACACACACACACACTGTATCATAAAACAGTATGCATGGTTTAATTAGTTCTTTATAGGGTTTTTGTTTATACAAAATCTCCTATGGATTACATTAGATGAAGACAGAAAGTAAGGACTGTAGATTTCCTGGACAGAACAGATCAGTCAGTACTTAGACTTTGCTGAACAAAGAAAATATTTTTGCTGTTATCAAATATAGTCCCCCAGTCCTGCTTTTACCAGCCTGGAGGCTAGTTATTACGATAACGGGGGGACTGTACACTTTTTGTCCCCCTGATTTTGATAGTAGCAGCCTAGGCTGACAGCACTAGAGTTGGTTAAGTCGTTTTTTTGGTTGTGCACCCTGTTTTTTTTTTTTTTTTAAAAAAAAGCTTCCTTATTTTTTCACTACAATGAGTATCATGTCCGTGCAGCTTGGATCTTGCACCAGGGGATAAGCTCCTGCAACAGATACATCGCCATACTGTATCTGCTTCCTCTCAATATAACACATAGGAGTGTGAACAAGACTTACTTTGCTAGGTTTGCCAACTATCTACCTTGTTCCACCTCACTAAGTGCGGAGAGGCGTAAGTTGGAGACTTACGCCCCACTCTACATAAGGCGCATTGCTTGAATAATTTTTCATGTGTTAGAATGAGTGATATACACGCTTAGATGATTTTTCACTTACAGCACGCACATTATGATTGTGGATTGGTGCTACCACTGGGTGAACCTAGACGGTCACGAAGGACGCCAGGGGCACCTAAAAAACTGAATAACGTCACTCATTGTGTTTTTATTGTCAAATCAGTCTGCATATGCCCAGAACATAGGCGCATGGCTTATATGCCCACACAGCTTTGCATGATTCTGCCAATTACTCCTGCCTACCCCTTGGGGGCATTCTAGCGTAAGCCAAGTACAGTAACTTTGCACAATTGCAAACAGATGCAGATTGGGACACAGACAGATATACACCTGAGAATCTATGTATTATTTCTGGGTTGTCAGGGGCAGGTGAAAATAGCAGATGATGAATACCTTTAGCACTAGTGAACTGCTTGTGATTGGCTCTTTGCAATTACATCTCTGATTGGTGCTTTCTTTGTTGATCAGGCATATATTATTCTTTTGTATGTGTGTTTAAGCGAAGCTTTTGTTTTTTTATACACGTGACAGGGAGTTATTTTTGTTGTATTAGAAGGATTTATTTTTAAAAGTTGTATTGATGCCCAAATAGTGAATGTATTTGTTGCACATAAAGCAAGTGGATAAAAACATGAACGCAAGTGGGACATAAGTGTCTGTAATGTGTGCCCGGCGTAAATCGGGCACATATGCTACTGGTTCACACCTGCATGGTTCTTAAGATGTGTACAGATTAACAGATAGGCATAAATATGCCATATGTACATTCAGTTTTTTTTATCATACATTAAGCCCATTTTGTGGCCAGCTCTGCATCAGGCCCAATTAATTCTTCTTCTGCTGCAGGTTAGCAGCAAGAACTTTAAATACTTTTCTTTTCAAACACCTGCCAGATTATTGTATCCACATATTTATTTGTAGCTTCAGAGTAATAACATCAAGTAGGGTACATCTGGCATTTTTTGTCTTGATTGCTTGTGCTCCTCTTGTCTGAGTGTACGAGTGGATTAATGCTTTACAAGACCATTCAGTATATGAAAATCCTAACTCTTGTGTGCATTTACTTAGTAAAATTGAATTCAGGCATTCCCCTAGGGTAACCTAATTCCCCGATTTCTTCGCAGCTGGATAAGATTACAAATACCAGCTCTGAAAGCTGGATGGTACCTATGGGGAGCAGTGTGACCATTTCTGCTCTAGTTTGCATTTTTATGATGTCTGCATTAAAAAGAAGCACGTGCAGTAATTATTATAAAATGTAGCCATGATGCCAGCCGTGTGAAATGTCTCTTTAAAGTGTTAAAGCCTGGCTCCCACATTTGTGTCACACAGTTCTGCCAGGCAGCTCCTTGATAAATTCTCTGCTTTTTTTTCAACGTGAATTGTACTTAACTCCCTCCTGCGTCTTTTAACGAGAGGAGATGCCACGTGAGGGGAGGAGGAGGGGAGCGCTGTGCGTTCATTCAGCCATATATGGGACGGAGTTGAGCGGCCGCATCTCTTGTGTCTCAGGGGATTAAGAGAAATAGGAGCCCTCCCTCCCTACTTCTCTATTCTTATTAGTGCAGAACTGGTACTAAGCAGGATGGATAGAGCTGGGTGTGACAATGTCCTCTTTCAGACGGAGATACACAACAAGCTATTGTCCCCAGGATAACAAATGTGTCACATTATATCATACACCTGACGTGTGCATTCCATGCAGCTAATTTCTACTGTAGAACTACCCTGCCCCCATTCCAGAAGAAACCAACATAGAAACACTTTGGGGTAGGAACGTTCAAGCTGTGGTTTGAAGCAGTAAAAGAGAATATGAATCCAAGTAGAAAAAAGGTTTGCAGCACTAGAGGGATAAAAAAATAATATCATTTTATTTTCTATTAGATTTTAAGTCTGGAGCTATTGTGATGTAGAGCCTTTTTTTTTCCTTTGTGGATGCCTGTAAAATGCAGAGGACTCAACTTCATTTGTACAGGTTTCCAAAAACCTTTAGTTCATTTTACTGAAGATTTAAAGCCCTGAAAGGAAAATATAACACATTAGCTGTGGATGTCACATTTATTTTCTCTATTCCACAAGGGAAGTGTCATTGCACTTGGGCATTGATACATTATTCCTCCAAGTAGCAATACAGTGGAGAACCTGCCCTTGAAATGTTTGTTTTTTTTGCGGGATGGGCCCCTGGTACAATAAGCTGTAATACAACAAGGAGCATGCTGAGACCAATCAGTAACATCATCTGTTCATGAGAATCAAAGGTAAGGAGATGACTATCTCCAAAATGGCCCATCCAACATGGCCTTGAGCATCCAAGACCCCTCTAACAGGAATGTTGTTGCCATCAGATCCATAAAAGGCTTATGTCTGATATCTTAACTTCTTTTACCTTCTGCGTCTTATTCAACTATCACCCTAAAGTAACGACACGAGACTTGAGTGTGGTAAAATTAAATGAATTAATTAACTATGGTGGAGGAGAATAAAGCAGTCAGTGCGACGCATACCAGGCAAAACCCAACTGTCCTAGCATCTCCTTAGGACTTTCCAACTGGGGCGCCAACACCCCTGGGTTCAAGTGGGGGACAACCAATCACACCCCGGGCGCACATATCTACCTGGACGGGGCACTATGTCCGGATTCTACCAAACTTGCCCATCCTCTGGGCTATACGGAAAGCAACCACAGGGCAACCCACAGGGGCGGTACCTGAACCGAGACTAAAAGCTGATTCACTCAAAGAGATGCGGGTTCAACATGCCCTAATACCGTAATGTGCGCCCAACCAACCACTGTGCGCTGATTGAACTGCGTTTTCTGGCAAATACTCCATCCATCTTCGCGGACAACTATGACCGCCCCCAGCAACTGGTACCTCTCCTGAGAGTAACCTTCCGATTCTCCATGTTCTTATGAACCCACGAAACAGGGAGGGTGGGTGGGTAATGTCCAGCGCTACAAGACTGACTAAAACTCCGCCCATCCAACTTATAGCCTCTGAACCCCTCCCCTATAACACCGGGTGGGCGTACCAAAATAGTTAACCATCATTAACACTCCAGAGAATAGCTCAGTTAAAGATACAGCAAAGCTTTTATTATCCTTCGTTCCTATTCAGATCTCAGTTCTTATTCTAAAAGTTAAGGTCGACTTGTCATGAGCGCACAGTGCAGGAAGCCATTATGGTCATTCTTTCCATGCCTCAATGATGTCACTTGTTCTTAGTGATTTGATAGGCTACATACTTGTCAATAGTGGCTCAGATCACAAAATAGCCGGCACCACTGTGTGTAAGCAACTGGTCCCATTTAAGAAAGTGAGGAGAGGCCTTTTGCACAAGGCAACATCGGTGCCTTTCATTCAATCTCGCACATCTGAGGTTTCAATATGTTGCAAATTCCAAACTTGGCATATAAAATATTTTACATGTGTCAGGATTTCCAAATACAAATTATTTTAACATCTCATAATATTCTACTTCCCATTGATGTTTTTAGTTAAGAACAAAACTTTTCATACGTTTTTTTCTACATTTGCAGCACGTTGCTCCTGCGTCTTCTCAGTGCTTTTTTAATAACTATAACCAGGTAAGATTTATCCAGTAGAAGTCACTCAGGGTGAAGGGGATATCAGGAGACAACTGCTTAATGACGCATTGAGGTTTTTTTTTACTCACCAAGAAATGAGTTTTGATCACAGATGTGTCAAACGCCCAGGCTTCATGTCACTGACAAAACTATATGGGAAACATGTAATCATGCACAATGTATTTCTGCCCTGTTTTGTATTCCTGTTGACTCTGGATCTTTTTATCTTGCCTCCACTACTACATCTAATCAAGCTCAATCTTTCTCACTGTGTTTCTCCTCTCCCCTCTCTCTTTTTATTGTCCACCTCACCCCATGTCATTTTATTTCTCCCACCCCACCACCATCGTTATTTTTCATTCCACTATCTCATTTATTTTCATGAAAGTATTGCTAATCCAGATAAACCAGATTAAAAAGAGTCTGTGTCTGTATAAACATTACGCAAGTCAATGCTGAGAAGAATCCACAGGGTCTGCGAATGTCGCTGACATTTCATTACAAAGCTGTATTATGCAGAATATTGCTCCAGTGGATTAAAGCTGAATGTTTTGTGTGTGTATGTTTGCATATGGCTGTGTGTGTCTATCCGACTATATATCACTAACCATATCTCTGTGAATCCTTTCATACCCGTGCACATAATAATGTCAGTCACCTAAGCATTCCTGCTGTTATAACAGTTTAATGGATCTGTCTGAGGTTTAACCAATAGCTGGAAAATCACTATTGTATCTCCCCAGGAGAATGAAACTGCCCTAACCAAAGGGGTACTTATGTGCACGTAGAGCACAATTTTAGATCATATTAAGGGTTATTTGTCAACCTGCAAAAATGTTGATGCACAGCGTAAATGCCTTGTTTCTTCTTTTACGTAGTCATGTACATGTTTTTGTGTGACTGCATATGTTTGTACAGTTAGAATGATGACTTAAAGTGGCAAGATGGAAAGTGAGACATTTCTGTTCCTGCAATGTTATGCACCACTGAAACTGGCCAACGCCGTGCAGATTCCATATGAGCCACAGTTTCAAATACCCCTTTGCCTGGCTCAAACCAGTGAATTAATTAGAGAGTTACAGTCTGTAAACCAGCTCTTTCCAAATCTCCCGCTGCCTGGCTGATGTGATCATTTATTCACTGACTTCAGCCGGGTAGTGGGAGATTTAAAGCGTAGCGGCACTGGGGAGTTAGTGACTCACGTATAATTAATAAGCGCTCCTATCTTTTAACATTTACTGATATATGTCGAACAGTTTACACACCTTGACAGAACTGCTATGCTTTCCATTAGGGCTGGTTTAGAGCAGGGTATATCAGTGACTTATAAATCAGAGATAGAAGAGTGCAAGTTGGAGACACATTTAACCGGTAAGGGACCCAATGTTGGGTTTCTCAGAATAATGCTCTTTTGTTTGTATTTGTAAATTAGTGCATGAAAAACAGTAAGCTAAACATATATTTGACTGTATGTGTGAAATACATATTAATATAAAGCTATTTAAAGTTATTTAAGAGAGACTTTTTGTATAAACAAAAATCATTATTTCTGCTAATTTTAGGAAGACTACGCATAATCATTTGTGCTCATGGCTGTATGTAAGATTTCATATTCTCTTCTAAGCAGCAAATCACTACATGGGGTACATTAGGGATGGGTAACCTGGCTTACCTCGAAGTCTGCATGTGGAGCCCTCCAACCTTCAAAAGGACCACACAGAATAAGGAATGAGAGCACACTGCACTACCTCCTAATCCTCCTTCTTTGGGATACCAAGTGACCTATCTGCGTTGTGCACAGGAGGTTACGTGAAATGGTGGGGTATGCGTTCTTGGTGTGGAATATTCTGACACCGAGAAGTCCTCCAAATAAAAGACGATTCTGTAAAAAAACGATGTAAAGAAAAGCAGACTTACCTGTATACCGAAGTTGCAGATGTCCGATTGGCGCAGGATGCCGACCACAAATGAGTCCGAATACTGATGTGTCCGTAAAGAGATTTTAACGTCAGCCGACTTATTTTCCTTTTAATTTAAAGTGGCAACGTCAAACCCCGCAGGTTGAGTGTTGAAATACTTATCCAAACATTGCCGCTTTAAATTAAGAGGAAAAGAAGTCGCACTGACGTTAAAATCTCTTTACGGACACCTCAGTAGTCGGACTCATTTGTGGTCGGCATCCTGCGCCAATCGGACATCTGCAACTTCGGTGTACAGGTAAGTCTGCTTTTCTTTACATCGTTTTTTTTTACAGATTCATCTTTTATTTGGAGGACTTCTCTGTGTCTTTAGGGTGGTAATCGTAAAAACGATTACCACCAGCGTGAAATTGATTGCTTTATTCTCTGCTTTCTAAGAAAGCAAAGATTAATATCAGCAGCAGCCACCCGGGCGGCCACAGGTTAAGACTCGGTTGGCCGCCTATTGCCCACCGCTGATCTAGATAGTTCAGATTAGATTTAATCATGGTACACCACCTCATGCCCTATAATCTATAATAATTGTATTGATAAATTCAAAACTAATATCGGAAAATTGGCTTGATATTGACACATATGTGGCACAATATGAGCTCTGGATGAAAGAAGTAATTTTAGATTAAAAAAAACCCACACCTTATCAATTATGTAATTCAGTGCAAGTTCATTTGTTGGGAAATTAGTGGGAAAAACTGGAGTAGAGTAATAAGTCTAAGATAAATTGGGTCATGAAGACATGTATGAATTAGAGATGTTCACTGAACCCAGTGTTTTGGTTTTGAATTTGGATCTGGATTAACTTTGTGTTTTGGTTTCGGCAAAATCCCTATTTTTTTCTAAAATGCCCATTTTGTTTCTAAAATCACATAATTTGGCTCCTATTTTGTTCCTACATTATTTTTAACCTCAATAACATTAGTTTCCAGTCATGTCCAATCAATTTTTGTCAAGTGACAAGTACACTGCCACCCCTCCTGTTTCTGTATGAGCAATGGCACTGGAGACTGGAGAGTGTCAAGAACACTGCTACCTATGTTTCTGTGTGAGCAATGACACTGGATCTCCTGGGCAAGGAGGTACTTATGAAATCCAAAACCCGCGAGATCCGACAATGCAATGATGACGTTATGCCTCGATTCAGATCCTAGGACATGTGAAAGTACCGAGCCGGGTCATGAGCTTCCTCAGATACCCTAAGTCCGGGTGGGTTCAGTTTTCAGAAAACCGAGCCCCAGCATCTCTAGTATGAATTTAGAGATACCAATGTTATCTCTTATGTTAGGAAACACTGCATACAATAGGCCATATAGTGCCCTCAAGCTATCACTAATACATTATAACGTCTCTACATGTATAACTCACTAATGCCTGAAATATAACATTTCCGCTCTGCCTTTCTCTGGTCGTTCTCTTCAGACCAGCAGACTCCAAAGCTAAATGATTTCTTTCTTTTGCCACACACAGAGGCTTGCCTACTCCAACTTGGTGCTGCCAATGGATCTGTGTCTCCAGTGACGACAATCTCCCATGCTGTCTACAGCTCACCATGCTCTGTCTGCAGCTAACCATGCTCGGTCTGCAGCTCACCATGCTCTGTCTGCGGCTCAGCATGCTCTGTCTGCAGCTCACCATGCTCTGTCTGCAGCTCACCATGCTCTGTCTGCGGCTCAGCATGCTCTGTCTGCAGCTCACCATGCTCTGTCTGCAGCTCAGCATTCTCTGTCTACAGCTCAGCATGCTCTGTCTACAGCTCAGCATGCTCTGTCTGCAGCTCACCCATGCTCTGTCTGCGGCTCACCATGCTCTGTCTGCAGCTCACCATGCTCTGTCTGCAGCTCAGCATTCTCTGTCTACAGCTCAGCATGCTCTGTCTACAGCTCAGCATGCTCTGTCTACAGCTCAGCATGCTCTGTCTGCAGCTCACCCATGCTCTGTCTGCGGCTCAGCCCACTCAGGCCATCTGTTGCCCACCACTAGGTTAGATTTATCAAACTTTCCAAAAAGGGAAATTGAAGATGTTGGCCTTAGCAATCAATAAGATTCTAGCTATCATTTTGTAGAATGTAGTAGACAAACAAAAGCTAGAATATGATTGGTGGCTATGGGAACCACTGTCACTTTTGCTTTGTCAAAGTTTTGATAAATCTACCCCCATCTCTTCGCCTACTCAAGCTCACTGTCTGTATGTACCAATGAAGAAAGAGGATTCTTTCAACATGGGACACCTAGGCCACCCTATGCTGACATATATTTCAAGAAGCTGATTTGATAACAATTTCTTTTAATTCCTTCAAGTTTTTAGCAGGTCTGAATACGAAATGGAATTTAGCATTTGGCGCAATTGCTGATTGCTTTGAAGAAAAGCATTGGTGGATCTGTGAATCTCAGCAGATGGGGTTTACTATATTACTGCAGCACACTGAACCAAATGTAAATTTAATGCAGGGAAGAAATAAGTACTGAGATTTTTTTGAGAAAAGCAAATTAGCAGCCTAGATATATTGTAAGATGAATGCATCATTTCCCTTGTCATATGTTGCGTGGGCATTAGCCAGCATGACACTAAGTGACATTTTTGGCTCGCTACTCTCATTTCTCTGTGCATCTGGGGTCAAGCACAATATGCCACAAAGTTTAAAAGAGGGATTTGAAATGTATCTAACTTCCCTCTGTGAAGTTGCTGCAAATATTTGACTGAACACGCTGCCCAGATGGTTGTTGTTGATGCCTAATTATGTGCGCATAAAATATTAGCCAGGAATGCTTGATTGTCTCCCAAAGCTTCACAAGGATGAAAGAGAGAATCTTCCTGCGCATACGATCACTAAACGTGATAATTTGCTACAAGACATCGTGCTGGAATTTAGTCAGATTGTGCTTTTAATTGTGTCCCCCACCCTTGCCTGTCTGTCTGCTGCACATCCTACAGCCTCCGAATTATTCCCTCAGCAACCAGAACTATAAATATCAGTCGGATACAAACAAAATAAAAAACAGCACTGGAAGACTGAACTGTGACCTTTTAAATGATTCAGAGATAAAATACAAAGGTGAAGCATACATATTGGATAGTGGACAGCGGTGGCCACTAACAAGTCAGGTCTTACATTTATTTCTGATATAGTGTTACTTCTCCATGCTAGAATCTCATAGCGAGGTATCAAAGGCTTTTATAAATGTGAAAGAATGTTGAGGTATTGAATATAGGAGGAGATATTCTAATAAATTTCAAAGGGTGAAATTTATTACAATATTTAAATAAATCCCAACCCGCCAGCTCGCTGCCTAGGAGTAATCCTTGACTCACAACTATCCTTTGTTCCCCACATTGACTCTATATCTAAATCATGTTACATACATTTAAAAAACATTTCCAGAATACGCACATATCTCACACTGCAAAAATCTTAATTCATGCACTTATCATCTCCCACATCGACTATTGCAATTCCCTCCTTACTGGTTTTCCCAAAATCAGACTCAAACCAACCCTACAATCTATTTTGCACGCAGCGGCTAGATTGATTTTCCTTGCAAACTGTTCTTCCTTTGCTGAGCCACTCTGTCAGTCTCTACATTGGTTCCCTGTTTTTCAACAAATCCAATATAAAATTCTTCTACTAACATACAAGACCATCAGGAGAATTGCACCAACTTACATCTCCTCACTTGTCTCAAAATATCTCCCACCTCGACACCTCTGTTCTGCACAAGATTTGCATCTCTCTTCTACTCTCATCACAGTCTCCCATTCCCGGTTACGGCTGCACCCACTTTGTGGAATTCCCTCCCTCGCACAGTAAGACTTTCCTCTAGTCTTCAAACCTTCAAGCGTTCTCTGAAAACCCACCTCTTCAGACAAGCTTATGATATTCCTCAATCACCATCTTAATCTCCCTAGGTTATCTTTATTACCACCGTCTACACAGCTAACACAAGACAACAACCCTCTGACCAACATTGCTGTGTGACTTAACATACAGTACACTAAATACTTTGTAACCTTTGCATTCTAGCTGAACCAATGTGCAATATGATGTAGCACGTGCCCTTATAGATCAAACTCCCATTGTCCCATAGATTGTAAGCGTGCAAGCAGGGCCCTCTTACCTCTCTGTCTGTATGTATTACCCAGTGTTGTTTTATTAATGTTTGTTCCCAATTGCAAAGTGCTACGGAATTTGCTGACACTATATAAATAAATGTTGATCATGTTGATGAAGGGTGGAGGTTACAGGTGGCGAAACTTGTTTCAGAGTGGTTTCTTAACTGGTTTTGAAAGTTTTTATATAGATTTTAATTGAAAAAAAATAAATTTGAGCAAGGCAAACAGGTTCTAACTTAAATGGCAAAATGTTATAATTTTAACAGTTTTCTACCTGAACTGCGAAATCGAACACAGTAATATTTGCTTTTTCAAATAAAAACGAAACATTAAAAATACTATAACGTGTAGTAAAATAAGTTCAAATGCCTACATTTTATAGTTCTATATTTATTTTGTTTCTTGTCTCTTACTGCGAGCTTCAAAATGTAAACTTTGTTGTTGCATTTGAACCCAAATCCAACTGGCCCAAAAATCATAATTGTACCACAAATGGTCGTCAAGACCCTTGAACTGTCCACAGTAATACAAATATAAAACAGATATGAATAATTCAGGCATCTCTAGTAGATACTGTGCATATCTAGAGGTGTTTATGGAGTCCACAAAGCATTTTTAGGCATGGCCACTGGCCACATTTTGACATGTCACAAATCGATGCTACGATGTTCAATGAGATGCCTTTTGCTGCATTTGGGAATAATTTATAGGTAAACAAACATTAATTTGTGGTGTCATGCTGACAGCATTATTTTAGGTCTATGTTATACCTCCCACATAATCATATTCTCTGAAATATAAATCATCTAAATTTGTCAGAAATGGTGGTACATAACGCAGTAGCACTAAGGAATGTCATCTTTATCAAAAACAAGGTTGTATTGAGTATCTAGCGGCTACAGTTTCTGCTCAATTTCCGTATCCACTGACCTCAACTGTTGATTGATGCTGTCATCTCTGCTCCCTACCTCGCCTAATCAGACTATCAGCCCTCAAATCTTTAAATGCTCTTTTTAAAACCTACCTTTTTTAGAGCTCACTCTACTCCCCCTATACTACTCACAATGGTACACTTTCAATATCATCATTTGCTATTCATATAGCACCACTAATTCCACAGCGCTGTAAAGAGAGGAAAACTCCCTCACATTTCTAAATTCCCTTACATACACACCCACATAGACTAGGGTCAATTTTAATAGCAACCAATTAACCTACCAGTGTGTTTTTGGAGTGTGGGATGAAACCAGAGTACTCGGAGGTAACCCACACGTACATGGGGAGAACATACAAACCCCACTCAGATAAGGCCATGGTCAGGAATCAAACTCACGACCCCAGTGATGTGAGGCAGAAGCGCTAACCACTAAGTCACCATTTCACAATTGTCCCCATCTCTAATCTGAGCCACACTCACTCCTCTTGCGTAAGCTTTGCACTTTCCCCTTGGACCGTAAGCTGTCTCATGAGAAATAAGCAAACTGAACATTTTTTTTCCAGTTTACCAAATCTTCCATCTGCCGCCCTAACACTGGCAGTGGCCATGCAGTTTAGAAACTGGTGCAATGTCTGAAGGTTATGTAAGTAGAAAGTATTTCTGAAACCGTTTTTACATGGTATTTTTCCAGTAATCCTGAAAAGGAAAATTTTACTTTATGAAAAATTAGCATATGACCTAGAATCAGTCCTTTTGTCCAGAGACTATAATTGCTTGCATTGCAGTTTGTGCTGTAGCCCTCCAAATTATTATTTTCATTATTATTATTATTATTATTTCTAAACTATGTCTACATAAGTCATGTGTGCCATTTCTTCTCCACTTGGAGACAAATCCATTGTGGTGACTGAGTGTTACTGACAGAAAAACAGGCAGAAATAGGGATTCCATTTATTTGCAAAGCTTCTTATTGCTGCTGTGAGGCCTCCCGACAAATAGCAGTAAATAAATGTATATCTGTGTTCTTCCTTAATAGACATCATTAATCAGGCAGCATGTTGTGAAAATCAGAACTAGAATCTACAGCTGTATCATTTCATATGAGGTTTATTCTGCTCATAGTGCATTTATTAAAGTCTTTTAAGACTCATCTGTGAACACAAAGCTGCCGTTTAACTTCAATATATGCGCAGCCATCTCTCTGTGGGTAAGGGACATCCCCATTGTCACCTCCTTATTGACAAAGCCCGACAAATATTTTTGATCAATAACTGTCAGCAGCAGAGCGCTCCGGCTCTGTTCACCTGTCATGAAGAACTATCTACTGGGCCAGGATTGGTGAGAAGCAAGAGATCGATGGCAGGATTACAGCAGTGTCTGTATGGAGTGAGTGTCTTATACACTGAGCTCCAACATCAGCTGTCAGAGGGACAACTACATCTGCATGTTAACCTTGTGTTTCCCACACTGATTCTAGCTAGGATTCCTCCCTGAAATGAAAATAGCTTTTCATACTTGAGTTGGTTAAATCATTTCACTGCTGAGTCACTGCCTCTCTTGGTGCTCTAGTGTGGCTGATGATGTCTGTCTTGATTCATAACATTTATCACGACCTTGTAACCTCCAATTATACATCTCTTTCTAGCCAATGCAATGCCGTCCACTAGAATAATTTTAATGAAAAAGCAGTGAGGAAGGACCTGTGCACCAGTCTTTATTCTTTTATTCTGGGTGAGTTTTAAAAAGTATCACACAACTATTTTAAATGTTCAAAGTTTGTGGTTTGAGGTTCATCATTAGGAACCACCAACATGTATTACATTTAACTAGAATGTGTATGTGCACTGGCTCTAACATGGTCAGTTAAACTTTCTGGAGTTTAACTTTTTTTATTTTTGCGCAAATAATTGGAAAAAATCCGTCAAACTTTAGAATTTTAGAACTGATTCATTGAATTGGTTCCAGAATTGATATGCGGCCAATTCAAATATCTCTAATCCTCAACATCTACGGGGCTACAGGTTGCCAGAGCCTAGTCCAAACCATACAGTTTTAATATTACTCCTTCATCAATTAAAAACAAAATGTCAATTACATATATAATGGTTGTGCAGGTAACCCAGTGCCTGGAGTCTGACATCCCCAACTCCCATTGCAGCCACTCACATGACAAGATGTAGAGAGCCAGCCCCATATTTGTCACATATTCAAAATTATTTGTAAACACAATTGAAATTTGTATCAGTGCGATACAGAAAACAAATTCACACTCATAGGTGTGTAGATACCATTAGATCCACACAGACTCTGTTTAGAGGTCAAACTGGGGTGCAGTCACTGCAGCTTGAACAGTTCTTAAAAAAACCCATTAAATATATCCATAGAGAATGGGGTGTCACAGATAATTTTCAAAATTTGACTGGCTAGAAAATGAACTTGTTGCATTCATGGTCCATCAAGTGTTCAGGAAATTGTCAGTGGGTATTGACATCACATTCGCTGTTTAGAGCATTGTTGTTCTGAGCGTGTTATCCTGTTTATTGCTTGATTCCTGATTATTGATCTGGCTTGTTCCTAGCTTGGTGATACTTGGATCCTGTACTGCGCTGACAGATTGGTTTTGAGCTTTGGCTTTTCCTGACTATTTCTTTGCTCACTGATTCTGTTTGGTTTATTTACATCCTACTGAAAGCGCTGCCAACAGGAATTCAGGGCCCGGTACAACAATTTCATGACCCCCCCCCCCCCCCCCTTATAGTTGAGCATGCCAAAAAATGTTGCGCCCAGCAGTGACACAAAATTTGGTGTGCCTGTGGTCATACTATTGGGGTGTGGCTATGCATCATTGGGGCATGGCTAGCAGGTGAAAAGTGCTAGGCCACCCCCCTACACACAAAAACTTGCATTGTTGTGTACACCACTGACACAAGGATGCAGTGCCTGCTTACCGAAGCGTGACATATGTGCCAGCACTCCTGACTTTCAGGACATCTAGCACCATAGTGTAGTATATAAAGAATGAAGTGTGTACATAAACAGTTCACAGTCTTGGCCTGCCCCTTACATTGGGCAGAGCACTCAACAAAAATTGGCATTGTCCCACTAGAATCACAACATTTCACACACTCTCCTACTCTCTCCTACATGTTCTTCTGACTTTCACCACCTGTGGCTTCTGCTTTCTTTAGTTGCGGCTTCTCTAGATCCTGGAATGTTGGGGGCCCTATTTGGAAAAAAATGGGTACATTTAGAAAATTACAACCAGTCCCGGGGGTAAATGTATCAATATGCGGCTTCTTCAACACCCGCGTGTTCAGCCTCTTCCGCGATTAAATTTCAAGCGGCGCTGCATTGTAAAGGGAAGTTAACCCTTTACAATGCAGCGCTGCTTGAAATTTAATCGCGGAAGAGGCTGAACACGCGGGTGTTGAAGAAGCCGCATATTGATACATTTACACCCCGATGTTAAATCGATAGCACCGAGTAATAATTAGCTCCAACATTAAAATAATAGTATTCACATTCAATAAATAAACCTATTTCCCTCCCTGCAAACAGCCCCAGCAATACCTATTTCCCGCAACCATCCCTGCCATTAAATAATTCATAGTCACATTTAATAAATAGACCTCATTCTACCCAAACTCACCCCCACATTCAATAGCCCCCAAACCACCCCATCTTAAATTAATAGTCCCCACTAATAAATTGCTTCACCATCACCCTTCAAACAAAATAGCACCCATTAATTAGCCACCACCTACCTCACACACACTACATTGCAACAAGCCTCCTGTGCCATCACACACACATTACTGTGCCCCTTCATCACAACTACACTGTGCCCCCTTATGATCACACTGCCCCTCCATGCTGCTTTCCTCCCTTCTATATCACACTGTGCCTCTCCCCCTTCTTTATCACACTGTGCCTCCTCCCCCCCTTCTGTATCACACTGTTCTTCTCCCCGCCTTCTTTATCACACTGTGCCTCTCTCTCCCCCATTCTTTATCACACTGTGCCTCTCTCTCCCCCCCTTCATCACTCTGTGCCTCTCCCCATCTTCTTTATCACTCTGTACCTCTCTCTCCCCTCCCTTCTTTATCACTCTGTGCCTCTCTCCCCCACTTCATTATCACTCTGTGCCTCTCTCCCCTCCTTCTTTATCACTCTGTGCCTCTCCCCCCCTCTTCTTTATCACTCTGTGCCTCTCTCATCCCCTTCTTTATCACTATGTGCCTCTCTCTCCCCCATTCTTTATCACACTGTGCCTCTCTCTCCCCCCCTTCATCACTCTGTGCCTCTCCCCATCTTCTTTATCACTCTGTGCCTCTCTCCCCTCCCTTCTTTATCACTCTGTGCCTCTCTCCCCCACTTCATTATCACTCTGTGCCTCTCTCCCCTCCTTCTTTATCACTCTGTGCCTCTCCCCCCCTCTTCTTTATCACTCTGTGCCTCTCTCATCCCCTTCTTTATCACTATGTGCCTCTCTCTCCCCCCCTTCATCACTCTGTGCCTCTCTGTCCCCCTCTTCTTTATCACTCTGTGCCTCTCTCCCCCCCTTCTTTATCACACTGTCCCTTTCTGCTTTCCTCTCCTTGCCTCTCTGTTCCTTTACTTACCTTTAGTTAGCTTCTTTCTTCCCTTCTGTCTTCTCTTCTCTTCTTTCTTCTTGCTTGGTTCTCTTTGCAGCGCTCCTTGCTGAATGTCGGGCATGAATTAATGACGTCACGCCCAACATTCAGTGTGAACGGAGCAGAGAGGAGAGGAGGGACGCCGTTGCCGTGATCACATGAGTATGTAACTTTTTTCTTTTAACTGTCCAGCTCCTCCACCAAGAACGGGTCCCCCCACCCCCCTGCGTGAAAAAAAAAGTAAAAAATTGCAATAAAAAAAATGTAAAAAATAAATAAATAAATTCAGCAGTGAGTTCCTGGGCCAGGCCCTCTGGCAAGGCCGGGCCCTGGTAAATTGTACCTGTCCCCCCCCCTCTCGCAGCTCTGCTTACCGACCTCGGCTTGTCTGTTAATTCTACATCCACAGATACATACCTGTAGTACTCTGCACACCAAGCTAAGGGCAAGTTCGGTGGACTGTGACCTGGTTACTACACACTGCCATATCCATCCTGCTTTGCGAAAGGCTGTGATGAAAACTGGTACTAACATAGATTTCTGGCTGTGTCATTCTTAGCTGGTGTTGTAAAAATTTGTAAATGCTTTATTAGATTTATAATAATGATTTAGTCTAGTATATAATATGTTTGGGCATTACTTTCAGCGCTTTCAGATTATGGTGTGTGTTTAGCAGGTGTATGTAATAAGGAAATCATGTTATAGACAAATAACATATCGTGACAGTAAAATATAATGTGGAGGTGCCAAACACACTTACACATTACACATTGTAGAACGTATAGGGAACTCTTGAGGCATGATGTAGTTGGGAGGAATGGAGTAAACAACTTTCAAAATGGACATAAAGGCAACACTAGTACAACTAGTACAACTCTATGTAAGACAAGAAAATACATAAATATAACATTTGAAATAAAGAATTATGTTTATATTTGTGTGTGGGTTAAATGAACAGTACATTGGGAGGAAAAAAATAAAATGAATGACCGGGAATAAAAAAATGTGATCGTGGGTAGCGTGATGATCCAATTGTATGTAACACTTAGGGGTATATTTACTAAACTGCGGGTTTGAAAAAGTGGAGATGTTGCCAATAGCAACCAATCAGATTATAGCTGTAATTTTGCAGAATGTACTAAATAAATGATAGCTAGAATCTGATTGGATGCTATAGGCAACATCTCCACTTTTTCAAACCCGCAGTTTAGTAAATATACCCCTTGCTATCCTTGTGCATTTAATTAACTGCAAGAAAAGTGGTGATGATCACACAAAGCATCTGAGATGGGCTTTTGGGGTTGGAACTTCTTGATATTTGGGACCCAAAATATGGTGTTCTGCTCTTCTACATTCTGAATGACCATTGCTTTTTTTGTTTGTTTTGGTTTTTAAACTTAAAATTGTAAGACAAAAAGGAAACTCCAGTGCTGAGCTTCACCTAATTAAATATGAGTGCAAGCTGCTGTAAATAAGGATAATGCCAAGTCCAATACACAAAATAGTAAGTAATAAAAGCGAACAGGGTTAATCACACAATGCGGGTGTATGTAAATAGTTATGTGGCAATATAACATGTATTTTATAGCTATGGCAGAAAACAAATTAAACATATAATCACAAAAAAACAGCTCATATAAAACACAGTTAATGAAAACACCTGAGCAGAAAATTATTCATAAAGGAAAGCAAGTAAGAAAGTAAGAAAGTAAGGCAAAAAAAGGAGTAAGTTTGCTCCTGGACAAACCATATTACAATGCAAGGGGTGAAAATTAGTTTATTATTTTGCACACACGTTAAATATTGGCTGTTTTTTCATGTAGCACACAAATACTTGATAGCTTTATGGTTACAATGAAATTTAAAGTTGATTTAAGACATGCCCTACCCCAACTATAAATCTGCCATCACATTTTAAATTTACCTCCCCCTCCAATGCAACATGGTTTTGACAAGGTGCAAAGTTACTCATTTTTTTTGCTTTACTTTCCTTAATGAATCAGGCCCAAAATTTCTAGAAACCACACTATATGCAAATGAATCCGACACATGAATAAAATAATTCAATAATTTATTTTTGCCCTTGAGTGTTGATCACATTGAAAAGAATAAAATGCTTAACGGTTACTAACTTCATTAACTTCTCTTATGCTCTTAACACTCTTCCATGAATAATTGACACCAGATATAATTGTGGTAAATTAAAGGAGTTTATCTAAGAGCCAAAAACTGTATGGTGGATGAGAAAACTGCATGCAGTACCGCAAGGCCCAAAAGCTGGATACCCAACGCAGGTCATTTACTCTCTGGATATCAAGTAACATTTTCACCTGGCCACACATATAATCCTTCACATTAACTTGGGGATCAATTATTCCTGGCATCCCAGAACCCGTATCCCCTCTGGGCTGAAAGGAGGGGAACCCACAAGCCAGCCCAGAAGGGCAGTACTTGCACCAAAATTATAGCGACTTTTCAAAGAGAAATGGGTTGAGAATGCCCCGTGCAAAAGTAATGTGCACCCACCAAGTACTGGCGGCGACTGCACGTTGTTTTACAAAACAATGTGCAAAACAAATCATCCTGGATATCTAAAAAGCACAACCATGGATAGCAGCACGAAGTGGTAAAATAATAGATGGGTACATATGAAAGCCAGCACCAGGACCTAGAAAAAACAAACAGCAGCCCCATCAGACGAGTAGGGCCCACTGACCCGAGCCAAAGATCCAGCCTCGGACTGGCCCGCCGGACAGCCGGTCAATCCACCGGTAGGCCCAGCGGGGTTGAAGCTCCGCCCCCTCCGTTGTTAGGGCGGAGCTTGATGTTGAACTTTGTTTAGATGGCGGCGGCGGTCACATCTCCTGTAACCACACTACCGCGCAGATGCAGAGAGCCCAGGCGCGGTAGTGTGTTTTTCAGCAGTTTGAGCAGGGGAGGAGGACGTCCTGATATCAACATACTGATCCAAGGTCAGTTTGGTCATCATAGGTTCATGCAACACTGGACGCAATAGACCACGCCCCCTCTGACGCTGCAGAGTTTCCCCGGGTTATCTGAAGCCCAGCCAGTTTGATCGTGGCTGGGATACAGAAGCTGGATACTGCCGTTTGATCGAGGAAACATATGGACTGAAAGATACCTTTTTAACATACAAAATGTGAGTGTTTTTAACCCCATGTTTTAACTTAATAAATAGAGAACGTAAAACACCATGAGATCTTTCTCTGTTCTCTCCCTGGTCTCCCATATGTGCACTCTGGTGAGGAGAAGAAACAGGTTTAGAGGGGAGTAAAAGTACATCGTGGTGGTGCTTTTTGAAGCAAGAGGACACATTATTCAAATACTGTATGGAATAGAAAAGGTCACATTGATGTAAGTTTACCATCTGGGACATCGGTATAGGTGGAACTAGAAGACCAACATCCTTTAATGACTTTGGGACCGTTTTCCCCTTGACTTATTCATTGACCCAATCCTTGTGTTTCTTTACCCTTCCCCCATTTGCGCCCGTCCTTTGATATTTATATTCTCTTTCATACAACACTGGCAGCATACCAGCATATATGGAATAAATGTGACAGGCTTTGGATGGGCTGTATTCTGTTCATTTTTTTGTTTTTTAAAATTTCCCTTCTCAACAAGCATTCATTGGTGAAGTACGCAACCGTAGTAGCACTGATGCTGTGTGTATGGTCTTTGACGAGTGGCATATTCTGTAAGAGTCCTTAAAAAATAATTATAACAAAGAGTCATTTTAATAATCAGACTGTGTATACAAGATCTGGCAAATGAAGGGTGCTTTTCATGTAGTCTAGTATTCCAATTGCATCCAGTTGAAAATATAATCATTCAGGGTTGTATAATATGTTGGTCTATATTGTATGTTAGTGTAGAAAGGCACATGCATAGGAGAACATAATTATATTTATATATTTTTCCTTTTGCCTATTGTGCATTCTTTTTGATGGTTGTCCTGTTTAGAATTTAGGGGTGATATAGTGAAAGTATTATAGGCATATATCAACCGTATTTAAAATGAAATTAGATGGATTTCACTGAGATTAGTTGAGAATTACAATCACTTGTTTTTTTATGAATTGACTTTTATTCCAGGACATGTCACAGCAACAACAGGTTGGTAACCATTGTACTAAAAAATTAATTGTGCAGTTTATGTCTTCTAATTGATGATGTTATTATTTGGTTTGTGTAGCCCTTGTAATGGCTTTTAATAAGCTCAATACATGATGGGCAATAACAACATATGAGGCGAGGGTTGGAGGTAACCAAATGATGCACTTATCATAAGTAACTGTCTTGGTGCATTAGGAGACGACAGGAGCTGGTACTGGAGTTTCTTCCAAACCACAAGTGTTTTATTAATGGGTCCCATGTAGTTCCCTACCAGTAGAATGGGCAGGGTCTAATGCAAAAGGTGCACATTTAAAATAGTGCTATAAGTTGTCCTCCATAGCCTGACCACACCCCCTTTACTGGCCACACCCACTCCTAAAGTTGGCCACACCCCAATATAGTGGGCCCCTATCACTGAATTCCCCCGGTGGGCCCTTCATGCCCCAGTCCGACACTGCAAAGATCCATCAATAAACAGGGAGGGATGGAGGACGTGCAACTTTCCTGGATCCTAAAGACAGAAACCTTCTCTGTTAAGGAGTTTTATAGACTTACACCTGGCACTTACCCAGTGACACTACCAGTGGGAGTATCCACATCTCCTGTATGCTCCTTAACCCTTTAGAGCAGTGGATCCCAATCTCTTTCAGTTCTAGGCACCCTTAGGGTCTTCATAATTTTTTCAAGGAACCCTAAGCCAAAATAATTGTCAAGTAGTCCCCCGCCTTGCTTACCACCGGCCCTGGCCTCGGCACTGTTGTGAGATCGTCACGGCTCCCTGGAGTGCACAGTTGGGAACCACTGCTTTAGATAGTTGCAACTAGTTATAAATACAGCATCAACTTTTAATTTCCTTAATGCTCAATTCAGCCCTCAATTCTCAATACCTTTAAGCTGCCTTAGTCTGTGAATTGTAAACCTGGGTTCCATGTATACAATTAGAATAATCCTCAGAGTATAAGTCCCTTCAATTTGGTGGTGATCCGCCATAGGAAGCTGCTTAGTGAACGTAGCAGGTTCCGATGCTGACTTTTCTTGACGCTTCTATAGAGGGATCAACTCAGTTCCAGAAGAATTGCTGCTGCTCACAGATAATTGCCAGATGAAGTCTTAAACCACAAGACAGAAGATAAGAAATCATCACATGTTATGTTTTTGCTGCCCTGTGTTTTGCTTTGCTGCTCTGTTGTCTCAGAAATCCATTCAAGATTTTGCTGAATATTAAAGTTGTTGTGTGTCTGTTCCGGATCAACCTTATTCACCTTGATTCCTGAGCTGCTAATGAGGATCCCACATTGGTGCTGATTACCAGCTCTTGCTAGACTCCTCACTGCTCATTACCTAGCAGCTGAGTAGTCAATACTTTCTACTCACAAGATTTCTTCCCAGCTGCTTATTGGCCAGGATCTATATAAATACACTCATTGCCATTAATGCCATGCTGGCATTAGGTTACCTAAGGTAGTTCCTGGATCTTTATCCTGTATAGATTAGTATAACTTCTGCTGCTGGATTTCTGTGTTTGACCTTTGGTTTGTTTACTGGATCATGATGTTGGATCTCTGCCTGCCCTTGAACTCTTGGCCTGTTTATTGACTGTGTGTAATGATTGTCTTGTTGTCTGAGCACAGAGATCCCTGGGGAGATGGATAACGTGTTAGCCTGGTTAGCACTGACTGAACAGATGCGTGGAGTCTAACGGGTTCTCCGGTCTTCACCAAGAACCGCCGAAAGGCAGGATGGACTTTAGCGGCTAGTAAAACGCAGGTTGCGGTCCTCTGAACAGTCACTAGGCGTAACACACCGGAGAGAAATGAAAATCCGAAAGCAGGTCAGCTAACCAAGGACTGATACACTGGCGGTAGCGAGGTACAAAATCAGTATGCAGAAGGAAAGTCTAACAACAGGCAGGAATCTGGTACACAGGCAGTAGCGCAGTACAGAATCAGGGTCCGAGGAAGAGAGGTCAAAACAAGCAAGGACTGGTACACGAGGTGTTAACAGGCAGAAGCACTTCCCAAGGAGGATTCACAAGGAAATCCAAAGACAGCAGCAATACAGTATAACATTGATTCAGTCCGGGTATGGAAACCTGTTGCTCTGACACTATTAGAGTGTGAGAGTGAGCTTTATATTCACATCAGAATATGCCGCCTGCCAGCCATAATCATGTGACCGCCCAAACCAGGAAGTGCTGATCTAGCACAGAGAGACAGAGGGAATCAGAAGCACAGGAGTGTAAGCAGGGAGGTTTGTGACACTATGTGTACCTCTCCTGCCCACTGACCCGGCTTCCCAATTGACCATACTCTTTTGTGTTCTGTTTGTCTTGTTTTGTCTGCGTATTGTTCCATAGCTGCGAGTCTCTCTGACATTCCCTTACTCACAACTGTTAACATTTCTTTTCATTGTGATCATCACTCCTGGACAAGACAAACCATTGAATTATTTTATCAATGTGAGATTGATTCACATATAGCCCATTTTTATAGATTTTGTGCTCAGGTGTTTGCATTAGATGTGTTTTACTTTGAGCTGAGTTTTGTGATTATATGTTTCAAATACATGCTATATTACCACATAACTATACACACACACACACACACACACACACACACACACACACACACACACACTGAGTGATTAGCGCTGTTTGCTTTTATTCCCTAAACATAAACTTGTGTCTTTAAAGGTGTTTTCCACCTTTTTATATATTTGTTAAATCCACACCATTCCCAATTATATTATTTTAGTGGGTGCCCCTCCCATAGGAGCAGGAGAACTGAGATAAGGCAGCTGAAAATGAAAACTGGCTGCTCATTGAAGGAGTGAGTGCAGAAGCCGGTCTTTTTTCTCTATACATAATGGTGTCCATGGGATAGAATGACTCATCTGTTATCTAAATACTCTATACATTATTTTCTGTGCACATAAAACCACAGAACCAGAATAAAAGCTGCCTTATATAAAATGCTCACATGCACATGAAAGTTGACATACCTTGGCAGAACATAATATTTTTGACACTATATTTTGCATTTGCTAAATAACTGAGTGAAAGCTATTCTCTTACTATCCATTTCAGGCTTATTCAAAATACTTCAAGGCAGTTTGTTTTATTGCATATAAAATAAATCTTCACTCACAGTTACAAGTTTTTTTTAATGTAAGACAATGGAAGGTTGAGGATTAATGAAGTAAACACTTTTTTTTTAAAAAAAAGCAAAAAAGAACCCAGAGATAGGCGCCAATTCAATTTGGCACATCTATGAGTGACATTGCTATATAATCCTTAAGTGGTACATTTAGAGGAACATTGCAGCAACATAAGTATTATTCTTCTACTCTATCACAACCAGAAAAAGAACTTTTCGCAACTGTTATTTCCGCATTACAAGTAAGGGTACAGGGCAAACGCAAAAAGACCTATTAAATAATTTTGAGTGAAATTGATTATTATTGCCTGAATCTGCATAATTTTGGTGGTGAAAAATTCAGAGACAGCGAGATTCAATCATGAATTGTGGCGTTGGCTGTTTTGGGGGGTTCACAAAGAAGAATTTATATTCCAATGAAAAACAAAAAGAGAAGTTTTTATTTAGAATAAAGTGGTGTACAAGAGCTTGGAGAGTGTTAGTTAGAATTATTTTTGCTATTGTGGAACCACGTTGGTTGGAAGGGCAAGCTGGTGCTTGAGGTTCAACAAACTTCAACGTGGCCTTCTAGTCAGTGGATATATAGTGGATATATAGTTCCACAATAGCTGGCAGCAGTTCCTTAATAGTTGAGGCAAAAACAGCTGAGGGATAAAAGCTGATGCCAAGCCCTGCACTTTTCATTTGAGTTCCAGCGAGGAGGCAATTCCACTGAATTTGGTAAAAGATGGGGCAGATTCAATTAGCTGTGATGTCCCTCCTTTTATAGTTACAATGGTAGAAATCTCTGCTAATTTTTCTTCGCACCTCTAGGGGGCGCAAGAAAAAAGAGCGGAAATTTCAATCAAAGGCTCCGCTGCAAGTGCTTCCAGAATGCTCGCGAGACACTTCACGGCTAACTGAATCCCATCCCCCAAGTGTGATAAGTGGAACATTTGGTGGGAGATGACACACTATTTTATAAAGCATCAGAAGTTACCTCTTTCGCATCAGATTAAATTGGCCCCTTTGGAGCAGATTCAATTGACCACGTTATTCTTGAGAGTAAAGCAGCCTGCCCAGTATTAATACGGTAATTTTAACCTGGATTTCTGCTCCCTGAACAAAAATCAGTGTTGAAATTACCATACTAATGGTAATAATCCGTACTATTATTGTAGTAACGGTAATAGAGTGCGGGGTGCATTACACTCGAGAGTAACATGGTCAATTGAATCTGCCCCATAGAATCCCAAACATATTGGATTTTTTTATTTTTTTAAAGTTCTAGAAGGATGATGTAACTCAATTACAGTGCACTTGGATTTACTGGAGAAGATTACTAGTGCTTTACCGTAAAGGGGTTACAAATTATCAGTCCATAAGGAGCAGAGTATCAAAATAATTTAGGCTTCACACTTCTTTGTTTCCTCTCATTGAATGTGTTGTGCATTTTTCACTTTTTATGTTTCCTTTTTTGCAGTCATAATCATTTTTCAAAATTAGTGCAAGTAGACTTCTATTGTTACAGCATCAATTTCAGTCTCTCTATTCAAGCAGGAATCTCACAGGTCCAAATTAATGGGCCACAGGAAGAAATGTGTATTAGTCTCAAAGCAACCGTTACACTGAATCAATCGTTAAAGTGACTGCAAATTTTCTGCCATTACATTTGCAAGCTTTGAAGAGCAGGGTCAACATATATTATGTATTACAGCACATATTGATATTTAGTCACATAACTTCCATCCGTTGTTCTGTATTGAAAGGCATTATATCATAAACAAAGGCTACTAATAATATTATACCTGGCCAGGTTTGCAAAGCACCATTCATGAATAATATCCATATTAATTTCAGAGATAAATATTTAAATTACTGTCATGGTGTTATTTCACTAGCAATGCAATTCTAATTACAACATGCATTTTCCCATTGAATTGGTGAACTTTTTTTAAACTATTAGTTGGGGGTTGAAATGCAACCCTTAGCCCAAATACAGAACCCATGGTTTTGTGGCATGGCAATGCACTGTATTTAGCTATATACTGTATGAAGATTTTTTTTTACAGAATGCATATACTGTACTTAGAGGGGCTTATGTAGAGTGGGATATATGTCTGCTTTTTTTTTTGCTTTAAATTTGCATCTCTGGTCTGTACTTGTATACCAAAAATGCAGATTTGGTGCATCTTATATTTGCTACTTACTAGTATTTACTACTTATGGTTGGAGAGACGAACGTTGAATGGAAGGGGTCAGCATGTGTAGGCGAAGTACAGTAATGGTGTGTTCACATAATATACACCTGTCTGTTGGCATAGCTGCTGTGGGTGCTGGAGGACTTGTGCAACAGGGTGCATTAATGAGGAGAACAATCAGCAGCATTAACTAGCCACTTCTGATTGGCTGATTGCGTCTCTACACCTCCTACTGATAGTACTTCATTCATTAGTGTGGCTGCTATATTATATGAAGTTGTGACAGGCTATTTGCATTACTTGATTAATAATTCAATTTGGGCTGCAGCAGGGAAAAAGATTAAAGAGGAAACCAACAGATGTTTGTATTTAATTGAATATAATTTGTACTTGCATTTTTGTCCCGCCTTTTTTTTCTGTATTTAAATATATTTTACATGGTAAATGCATATTTTGCATTTAACAACACTGCCCAGACACTATTCTCTCTTTTATTTTTGACACTTCAGTATTTTATTGGGCCTGGTTAATCATGGAACCCTAAATTAATGTAATGGGCCTGATTCATTAAGAAAAGTAAGGCAAGAAAAGGAGTAAGTTTTCTTCTAGACAAACCATGTTACAATGCAAAGGGTGAACATTAGTTTATTATTTTGCACATAAGTTAGATACTGGCTGTTTTTTCATATAGCTCACAAATCCTTGATAGATAAATTTTTGCACTGAACTTTAAAGTTGATGTAGGGCATGATCTACCCCAAATATAAATCTGTCATAAATCTGTCCCCACATTTTAAATTTACCTCCCCCTCCAATGCAACATGGTTTTGCCAAGGTGCAGAGTTACTCCTTTTTATTGGGTTGCTTTCCTTAATGAATCAGGCCCTATGTGCGTTTTTTAAAAAAATGTACGTAAATCTGGCATATGTACGTCTGTATTCATGGTTGAGCATATGCAATCAATACGTTCCTTGATGAATACAGAAGTAACTCACTTATGTGATGTAAAATCGAACACACTATTCAATGCATTTGTCTTTGTTTCTCAATGTGATTTATGAGCAAAGGCACCATAGTGCACTACATACCAATCGACAAGGGGTTTCAATGTATGTAAAAAAAGCATAAATACTTCTTTAATATAAATAGTTGAATAAAAAAATGAGGCCCTTTGTATGCCTTTTTGTAGATAACACAAAGATATGCTATAGGGTAGACACGACAAATGATTGATGATCTAGGTAGACTATAGAAATGGTCAAGAGAGTGGCAACTACAGTTTAACGCCAAGAAATGCTAAATAATAGACTTGGGTCTCAAAAACACAAACGCTACATATAGTATAGATGGCACTTTAATGAAATCTACTGACATGGAAAGGGATCTAGGAGTCACTATTTCAGGTGACTTAAAGGCAGGTAAGCAATGTAACAAAGCAATGAGGAAGACAAGTCAGATCCTTGGTTGCGTAGGGAGAGGAATCAGTTGCAGAAAGAAAGAAGTAATAATGCCACTGTACAGGTCATTGGTACGGCCTCATCTAGAATAGTGTGTCCTGTTCTGAAGGCCATATCTCCAGAAGGATATAAATACAATAGAGACTGTACAAAGAAGGCAACTAAAATGGTGCATGGCCTATAGCACAAAGCTTACCCGGAAAGACTAAAAGATCTTAATATGTGTAGCTTGGACCAGAGAAGAGAAAATGGAATATGATAGAATTTTTCAAATACATCATCATCATCATTTATTTATATAGCACCACTAATTCCGCAGCACTGTACAGAGAACTCACTCACATCAGTCCCTGTCCCATTGGGGCTTACAGTCTAAATTCCCTAACACACACACACACACACACAGACACAGGTCAATTTGTTAGTAGCCAATTAACCTACCAGTATGTTTTTGGAGTGTGGGAGGAAACCGGAGCACCCGGAGGAAACCCACACAAACACGTGGAGAACATAAAAAACTCCTCACAGATAAGGCCATGGTTGGGACTTGAACTTATGACCCCAGTGTTGTAAGGCAGAAGTAGTAATCACTAAGCCACCATGCTGAGCTTTAACAAAGTACATGAGGGAAACATTCTACAAAGGATGAGAAGTATTAGAACAGGAGGACATGCACTGAAACTGGAAGGAATAGGTTCTGAGGAAATGTGAAGAAAAACTACTTCACAGAAAGGGAAGTGGGTAAGTGGAATAGCCTCTCATCAGAGGTGGTAGAGGCTAATACAGTAGAGCAATTTAAACATGCATTCGATAAACATAAGGACATCCTTACAAAGAACTAAGGATCAAATAGGGTTGTAAGTTACCATAGGTCAAAAAATGGGCAGACTAGATTGGCCAAGTGGTTCTTATCTGCCATCAAATTTTATGTTTTATGTTTCCTCCAATACCATTATGATATGTCAATGCATCATGATGCACTTTACATGATTTTGTTGTGATATTTGTATTCTGTACTTTAAATATATTGTGCATTGTTTATTATTACCCATACTTTGAACATAACATTGGCGTTCAACGCCCCTTCCCTCCCCATTCTGTCATTCAAGTCTTAAGCCATAGCTGCCATAAATATCCATTGCATTCGAAGATGAATTTCATGGCCTTGCAATCTCTGGCATATAGTTTGGTGCTGGGCATGCCAGACCATTTTTATGCAATATAGCGGCATTTGCGTTCGCTGATGAATCAGGCCCATTGTGTACAAATAGGATCATGTGAATTTCGCATTTACTACAAACATTTCTGCGCTTTTCCTACACTATCGTGGGGTATAAACCTGTTATGCTGAGTGGAGAAGTCAAAGTTGGAATCATCCCCTAGAAAAATCATGCACTTCCCAGGGATATGCTGGGTGAGTAATGGTGGTGCTTTTATGTACAATCATAGTGGATTTTGCATATGATTTAAGACACTTACAATATCCTACTTGTTACAGGATTTGTGAAATACTGGCTGATGAGCTTCTGTTGAACTGCTGTCTCCTCTTGAAGTAGCGTCTTAGACAAGTAGTAGTGACAGGGATTGACTGCAGTCCATGCTTTAGATTTTGTCCTCTTGTCCTTGTGCATTAATTGATACTGTCAGAATCTCGACTCCTGGCTTTATTATCAGGTGCTGAAGGTAGTATTTTTTCCCCCTGACTGAGTCTGATCCATGTGTCAGGAGGATGGTTGAGGAATGAACCTGAGAGATGTTGAGGGATAGGTGATTGGCAACGCTTGCATATCATTATCCCGACTCCCAGTCATTCACAGCAGGAACAGGATACTCCCCTCCCAAAATAGCACAAGAAGAGAAGTGACTAGGCGAGTATAAAAATAATTTGTTGTTAACCCTTAATACATCACAGACATGGAACGCCATTTTTAAGCCACAGGCCATATATGGATAACAAGGTTTGCTATCATCCACTGTATTCAACTTCTATACCATATAATACATGTTCTTTATGACCTATAATTTACCCCTTCTGTTACAAATAAAAATATAAAAAAAAAAATATATACAGCAAAATGTATAGGCTTATATAAGTAAGGAGAAGAGACTATAAAGCAGACTTGGGCAACCTGTTCAATGGAACTACAAGTCTCAGCATGCAATAGAACGCTATGCTGGGATTTATAGTGCCATGACGAATGGAGATCTACAGGTTGCCTACCTCGGACATAAAGATTTCTTTATTTTAACAGAAATAGTTGGAGTGCAAATGCTCAACTAGATCTCCTGAATTTAACTGTAATCTGAAAGTGTAATGCACCAGGAATGTTGTTTGTCAATTTTCATGGTCATCTAATAACAAAGACATATTTTCAGAGACAGGTGACCATAATACCATTGTTCTGTATTTTCTTTAAGTATTGTGTCTCTAACTCCCAGTATCAGGCAGCAGGATGAAAAACCTATCCCAGGAATAACCAGCAATGCGAAAAGTCTCTGACAAATGTAATATTGGAAGACAATGGGCATCCTTTCTGGGTGGAGGAAGAAACATACTTCTGAGAAAGAAAACACATATTTGTAAGAAAGACACACATCCATATCCGGACATGATAGTGAGATTCCATATATCCATATCTGACCTACAAGACACAAATCATTATCTTGTAGAGAGTGCAGAAGGCTGTAAATAGAAATGGATAGGTATATATCTACACATCATAGTGTGACACACGGATATTCTTTTGACAACCTCAAAGAGAGACAGTTAGATTACATCCAAACAGAAATAGATGTATGCTCCTGATGATGTGTGTATGTTGAAACATATGTTGGAACTGGGGACTTTCTTTTATCATGATGCTCCTGTTATTATTTTTTGCCAGTTTTTGTTCTCTCCACATCTACTATTTGTAGATATTTCAACTTGTTCTATAACCTACATGAACTATATATGACTTGATAGTCATTAGTATTTATTTGTGGTGCATCGCCAATTGTAATTATTAGCTCTAATTTTGTGAGACTTATATACTATTATTATGATAACTGAATTATGTGTGGAAGTAATTATTATGCTAATTTAGCACTAGCATTTTTTCTCGGTTTTGGATGACATTCCTTTGCAATTACCACTCCTACATTGTGTGTGCAATTATCGTGCTTCATGGCACTGTCCTTATATGCCATTTTATGTCATTTATTAAATATTGGGCATGACAAGCCAGTTATTGTTTTTAAACTTGTATTAGTCCACTTTTAAAAGCTGACTTTATATATTTTTGGATAATCAATAAAATAATGTATTCTTTATTACTTTTGGGTTGTTTTTTTTTTTTGTTTAAGTATTTCATATAGTTATAGCTTCAGCTCTGTAGAGAGGGATACATAAACAGCTGGAATGGGCCAAATACCGAAATTAGTATTTTAGTATTAACCACCTGTAAATGTGTCTTTTTAAATTAGACGAAAATGGAGAAATGTCACAAGAGCTAAATGTCTTTAACAATGGTTTTCATACACTGGTATTGTTCATGAATACTTTTCCTACATTAGCAGCATTAACAGATGTACAGATCTGTTAATGTATAGATCTCAGATACATGAAATGTCCAAAATCGATCTTAGATTCTTTATGACAGAGAAATGTGTGGTCACTAACACACATGATGAATTGTTCTTAACAAACACAAGAGTCATATATCCTTCTCAGGCACAGATTCATGGTGACAGCCATGAAACATACTAACAGACATCTATATTTGTATCTATTAGTAAAACAAAGAAAGAAGCGTATATAAACCTATAACTGTATGTTGAAGAAAATTACCTTCAACCTATATATATAGTGGCAAAGAGGCCTATTTGCCACATCTTTCCTGCATAGGGAGAGATGAGGTTATACCACCTGCACACACACAGGTGGTATATTGAAGTAATTAGACTAAAGGGAGGAGACTAATCCTGAATTGTGCACTTGTTAGGGGTGACTGCTGCTGAACTAGTTGGCCAATTATGAGAGAGCTGAACTATGTGTATTTAGCGTTAGGATCACCAGGAGGTGTAAGCAAAAGATATTGCTTGCTGGTGTCATCCTGACAAGAAGGGTTCCCATTTATTGTGATACAAACAATAAATGTACAATTGATTTACAACAAGAAGTTGTCCATGTTGCTGATGTGTGCAGGGTGTTCTTGCAACAAGTGGTGCCAAGGTGCCGAAAGTGCTGTAAGAAGGGTACTTTTGTTACAAGTGGTGTCAGAAGTGGGATCGCCAAGGACAGCCAACGCACAGCTGTCCACCCAACCTCCAGATGCAAAAGGCGGTGAGTGGAAAAAATTAACTGCCAATGTCACACAACAAACTGTGTATTAAGCTGTCAGTTACAGAGAAGATTGCTGAGAAAGCAAATATTTTTTCTATGGAGAGAAATACATGAGCAATGTTGTTTTGCAAAAGGAATCAAAAGCTTTAAAAATTGCTGGACATTGTAGTGTCACACCTTGTTTGTTTTCTGACCTGTGAGTTGAGTGTGGTCCTCAGAAGTCTGCTGTTTACCTGTGTGTGCAGGATTAAGCACCTGTTTGTCCTTTTAATTACCTTTGGAAAGTGCTGGATATGTGTAAAGTTTGATGTTTAAAAACTGCAAATAGAAACAAAAAATTTTGCTGCCAGCATAAATATTAAATTTTCATATTCCAGCCAAGATGGGCAAGAAAAAGCCTGGTGTTACCTGGGTCAGACTATGTGGCCAGCAAACAATACGATTGTTTGGAATATTATGTAGGCATGGTAAAGTATGATTGCATGGAGAGGACTTGTGGAGAAGAAATCTCCTGGCTGGAGAAAGAGTTGAGGGACTCAAAGCAACATTGTGCTGAAAAGGTGAAGATCCAAGAAGCTTTTTTTGAGACCCTGAGAAGGGAATTGCAAGAGTTGTTTGAGGCAAAAGAAAGAGCCATAGAATCTCTTAAAGACATAGCACCAGAGAAAAACAAAGAGATTGCTGCGCTAAAAGAAGAGCTTGTCAGCTTGTGCTGTGAGGTCACTCTCAGCACTGTTCAGCCCTAGATCACTCCCAGCACTGATCAGCCTGAGGTCACTCCCAGCACTGTTCAGCCCAAGATCACTCCTAGCCCTGTTCAGCCTGTGGTACCACATTGCGCTGACCGGTCCATGGAACCTCATAGCGCTGACCGTTCAGGGATGCTTTGTGGTGTTGCTATTGCTCAAGGTCCAGCTGTGAAGTTGTGGAATAGATGGTGTTTCAGGTGTGAACAGCTGGGACACCTTAAAGTCGAGTGTAACAAACCCCATAAACAGGATTGGAAAGAGGTATGCTGTCAGTGGGTCCGACTGGACATGCCGGCAACTGAAACACTGGTCGGAAGCCCAGTCTCAACAGATCTGCCAGGGAACTCACAGCATGTGGATCTCGGTCGTGAGGACTTGCTATTCCAGAATGCTGTCCTGGGTAACACGGTATAACTGCCACAAAGTGTCACCATTTTGGCAAGCCTGGACAGACTAAATTGGCAGTGGCTGGTGGCACCTCTGATGTGCCTGTCTCACCTACTGGTGAGAGGATAGACTGGTCAAAGGAACCAGAGTTCTTTAGTGTGATGAACTTGGAAGAAGATCAGAGCAATGATGGGACTTTACAGCATGCGTTTAAAATAGTTAATAATGTTGATGCTTTTGTGGGACCTGTCAACTCGGCAGGCTGTATGCCAATGTATGTTTTGAAAGAAAATGTTTTGTTTTGTATTGCTATTGTGAAGGGGAGGAGAGTAGAACAGTTAGTGGTTCCAAGAGTTCATGTACCGCTAGTGTTGGAGGCTGTACACACACACACACACACACACACACACAGGTGGGTGTCGGACACTTAGGAGAAGGGAGAACAAGGGAACATGTCCAGCACAGGTTTTATTGGCCTGGGGTCTACTTAGCCATTAAGAGGTTCTGTAAGGATTGTGCGGTGTGGCAGAAAACCTACCCCAATGTCCCAGCACAGCCACAAGTGGAAAGGGCTTATAAACATCCTTTTAGAAACGTAAGCGGCCGTGAGTGGAAACAGAGAGGACAGCCTCTTTAGGAACAGTATTCTCATTGTAAAACAAGATGAAGTCCCCGTTAGGGTATTTATAGGCATGGTTGAGAGGACTCTTGAAGTAATAAAAGCATCTCTCTTTCATAGAGATGTGATGTCCGTGTTACCAAGGTTGGCGTCGCTACGGGGAAAGGTTTGTGGCAAAGAGGCCTCTTTGCCACACCTTTCTTGCATAGGGACAGGTGAGGTCCCGGGGGTATCTTCAGAGAAGGGTTGGATACGGGATTAAATCCTTGCAGAGTCAGACTCATAGCCTGCACACACACACACACACACACACACACACACACCTGGTAAGTCTCCAAAGGGAGGAAACTTGTGTATTTAATCCTGAATTGTGCACTTGTTAGGGGGTGAGTGATGCTGAACTAGTTGGCCAGTTATGAGAGATCTGAACTATGTTTAGTTAGTGTCATTAGTAAGCAAAGGGTATTGCTTGCTGGTGTCATCCTGACAAGAAGTGTTACCATTTATTGAGATGCAAACAATAAATCTACTTTTGATTTACAACAAGAAGTTATCTGCGTTGCTGATGTCTGCAACAAGTGGTGTCAAAAGTGCTAAAAGAAGGGCGCTTTTGTTACTATATATATATATATATATATATATATATATGCTGTTACGGATCTGAAGCAGAGGACCTTGGAACTAACCATGATTGGCTCTGGCAGACCAAGAGGTGTGGAGTCTAACGGATTCACCGGTATTCACCAAGAATCGCCGGAAGGCAGGATGGACTTTGCCGCCTCTATTCAGAGAGGTTCTTGGCATGGCCTTTATGAGCAAGGCCCAAATCATCGCCTCATCCAGCATCTCTGTATGGCAACAGAGAATCACATCACAGCAAAATGGAAAAGAGATTTAGTGAATACAGTTAGAGACAGAATCACTACTAGTATCATTAATGAGAGAGTGGTTGCTGTTTTGAGGATAATTTGGGCTTTGATAAAATTTGGCAACCGTGGGCTAATTATGTTGCTCAAAGCTTTTCATGTAATAATGATAATTGATAGTAGTCTGAAGATACATTTGTTAATTGATTGTTTGCTTTCAGTACTGCTGTAATGAGGTAATTTTATTCTCCTGCAACATTTATTGTTCTATGTGGATTTTGGAACCTCTTCAATTCTGAGAGGACATTAAGGGGTATATTTACTAAAGTGCACGTTGGAAAAAGTGGAGATTTTGCCTATAGCAACCAATCAGATTCTAGTTATCATTTGTTTAGTAAATGCTACTAAATGACAGCTAGAATCTGATTGGTTGCTATAGGCAACATCTCCACTTTCTCAATACTGCTGTTTAGTAAATATACCCTTAAGACCCTTAAGACTGCAATTATTTATATGGGTTAATTTTGTGAGTTTTAATATTTTCATAACATTACTTGAGGTGTACCTAAAAAATGTGCCATATATATGCATAGAAGAAATAGCTGTGTGTGTGCAGGGAACTCCTCTATAAATGTGCTCTCTCCTCCCTTTTATCTCATCCAAAAAATCCCATCTCAGAAAATGAAAACTACTTCACTACAAACCTGTAAAAGTGTTGTGATATCCCTTTTCCACCCAATCTTCCAGTCTGGTGATGTACACTATTGTAGCCAGTCAATGCTGCCATCTTGTCCCACAATTCCAAGCACTTAACTTAAAGATAGGCACATTTGACAAAAGTAGGCATGAAATATCACAAAAAAAGCTGCACCTTTAGGGCTCCATTTATCAGCACCGTGGACAAAGATGGAGTGTGTCATGCAAATCAGCATCAAGTGAAAACTATATAAGCAATGTAGAATAAAGGTTGTTTATGGAAGGGCAAAAGCTCCATATTGTTCAGCTAGTAAATTCATAGGTGCTCGTCTGCATCCTGGTTTTTATTGGAATGGCCCCAGGAAGCTAAACCTGCACCTTCTATTGCAGACCCGACTGGTAAACTGTAAAAACATCACTTCAAAGTCCAGCCTACTACCACTTAGGACAGTGATCTACAACAGGCATCCCTATTGTCACATGTGCCCTTCCAGCAGAGCTGTAACTTAGAATTCTAGCGCCCGGGGCGAGAAACACAAATGCCGCCCCCCTAGCCCTCAATTTTGACCAAATTAACCTAATAAGTTATGGCCCTGCCTTCTAGCCTTCACCTGTAGCCCCCAGCTCCTTCATGCTTTATTACCAGAATTGTTTATTACAGCTTATATAACTTTCTTCTACATTAAAATGCCCATAGATACGTTATTACAGATAGGTGTATATTTATTTATTAAATGTGTTGTTTTAAGTTATTACTGATATTAACAGTAAGGTGCGGCCCTATTGAAGGTTAGAGGGCCGTCTATGTGGCCCCTGAAGCTCTTTCATTAATTTCAAACTTTCAGTTTTTCTCTTACAACACTGCTCAGTTTATCCTCATTTACTATATGTGTAAGATTGTGAGACTTAGAAAACATTGGTGCTGTCTTTACAACATGTGATACTTTTGTTTGTCTGATTATTTTTTTGACATTGGTTGCAGTGTGCCTAGGTAAGTAAAAAGGCATCCAATAGAAAGTACAGGACAAAACCTTTTGCGAGGAAACGTGAAGCAGCCACCCGCAAAGTAGATAATGCCCCCCTTCTCCACTGAGTTAGATGATCTAATTGGATGTGAGTATAGAAGTAAACACATTTATGCCCGGAGCCTGTACTTATCAGGTGTATTTATGAAAATATACATGTCAAACACCATTAAACAGTATTTGCATTATGATTTTACACTTTACAAATACATTTTATCCATATCAGCAACAAATATAAACAGGTATTTAGAATACATGTGCTTCCCACTGCTGTATCCTACACTGGGCATAACTCACCGTGGAATGAAAATAGCGATATATAATAAACATTTCAAAATACTGACATGAGATAGAACCACCCATGGGAAGACACATCCTATGGTTAACAAAGCTTCTACATCAGCATTTGGCTTTATGTTCCTATGCTTGGTAATGGCACTTGCACCTAGTATCTGCCACTCGGTTGACTCTGACCTGGAGGAACTACTGTTATCCTATATGCTGATGACTGAACTCCCTTTGCAATACCTAGAAGTGGCAGACTGGGGTACCTGCCAAACACTCATAGTACCTGAGTCCTCAGGTACATCAAAGAAACGGAACTCTTACTCCTCAAAGCTGTGCTCTGCAGTCAGAGCCCCCTACCTGAGAGTCATCTCTAATGCTGGTCTTCTGATCTGTTACAGCAGGAGATGACCCCCTGTAACCTGCCAGATGCTCATACTGCACCATCACAACTGACATCGCACTCTTCACCATAGAAGCAGATGCATCACAGCCAGCACTTGATCAACCAAAATGCTCATGAGGCTGCAGCCTAGAGCATTTTTTTCTATAATTTGTTTTTTTTGGGGGGGGGGGGGGGCACCGAATTTGCCCACCTTTTTTTTTTTTTTGTGTGCCTGGTAGCTCGAGGAAGGTGGGGGTCTGTACAATCCAGGCCTGAATTGTCGTCAATGAGAGGAAATAAGCAAGCCTGTACCTGCCAATGGAGATAGAGGGGGTTGACAGGACCAATGCACAGACCTCAAAGTCTGCACATAAGCCAACTGCTTTAACAAACCAGGTGCTTTACTTGCTAGCTGTGGGCCAAGGTGCTCCTTTCAATCAGTTCAGCCAACCAAATCCCTGAATCATCAGCTCTCTCCCTAACATGGTCAAGATGCTGTTCCCTGTCAGCAATGATTGCTAACTAACCTTACACAAACCATAAAGCAACTGCTTGTTCATGTGCCAACTACAGTACCCTAACTAAATAACCTAGCCACATGCTCTTCCTAACCTCTATACTAGCTAACTTCTGCACCCTAGGTATCCCTGAGTTCTTCCTACTCCTGTAACTAACTTATATCTTTTGTCTAGCAAAAGACTGAGTAGGGACAGGCTAGGCTGGGGAGGGGGGTGCATATGCCCCCCAAGCCGGTGCCATAATGGGCTAACTTGGACTGGGTCACCAGCATTTTTTTCCATTAAAATGTTCTGAATAGGCTGCTAAAATTTTCCAGCCCTTCCCTGAGACTGAGGCGCCTTTACTAGATTGTCCAGTGTTCTACAATATTTAAAAATAATTGATTTACTAACTATTATTTATTTATAACTATTCATTTACCACTTTGCATATTCCCCCAAACAGCTGCAACACTAGGATACACATTTCCTCTTTTATCACTCTCTGTTCATTTTCAGTAAACATTGCAAAGTAACCGATCATGCTAAATAGAACACTAGAAAACAAATATATAGTTCTGTAAAAATTTACAGTGCCAAATGGGACACAAAGGATCTTTCCACAGTTCCAAACACACAAGGGGAAAAAACACCCAAACACATACAACGGAAAATCCATATGGCCAAATACACACACACATACAGTAAAGGAAATCCACACTACCAAACAAATGAACAAATCCTCACTAGTAAATGCACATGCTACGGGCAACTCAAAATACTACCCCGCAAATTACAAGAACATCTAAGTGTAGGGAAAGTAACACATTGTACAAAAGTATAAACATCACAAAGTGTGACCTCCTACCAATTTACTACCACAGCATTTATTAAATAAATGTTTCTGTTTTTTTCTCCTAAAATACTGAGGGGAAATAACAACTGTTTTTATTAGATGCAGCACTTTTCTGTGTTTGAAGTTTTCCCTTACATTGGGCAAAGTTAGACCAGAAATGTGCTTCTCCAGCGAAGTGCAATTGGAAGGCACAAAATGTATCCCATTAAAGTTTTAGGATGAGATCCAATCTCTACCAGATCAATGTCAAGTCAAAATGGCCTTGCATCCCTCCACACAGCAAGGATGCTAATAAAAATGTTCCCTTTCCAGCTCTTTACCTCATTTCAATAATAGTGAGTTAAATTGTTTTTATGCTAAACCCCAAAATATTGTGATTTTCTGAATAAGTTTCTGGTCTTTAATCTCCTAATTTTCTCTGGGCATATTTGTATTTCGACCTATATATCATAAGGGTTACCAGGGGAAATAGCATTGTTTGGGAGTGCAAGGATACCGCCGATATTCCTGCACTCCACCAATAGAGTAATTAAATGGTTTGCGTTTCCAGGTAGAAATAGGAATTGCCATGCAAGTGAGAGAATTCTTATTTGGTGACTTCAATCAGGCTGACATAACAAGCAGATAGTTGGTGCTGTGTGAAGGTGAAGGCAAAAAAAACAGACACAGGAGGAAGAGAGAATGACACAACAGGCAAGGCACAAGCAGAATTTAGGGGTGTTTGGGAATGACACAGATTTGGGGAAAATCAATTGTGAAGGAGTGTTAAAAATGAAACATTCCCCAAAGCTTTCTGGTGGGGCCAAGACATCCCCCAGGTCCTGGCCATTCATTTACATTTTGAGAGCTTGATTGAAAAGGAAGATATGTTAGGGGTATGAGCAGGGCCAAATTCACCCGAGGTCTAACTGGGCTAGAGACCAGGGGTCTCGGGCATCTGTGGGGGCCTGCCGGCATTCATCGGGTCGGGGGCGTAGCCGCGTCTGGCTCCGACTGTCAACTGGTCAAGGAGAATGGCAGGCGGCTAACAGCAAATGTTATGCTGTTAGCAGCCTGCTGTCACTGTAGTGCTTCCGTGGTGCGCAGTAATCTCCTTACTGAGGAGATCTCGTGACAGTGAGACTGTGAGTCATAGTCTCGCTCTCATGAGATCTCCTCAGTAAGGAGCTTACTGTGTGCCGCAGAAGCACTACAGGGAGTGATGGAAGAACGCCTGCTGCCTGCAGCCTGCAGACAGTGAAGAAATGATGGGTCAGGAATGATGAGTCAGGAGGTAAGCGTCCGGGGGGTATTGGCTCATGGGGGAGGGCCCTTACAGCTTTATATTATGCTCTATTATATATATCGGGGGAAGGGGGGTCACAGTACCCTTAGCCCGGGGGCTTCCATTCCCTTAATCCAGCCCTGGGTATGAGAGAGAAAAGTAGAGACATGGGAGAGATGGAGAGACATAGGGACAGGGCCATAACGAGGGTGGTGCGGGCGGTGCCGTCTCTCTCTCTCTCTCTCTCCCCCCCCCTTAAATTCATGCCCACTACAGTTTATGTAATTAATTGCATAAAATATTACAATACCTATTGCTATATATTTTTGACATACTTTAAGTGGTCATAAGGGCAGACAGCCGGTTGTTAATTTATTGGAATCCCACCACTGTGTGTATATGTGTGTGTGTATGTGTATATTTCAGTGAATTATTTCAATAAAGTGCTAGCCACACCCACACATTTGGTTGGCAACACCCTCTTGTCAAATGCCACTCCCACTTAGATGGGGGGTGCCGGTGCCCTGTCTCGCCCGGGGCACTAAAATGTCTAGTTACGGCACTGCATAGGGAGACATGAGGAATAGGTGGAGGGTCATAGGGTTGCAGATTTGTACACAACATTTATATCCTGGGTGATTAAGGGACACATATTAAATGTGTTTAACTTTTTCATGGCTAAATTTACTTCAATAAATTGACAGCAAACATCACTTACCTCTGAATGCTGGGCCAAAATTAATTTAAAATTGAATATTTAGAACACTCAGTGTACTGAAAGAATTTGTCCATGTGGCAAAAAGCATTAAATAATAGATATTTCATGATATAAAAATATGAATGTCAAGTCTATATTACAGAATGTATCAATCAGAGCAACTCTGTAACTGGAACATTGTGCAACACGATGGAGTCACTGTTTCCAGAAACTGGCTTAGTGGTGGCAAAAGAAACATGATGACAGGAATTATGGTGCATGAGACATTGCAGTTTTGCATTACCTCCAGCTAACAGTGTTTAGATGAACATGTGCAAGAAAGTAATTTTTTATCTCTGTATATTAAAAAATGCAGGTAACAGCCCACACTCATTCTGAGCAGGTTGATTGGTGGCTTTGTTATCCCGTACCTTCCGACATTGTCCCGGTGAAAACAGGACAACTACTGTGCTGCTGTGTAGGGTGTGTGGTCAAGCCATTTGAGCAGGACATACTCCCCAACATTTGCGGAAGTCAGGGCCAGGATGGTGGAGCCTTACTCTCAAGACGAAACTGTCCATGATACAATTCTGTGCTGATTCTAGAACTGCATAGGATTGCATTGTTTGTGTGTCAGGGACTAAGGTTTACTGATACCAGCAGGTTCAATTGTTACACCTATAATTATACTGCATTATTCCTAGGTGTGTGAAAATGTGTTTTGCACAGGAACAAAAATAATTAAATTCTAATTTGTGAAGCATGACATTTTCATTGAACTTTTAAAAGACTGCTGTATTCATGTGATTGTCTGGGAGCCACTACACCGATTTAAAACAGCAGGAGATTCTGTACTGGAGAGGGTGGCACTTGATTGGATATAAGCAGGACAATCTGTCAATTGTTTCACATCAGGAAAAAACATCTGATTTTTTTTTTATTCAGTCTATTCAGTATCTGCATGTTAATTGCTTTAAATGCAGCTATAATCTTTTCAGTCCAATGGGTGGTCTAACCAATTTAAGACTTAACTATAACTTATAAAAAGGTACTAATTTAAAATATAAAGAGCAATAATATGTAGTTGTCCATAACACTTACATAAATATATAAGCTTTCAATTCCAAGTACCATCATTCTCACAAGCAAAGAAGAAAGTGGTAGAGAGCAACCTTACATATCAAGTGTTTCCTCCACTTATCAGATCAGGGGTGGGCAAACCTGTCCTCAAGGGCCATATCCAGTTCATGTTTTTAGGATTTCTTTAATCATGTACAGCTGAGTTAATCTATTTGGCTGGGTCAGTAATTATCCCACCTGTTTCTACAGACAGAAATCCTAAAAACATGAACTGGATATGGCCCTTGAGGACAGGTTTGCCCACCCCTGTATTAGATTGTAAACTCATTTGGGCAAGGCCATCTTTACCTTCTGTTTTATGTCATTGTATGCCATTTAATTGTCCCCTCAATGTACAGAGTTGAGCGCTATGTTGGTGTATTATAACTAAAACATAATAATAATAATAATAAATAAGAAGAATAAGAATAAGAATAATAATAAATAATAACAATAATAATAATAATAATAATAATAAACAGTCCTGAAAAAAACAAACATTGTAGAGGTAGCAAACCAGAATAGAGGGAGAGAAGAAACAATTGATGTATACTAACAGGTATTTTTGGCCATAAGTGAAGCATTGTTAATATAGGGGAGGGGTGGGTGGTATCAGCTGGAGTCCTAAAAGAAGAAGGGAGCATGAATTATTTTCAGCAGTAGAACTGAAAAAGCACATGCCTCTCGAGTATCTCTCCCCTCTGTGCTCAGGAATCAATTATGGGAGAAGAGCTGTTGAGAACCAAGAATTCATCAGGATTTCTAAATGAGGGGAGAGTCATCAGCCTGCCTAACGAGGACTGCCTGCTATTTACATATCGTTAAATGACAGTCCATTTAATTAGCTAAATTACCATTGCCTGATGATTGCCAGATGCCAATAACCCGAAAAGTGGCTGTAAATGAGATTTTAAGATTTTTTTTTAAATGTACAAATAATTTCTTGTTAACAGTTTGTCGGGTTAGAAAGAAATAGATTGGGGAGGGGGGAGCTTTGTGTAGGCAGAGATGAGCTTCCTTTTGCTTACAGATTGTCCTGAAGTGCACTTGTCACGACAGAGAACTGAATGAACATTTCTTCACTGTACTGTTCAATATTTCCATTATGATGGTTCTTATGAACACCTATAGACTCACAGTTGCCTTCGGAAAGGTTATACAAATACATGTCATTTACGTATACTCTATTAAGTATTTCCTTTATTGTTCAGCAAACACAGAGTTATGATAAAAAAAAATCACCTATGAGTTCCGAGCCTGATTAAGCTTCCTAGGCAAGATATAGGTTTGGGCCTCCTTTCTCCTCCCTTGTTTGTAAAAAGCAAACACTAAAAATAGGTTAGAGTAATCTGGGCCCTAGACCGGAGCCTAGGTTGCCTAATGTGTGATCGAGCTCTGCATGAATTCTCTAGCCAGTGTAAAAGGGAATATATGGCAATCACAGAACTCATGTTGTCCATAATTAAAAACAAATGATGAGCACATCAATACTTGTGACCAAATACAATATGAAAAAGAGAAACAAAGCCTGAAAATACATTTTGATATATAGCAGTAGAGTGTGAGGTGTATTTTCGAAATTGCACCTGTTTTTATGTCTCTGCCCTATGCTGTAGTCCTCTGTGCTGGGCTCCTGAAGCCAAGCTGGCAACTTTGGTGGGGTGCACAGGACAGCACAGGATTCATCATCATCATCATCATCATCATCACCATTTATTATATAGTGTCACTAATTCCGCAGCGCTGTACACTCACTCACATCAGTCCCTGCCCCATTGGGGCTTACGTCTAAATTCCCTAATATGCACACACACAGACAGAGAGAGACTAGGGTCAATTTTGATAGCAGTCAATTAACCCACCAGTATGCTTTTGAAGTGTGGGAGGAAACCGGAGCACCCGGAGGAAACCCACGCAAACACGGGGAGAACATACAAACTCGTCACAGATAAGGCCATGTTCGGGAATTGAACTCATGACCCCAGTGCTGTGAGGCAGAAATGCTAACCACTTAGCCACTTTACCATATGTGATCGTGTCACAATTGTGTGCTAAGTGCTGCATACAGTTTAGAAGCTTTGTTGCCACTGATAGTTCTCATTAGGTTAGCTGCAGTAACCAGACTAACCATGGTTTTTAGTTTTACTAGACTACAGAAAAATTACAGAGTACACTCCCCTTCTCCCAAGCAAAATTGTGGTATTGTGAGCAGGACAGCCGATGGGTTTCCTGGGCCCTGGTGACAAAGCCGGTGCTGTGCATGCAGCCTAGGGAAGCTCACCCAGGCTACTTGTGTAGCTTTGGCAAATGCAGGTGTCATGCCTGTGACTGGGCGGACCAGTGGTAGGCTTGTCCTGGGTCTTGGACTCTGTAGTTTTTCAGATAATCACTCAACCTCTGATGGTCAGTTTTCCTGCAAAACAAAGCAACAGTCCAATTAGAGCAATTAACACAAGAGGTGCGAAAGAACTAACATTAAATGTTTTCCTGCCTCCCCCGACAGGATTGTTGATTGTAATAGAGGTGCTGAGAGGTGACTGATGGCTGGGGACTTAAGCTGGGTACAGACTACACTGTTTTCGTCCAATAATCGTCTCAAACAGCCGACATACGAAAAGTTCAAAAGTTGGGTCAGTGTGTGTAGTGACATAATGGTCGAAAGTCTGCCCAAATTGACGATTATCGCCTCATTTGGTTGGTCGTACCGTTTAATATTTTCGCTCCAATCTCGTTTCCACTGTGTAGTGTGGACAAAACCATGTTAAAATGCAAGGGGTGCAAATTAGTTTTCTGTTTTGCACATAAGTTAAATACTGACTGTTTTTTCATGTAGCACACAAATATCAACTTCAAATTTCAGTGTACAAATAAGCTATCAAGTATTTGTGTGCTACATGAAAAAACAGTCAGTATTTAAAACAGAAAACTAATTTTCACCCCTTGAATTGTAACATGGTTTTGTCCAGGAGACTTAAATAAGAAACTTCTTAATTTAAGATCCTTAATGAATCAGGCCCTACATGTAGCGCTCATGAGCTTTAAGTGAGATCCCGTATACCAGAAATCTGCTGCTTTCTATTGACATAAAACGATGTTTCCTAAAATGCAGATGCGACATGAGGTAAACAAGATCTGCTGCTGTACAAAATTGTCTGGAACATCATCCCAAATAATATTTTTTTAACTTGGACAAATTAAGAGGTCTGGCATTTGGCTGGATGGCTTCCATTTGCATTAAGAGCAGGTCTTTAAAATGGCCGAGACCTCATCACACAATATTCAGCACTATCTACGTCTCTTGTTTTGCAGTGATTTTAGATCTCAGCTGGAATTGCTTCCCGTCACTCAGTAATCACAGTTCCCATTTACCTGTCTGGGATTTCCATTACGTCTCTTGTTATCCGCATTGAAACATACATCATCTGTTCATTAAAGTATAATCTTCAAATTATACAGCCTTGGGAGAACAAGGATGCACAGCATGCAGACATTAACCAGGATCAATAACTGGTGTGGATCGAGTTTAGTGGGTGAAGGAGAAAATGTGGAGAGGGAGAGAGACATGAAGGAGGGCAGATGAAGGAAAGGTGTTGAGAGAAAAGAACACGTAAGGGTTCAAAGGTGAAATAATTTCAATGGATTACAAAGTCGAGCTTGGAAAGCAGTGCTAGATGAGATCTAGTAAAAGCAAAAGGTGAAAATAAATGCTCTTTCTATGAATCTGTGGTGGGTGGGATTATTTTTACCTATAACAGGTACCCATCGAGTGGATGAAGTCCTTACATGGTGCTAGAAACCAGAGAGCAGTTTATCAAAATTCTGGATTCCTAATTATCATGCTTTTCAGTTTGCTTATTTTAACCATTTAAAGACAACATGGAACTATCTTGCAAAGCATGTATCAAAATAATGCTTCAACGTAATGCTTTAATATAAAACAGGCTTATTTGTATTATGTTTCCATTTCAAATTTTTATATGGCAAGGTTTTCCGACTTGGTTTAAAATTGGTGGGTTGCACTGGATTTGGACATTTTCAGTTTTAGGAATAGAAGTTTATGGTTAACAGTCAGATAGAAACCAAATGGGGCCATAGACAGATTTGCAGATTTTGTGATCCCATTTTGGTCTCCATAAGCCCATGCCCCCCACACTTCAGTATACCAACAGTGGCCCATCATTGCTGAAGCCAATTAAGACTTCTTTATAATAATTTAGTCAGCAACTTCCAGCCATACTAATAAATGCAATCACAGAGAATAAATAAGTTCTTTGTCTAGAATAAGTAGAGCCACCCAACCAGGGCAGGTGAAACTCCTGGAAGGGGGCCCTAGGAGGTGCTCTTCTCCTGCCCAGAAGCAATGCCCCAACCCCTGTGTGACTAAACGAGTTTGATAACACAGTAACCAGCCTGTTTCTCATTTCTTACAAAATGTGGATTATAGCATATACTTTATATAGCCCTTGCTTTTGTTCCCCAGTTCAACAGAATACCACTGCAGAGTCTAATTACATGTGGATAAGGGAACATTGTAGCTCAATGTAAATATGTATATTGTGTATTGTATATTGATGATGTGGCAGTGAGGTTGTTATTCATTGTCCTTAAAGTGAAGTCGGGTGGGTTATGGTAAAGATCAGTTGGTGTCCAGGATACAGGTGAGGGGACAGGAGCTGCATTCATTCTCCCCCTTTTTCCTCTACAGGAAGCATGGAACAGCTGGGGACCATGTGACATCACAAAGTAGTGTAAGGGGTTAATTTTAGGAGGGGCTGACTGCTACCCTATCTTTGGAGGTTGGGGAAGCCAATTAGTATCCATTGTTCTCCATAGGACTAGGCCAGACGTGTTGTCTGCATCCCAGCAGGGAACTTCTGTGGAAGTACAGTCATCTCCACTCCCTCCCTCCAACCCCCTAATCCATGACCTACCAATATTTAAAGAGAGAGAGGGGTTTTCTGAGGGAGGGGAAAGTACTGTGAAAATTTGACCCTAGATATAAGGAGCCACTCCAGGGGGAGGTGGTGTCATTCTGGGATTTCATTTATGGAAGGTGCAAGGTCTAGTTTTGAGTTGTCCTTCTCTACCACAGTCTACATATGCAGCTGAGAGAGATCCATGGGTCATCAAGTCTGGACTGCCAGGTAACTGAAACTCCTTAAGCTAGTGGGGTAAGGGACAGATGATGTGGTAAACCTGCTTGGCATTTATTTACTGTGTGTACATAATAATCTAGTGATTGTTTTAATTACAATAAATGTTATGCGTTACTTTCTAACTGTATTTACCTGAGTGACTGAGAACCCTAGAAGGTACTGGGTAGACTTCCATGGCATAGTAAGGCACCCGTGGGTGGCCAGCCAGTGTGAAGTAGGTAGCATTGGGCCAGATAAACCCGGTATCTTCACATCCTGTTTTTTTCTTACCTTGGCAGGTGGGAGCCTAGAACCGCACTTCCAGCATCACACTGACATGGAGGCACAGCAGCCAGTAGCTTTACATGTAAGTAGCTGCTGGATGCTTCTCCTTCATGTCAGCGACTGGCACTTATTGTGGGAAAACCATAGGATCATTATATGAGCATCCTAAAAATTGGCGCCTTAGGCGATGGCCTAAGTTTGCTTATTCATAACGCTGGCCCTGAATACAACCTATATTTTTGTCAGTCTATATCTACATATCACAACCTCCAGTGGTTCTAGGTGCATAGCTAACAAAGAGAGATGGGAAAATAAATTTGGCTGATTCTGAAATTTAGTCTATGGGAAAATATCTGTTTTTGCTCTCTGTGAGAGAACAATTAGTGTCCCAGACTACTATACACTCATGTGCCCACTGCATTTGCTTGCTACATAGCTGTATAAACAGAACAGCAGTCTGCCCAGATTTATGTTTTCACAGCTGTTTTTGGAGACTTTTTTCCACTCTAACTACATAATTCTATTGTCATAATACATAACCCAGCTTCACAATGTACATCCCATGTACAGCAGTAATGACACCTCACACTGTGCTCTTTTGCAGTACAATAAAATGGTAGGTATTTTTTAAGTATTTTACAAATTATCTTTATCATCACAGTCTTATTCTTGAAAAAAAACCTATGAATTATTTACAATATCAATTGTAACATTTGTATTCATTCATATTTCTATCAGCAGCAGAGGTTCCTGTTAGTCCGATATATACTCCTTTGTTGCCAGTTGTATTTTGTGTACACTGCACATATCGTGACACTAATTAGTGTCCCTGCAGCCTCGGGGTTTGGGGCATGTTGAGTTTCACGGTAGAACAAGACATTTTGCAGAGGTACGAAGTTTCAGAGATACAATCTTCGAGTTCCGCTGATGCTTCTCCAGTTCCCATGTACAGTCCCAATGGATAATTAACAGGACTGTCAACCCTGGACTGGCAAATTTACCATCCTAGTAGTCTCAGTATCATGGACATAGGTCATTAAGACTCTTGCCCACAATGCAAATAGAGTAAAAATAAAATATAAAGACACACACCGGATTTTCAAATAAACTTTAATTGAATAAACAACTCCTCTAAAACCTTGTTTACCACTTTATTATATATTTCTGTCTTGATTCATTGTGGTCAATATGCTCAAAAAAATCTGGACATTTCCATAAAAAACATGAACCTTCTGCACACTATGAAAGACCGAAGCAAAATAATCAGCTACTTATTTATATTCCAAAATAATATCTTTCAAGATAGTTATGCTGCAAATAAAAACAATGACAAGAATCAATAAAAGTGTTATGACTGATATCTTAACCTCTTTACCTTCTTACTCTTATACCACTATAAACCTTTAGAGTAACGACACGAGGCATAAGTGTGGCAAAATTAAATGATTTATTAACTATGGTGGAGGAGAATAAAGCAGTCAGTCCGACATCGCCAGGCAAAACCCAGCTGTCCCAGCATCTCCTTAGGACTTCCCATGGGTTCAAATGGTGGACCAATCACACCCAAGGCGCACATATCTACCTGGACGGGGCACGACGTCCCAATTCCTCAGAACCCGCCCATCCTCTGGGCTAAACGTAACGCAACCACAGGGCAACCCACAGGGGCGGTACCTGAAGGGAGGCTACTAGCCGATTCACTCGAAGAGAGGTGGGTTCAACGTGCCCTAATACCGTAAATGTGCACCCAAAAACCACTGGCCGTCGACTGAACTGCGTTTTCCGGCCACGCCCGGATCCTTAAGAGCCGAGGCCCGCCACCATATCAACACCCACTGCCGCTAAAAACCTATATATATTTTGAACAAAAATCACTATGTCCTCCTCACTCAAATGCACTCCATCCTTCCTATAAAGCGAAGAGCACTGAAAACGAATCTGCGGGTGCTCAATCCGCAATCCACCTATGGAGCATACAAAACGTGCCACCACTGAGTTAATTTTCCGCCTAACTTCGTCTGCTACACGTCCATCTGGAAATGAACGCCATATCCTTCTTGGCACAATATCTGACCAGCAAATTACAAGGGAAGGCCACGAGGTGTGAACCCAAGCCAAATGTTCCTGAATGCGTAATATCAACTCCACCGACTTGCTACACCCTATGTCATTCCCTCCTAAGCGTATTACCAACATGTGGGGAACCTCTTGAGTAGCCAAATTACCTAACAGGAGCTTTCGAAACCCAGGCCATCTTAAACCTCTATGCCCTATCCACTGCACCACCATTGACCCCTTAAACAATGAAATATCCTTAGCTGCCCTGTGCAAACCAGCCAAGTGAATGTATGAGTGTCCCAGCACCCATATCCGCAGCGGGGTCCGATGGTCTGTAAGGTAGGAGAAATCCAAATGTTAGAATCAACGCACAGAACTTCTAAATATAGCTAGAAAAGGGGACTCAGAAGAGCACCATGATGTTGAAAATTTCGAAAATAGAATTAAAAGACCAGCAAAGAACATCAAAACAACCAAACAACAAAGGTAAACCAAACACACCAGAAGAACCACTACTCACAGACAAGAGAAGAAAACAGGTTTTGAGCGGAAGCACAGACGAAGGTAAAACCATAAAACCCTGTGGGAAAAAAATGGACAAATCCCTTCAGGCCCGACCTCCAAAGGCCCAAGCATCTAAAACCTGTGCCGCCACAGCAGATAATAGAGAGGTAAGAAAGAGGGTTCTTAAGTAAGTAAAGAAGGACGCTCATAAGACTTGTATACCTTGGTTTTCCACCTACCCATCACCTGAATGGGTAGGCGGAAGTAGCGGCACCGATTCTGAAGGAATGAGTACCAAACTGGGACCCATCCAGACCCATCCTTGTCAATGTCCGCTTAAACACAGTCGTAAACTGGTATCTGGTGAGGGGAGTACCATCACCATGCACCAGCCACGTGATTGCAGACACTGGTCGCATAACAGCAAACTCACCAACAATTACCACAGGGCAAACCGAGAAAACCAACTTAGGAGACAAAGTAACCCAGTGACCCCTCCCTAGCTGGTCAGACTTGGATTTCCTAACCTTGCATCAAACCGACGAAGGGGAAATAATAACATGCTGCGCCAACATTCCTGACAATGGGCGGGATTTCGAAGCAGACACCACTTCACTCACTCTAAAAGCTCCAAAGTAAAGCATGACAAACGCAGCGCGAAACAAGGCACTCTCATACGCATCACGCGCTACATCTTTAACTGCAATCAGTAATTCTGCCAACATAACATCGCTAATGGGCCGCCTCCTATCAGGTAGCGCTGGGCGCTCCCTAGCCCATCCCCTTAGTGCCCTGGAAATCAAAATACTCCTGGTGTAATCAAATTCTCCCCTAATTCTAGAGAAAAACGCTATCCCCGCCAGGGCCCCTGACATAGCTGCCTTGGACTTACCGGCTTTGAAACCCGCCCAAACATATGCTAACATCAGCTTATGACCTGAAACCTCGGACTCATGCCCCCGACTCCTGAAAAGACACCAGTCTAGCCAAGCCGCATGATACTTCTCCCTCGTAGCTGGGGCCAATGATGACTCTGCCAGGCCCTCTATTTGGCTTGACAAACTGCCAGATATAATTAGGACAAGGTGATCCCAACAGGGATGCCTGAGGGGCCAAATCTCGAAACTTCTCCCACTGCCCTCTAGATAGCGAATCAGCTAGCGTATTGTCCGCTCTCGCAACATGCTGAGCCCTAAATCCCATATCCTCCACTAAACACTTCCATACTAATCGCCGCAACAACGTAATGACCGGAGGAGACGTCGCCCTTTGCCGATTGATGGCCTGCACGACTCCCATATTGTCGCACCAGAAAACTATCTGCTTACCTACCAACCTAGGGGCCCATAGTTCCAGTGCAACAATAATTGGGAACCCCCAGTGAGTGAAATAACGCTACCACTGAAAAAAGCATCTCCTTACAAGTGTCTCCCTGACCTGGGCCCACCATCAGGAAATCGTCCAGGTAATGGGTGACACCCTGGTGACCGGTCCCGGCACATATGCACCAGTGTAAAAATGTGCTAAAACACTCAAAGAAAGAGCAGGAAACTGCGCAGCCCATTGGAAGACATTTGTTCATATAGAAACCATCGTTTAGATGGAAACCCATGAACGGGAAGGAATCAGTGTGTAACGGAAGAAGCCGAAAGGCCGACTCAATGTCGACTTTTGCCAGCAACGCCCCGGGCCCAAACGACCTCACCATCTCCAAAGCTTCCTCAAATGACTGGTACACTACCCTACAATATTTTTCCGGGATGGCATCATTCACAGATGCCCCATAGGGAAAAGATAAGTGCTGTATCAGGCGGAATTTCCCTGCAGCCTTTTTGGGAACCACCCCTACCGGTGATACCACCAGGTCCCGATAAGGGGGGGTCAAAAAAGGCCCACACAACCGCCCGAGCGCCACCTCCTTACCCACCTTCTCCGCTAAAATTTCAGGGAACAAACTGGCAGAATTCAGGTTGACCAATGCCGTAGTCTTAAGCAACCCCACAATAGGAAACCTGAAACCATGAAGAAACCCATCCCGTAAAAATTCCGCTGCCTCTTTTACTGGATAGTGGTCCAGCCATCGGCCGATGCTGTTCACATTAATTGGGGACCCGGCTTTCCGCAGCTGCGGCAGCCGATCGACCACTGTCCCCCCCACCTCCTCTACTCGGCTTGTCACAGACCCTGACGGAGTGGCCCCCTCCGCACCGCATACAAGCATGTGAGAACCTGCACGCCGCTCCGCGCGGGCACCCAGATTTGTTAAAGGGGTAATAGCGGCCCCTGGACACAAAGAGAATGCTGCTCCTGCCGCGACCCACCGGCCGCCGCCATCCTACACCCTGACTTGGGTCACCCCCCCCTTCCTGGGACACCTGTAACCAGGTCTCAACATCCCTGAAACCCAACATGAGGCAAGCATGTCCATCATATTTCTCCCGAAATGCCTCATCATATGCCAGCCACACCCCCGGGCGGGAGGAAGCATACATTTCATGGATTATGTGCATAAATTTCAACATGTCCATCCACTCAGAAGGGCGTGTCTCCAAGTAACATGCCGCAAAAAGATAAGCTCCCGAAAGCCAGTTCTTATAAGATTTATAGCTCCCCTCACCTTCGCCACCCCGAGCGAGAGCCTGAGCCACCACTTTCTTCCCCTTATCTGTCATAGCAAACATGTCAATGTACCTGCCCTTGCGGATCCTATCTCTGACCGATAACCTAACCCCTTGCAATATCCTTGTTCTCGCACAGCGCAGCATTTCACCCCCCATAAGGCGGGAACCTCTGGCCTGACCTGACTGCCTCCCGACCGCCCGGTCACCGTCTCGCGGCATAAAGTGCTTGCGCAATTTCTTAATCAGTTTCTTGGGGCAAACCCCTGACCTATAAGATCCTGTACTGGAACTATAACAATCAGACCAAACAGATTGAACATCAGGAAAATCAGACAACTCTTGCTCACCTGCAAACCCTGAACCGGCCTCCGACACCTGTGCACGACTTTCAACATCCGACCAAGCCTGGTAACGCTCCTGCCGATCCTCGGATCCGGCCGTCGGATCCACCCCATACACCCCGGCTTCTGCTGGGAAAGAGATGTTACTGCTGGAAGCTTGAGACAGAGAACCACGGGACGCTGACCTACGCCTCCTACCAACATCACTCAAACCACCTTGCCTTCTGCCGTGCCCTCGAGCCCCACCGTGTCTCTCAACCCTTACATCCCTAACCTGGGAACTGACGTAATCAAAAGACATGCGCCGCTCGTCCGAGCGACGTACCTCTGTGGCCAAGCCTACGCCAGCCCTCTGCACCTCAGACTCACTTGCCCAGGGACCGTCAATGGAGCTACTGAATCAGGACCCCTAACCCTAATTGAAGACCTGCTACTGCCCCTACTTGAAAATTCCCTGTGCCTACCCCCAGATATGCCAACACTGCCTGTATCAGGTGGGGGAACACGGGATACACGGAGGGAGGAAGAACTACTCCCCCCTCCAAGATGGCCGCCGCTGCTAAAATGGCCGCCAGGTACACTCTGCCCATCCATCTTATAACATCTACACCCCTCCCCTATGACACTGGATAAGCCTCCCCAAATAGTTAACTGTTAACACTCCAGAGTATACTCAGTTAAAGGTACAGCAAAACTTTTATTATCCTTCGTTCCTATGCAGATCTCAGTTCTTAATTCAAAATCACATTTGTAGTTTAATATCTTATGGAATCCAGTGGGGTGCAATGGAATAATTGTCTATTTTCTTGTTGCTATCTGCTCTTCTATTTTCTTGCATGTATATCAGTGTACAGCGTGCAAGGGTTGCTGATTTTAAAAAGATTCAGTATTTCATAAAAAAAAATGACCAATTCTTGCTTTCATCTTCAATGCATAGGTGACCACCAACATCACAATCATCAGCCTGGTGTCATATTTTCAATCATAAGTTGTCAAGGACAACCAGTTCTCAATTTTGAATTTTATTTAAGCCAGGATTTTGTTTGCTATATGAGATTTCTAAACCACAGAAGTAAAGCTAACATAGTGTTGCAACATTTCAATATCTCCATATTAAAAAGTGTGGAATCCAGTGATGATGATGATTGATGGTGTTAGCAGAGAACCTATGGCTTGATTATTATTTTGATGGACATTCTATAATCATCCAGTGATTGGTAAAAGCCCTGGTCATAGTCACTTGAACATATATCTGTTGAGGCATGGACCTGAATACAGATAGATTTTGATAGCAACTGCTCTGTTAGGTATCAATATTGATGTATAAAGTGTGTACAACTTTGTTTGAAATATAATACCAACAAGGTATTTGCCATCTCTGTTCTGCAAAAGCCATACCTTTCCAATCAACTCTAACCCATCGAAGCATGGACTCCACAAGACATCTGAATGTGTCTTCTGTTATCTGGCAAAAATACATTAGCAGCAGATCCTTCAAGTCCTTTAAATTGTGAGGTGGGGCCTCCATGGCTCTGACTTGTTTTTCCAGCATATCCCACAGATGTTTGATCGGATTGAGATCTGGGAAATTTGGAGGTGAACAGGGGTCAGCATGGGCGTTCTGACCTGTCTGTGGCTTTCGCAGCCACATATGCAGCAAGCTGTGATGCACTGTATGTTATGCAACCTTTTAACATAGCCAGCATTAACTTTTTCAGCAATTTGTGCTACAGTGGCTGTTCTGTGGTATTGGACCAGACAGGACTAGCTTTCGTTCCACATGTGCATCAATGAGCCTTGGGCACACATAACCCTGTTGCTGGTTCATGGATTGTCCTTCCTTGGACCTTTTTTGGCTGGTACTAACCAATGCATACCGGGAACTCCCTGCAAGACCTCTCGTTTTGGAGATGCTCTAACCCAATTGTCTAGCCATCCCAATTTGGCCCTTGATCCTTACACTTGCCCATTTTTCCTGCTTCTAATACATAAACTTCAATAAGTGACTGTTCAATTTTGCCTAATATATCCCATTGTAATGAGATAATCAATGTTATTTACTTGTCAGTGGTTTTAATGTTGTGGCTTATCAGTTTATATCATATATGTCAATTTTCCCAGAATGTCTGGGAGACTCACGAATTCCGGGTAGGTCTCCTGGAATCCTGGGAGAGCTGGCGGTCCCCGCATCTTCCCACTTCACTAAATTAGAGCCGGGATGTACGGGCGGAGGTGCGGGGCTTCAAAATTTGCATCATTTTGGCCCCCGCCCCCAGTGATGTAATGCTTGTTCGGGGTCTTTCTACCACTGTAAAAACACCCAAAACAGGCATTAGGCCACTGGGGGCAGGGCCAAAATGACGCGATTGGAAAAGTCCCGTCCCCTCTGCCCATACACCCCTCGTGCCCTCCAGGAACTCCCGGACTCGGCCAAAATAAGGTTGGCAAGTATGGTTTATACAGTGAACATAAAGGAAAGTAAAGCAAAAAAGTTGAGTAACTTTGACCCTTGGCAAAACCAAGTTGTTTTGGAGTGGGAGCTAAATTTAAAATGTGAGGACAGATTTATAATTGGGGTAGGGCATGCCCTAGATCAACTTTAAATTTCAGTGTACAAATAAGCCATCAAGTATATGTGTGCTACATGAAAAAACAGCCAGTGTTTATCGTATGTGCAAAATATTAAATTAATTTGCAGCCCTTGCATTGTAACATGGTTTTGTCCAAGAGAAAACTTACTATTTTTTTGCCTTACTTTACTTAGTGAATCAGGCCTATAGTATTTATTGACATTTAGATTGTCAAATGATAGATTATGATGCTTTTCCACATGTTGGATCAAGGTCGATGTTTCAAGCTTTGTTCTCCGACTATTTGTGGTCACACCATACATTTGGCCATTGCTATGTTGTCCATGTCACCATTAATAAATGCCAAATGATCATTTTTGGCGAGCAATGATGGCTGACATTTAGATAAAATATAACTTGCTTTTTTCATGAATTGAAAGTTTTCCTGGTGCTTGTTTGTAAGGTTATATGGCCAGGCCTTACCACTCTCAGGTAATGCAACATTGGTTTCACTTCCTGTATATGAAATAACAGTTATCCCCAGAGCATAATATTTTGGAGTTGGGACAACTTGTGTGATTCTCAGATGCATTTGATGGGGCAAGTGAATTTTGTTGATGCTTATTATGTGCATGCTCAATGAGAGCTGTATCCACTTGCATAACTGTAAACAGAATATACAAATAGATCAATGATGTTCAGGGTCATATATGCACAAGTCTACAGAACACATGTGTACCCGCTTTCTGGGCATGTGCAGATTTCACAGAAGATACACTACCGCCATACGTCCCACTCTGCATCAGATTGTGTCAATATACCTCTTTGATATAGTGAGGTTCATTGCATCAAAAGCCTCCATTTGGGGTCAAAGCACAACTAACCAATAACAACAGTTTTCTCGAGCTCTGACCAATCAGAGTGAGGCCGCTCTGTATTTATTAGCTGCTTTTTGTTCCATGTTGTTTATCTCCCCACGGCAATTAGCCCAGACTAAGAGCCCTGGCACTTAGATAATTAGATAACAGACGAGGGTGGACAAGACAGTTTTTAAAAAAATATTTATTTTTCTTTTTTGTTTAACACTGCAAAGGTGATAATTATTAACATGGGTCTTGCTCCAGAGGTCGAGCCCCAGTCACAGATGCGCCTCTTAACAGTCACATCAGCATCTGCTTCTATCTCTGATTGTGCTACAATTTCATGAACATGACCTTCCTGTACTTGCCCTTTGCTTGTCCACCCCTTCCAAGTCCCTTTTATCTTCTCTAAGCACAAGGAGTCATAAGTGTCAAATGCGGCCAAGTTTGTATATCTACCCAAGTATACATATATTTGTGGTTATGTGCAGTACAGAAACGAGCATTTTATGCAAAACACCAATGTACGACCAGCTGTACATGAGCCTCTGAGTGTTCTTTGTAAATAAGGACCACATGATTCTTTGGATGTCTATTTTGACACTAATGATACTACTGAAGAATAAACAAAATGAACTGACACTACTATATATGTTGGATTAACAGAAGAATTTATGAAGTTTCACTATTAGCAGAAAATGGAACTTAAGGAGTAATTTCCACATTTCTGCCAACAATTTATTTTGTGAGCTAATACAAATTTTATAGCATTAAGCCTGTAAAAACCTTTTTCTTTTTTAAGTACCTTTTCTTGCTTCAATGGAACCATTTTTCGCTCCTTTTTGCCCAACTCACCTTAACCAAGTCATAGGATCCAGCTCTGTTCTGCCAGGTGAGCGTCTTAGGACTCCACTTAACCACCAGTTAATCATACGCGGTCAATGTGGGCTAATGCTTGTAATTACTCTAAAATCAGCAGTGCTCTTAGGGCCACTCTAGGTTCCTAACCTTGTTCATTATCCTGGCACCCACAACCCGAGAAAACGAAGAGACACAGATCTTTTAAGGACAGAGATTGCAGCCTTTATAGTGCCCCTGTCTTTCCTATTTATAGTGAAAGCAGCCCAGACTGATAGAGCTGGGGCTGGCTGCGGTTTGGGGGTCTTGCACCATTATTCGTGAGTTTTAAGCAACAATTCAAAAGCTGGTGGGGTATTGAGGGGCAGGTCGAGCACCAACAGCTCTCCCAATTTTAACATTTTTTCCTTAACATAAAGTGATTTTTGGAGAGTAGCTTTTAATTAAAATAAAGAGATAGGGCCTGAGTCATTAAGGCAAAAAAGGAGTAAATGTTCTCTGGGACAAACCATGTTACAATTCAAGGGGTGAAAATTAGTTTATTATTTTGCACATAAGTTAAATACTGGCTGTTTTTTCATCTAGCACACAAATACTTGCTAGCTTTATTAATACACTGAAATTTAAAGTTAATCTAGGACATGTCCAACCCCAACTATAAATCTGTCCCCACATTTTAAATTTACCTCCCCTCCAATGCAACATGGTTTTGCCCATGTGCAAATGTTACTCCTTATTTATGCTTTGCTCTCCTTAATGACTCAGGCCCATACTGTCTAAATAAGTCAACAGACATAAATAAATCTACAATTTTTACATTGTTTTTCTTCTTTTAATTTTCAATTTTTAAAATGAGGATTTATGATCAGATACAGCAGTTGTAACAGCTACATAAGAATGATTCACAACTTCTGTCCTTCTCAAAGTCTTTCTCTCTTTAACCTCCTTTAGTCACATAAGTCCATTTGCAAGTATAAAACATAATCATCTGTGTGTCCCAGAGCGGAGGAAGAGTACAGATATCACAGCAGTGAGTGGACGGGTAGAGAGACGTCTGTCACTGAGATAATATTTGCACATTAATAATGCACGGCCTCTATTCTACCGTCTGGACTAATTTGGATGTTATTTATCCTCAGTGTCGACGTGACTTCAGAGCAAACTCTCACATAGTTCAGAATCCACTACTGAATCCACAATATTTTAATTCTCGTTGAGCTGGCTTGCAGTACACTGACTTATGACTGGCTACCTCTGCATATGGGTGACATTTACAATTTTGGGGACAATGTTTTTCACTGATATTTTCAAAATATTGATCATTTTCAAATAGATTTAAAAATACAGGACAGTTTCAGTGTGTAGTTTAATATATATAGAAATGTTGTGGGTGCAATGCTGTTCTTAGCCAATTTGTTCCTTTATGCTACAAATTTAATTGCATCTTTCAGAACTCTTACTGAAACACTCATTTTTGTTTGTGCACAATGAAATACAAACATTTTTATTTTATGAAAGAGCTACAACTGTGTTACTGTATAAAAATGCTGCCTTATTGAACTGTGATGCCCCATTTACTCATCCACTAGGTACCTGAAGCCTCCAATAGTCAAGTGTTGCTCTCCTGTCTAATACCATTGCTTGCATTACTCAAAGAGGCACTAAATTAAAAATGACTGTTGGAGGCTTCAGGGACCCAATGTATTGGAAGAGTGGTGCATTACAAGTAGGGATGAGCGCACTCGGATTTATGAAATCCGAGCCCACCCGAACGTTGCGGATCCGAGTCGGATCCGAGACAGATCCGGGTATTGGCGCCAAATTCAAAAGTGAAACTGAGGCTCTGACTCATAATCCCGTTGTCGGATCTCGCGATACTCGGATCCTATAAATTCCCCGCTAGTCGCCGCCATCTTCACTCGGGCATTGATCAGGGTAGAGGGAGGGTGTGTTAGGTGGTCCTCTGTGCTGTTTAGTTCTGTGCTGTTTAGTTCTGTGCTGTTTAGTTCTGTGCTGTTTAGTTCTGTGCTGTTTAGTTCTGTGCTGTTTAGTGCTGTGCTGTGCTGTGCTGTTTAGTGCTGTGCTGTGCTGTGCTGTGCTGTGCTGTGCTGTGCTGTGTTCTGCAGTATCAGTCCAGTGGTGCTGTGTGCTGTGCTCTGTCCTTCTGAGGTCAGTGGTGCTGCTGGGTCCTGTGCTGTGTCCTGTTCAGTCCAGTGGTGCTGTGTCCTGTGCTCTGTGCTTCTAAGGGCATAGTTATTTCCCCAATATTCCCCTGTGTTTAAAAAAATAAAAAAAAGTTTTTTTAAAAAATACCAAAAACTACTTTAATATTTTTTAATTACCACAAAATTTTCACAACCAATCCTGCAGTATAAGCCCATTGGTACTGCAATATTACCAAGTTCACACATTCAGCAGTAAAAGTCCAGTGGTACTGCAATATTACAAAGTTTACACATTCTGCAGTATCAGTCCAGTGGTGCTGTGTCCTGTGCTCTGTCCTGCTGAGTTCCGTAGTGCTGCTGGGTCCTGTGCCGTGTCCTGTTCAGTCCAGTGGTGCTGTGTCCTGTGCTCTGTGCTTCTAAGGGCATAGTTATTTCCCCATTATTCCCAAGTTTTTAAAAAATAAAAAAAAAGTAAAAAAAAATAAAAAATTTAAAAAAAAAAAAAATATATAATAATTATAACCAAATTTGCAAAACCAATCCAGCATTATAAGTCCATTGGTACTGCAATATTACCAAGTTCACACATTCTGCAGTATCAGTCCAGTGGTGCTGTGTCCTGTGCTCTGTCCTGCTGAGTTCCGTAGTGCTGCTGTGTCCTGTGCCGTGTCCTGTTCAGTCCAGTGGGGCTGTGTCCTGTGCTCTGTGCTTCTAAGGGCATAGTTATTTCCCCACTATTTCCAAGTTTTTTAAAAATAAGAAAAAAGTAAAAAAAAATAAAAAATTTAAAAAAAAAAAAATATATAATAATTATAACCAAATTTGCAAAACCAATCCAGCAGTATAAGTCCATTGGTACTGCAATATTACCAAGTTCACACATTCTGCAGTATCTTGTGCTACATATAATGGAGACCAAAAATTTGGAGGATAAAGTAGGGAAAGATCAAGACCCACTTCCTCCTAATGCTGAAGCTGCTGCCACTAGTCATGACATAGACGATGAAATGCCATCAACGTCGTCTTCCAAGCCCGATGCCCAATCTCGTAGTACCGGGCATGTAAAATCCAAAAAGCCCAAGTTAAGAAAAAGTAGCAAAAAGAGAAACTTAAAATCATCTGAGGAGAAACGTAAAGTTGCCAATATGCCATTTACGACACGGAGTGGCAAGGAACGGCTTAGGCCCTGGCCCGTGTTCATGACTAGTGGTTCAGCTTCACCCACGGATCTTAGCCCTCCTCCTCCTCCCCCCCCCTACAAAAAATTGAAGAGAGTTATGCTGTCAGCAACAAAACAGCAAACAACTCTGCCTTCTAAAGAGAAATTATCACAAATCCCCAAGGCGAGTCCAAGGGTGTTGGTGGTTGTCAAGCCTGACCTTCCCATCACTGTACGGGAAGAGGTGGCTCGGGAGGAGGCTATTGATGATGTAGCTGGCGCTGTGGAGGAACTTGATGATGAGGATGGTGATGTGGTTATTGTAAATGAGGCACCAGGGGGGGAAACAGCTGATGTCCATGGGATGAAAAAGCCCATCGTCATGCCTGGTCAGAAGACCAAAAAATGCACCTCTTCGGTCTGGAGTTATTTTTATCCAAATCCAGACAACCAATGTATGGCAATATGTAGCTTATGTAAAGCTCAAATAAGCAGGGGTAAGGATCTTGCCCACCTAGGAACATCCTCCCTTATACGTCACCTGAATAACCTTCAAAGTTCAGTGGTTAGTTCAGGAACTGGGGCTAGGACCCTCATCGGTACAGGGACACCTAAATCCCGTGGTCCAGTTGGATACACACCAGCAACACCCTCCTCGTCAACTTCCTCCACAATCTCCATCAGATTCAGTCCTGCAGCCCAAGTCAGCAGCCAGACTGAGTCCTCCTCAATACGGGATTCATCCGAGGAATCCTGCAGCGGTACGCCTACTACTGCCACTGCTGCTGTTGCTGCTGTTAGTCGGTCATCTTCCCAGAGGGGAAGTCGTAAGACCGCTAAGTCTTTCACCAAACAATTGACCGTCCAACAGTCGTTTGCCATGACCACCAAATACGATAGTAGTCACCCTATTGCAAAGCGTATAACTGCGGCTGTAACTGCAATGTTGGTGTTAGACGTGCGCCCGGTGTCCGCCATCAGTGGAGTGGGATTTAGAGGGTTGATGGAGGTATTGTGTCCCCGGTACCAAATCCCCTCGAGATTCCACTTCACTAGGCAGGCGATACCAAAAATGTACAGAGAAGTACAATCAAGTGTCCTCAGTGCTCTTAAAAATGCGGTTGTACCCACTGTCCACTTAACCACGGACATGTGGACAAGTGGTTCTGGGCAAACGAAGGACTATATGACTGTGACAGCCCACTGGGTAGATGCATCCCCTTCCGCAGCAACAGCAACAGCTGCATCAGTAGCAGCATCTACAAAATGGCTGCTCATGCAAAGGCAGGCAACATTGTGCATTACAGGCTTTAATAAGAGGCACAACGCTGACAACATATTAGAGAAAATGAGGGAAATTATCTCCCAGTGGCTTACCCCACTTAGACTCTCATGGGGATTTGTGGTGTCAGACAATGCCAGTAACATTGTGCGGGCATTAAATATGGGCAATTTCCAGCACGTCCCATGTTTTGCCCACACCATTAATTTGGTGGTGCAGCATTACCTCAAGAGTGACAGGGGTGTGCAGGAGATGCTTGCGGTGGCCCGCAAAATTGCTGGACACTTTCGGCATTCAGCCAGTGCCTACCGCAGACTAGAGGCACATCAAAAAAGCTTGAACCTGCCCTGCCATCACCTCAAACAAGAGGTTGTGACGCGCTGGAACTCCACCCTCTATATGCTGCAGAGGATGGAGGAGCAGCAAAAGGCCATTCAGGCCTACACAGCCACCTACGACATAGGCAAAGGAGTGGGGATGCGCCTCAGTCAAGCGCAGTGGAGACTGATTTCCGTGTTGTGCAAGGTTCTGCAGCCATTTGAACTTGCCACACGAGAAGTCAGTTCCGACACTGCCAGCTTGAGTCAGGTCATTCCCCTGATCAGGCTGTTGCAGAAGCAGCTGGAGAAAGTGAGGGAGGAGCTGGTAAGCCATTGCGATTACAGCAAGCATGTAGCTCTTGTGGATGTAGCCCTTCGTACGCTTTGCCAGGATCCGAGGGTGGTCACTCTTTTAAAGTCAGAGGAATACATTCTGGCCACCGTGCTCGATCCTCGGTTTAAAGCGTATGTTGTGTCTCTGTTTCCGGCGGACACAAGTCTACAGCGGTGCAAAGACCTGCTGGTCAGGAGATTGTCCTCTGAAGAGGACCGTGACATGCCAACAGCTCCACCCTCATTTTCTTCCACATCTATGGCTGCGAGGAAAAAGCTCAGTTTTCCCAAAAGAGGCACTGGCGGGGATGCTGATAACATCTGGTCCGGACTGAAGGACCTGCCAACCATTGCAGACATGTCTACTCTCGCTGCATTGGATGCTGTGACAATAGAAATAATTGTGGATGATTACTTTGCTGACACCATCCAAGTAGACATGTCAGACAGTCCATATTCTTACTGGCAGGAAAAAAAGGCAGTTTGGAAGCCCCTGTACAAACTGGCTCTATTTTACCTGAGTTGTCCCCCCTCCAGTGTGTACTCGGAAAGAGTTTTTAGTGCAGCGGGGAACCTGGTCAGTGAGCGGCGAAGGAGGTTGCTTCCTCACAACGTTGAAAAAATGATGTTTATAAAAATGAATAATCAATTCCTCAATGAAGTACAGCACTGCCCTCCAGATACTACAGAGGGACCTGTGGTTGTGGAGTCCAGCGGGGACGAATTGATAATGTGTGATGAGGAGGAAGTACACACTGTAGGGGGAGAGGAATCAGAGGTTGAGGATGAGGACGACATCTTGCCTCAGTAGAGCCTGTTTAGTCTGTACAGGGAGAGATGAATAGCTTTTTTGGTGTGGGGGCCCAAACAAACCAATCATTTCAGCCAAAGTTGTTTGGTAGGCCCTGTCGCTGAAATGATTGGTTTGTTAAAGTGTGCATGTCCTATTTCAACAACATAAGGGTGGGTGTGAGGGCCCAAGGACAATTCCATCTTGGAAATTTTTTTTTTGCATTATATGACCAAGCAACAGTCGTTTGCCATGTTCAAAAAGTAAAACCAAATGTAAAAAAATTCAAGAAATTCAACCAAAAGTAAAATGCCGTGTCATAATTTAAAACAAGAGGTATTGACGTGCTCTAAAACTACTGTATTGTTGTTTATATTTTATAAACACTACACTTGAAAGCTTGAGTCTTTCAATAGAAAAGTAACTGTCCATTGCACGAATATTTGCAACAGGGACAATTTTAGGGTTAAGAAAGTCAACTAATAATAACACTTCGACGCTGTGTGTCTTTATAAACACTACACTTGGAAGTTGGAGGAGGTATTGTGGCCCCGGCACCAAATTTACTACCGGGGACACTCCACTGTGCAGTCCATATTTAGGTGTATCAGATATTAAACAACGGTGACAGTTGATGCCCAATTTTTTAATTATATTGTGGCCTCATTATGTAACCCCCTGTCACTGTGTGTAGTGTGGGGTGCAAAGGGTACACAGTGCACCTCCTTCTCAAGCCCTGGCTAGCTGATGGGCATGGGTGTAAATGATCAGGGGGTCCCTGCACATGCAGGTGTTTCTTTGTAGTTAGTGGGACACAGGTAATGTCACTTTGGTGCAGTGTAATAGAAGTCACAATAATTTGGGCGCCAGACCATCTCTATAACAAACTGAACTTTTATTTACACTCTTCCTCCAGCACGATAATCATAATGGTTGCAGAATATATACATCTCCTTACTCTCTCCAGCACAGTTATTAATGAGAAATACGAATATGGTTGCAAATATCTTATCACTCCTCCTGCACAGTTCTTAATGTTATCCAGATGTTAAATAACATAATTTACATGTCTCTTGCACTCCATACTCACTGCAGATCACCCTTTCTGCAGGGGCACATGCATGGATGCTAATAGGCAGGCAGCCTCTCCTCCATGCAGCTCTGACACACTCTGTGTACCTCTCAACTGCAGCTCATCCCTCCTCTGCGGGGATAATGTCTCCTGTGCTCTGACACGTCACTCTGTGTACTCTCAGCCTCAGGATCTGACACTACAACTACCATGCCTCTTGTAGCAGCCCTCACTCCAGGGCCTCTTCCATGTGCAGTGTCCCCCTCTCTCTTGGGTTCACTATAGTGGCATGGAGTTCTCCCCCTCATCCAGGGCACACATTCCTTGCCCTGGCTCAGTCACCACGCTCAGACTTCCAGGCAATGCTGGGGGAGCCTGGGAGCTTCCACCCCAGGTCCCCAGCTACAACTCTCCTCTCCTGTGTCTTCTCTCTCTTTCTGACACTTTAAAGATCGTGCCTTTAAATGAAAAAGTCAGTCTTCATTGCACGACTATGTGCAAGTGCAACAGGGACATTTTTTTGGGTTTACAAAGTCAAACAATAACACTTCGACCCTGTCTGTCTGGGGTCTCTCAATGACGAATTGTCTGTAGCATGTTTGGAGGAGGTATTGTTGCCCCGGTATCAAATTGGGTACCGGGGCCACCCCACTATGCAGTCCAGATACTTGTTTGGTGGAATTCAGACACGTGGAGGGTTTTTTAATTATATTGTGGCCTCGGTACCAAATTGTGTACCGGGGCCACCACACTACGCAGTCAAGATACTTGTTTGGTGGAATTCAGACCAGTTGAGGGTTTTATTATTATATTGTGTGGACCACTCTATCTATAGTACCACACTACAACTCTATACCACTCTATTTCCTACTTTAATTCTATTTAATTCTATTTGCTACTTTAATTCTATTACTAATTAATTACCATAAAGAGGAACAAAATAAACCAATTTTACCAAAAGTATAATATGACTTAGACTTACAAACACTACACTTTAAAGATCGTGCCTTTAAATGAAAAAGTCAGTCTTCATTGCACGACTATGTGCAACAGGGACATTTTTTTGGGTTTACAAAGTCAAACAATAACACTTCGACCCTGTCTGTCTGGGGTCTCTCAATGACGAATTGTCTGTAGCATGTTTGGAGGAGGTATTGTGGCCCCGGTATCAAATTGGGTACCGGGGCCACCCCACTATGCAGTCCAGATACTTGTTTGGTGGAATTCAGACACGTGGAGGGTTTTTTAATTATATTGTGGCCTCGGTACCAAATTGTGTACCGGGGCCACCACACTACGCAGTCAAGATAGATAGATGCGTATTGCGTATCATAGATAAAGTACATTCAGTGGTGTGGGGCAAATTGAAAAATATTCAAAATGCACTGACATTATCAAAAACAAGAGGTTGTCACACGCTAAAACTCCAACATGTATATGATGGAGAGGATGGAGGAGCAGCCGTATGTGTAGTGTAATGCAGATCTGTTGAAGGTTTTTTATATATTTTATTGTGGTGCCCAGTGCCCACTCCTCTACGCAGTCCAGGTACAATTATTGGTGCGAATCATAAAAGTTCAGGGTTTTTAAGATATTGTGGTGACCCACTCCTCTACGCAGTCCAGGTACAATTATTGGTGCGAATCATAAAAGTTCAGGGTTTTTAATATATTGTGGTGACCCACTCCTCTACGCAGTCCAGGTACAATTATTGGTGCGAATCATAAAAGTTCAGGGTTTTTAATATATTGTGGTGACCCACTCCTCTACGCAGTCCAGGTACAATTATTGGTGCGAATCATAAAAGTTCAGGGTTTTTAAGATATTGTGGTGACCCACTCCTCTACGCAGTCCAGGTACAATTATTGGTGCGAATCATAAAAGTTCAGGGTTTTTAAGATATTGTGGTGACCCACTCCTCTACGCAGTCCAGGTACAATTATTGGTGCGAATCATAAAAGTTCAGGGTTTTTAAGATATTGTGGTGACCCACTCCTCTACGCAGTCCAGGTACAATTATTGGTGCGAATCATAAAAGTTCAGGGTTTTTAATATATTGTGGTGACCCACTCCTCTACGCAGTCCAGGTACAATTATTGGTGCGAATCATAAAAGTTCAGGGTTTTTAAGATATTGTGGTGACCCACTCCTCTACGCAGTCCAGGTACAATTATTGGTGCGAATCATAAAAGTTCTGGGTTTTTAAGATATTGTGGTGACCCACTCCTCTACGCAGTCCAGGTACAATTATTGGTGCGAATCATAAAAGTTCAGGGTTTTTAAGATATTGTGGTGACCCACTCCTCTACGCAGTCCAGGTACAATTATTGGTGCGAATCATAAAAGTTCAGGGTTTTTAAGATATTGTGGTGACCCACTCCTCTACGCAGTCCAGGTACAATTATTGGTGCGAATCATAAAAGTTCAGGGTTTTTAATATATTGTGGTGACCCACTCCTCTACGCAGTCCAGGTACAATTATTGGTGCGAATCATAAAAGTTCAGGGTTTTTAAGATATTGTGGTGACCCACTCCTCTACGCAGTCCAGGTACAATTATTGGTGCGAATCATAAAAGTTCAGGGTTTTTAAGATATTGTGGTGACCCACTCCTCTACGCAGTCCAGGTACAATTATTGGTGCGAATCATAAAAGTTCAGGGTTTTTAAGATATTGTGGTGACCCACTCCTCTACGCAGTCCAGGTACAATTATTGGTGCGAATCATAAAAGTTCAGGGTTTTTAAGATATTGTGGTGACCCACTCCTCTACGCAGTCCAGGTACAATTATTGGTGCGAATCATAAAAGTTCAGGGTTTTTAATATATTGTGGTGACCCACTCCTCTACGCAGTCCAGGTACAATTATTGGTGCGAATCATAAAAGTTCAGGGTTTTTAAGATATTGTGGTGACCCACTCCTCTACGCAGTCCAGGTACAATTATTGGTGCGAATCATAAAAGTTCAGGGTTTTTAAGATATTGTGGTGACCCACTCCTCTACGCAGTCCAGGTACAATTATTGGTGCGAATCATAAAAGTTCAGGGTTTTTAAGATATTGTGGTGACCCACTCCTCTACGCAGTCCAGGTACAATTATTGGTGCGAATCATAAAAGTTCAGGGTTTTTAAGATATTGTGGTGACCCACTCCTCTACGCAGTCCAGGTACAATTATTGGTGCGAATCATAAAAGTTCAGGGTTTTTAATATATTGTGGTGACCCACTCCTCTACGCAGTCCAGGTACAATTATTGGTGCGAATCATAAAAGTTCAGGGTTTTTAATATATATTGTGGTGACCCACTCCTCTACGCAGTCCAGAAAGATACCTTGTTGCAACATTTTGGACTAATAACTATATTGTGAGGTGTTCAGAATACACTGTAAATTAGTGTAAATGCTTGTTATTGAATGTTATTGAGGTTAATAATAGCCTAGGAGTGAAAATAAGCCCAAAAACTTGATTTTTAAACTTTTTATGTTTTTTTCAAAAAAAATCCGAATCCAATACCTTAAATCCGAACCGAGACCTTTCGTCAAGTGTTTTGCGAGACAAATCCGAACCTCAAAAATAACGAAAATCCGGATCCAAAACACAAAACACGAGACCTCAAAAGTCGCCGGTGCACATCCCTAATTACAAGTAAGTAAAACACCAGCTTTAATCTTAACACCAGACGTATGGGGCTCAATGCTTATCACAGCGTTAAAAATGTAACTTTGCCACTATTTATAAAAGTTGTCTCACCAGGACCTGCAAAAAGTTACGTCAGGAAAGATCTACTCTGAGCTAACTTCCACTTCGGCTTTACAGCAGTGGTAGAAGTGTTGTCTTGATTGTCTTTAAAGGGTTGATAGTATTTCAGCACCTTGGACAGTGATGTCAAGGAAGGCTGAGAGAGGGGGAGACTGAACACTGGAAAGTAAGAGAGGAGGTGGAAAGCAAAGGAGATACACAGACTGTAGATTATTGGAATATACGTGAGCTCTTCCCCCCCATGGCATTCAGTATCAATGGTGTTCACAAAGATGGTCATACTATGCAGTCTAAGATGTCTTGACTGGACATTTGGTCACAGTCTGCCTTGCATTGGGGAGATAGGGAGTGTGCAACCAATACTTAATTAAGGACATTTTACTGCTTGAACCTAAATTAGATGGCAGCTAAGATTTCTGTACCCTGGCTTCTAGATATCAAGGTGATCTCTGTGCCCAGGATACTGGGTTTTCAGTTACAGGTATGAGCTGGCTCCCCTACGTATCAAGAATAGGCATTGTCTAGCGTGGCATAGAGAGGAGGGCGACACTGGCTCACTGGCAAGAGGAACAGGAAATTTATAGAGACATGTAGTGCTTTGCATGGTAGATATAGAGAGTATGCTTTACAATGCTATATGCTGTTTATTATCTGTAAGCTGAATCATTAAGGATGCAGCTAACAGTGATGACAGGAAGGAGGGGAGGAGCAAGGAACCTTGAATCAGGCAGGGCTGAAACACATGGACATAGCTGGTTAACACCATTCACGATGGTGATAATTTTTGAACAGGAAAAAATCTAAGAGATAAAAAGTTAAGCTTTCCACTGCTTGTTAAAATCACCCTTTTCACCAACCCCATAGAGCACTATGGGAACAGCGATACACATCAAAAATTGGGTTAATGCTTAAGAAAACAGTGTTTTCTCCATTGTTAACTCTGTAGTAAATTGGATGAACTAAAAAATGAGTCTCTCTCTGATGAACAAAGTTGTTTTTCTCTGGAGTTTAGGCTTTTTACCTAATCATAAATAGACTTCTTAATGTAATAAACTGCATCTTATGCTAGATTTTATCATTGAAGTTCTTTAATCAATATACAGTCTACAAACACAGTAAAATAAACAGTATACTCTTTTGAAGCAAATCAATTAGATGTTTTTAAAGTTATTTTGGTGTCCTACAAATCTGCTGTATTACCTAATAATCAATGTTTTTATGATACCATGCCTTTAAGGTAAAGCATTGGACTCTACTGCAAAACAGTTTCCCATATTTGAATAATAATAATACCAAGTTTATTATATTATTATTGTTAACTTGTAATGCACCACAGACCTTTACAGCGCTGGAAAGAGGGGAAAACAGGGCATATATAAAACAGAGACATACAAGGTAGACAAAATAAATGCAAATAGGAAAACAAAGTGTAGGGAGAGCCCTACTCATGAGATAGCTTACATTATAATTGGAAGAGAGCACAGCTGAAACAAAAAGAATGAGTGTGCCTCACAGTGGAGACTGGGACAGCTGTGAAGATACATTATCGTGGGTAGTATGGGTGGAAGTAGGGTAAGCTCTAATAAAGAGATGGGTTTGCAGAGAGTGTTTAAAAATTTGAGGGCTGTAGGAAAGTCTGATTGCATCTGGTAGTGAATTCCGTAAGTGGGTAGTGACACAGGAGAAGTTAAGATTTGAAATGGTTGCTCTCTAATATCATCATCATCAACATTTATTTATATAGCGCCAGCAAAATCTGTAGCACTTCACAATTGTCAACAAACACAGTAATAAAACAATACTGGCTAATACAGACAGACAGAGAGGTAAGAAGGCCCTGCTTGGGAGTTTGATACATGAGGTTAAGTGCTACATATTGCACAATGACCAGATTGTAAAGACAAAAAGTGCTTAGTGGACTATAAGATCCAGTCACACAGCAAAGCTGGTCAGGGGTTCAGAGTGCTGTTGTCTTGTGTGAACTTTGTAAAGGGTGAAAATAGAGTATCCTAGTGAGATTAAGAGGCTGGTTGACAAATTTTATAAACTTGCCTGAAGAGGTTGGCTTCCAGAGAATGCTTGAAAGTTTGAAGACTAGAGCAAAGTCTTATGGTGTGAGGGAGGGAATTCCACAAGTGGATGCAGCCCGAAAAAAGTCTTGTAAAGTGGATCTCAGCCCACTGTCCCTGAATATAATCCGGCTGCTTGTCAGCATCGGAAGTCCCACCTACCAGTTCCCACAATCCCACACACACACACACCCACCAGTTCCCACAATCCCACACACACACACAGCAATAACACCCATGTCGTGCACCCGTGCATGTGCTCCTTTCGCCAGGTACCAGCAGGATCATTAATCCTGCCTCTATCTTTCCCTGCTAGATAGGGCCTACTGCAGTGACCTTTTCCACACAATCTAGAGACTGACAAAGCTGCTCAGCAACAATTTGCAAGGTAAATCAATCTAGCCACTGTATTGCAAAATAGATTGTAGGGGTGACAGTCTGATTTTGGGAAGACCAGAAAGGAGGGAATTGCAATAGCTGTTGCAGGAGATGATGAGTGCTTGAATTAAAGTTTTTACAGTGTCTTGTGTGAGATATTTGCATATTCTGGAAATGTGTTTTAGATGTATGCAGCATGATTTAGACATAGAGCCGATATGTGGAACAAAAGGATAGTTTGGAGTCAAGGATCACACCTAGGCAGTGAGCTTGTGGTGAGATTTATGGTCATGCTGTCAACAGAAATAGAAATGTCGGGTAGGTAACTTCTGGTGGGAATATTATTAAGTCGGTTTTTGAAAGATTGAGTTTGAGTTGGAGAGAGGACATTCAAGATGAAATGACAGAAAGTCAGTCAGTAATATGGGACAACACAGATGGTGAGAGATCAGAAGAGAATAGATATATTTCTGTATCATCCATGTAGAGATGATTCTGAAATCAAAAGGAGCTAATTACTTTTCCAAGAGAAGTGGTATAGATAGAGAAGAGCAGGGGACCTAGTACTGAGCCTTGTGCTACTCCAAGTGATAAAGGAAGCGGAGCAGATGTGTATCCAGAGAAACGAAATAGTGATTAGATAGGAAGGATGAGAACCAGGTTCAGATAGTTTTTTGAAGATCTAGGGATTGTAGCGTTTGTAGGAGACGAGTGTGGTCAAAGGTGTCAAGTGTAGCAGAGAGATCCAGGAGAATTAAAAGAAAGTTTAGCCTTTAGATTTAGCAGTAATTCAATCATTGACATTAGTCAATGCAGTCTCTGTGGAGTGTTGAGAACGTAAGCCTGACAGAAGAGGATCTAATAGGCTGTGTGAGGAAAGAAAGCATGTAAGTTGGGTGTAGGCAATTCTCTTGTGAGGCTTGGAGGGGCATCGGAACTGAGATATGGGATGGCAATGTTTAGAGAGAGCTAGGGTCAGAATTTAGTTTTTTTTAGAATAGGAGTAATCACTGCATGCTTGAATAATGATGGAAATATGTCAGTAGAGAGAGAGATAACAGATTTTAGTTAGGTGAGCTCAGGAGAAAGGGATATACCTATCTGTTAGGTATAGGATCAAGAGTACAGGTGGTAGAGAGGGGAGATAAGAAGAGAGTAGATTCTTCATCTTCATTTGTGGGATCTGGATTGGGTGATATATCACCAGCTAATAGAAGCAGAGAGAGAGAAAGATAGGAAAGATGATTGTAAGATGTATGACCTTTTATTTTGTGGTGACAGGATGAGGACATTTTAGTTAATTTATGGGGTTTTTTTCATATAAATATGAAAAAAGTTCATGAGTGTTATCTAGAAGTGAGTGGAGTATTGAGGGGACAGTGTGGACAAACGTGTTTGTGTTGCAGGAAGGGTGAAGAATGATATAGTTCTAAAAATTATGCCAGGAAAGGAGAATAGGAAAAGCAATTTCTTAAACATGGGATTTAAGAATAAAGGGCACAAACCTGTTGCAAATAAAAAAGATACCTAGTTGCAATATCCAGTGCAGTGATAGAAGAATTGAAGAGTCAGGTTGAAGTAGATGCATGCGCAAAACAGGCTGTTTTTATGTTAAAAAAAAGGCTTACTACAGCCTACATTTTAGGAGAGTGAATGGGGCGGATTAACGTAGCAATGTACAGTAAGGGCATTCCCATGCAAGGAACGTGCTAGTCAGTTTCCAGCTCACTGAAAAGCGAGTTGATTTCAGCTGTATTTCCTGCACCAGCAAGGGGTCTAGACTAAGTGCAGACCCCAACTCATTAGGGAATTTAACCCCGTGCTGACTATCCTGGGGCCGGTTTGTCATTATGGCAGGGGGACCCCATGCTGCAGATTCCCCTGCTATAGTGCCAACAGCTCCAGCTGGCTCGCTTAGTGCTGGTTATAATAAAATCTGGGGGACCCCATGCTTTTTCCCCCCGATTTTGTCACTACCAGCATTAGGTTGGCAGCACAATGCTTAACATCGTTGAAGAGGGCCCTATGCTTTTTGTTTAATTAAATTATTTAATTTTAAACTGTATTGAGCCGGTTGGACACGCAGGCTGCTGTAGGAACTGACAGGTACTTATCCTGCAGCATAATGTTCAGTACAGCAAAGCGGGAAAATACAGCCATAGTCAGCAAGGAACGCATCTTGAGATCCGTTCCTTGTTGATTACGGGTGTAAGCAGAGCCTATTTGCGTGGAGTTTTGCTACTCCATGCAGATACTGCCTTAATGACTCAGGCCCTTTGAGAGAGAAACACGCATCTGTCCCCTAGACTGAATGCTAAGATCTAGTGAGGCTGATTTCAGAACAAGTTACATCTGTCCTAATTGATCAACTGAAGGAAAATCTATTGGTCTTATTTAGGCTAGATGAGGGCCAGGCCAGTATAATAAAAATGGTTCACTGATCAACTCAAATATTTATTAGAAAGCAACCACATCATATATAAACCTGTTTTCACAATATGATATCTTTCTGCAGATTATACGTGCAGGTTTACATATTATTGGATTGCTGTTTAATGTATGGTTATTTCATAGATATAAATTACCAGGTTATTGCATAGTTGCTCTCTAATATTTGGTAATTTACAAGTTCCAGAATATCAGCAAAGTTTTGGATAGTTTGCAAATGTTTTTATATACAGTGATCAAGACAGTTTAGTATAATGCAGGGCTATAAGTGTATTGAAAAGCTTTTAATTGCCAGGGGGCGCACGCAGAAATAAAAATAAAAATAAAACAAAAACCGAGAGAGCTGCTGCGCATGCGCCCGCGCATGCGCACCAGCTCCGTTTCGGCAGCACTGTACTATACAGCAGTCGCGGCGCTGTCAAAGAAGCGTCCGCGGTGGTGCTGTATACAATACAGCACCGATGCGGATGCTTCTTTGACAGCGCCGCGGCTGCTATATAGTACAGTGCCGCTATGTAGGGCCACTTCTTTAGCTGAGGGGAGGGGTTTCTGGAGACCCAGAAACCCCCCCCCCTGCGTGCGCCCCTGATTGCATATGTGGCTGCAGAACCTGGAAATTGTTTTATTCTTTAGATAGTGACCTATTTGCCCAAGTTATATATTATATGTTTGTTGAAGATTAGAAGAGCATCTATAGTATCTATATTTTGTATGACAACTTGTTTTCAGAACAGGTACAAATAGAGCAGGATTGTTGTGTGATATATGGCAGTCCATTAGTTACATGTGTATGCTAGCAGCCTGACGTGTAACAATTCTCTTGATTTAGTAATAGGCCGAAACCAAAGAGATTTGGTTTCATATCACAGGATAACTAGAGCGCAGCACATGTTACAGGTAAAAAAAAATAGTGACAGGTGCAGCAAAGATGAAATTAAACTTTAATACATTAATAGATTAATGCCTTTACAATGCTAAGGTCATACTCCCTAATGAACCACAGTGATCAGAGATCAGTAGCAACTACATTGTTAAAAGCTGTGAAATAAATTACAATTCTAAAGTAGGACTAGTTGGACTTTCGCCCTTTCCAGCATCTGTTAATGGCAAGTGGCAGCTGCAGAGAATAATGAACCTGGACTTTGACTGTAGAGGCACATTACGTTATAGAGTGGCATATTAGGCTAAAAAGAGACATATGGGACTATATGAGGCTATATGATGACTTGTGGGTTTAGAAGTGGCATAAGACTATATGAGGCTAAATTTTTGGAATTTATAGGACTATAGGGTAGCATATGAGGCTATATGGCTCACATGAGGCTATATAATGGAATGCTTAAATCTGATAAAGTACTTACTTTTTGACCATATTGCATACAATAAAGATTTAGATTTTGTCTGTAAATAGGTTACATTTTGTATCAAAGTATACAAGCCAAGTATTCACTTTAATGCTGAAACTACTGCATGCTTTCCCCATATCAATTTTGCTGTTATTGCCTGCTAATTGCAAATCTTAAAAACATGTTAATTGTGCGGTGTGCATATTTATTTATAAAAATGTTTCAAGTTGGCAGGTCTGAGTACAAGGTAGCATATAAGGGCAGAGACAATACTGGGTGATTTATAACTAGCATGAATTGACCTCCTAAAGGTGAAATACTAGGTCAGGTTTGAACAGTGTTGGATGCTTGTGTAATGCATGATCACTGCATACTAAAAATTATTTGTTAACACCGTAATGAGAAAGGATTGTGCCAGTGTACAGGATTGGGCAGATGATCTGTCTGGGAGGATGAGAGATGCCAGGGGGCCTTATTATATATTTATTGCCAAAGCTTTTACTACTGATGGGTTCATTCTGACTGCTGGATGTAGCCCTGATGTTTCATGCTTGCAATACTCTGCGGGCGACATGTTTACATAAGCAGTCGTAAGAAGGAGGATTCTCCTAATCTTCCCTGATAATGTTTACCTTGCAAAGGGCAGAAAACGCTACAGGGAGTACTAGGAAAATGTTGTATTTAGACATAAAGTCAGGACAAATTCCTCCCTTGCCTGTGGAATTTAGCATTGTGAGCTTCACTGTTCTGTATCCCTGTGACACAGAGGCAGACAGACGAATATAGAAACCTCAGGTAAAAGGATCACTAATATCGAGGCACAACAAAACACATAACAATTAGAAGAGTGAATGGAACACTTGTATGAATAGATGAAGTGGAGCAGTCTGCAAAACTAGGGGGATGTTATGTCACATATAATAAAATCAGAGGAAACTACATGTTGGTGTTTGTTGTCTTTTCCTCTGCTATAATGTGTCTGTGATGAGTATGGATATTTTATGTAGTAAGTTATAAATTCACAGCATTGAAAAGCGGGGCGGGGCTTAATGACGTGAATAAGCCCTGCCCCCACCACTCAATGCCGTTAATTTCCACGAATCTGGGAGGTTTGCCTACTCTTCCGGGAGTCCGGGAGGACTCCCCAAAGTTCGGGAGCCTTCCGGGAATTCCCGGGAGAGTAGGCAAGTATGTACTAAACCTTTCCTGATCAGCCCTGCTGGCTTGGATTATAATAAGGCTAATTATTTTATGCAGCAAAGACCTGGATGTGTCAGTGGTCTTAGAGATAGCTTACAGAAGTACTGCAGAAATTACTTTGTGATTGCCGGGTGTTATCTATGAATTCTCACCTTCAATATAACATGAATATACACTGAAATTAAGTGCAATGTAACAGGGGGTGCCGGGACAGAACTAGCAGAGTACTGTTTCTGTGCTAGTGTCCGATGTCTCCCTGTATCTGTCCAGATTCACTTGGCTGGTGTGCTGTGCACCAGTGCCCTATACTAAGATACATTTTCTGCTGCTTTAGGCCTTGTACACCCAGTGAGGCGCAAATAGTATGTCAGCAATGTGTCGTGCTCTGATGCCCGTAGACAGTGTGCATTGTATAAAATGTGCAAAATGCATTGAACCCTTTGGAGAACAATAATTCTGTACACACAGGCACTCACAGTGCATGAAGGTGGTTCTTAGACGCTATAGAGCTATACATGTTTGCTGCTCATTGAAGGTGCCTACAGCGTGACATTTAAGTTGAAATTAGTACTTGTTTTCAGTTAATTGTTCCTGTTAGTCTTTAACATGTGAATTTGCAAGATGTCTAGACAGGGATTATCTCATCATCCACTACCAATATTTGGTCCAGGAGCTGGTGCAGTAACTGGTACAACAGCACCCTTATAAACTAGTCAAAGTGAAAAATGTAAATAAATGGAATTGGATAGTTTCGCAACCAAAGCAGTCGGACAGTACACACAGTGGTTGAAGTTGGGGTGAATACGGTGCTATAGTGGGAATGTAATTTTATGGGAATGTATGAATGGAATTTGATAGCTTTACAATATGAAGGCAGAAAGAGACGTGGTGGTATGTATATATATATATATATATATGTGTGTGTAAATATATGTATATATATATATATATATGCAAGAAAATGGGGAAGGGATAGGCGTCTAATAGTCTAGTACAGTTATAAACAGAATATTTGGCTTCCAAGTCATATTCCTATATGCGTACCAAATATATATAGGAGCATGCGCCCATCAACAGGCCTATTGTGCAGGTCTAATCTGGTATACTTTTTAGACGTATAGAGTCATCTCTTGAAAACAGGAAGAAAATCGCATATAGTGTAACAATATAATATAACCAATGTGGGTCCCACCACCACACTGCACACTCCACTTGTGATTAAGCGTGCCAGAAGTATAAAAAGACAGGCTTATCTATGTCTCTTACTGCTTGTTCTTCGTTAATGTCCTTTTTTTTCTTTCTTGTTGGATATTTGATTTAAACTGAGCAATGTTTTTTTTAGAAGATGCAGATTCTAACAGCTTCAATTTTGATTTCAGCTTCTTTCTTTGAAAGAATTCTTTGTGTTTCTGTTTTTCCTGTTTGAAAATTATTCTATTCCGAGAGCCGCCGACTCGGTTCATAGGACGCACTATGAACTGGGTCGGTGGCTCCTACTGAAAAACCCTGCATTCTTGTGTACACCATTGGCACAAGGGTGCATTGCCCACTCGCCGGAGCGTGACATATGTCCCAGCACTCCTGACTTTCAGGACATCTAGCACCATAGTGTAGTGTATAAAGAATGCAGTGTGTATATAAAGAGTACATAGTCTTGGCCTGCCCCTTACATTGGGAAAACAGGCAGCAAAAATTGTGATTGTCTCACTAGAGCCACAACATTTCACAGAGGTACGCCAGCGCCGCGATCATGTGAGCGTTTGTTTGTTTGTTTTTTTGTTTTTTTATTATTTTTATTAAATACCCTGCTCCCCCCCACCAACGAAGGGGGCGGAAATTAGTCCAAATATGTGAAAATGTTGCTCCTGTTAAACAAAGCATATAAATCGATGTGAAACTAAGATGTGGTGTAATTCGCCTACTGTAAAAGGAACGGCTGTTGTAATTATCTCAGTGAGTAAAAAGTAAATAAAAGATATGACGGGGGCCTCATTTTCATGGCTGATCCAGTGGGTAAATGGGAAGATGAGCCGTAAGAGGTTTTTGCCTGCACATTTTTGTCCTCCAGTGCTAGAAATTATGCAATAGATAAATATATTAGAATAAATTTGAATAGATTTGACGTATTGATCAACTGATCACGTGACCTAAAGCCTATAGGCCAACCTGTCCATAAAAATGCAAAATTAAGGTGTGCACTTATATATGTGCTGAATGGTAAATTAGGCAATATTACATACTCACAGTTTTGTGAATTTATACATGACCCACAAAGTATTCAATGAATTAAAGAAAAGAATGATACAATACAAAAAGACAGCAGGGATGAAGATTAATATCTCAGTGTCCCTTTGCTTTTTGTGGAGATCTGCAGAACATTACCCTGTGCCATTAATATATATCTTGCAGAACATTATATACTTAAAAGTCAGCCCTAGCCCTGGGGGATTCATAATAACATTGAGCTTAATGATCTTTGTCTTATTTTCAGCCTTTTCACTATGTAAAGCACACACATAAATATTCACGAACATGCTTAACTGGACTCATTTGGTAGCTAAATTGTTGCTAATCCAGTGACATCATTTTTATTAAGATTTCTTGTTAACCCTTCACGTCTCTGGCTCCTGCTCATCATCCAATAATATCTGTAACATCTGTCTCTGATTAGAAAGCGTCCAGCGGCAGGATAATGATCACAGCGTTTAATTACTGCTTAAAAAACCCTGTCATTTGCTCTTGTTTTAATTAGTAACGCTGGTTTGTGCGCGAGTAACGCAGCCCCGATAAATGTGCTGAAAATTGATTTGGTGCGCGCAGTGAATGCTAATTAGTCCATGTACCCTGTGGATGCAGCAATTATTAAATACAGACACAACAAGCTCACAGTTTAATGAGCTCACAATATAATGAGCCCACAATGTAACAAGCTCACAGTGTAATTGGTTCACAAAAGGTTCACAGGATTACAAGATGACAAACTCTTGAATTGTACCGCAATGTCCAATGTGATGTTTTATACTAAGCAAAGTACTGTACTAAGTACTAATCAGGAGAAATATTTTGTTAGCAAAGGCAGTGGTTCTTTAGAATAACATTGTGTAACAATGGCAGTAGGTGTACAGTCAAACTTTAATACTGTTGTCCCTTTTGATACATCTAGCATGAACCATGGGTCAAAATTGGCTTAAAAAATATTGCAATAAGCAAGGTCGTTAGCATAAAGAAAGATTGTGATGTGAGCTCTTTACTGTTATTGTTATTATTATGATTTGTTTATAAGGCGCCACAAAAGGTTTGCAGCGTTGTGCACGACATATACAGAAGTCAGTGATCCATAACACATTACATGAAGAACAAAATACAAAGACCAGACATTATGAATAAACAAATATAAAGATAAGACATTAATGCAGATAAAATTATTTACGGGACAGTGAGAGTGATGATAGCGACCAGCGTGATGTAGATCTGAGCATAAGAAAACAGGGCTCGGGAAGCAGGCCAAGAGCTACAAAGGATGATGGAATAGTAGAAGGAGAACACAAGGAGCACCCTGTTTGTGAGAGCTTACATTCTAATGGAATACAATTTTACGGGACTATAAAATTGGGTGTTCATGTACATTGCATAACATTCTGAGTTTTAACACCAGACACATGAGAGATTTATGCTATAGAGGAATCATGTTGGGTAAATTTTGAGGGGCAAGTCACACAGTATGCATGTGATCTGCATATTATGGGGCATGCATGTTCCATGCAATTTTGAGTTATTACACATAATAACTCTGCTAAAAAATGAACCAGAGTGGACCTCTTCCTCCTCAGGTGTTTACGCTGCAGGGAAGAAGAGAGGAAGTGGTGCAACACGCTGCATGATAGCGAATAACCTCATTAAAATATGTTTGTACCTCTGCTCTGCTGTGGCTCTTCCTCTGGGCCTGCTCCCAGTGAACAACCATGCAAAGCTCAGAGGGGAAGTGTGATCATGTGCATTCTTTCCTCAATATTTGCCTCTATACACAGTCCTCTTAAAGAGGACCTATCACCAGATGACAGGGTTAGTTATGTACTTATTTTCAGAAAGTATATAGTGACTGATTACTTAAAAAAGAATCACCTACTCCTCACAGTTTCTCCAGGAGAGCATGCAACAAGCGAGTACACCCTGAATGCCCCTTGCAGAATTGGGCTGATTTCTTCCTTTTTGGTGGTGCTTTGTCTTCTTCACATCATAACTCCTGGCTCTCTAGAATAGTAATGAGCACTTACAGCAGTGACATGAAGAAAGAATTAGCATTTCAAATTCATTGCTGGCCATATCTGTGTCTGCCCAGTGCCATCTCACTCCATTCTCAGTGCTATTTTCTAGTCTAGAACACTAAGGATGAGGGCATTTAATCTCACATCTTTTGTCTCATACACATTACACATGATCCATTAGCACCTGTCTTCCTGCTGTACAGAGTATTGTCTGCACGTGATGCTGTGACTTTATTATGCAGTCACTTATATAAGACGGGCAGATGGGACCATTAAGTGGCAACTAAGAGCAAAACTGTTCTGTTAGATGAAAAAAGATTTCCCCTTTGTTAGACTACATGAACAACCTAAATTATGCTCATAAAACTATAGAAGTTTATGTGATTATTGTTCAGTCACAATTAATATAATAATACAGTATTCTTGATGTGAGGAACACATTTGAAAATATGTGATGCTGATGATGATGATAATGTACAAAGATGCATTATGATTACTATGCTGAAATGCAATATTGTAATGTGCAAATTGGTAATCTCTTCGGAGAAATGTTTATGTTGGAGCATGGCGGATTACAAGGGACATCCTTTGAGATTATAAAGAAAGAGGTTCCATCAGCATCACAGAAAAGTGAGGGCAAGAAAGGTATCGATGGAATATGGTCCTAAGCAAAGTGATTTTTATTTTAATACAATGGATACTCTCGGTAAATGTCTTGATACATTTTGTAGTATAAAAATATTGCACAGTTATAATAATTTTGTCATTTTATAAATTAACCTTTTAGCGGATTGAGGAAGATGTCCCAGCCACCATCTCCTTACTACAGACAAACAAATTGATTCAGCTGATATTACGTCTGAATTTGAAAGATTTCATGTAAGTGAGTTTATTTGTGAATTGATCCTGAATCCCCAAAAATTGCATAATAGGTAACATTCACTGGAGAATCACAGTGCATGCACTGCAAAGATGCCAATCAGCAAGCTTCAAAGATGTCACGTCTATAGTCTTATAAAAGGAGCTTACTACCTCTTGGGCACTCATTCTTCTTCTCACAAGAGGAAATGTCTGGGCATGCTCTATGTGACCCAAGCCGTGAGCTGTGATTATCAGTGGGCCTGACTATTATACACTTCTGTACACACTGTATTTAGTACAAAGCTGTCTGAACTGCATTATTACCTGATTTGACTTTTTTTTGTTCATACATCATAGCTTGTTAGCTTTATTATCATAATCTATTGGTGTACAATACGGGCCTGAATCACTAAGGAGTGTAAATGCCGATATGGGCCATACTTTCCATAAAAAAACACTCTGTGCATGGCCAGAAACAGACCACACTCCAGAGAACGCTGCAACGTCCAATTCATCTTCGAGCGCAAAGGACACTTACGACAGTTTATGAGTTCAGGGACAGAATGGGGTGGGGAAGAGGCAGTTCACATTGGAAATGTATATGTGCGATTTAAGATCCAGCACACGCAGAAGTACGCTGTTTATCAGACATAACTTTTGCACCTACTTAAGGTCAAGTCTAACTCGTGGATCATAGTGATGACCAAACACAGCATTCACATCTTCCTCAACTAATGGGAGAATTGACTATTCACTGGCATACTTGCACACATTCATCTCTTTATATAACACTGTACAAGACTGACAGAGGGAGTTTACTATGGGGCCAGTTTGTCAAATGGAGTGTTTATATTGTTGTGCGCTGAGGATTAGGGGATTGTTATATAACAAAGAGGTAGGTGCATACTTTTATATTTTACAAGCACTGCATACTTCTGTGAATGTTGAAATTGTCTCTGCTTTTCAAATTATTCTCATACATTTGTAACGTAGTCATGTGTGAACATTGCCAATGCTTGTCTGCTTTAAAATGTTATGTCCATGTTGTCAAATTCCTACATGCTTGCACACATTTGCATTGCAGTTGTATGCTTTGAAAAATCTTGCCTATGTTGTCTACTATGTATGCCTATGTAGTAGGGATGAGCGCGCTCGGATTTCTGAAATCCGAGCCCACCCGAACGTTGCGGATCCGAGTCGGATCCGAGACAGATCCGGGTATTGGCGCCAAATTCAAAAGTGAAACTGAGGCTCTGACTCATAATCCCGTTGTCGGATCTCGCGATACTCGGATCCTATAAATTCCCCGCTAGTCGCCGCCATCTTCACTCGGGCATTGATCAGGGTAGAGGGAGGGTGTGTTAGGTGGTCCTCTGTGCTGTTTAGTTCTGTGCTGTTTAGTTCTGTGCTGTTTAGTGCTGTGCTGTTTAGTGCTGTGCTGTGCTGTGCTGTGCTGTGTTCTGCAGTATCAGTCCAGTGGTGCTGTGTGCTGTGCTCTGTCCTTCTGAGGTCAGTGGTGCTGCTGGGTCCTGTGCTGTGTCCTGTTCAGTCCAGTGGTGCTGTGTCCTGTGCTCTGTGCTTCTAAGGGCATAGTTATTTCCCCAATATTCCCCTGTGTTTAAAAAAATAAAAAAAAGTTTTTTTTATAAAATACCAAAAACTACTTTAATATTTTTTAATTACCACAAAATTTTCACAACCAATCCTGCAGTATAAGCCCATTGGTACTGCAATATTACCAAGTTCACACATTCAGCAGTAAAAGTCCAGTGGTACTGCAATATTACAAAGTTTACACATTCTGCAGTATCAGTCCAGTGGTGCTGTGTCCTGTGCTCTGTCCTGCTGAGTTCCGTAGTGCTGCTGGGTCCTGTGCCGTGTCCTGTTCAGTCCAGTGGTGCTGTGTCCTGTGCTCTGTGCTTCTAAGGGCATAGTTATTTCCCCATTATTCCCAAGTTTGTAAAAAATAAAAAAAAAGTAAAAAAAAATAAAAAAATTAAAAAAAAAAAAAAATATATAATAATTATAACCAAATTTGCAAAACCAATCCAGCATTATAAGTCCATTGGTACTGCAATATTACCAAGTTCACACATTCAGCAGTAAAAGTCCAGTGGTACTGCAATATTACAAAGTTTACACATTCTGCAGTATCAGTCCAGTGGTGCTGTGTCCTGTGCTCTGTCCTGCTGAGTTCCGTAGTGCTGCTGGGTCCTGTGCCGTGTCCTGTTCAGTCCAGTGGTGCTGTGTCCTGTGCTCTGTGCTTCTAAGGGCATAGTTATTTCCCCATTATTCCCAAGTTTGTAAAAAATAAAAAAAAAGTAAAAAAAAATAAAAAATTAAAAAAAAAAAAAATATATATAATAATTATAACCAAATTTGCAAAACCAATCCAGCATTATAAGTCCATTGGTACTGCAATATTACCAAGTTCACACATTCAGCAGTAAAAGTCCAGTGGTACTGCAATATTACAAAGTTTACACATTCTGCAGTATCAGTCCAGTGGTGCTGTGTCCTGTGCTCTGTCCTGCTGAGTTCCGTAGTGCTGCTGGGTCCTGTGCCGTGTCCTGTTCAGTCCAGTGGTGCTGTGTCCTGTGCTCTGTGCTTCTAAGGGCATAGTTATTTCCCCATTATTCCCAAGTTTGTAAAAAATAAAAAAAAAGTAAAAAAAAATAAAAAATTTAAAAAAAAAAAAATATATATAATAATTATAACCAAATTTGCAAAACCAATCCAGCATTATAAGTCCATTGGTACTGCAATATTACCAAGTTCACACATTCTGCAGTATCTTGTGCTACATATAATGGAGACCAAAAATTTGGAGGATAAAGTAGGGAAAGATCAAGACCCACTTCCTCCTAATGCTGAAGCTGCTGCCACTAGTCATGACATAGACGATGAAATGCCATCAACGTCGTCTTCCAAGCCCGATGCCCAATCTCGTAGTACCGGGCATGTAAAATCCAAAAAGCCCAAGTTAAGAAAAAGTAGCAAAAAGAGAAACTTAAAATCATCTGAGGAGAAACGTAAAGTTGCCAATATGCCATTTACGACACGGAGTGGCAAGGAACGGCTTAGGCCCTGGCCCGTGTTCATGACTAGTGGTTCAGCTTCACCCACGGATCTTAGCCCTCCTCCTCCTCCCCCCCCCTACAAAAAATTGAAGAGAGTTATGCTGTCAGCAACAAAACAGCAAACAACTCTGCCTTCTAAAGAGAAATTATCACAAATCCCCAAGGCGAGTCCAAGCGTGTTGGTGGTTGTCAAGCCTGACCTTCCCATCACTGTACGGGAAGAGGTGGCTCGGGAGGAGGCTATTGATGATGTAGCTGGCGCTGTGGAGGAACTTGATGATGAGGATGGTGATGTGGTTATTGTAAATGAGGCACCAGGGGGGGAAACAGCTGATGTCCATGGGATGAAAAAGCCCATCGTCATGCCTGGTCAGAAGACCAAAAAATGCACCTCTTCGGTCTGGAGTTATTTTTATCCAAATCCAGACAACCAATGTATGGCAATATGTAGCTTATGTAAAGCTCAAATAAGCAGGGGTAAGGATCTTGCCCACCTAGGAACATCCTCCCTTATACGTCACCTGAATAACCTTCATAGTTCAGTGGTTAGTTCAGGAACTGGGGCTAGGACCCTCATCGGTACAGGGACACCTAAATCCCGTGGTCCAGTTGGATACACACCAGCAACACCCTCCTCGTCAACTTCCTCCACAATCTCCATCAGATTCAGTCCTGCAGCCCAAGTCACCAGCCAGACTGAGTCCTCCTCAATACGGGATTCATCCGAGGAATCCTGCAGCGGTACGCCTACTACTGCCACTGCTGCTGTTGCTGCTGTTAGTCGGTCATCTTCCCAGAGGGGAAGTCGTAAGACCGCTAAGTCTTTCACCAAACAATTGACCGTCCAACAGTCGTTTGCCATGACCACCAAATACGATAGTAGTCACCCTATTGCAAAGCGTATAACTGCGGCTGTAACTGCAATGTTGGTGTTAGACGTGCGCCCGGTGTCCGCCATCAGTGGAGTGGGATTTAGAGGGTTGATGGAGGTATTGTGTCCCCGGTACCAAATCCCCTCGAGATTCCACTTCACTAGGCAGGCGATACCAAAAATGTACAGAGAAGTACGATCAAGTGTCCTCAGTGCTCTTAAAAATGCGGTTGTACCCACTGTCCACTTAACCACGGACATGTGGACAAGTGGTTCTGGGCAAACGAAGGACTATATGACTGTGACAGCCCACTGGGTAGATGCATCCCCTTCCGCAGCAACAGCAACAGCTGCATCAGTAGCAGCATCTACAAAATGGCTGCTCATGCAAAGGCAGGCAACATTGTGCATTACAGGCTTTAATAAGAGGCACAACGCTGCCAACATATTAGAGAAAATGAGGGAAATTATCTCCCAGTGGCTTACCCCACTTAGACTCTCATGGGGATTTGTGGTGTCAGACAATGCCAGTAACATTGTGCGGGCATTAAATATGGGCAATTTCCAGCACGTCCCATGTTTTGCCCACACCATTAATTTGGTGGTGCAGCATTACCTCAAGAGTGACAGGGGTGTGCAGGAGATGCTTGCGGTGGCCCGCAAAATTGCTGGACACTTTCGGCATTCAGCCAGTGCCTACCGCAGACTAGAGGCACATCAGAAAAGCTTGAACCTGCCCTGCCATCACCTCAAACAAGAGGTTGTGACGCGCTGGAACTCCACCCTCTATATGCTGCAGAGGATGGAGGAGCAGCAAAAGGCCATTCAGGCCTACACAGCCACCTACGACATAGGCAAAGGAGTGGGGATGCGCCTGAGTCAAGCGCAGTGGAGACTGATTTCCGTGTTGTGCAAGGTTCTGCAGCCATTTGAACTTGCCACACGAGAAGTCAGTTCCGACACTGCCAGCTTGAGTCAGGTCATTCCCCTGATCAGGCTGTTGCAGAAGCAGCTGGAGAAAGTGAGGGAGGAGCTGGTAAGCCATTGCGATTACAGCAAGCATGTAGCTCTTGTGGATGTAGCCCTTCGTACGCTTTGCCAGGATCCGAGGGTGGTCACTCTTTTAAAGTCAGAGGAATACATTCTGGCCACCGTGCTCGATCCTCGGTTTAAAGCGTATGTTGTGTCTCTGTTTCCGGCGGACACAAATCTACAGCGGTGCAAAGACCTGCTGGTCAGGAGATTGTCCTCTGAAGAGGACCGTGACATGCCAACAGCTCCACCCTCATTTTCTTCCACATCTATGGCTGCGAGGAAAAAGCTCAGTTTTCCCAAAAGAGGCACTGGCGGGGATGCTGATAACATCTGGTCCGGACTGAAGGACCTGCCAACCATTGCAGACATGTCTACTCTCGCTGCATTGGATGCTGTCACAATAGAAAAAATTGTGGATGATTACTTTGCTGACACCATCCAAGTAGACATGTCAGACAGTCCATATTGTTACTGGCAGGAAAAAAAGGCAGTTTGGAAGCCCCTGTACAAACTGGCTCTATTTTACCTGAGTTGTCCCCCCTCCAGTGTGTACTCGGAAAGAGTTTTTAGTGCAGCGGGGAACCTGGTCAGTGAGCGGCGAAGGAGGTTGCTTCCTCACAACGTTGAAAAAATGATGTTTATAAAAATGAATAATCAATTCCTCAATGAAGTACAGCACTGCCCTCCAGATACTACAGAGGGACCTGTGGTTGTGGAGTCCAGCGGGGACGAATTGATAATGTGTGATGAGGAGGAAGTAGACACTGTAGGGGGAGAGGAATCAGAGGTTGAGGATGAGGACGACATCTTGCCTCAGTAGAGCCTGTTTAGTCTGTACAGGGAGAGATGAATAGCTTTTTTGGTGTGGGGGCCCAAACAAACCAATCATTTCAGTCAAAGTTGTTTGGTAGGCCCTGTCGCTGAAATGATTGGTTTGTTAAAGTGTGCATGTCCTATTTCAACAGCAGACCTCTCAACTGCAGCTCATCCCTCCTCTGCGGGGATAATGTCTCCTGTGCTCTGACACGTCACTCTGTGTACTCTCAGCCTCAGGATCTGACACTACAGCTACCATGCCTCTTGTAGCAGCCCTCACTCCAGGGCCTCTTCCATGTGCAGTGTCCCCCTCTCTCTTGGGTTCACTATAGTGGCATGGAGTTCTCCCCCTCATCCAGGGCACACATTCCTTGCCCTGGCTCAGTCACCACGCTCAGACTTCCAGGCAATGCTGGGGGAGCCTGGGAGCTTCCACCCCAGGTCCCCAGCTACAACTCTCCTCTCCTGTGTCTTCTCTCTCTTTCTGACACTTGAAAGATCGTGCCTTTAAATGAAAAAGTCAGTCTTGATTGCACGACTATGTGCAAGTGCAACAGGGACATTTTTTTGGGTTTACAAAGTCAAACAATAACACTACGACCCTGTCTGTCTGGGGTCTGTCAATGACGAATTGTCTGGAGCATGTTTTGAGGAGGTATTGTGGCCCCGGTATCAAATTGGGTACCGGGGCCACCCCACTATGCAGTCCAGATACTTGTTTGGTGGAATTCCGACACGTGGAGGGTTTTTTAATTATATTGTGGCCCCGGTATCAAGTTGGGTACCGGGGCCACCCCACTACGCAGTCCAGATACTTGTTTGGTGGAATTCTGACACGTGGAGGGTGTATTTATTTTATTGTGGCCCCGGTATCAAGTTGGGTACCGGGGCCACCCCACTACGCAGTCCAGATACTTGTTTGGTGGAATTCTGACACGTGGAGGGTGTATTTATTTTATTGTGGCCCCGGTATCAAGTTGGGTACCGGGGCCACCCCACTACGCAGTCCAGATACTTGTTTGGTGGAATTCTGACACGTGGAGGGTGTATTTATTTTATTGTGGCCCCGGTATCAAGTTGGGTACCGGGGCCACCCCACTACGCAGTCCAGATACTTGTTTGGTGGAATTCTGACACGTGGAGGGTGTATTTATTTTATTGTGGCCCCGGTACCAAATTGTGTACCGGGGCCACCACACTATGCAGTCAAGATAGATAGATGCGTATCATAGATAAAGTACATTCAGTGGTGTGGGGCAAATTGAAAAATATTCAAAATGCACTGACATTATCAAAAACAAGAGGTTGTCACATGCTAAAACTCCAACATGTATATGATGGAGAGGATGGAGGAGCAGCCGTATGTGTAGTGTAATGCAGACCTGTTGAAGGTTTTTTATATATTTTATTGTGGTGCCCAGTGCCCACTCCTCTACGCAGTCCAGGTACATTTATTGGTGCGAATCAAACAAGTTGATGGTTTTCTTATTATATATATTGTGGTGACCCACTCCTCTACGCAGTCCAGGTACATTTATTGGTGCGAATCAAACAAGTTGATGGTTTTCTTATTATATATATTGTGGTGACCCACTCCTCTACGCAGTCCAGGTACATTTATTGGTGCGATTCATAAAAGTTCAGGGTTTTTAAGATATTGTGGTGACCCACTCCTCTACGCAGTCCAGGTACATTTATTGGTGCGATTCATAAAAGTTCAGGGTTTTTAATATATTGTGGTGACCCACTCCTCTACGCAGTCCAGGTACATTTATTGGTGCGAATCAAACAAGTTGATGGTTTTCTTATTATATATATTGTGGTGACCCACTCCTCTACGCAGTCCAGGTACATTTATTGGTGCGATTCATAAAAGTTCAGGGTTTTTAAGATATTGTGGTGACCCACTCCTCTACGCAGTCCAGGTACATTTATTGGTGCGAATCAAACCAGTTGATGGTTTTCTTATTATATATATTGTGGTGACCCACTCCTCTACGCAGTCCAGGTACATTTATTGGTGCGATTCATAAAAGTTCAGGGTTTTTAATATATTGTGGTGACCCACTCCTCTACGCAGTCCAGGTACATTTATTGGTGCGAATCAAACAAGTTGATGGTTTTCTTATTATATATATTGTGGTGACCCACTCCTCTACGCAGTCCAGGTACATTTATTGGTGCGATTCATAAAAGTTCAGGGTTTTTAAGATATTGTGGTGACCCACTCCTCTACGCAGTCCAGGTACATTTATTGGTGCGAATCAAACAAGTTGATGGTTTTCTTATTATATATATTGTGGTGACCCACTCCTCTACGCAGTCCAGGTACATTTATTGGTGCGATTCATAAAAGTTCAGGGTTTTTAATATATTGTGGTGACCCACTCCTCTACGCAGTCCAGGTACATTTATTGGTGCGAATCATAAAAGTTCAGGGTTTTTAATATATTGTGGTGACCCACTCCTCTACGCAGTCCAGGTACAATTATTGGTGCGAATCATAAAAGTTCAGGGTTTTTAATATATATTGTGGTGACCCACTCCTCTACGCAGTCCAGAAAGATACCTTGTTGCAACGTTTTGGACTAATAACTATATTGTGAGGTGTTCAGAATACACTGTAAATTAGTGGAAATGCTTGTTATTGAATGTTATTGAGGTTAATAATAGCCTAGGAGTGAAAATAAGCCCAAAAACTTGATTTTTAAACTTTTTATGTTTTTTTCAAAAAAAATCCGAATCCAATACCTTAAATCCGAACCGAGACCTTTCGTCAAGTGTTTTGCGAGACAAATCCGAACCTCAAAAATAACGAAAATCCGGATCCAAAACACAAAACACGAGACCTCAAAAGTCGCCGGTGCACATCCCTACTATGTAGTACCATACATTTTTAATGGACTTTTTAATTTAATTGTCATGTTTCATAAATTTCATGTCAGGCTTACTTTTATATAGTTTTGCACTCTTTTACAGAAACTTTGAGATGAACATGATTAGAGCCATAAAGTTGTAAGTATATTTATAATGTATAATGTACAATGTACAAAGAGGCTACAAAATCTTCAAGGCATTAGGGACTTTTTTTATTATTATTATTATTCATCTTGATCATACATAGCCAGGCATGCCAGGCATGGGCATGGTCGAAGCCCGGAATCTGGTGGATGACTGGCGTCGCCCCCTCTGAAATCAGGAACTGGTACACCATCGCCGGCCCAGGTAGCGTGTTTGCAGGCCATGTGTCAGCCTTTTTGGGATGTCTAATGCTGAGGTGGTCCATCGCTATCATCCACCACCTCTTGTCATTATGGACACTCAGCACATTGTGGAGAGTGACCTAGATCCTTTGTGAAATATCCCGACAGCAATACAGCCACTGACCAAACTCTTAGAGCTATTGCACTTCTGTGCATCTGGATTTTCCAGACCACAGTGGGTGTGGCGGCAGGAATGTTCCAAGCCATCTTCATTCATGTGCTGAAGGTTATGCTAAGGGTTTTCCTGATGCGTATTCGGCACCTCATTCATCTACCTATTAATGAGGAGTCCCTTGTGCCCATGAGGTGGGAGTATGCCACTATAGCTAGCTTTCCATACGTTATAGGGGACATAGGTGGTACACATGTAGTTCTGGTTCTGTTGGGTGGAAATGCTTATATTTTTTCAAATAGAAAGCATTTCCACTCAAACAATGTCCAGGCTATATGTGATGCATCTTTACTAATTTTATGAATGGTTGCTAGGGAGCACCGATGACTCCATTGCCTTCAGGCTATCAGGCATGTGGCGCAGATTGCAACAGAGGCAAGGAGGTGCAAGGCCACATGGTGATGCATGGCTAATAGGTACTATTTTATCTCACATCATTTTTTACAAGTAGACATTTGTTTCCTAAATACATTGGTATACATTGTAGTAATAAATGCTAAGTCTAACACCTTTGCAAAATATTAACACTACTTGTATTTAGGTGTACTTGTAAAATCAAGTGTCAGTTATTGCAGCATTACAATAGCACCATATCATGTAAAAATATCTCCCTAAATGTTTGTATGTTTAGTTACCTATTACAAAAAACTGTTGTTTTATTTTACTCTTTATAGGAAACAACATGTACCCTTTATGCTCTTGGTCTGTCACTCCTATTTTAAATCCACACAGGGAGCACAAAGTCACATACAATTCATTTCATATGTCTACCAGATTGGTTATAGAGAGGACTTTTGTTCTTTTAAAGGACAGATTCCGCTGCCTTGATGGGTCTGTTGGAGCTCTTATGTATGCAATATAATTCTGTGAAATTCCATAACATCACAATAAGGTGTGGGGTTCTTTCGGTGTAAGAAGCTGAGTTTGCTGGTCAGGAGGTGGATGGTATAGATCCGTTGCTTCAAATGTAATACTTAAAGTAAACTAATTTTAACAAAATCTATTAAACCATATATTTTAATGTGCAAATTGAGCAGTGTGCTACCCTTGAACAGTTGCTGCCATAGGCATCAACAGACAATATATGTAGGGGTTTGGTGATTTCTTTCTTGTCACCGGAAACAAAGAGCAGAGTTGGGGCTACTTCTAAGCTTGTATGGTCAGGTGCATGTGTCCACCGCAGTGCCTATGGGGTTGGGAATCACAGGGCTTGCCTGACAAGGCCTGTCATCCCCTATGTTGCCTTGTTCTGCTCTTCTGATCATGCAATAGAGCCAGAACTTACACAGTAAAGCTTCACTGCTCATACAATGGCTCCCATGCATGCTCAAAAAGAGGAGGGGGGATGTTGTTAGGAGAGGAAGTACTCCTTTGATGACAACACCCATGGCTATACTGCATTGTAAACCGCTGTTAAAAACTCATTCATCATACTGAGCTTTAGGACAAATGTGCATTCCCTACTGTATTCATCTCAAAAAGTGTAATTGAGAATGAATCTAACTGATTTAATAATCAATTCTCATTTCTAATCTTCTATTCTAATCATTCATTTTCAGTTTAAGGTCTCTAGTCTTACTAAATGCAATTAAATTTGATACCAATCAAAAATGGTCTGACTTACTCCCTGATGTTGGATGACATGATAAAATGTACAGTGCACCAATAAATCAGTGAAATAAGCCAAATGGGGAAATTTTACAACAAGCTATAGACTTATACACCAATGATAATCTGTAAAAATTAGTAACATATTGTATACTGCTTTAGAATATGAGTATATGTGTAATGCCCTTGAGAATGTTTATTTTTTATCAATGTTCTGTTGCTGAATCACATTTTTTAGAGACTTGCTGGTATATATACTATAGCAATACAGCAGCAAAGACGTGCAAAGGAAAAGAGCTCTGAACAACCTACTGTAAACTCAAAAAATCCTTATTCTGTATCCTGCCTGGCAACTATGTAACGTGGTGCGAGAGTGCTGGTAACTAGCAGGAAGTGGAAGTTTTTGGAATGGATGTGATGTGAGTTCAGGAGCAGAACCAGAACAAGGACAGAAATGTACAGAATGCAGAAGAAAGCTTAATATGGCTCAGCAGAGTAGACCACTGAACAAATACACGATTACAAAGACAACATGAGACAGACTCATCTTAACAGAGCTGAAAGGGAAAAAGGCTGGAGACAGTACCATAGCTGGTGGACAGAGGTTCCAGCCAGCAGTAAGCAGCACCATCACTGACAACCCACCAGAACCAAAACTATTTCCCAAGAGAAAAATTAGCAACACCAGAAAAGACAAACTACACAGTATCATCATCATCTATTTATATAGCACCACTAATTCCACAGGCGTGTACAGAGAACTCACTCACATCAGTCCCTGTCCCTGTGGAGCTTACAGTCTAAATCCCCTAACACACACACACAGACACAGACTAAGGTCAATTTAATAGCAGTCAATTAACCTACTAGTATGTTTTTGGAGTGTGGGAGAAAAACGGAGCACCCAGAGGAAACCCACGCATACACAGCGAGAACATACATACATACATACATACATACATACATACAGGGAGAACATACGAACATACAAACTCCACACAGATAAGGCCATGGTTAGTAATCAAGCTCATGACCCCAGTTCTGTGAGACAGAAGTGCTAACCACTGAGCCACTGTGCTTTACATAGTACATTTAAGTCTCATAAGGTGAGGAGTGGTAAATAGATGTCACACACTGGCAGCCAACACAAGTTAATGTAAGGACACCCTCAGAAAAGTCCACAGAGTCTAGTAACACCGCCCCAAAGCACAGCAATCATCAGAGGGTGCAGGGATGTTTCAAGCTCAAGCAACCTCCAACATGAAAAGCAGTAAGAACATAGGACCGTCATTCTGTACATTTAGATATACCATATTTTTACACCCTTAAGCAGGAAAACTAACATTGTTAACAGGAACATTTTCATTGACATACCCAAAAAAACTGGTACCAGGTAAAAAATAAAAGAACCATTCCTTTTCTTACACAGACTGCGTGGAACAATGGTTGTGTACCATGAGAACTGAGATAGCATGCTAACTGAGTGAGGCATTCCAGTAATTGTATTTAACTGTTGTTGTAGTGAGTTGTATGATTGTTTCCATTGTATTTTATTCAAGCCAGAGTATTTCCCTATTAAGGTGAACTGAAAAATGCTAAGTTGCCACTTAGGTTAATCCTCCTCAATATTTTTAGATTGATTCCTACCTTTCTACGCGCAGGGTAGACTGTATTCCTTCCTCTTTCTCTAGAGCAAGGAAGACAGCCATGTGGGACTCAAGTAATCCTTCATCCCTTCCACTTTAGTTCACACATTACTGGGAACTACACATAAGTATACTAAATTGTATGCTGCTTTCCATTTAGTACTCTTCAAACGTGTTGATTAACAAATCGAACAGACAAATAGTAAAACAAAAGCAAAATCAGGCAACAGGCAAAAGGACAAGAAAAGCCGATAAGAGCATAATCCAGCGAAGGAGTACACATAATTACACCCATGAATAGCATCAGAAAATCAGAAACTGGTCACATGCTCATCCTAAAACCTAGTCGTGTTGTCAGAATTCTACCTCTACAACAACAATAACTTCCTCATAACTGCAGCAAATTATACGCTCTGATGGCTAATCACTTAACCTGACCTATTGCACACTAAAATAACAAATTTCACATAAATGTTCCAAAGGAAATAAATGCATACACGGTTTACAGAAAAGGTCATTAATGAAAGTGTGAAAATGAGAGCAAGCTGTATAAAAACCTTTTCTTCTCCTTTTCCAGCATTGTATCTCCCATTGCACACCACTGTATTTGCCTTTGAGCCTCTGTATTTGGCTTTGCAAACAGACAGGTGACCATTGCATTTTGTACCATTTTACTCTTGGTGCAGCAGCTACAGAGCAAGATCCTGAAAAACCATAATTTTGGATATTTAAATATGTTATTTATAAGGGAGGAAGATATGGCACACTTGAAGAGTGCTTGTACCTAAGCCGAAGTGGCAAAAGGATAATATAGTTCCTTCTTGGACTCCATGACAGTCCTAATGAATATGTTAACCTTAATCAACTTAGTAGAGATAGGAAAAAGTTAACATTCCCAGAAGGGCAATGGTTAGTGTAGTGAGGTGCTTATTATTTATGTTTATGTATGTAAGCTTACCTATGATTCCTAGCAAAGATCCAAAGAGCCCCAGTGTCGCTACTTATAGTTATTCCCACAGTGACAAGGATGGCACCTTGAACTGCTCTTTACTAGCACTAGCATAATGCAAGTGAACAAATGTGATACCTTGTCAAGGAATAGAGGATTTTTTTCTGCGTCATCAGGTAAGATGACCAGAGCAGCTGAGATCACTTCCAGGTCAGCGCTCACATGGAAGTGGTGAACTGGATGCTATGAGAGATACTTTCCGCTGAATCCAGGTACACAGCCTGCAGCATGGTTCCGGAACCCACCCTCTCAGTACTCTTTCAGAGCCTGTAGAAGGGAGTAAGACTATCAAGACTCAATCGCATTTGTTGAGCATGTGATAAGGCTCTACTTAATGATTGTATTCCTCATACAAAAAAAAACAGTGCAACCCCCAGAACAATATAAATACTTTATTGGATGGTAATTAAATATTTTGTATAAAAAAGAAGAGCTTCATTCAAGTGGGTAAAATGACCAGGTCTCAGATGTATTAAGACTTGGAGAGAATACAAGAACTTTCTTTATGTGGATCTATAGATTCTTTTGGGGAAGGCTCATCTGATAGTGAAGAAAGGGAGACTGAAGAGGAACCCAGGACATTTAACCCCAAGGTGGTGGATATACTGATTAAGCATATTAATAAAACACCAGGTATGCCAGTCCCATCTACTTTACAGGATGCCTTTTTTTGACCAATGTAGAATGTTTCTAATCCACCCGGTATTTAGAGAACTTCTGGATAAGGAATGTGATAAATTGGAGAAACGACAATCCAATTTTAAAAAGTTTGGATAGTATGTATGCGTATGCTTTTCGAAAATATGGATGCTGTGATCAGAAAGTCACAGAAGATAAATTACATCATTTTACACAGGATTGTTGAAGACCACTTTCTTCTTCTTCTTTAAGATAATATATTAAAGAGGGCCAAGTTTTTAGTCATGGCAATCAAAATGCTAGACGGTATGTAGCAAATGCAACCAGGTGGCTCTTTCATTTCTTTAGAGGAAAGGATAGAATACGACTGAAAAAATCACATTGACTCCTGGACACTCATAATGCCAGATCACTGCGTTTTTTATAATCCAATGGTACATGATAGGGTTTTGAATAGTACAAAGAAAAAGTGTGATGTGCAAATGGTGGCATTACACAACAAACACTCATGGAGAAACAGGCAATATCTACCACTCAGAGAGACACTGGCTTCTACTCCAAACTCTTTCAGTAGAAAAAGCGTCAAGAAGGTATCGAACAGTTCTCGATCTGAGAAAACACAAACAATTTGTGCATGCAAGACATTTCCACATGGAGTTGTTGAACTCTATTCTCAAAGCACTAGAAAACAGAAATTTTCCTTACACCAACAGACTTTGTATCTGCACAATACCATTGCACCAATATACCCAGGGCTGGTGCAAGGATTCTCACCACCCTAGGCAAAGTTTAGACCTACCACCCTTGATCCCCCATTTGCAATACTCACTTCCTTACACACGACTTTCATAAAAAAATAAAAATAATAACTTACCTCCTCCTAGCTGGCAGGTAAGGCTGCAGTCCAGATGCACTGATATCTGATGCAGAACGCTGTCCCAGGGACAAATGCAGGATTTCTAGAGGAAGGATGTTAGATTTTGAAACAAAGCAAACAAAAATAATGGCAATAAGCAGACAACAGACCCACCCCTCTCCCTACACATTACACCAATTCCACCTCCCCGCACACTTTATACCAATACTCTCCCCCACCCTTCTCCCCACACATTACACCAATACCATCTCTACCACTTTTCCTGCATGCTACACCAACACCACCGCCACCCTTCTCGCTGCATGTTACACCAATACCAACACCACCCCTCTCCCTGAAAGTTACATCAATACCACCAAACCTCTCCTCACACATTACACTAATGCCAACCCCACTCCCCTCCTCACACATAACACCAATATACCACCACCCCGCTCCCCACACATAAGTCCAATACCATTTCTATCCTTCTTCCCACACATCACACCAATACAACCCCACCCCTCTCCCTGCACGTAACACTAATACCACCCCTCTCTCCACACAATACACCAATGCCAACCCAACTCCTCTCCCCGCACATTATACCAACACCATTTTCACCCCTCTCCCCACACATTACACCAATACCACCCTCACCCTTCTTCCTGCATGTAACACTAATAACACCACTCTCCCCACATATTACTCCAATGCCAACCCCACTCTTCTCCCCACACATTATACCAATACACTCCCACCCCTCTCCCCACACATTACTCCAATACCATTTCATACTTGTCCCCAAACATTTCACCAATTCCACCACCACCACCGCTCTCCCTACACATTACTCCAATACCACCCCACGCCTCTCTCGTAACATCCTCATCCTCATAATTAATTAACTCCCAAATCATTAAATAATCCCTTTTATATTCATTAACCCCCTTAATCATTAACTCCTTCAGCCTCATCAAAAGTACACCTTTAAGATCTATTACCCCTTCACCCTCATAATTAACTCCCAATCATGATGCCCTCAACTGATCACGTCAGTTTCCCTCTGTCTACTTCTGCTACATACAGCGCACCCTGTAGTCCCGAACAGAGGGGGAGGTTCCACGGCGGCCTCAGAGTGAGTCGCAGGAAAAGGTAGGGGCTGTACGCTCAGTGCGAAGCAATTAGCCTGAACATTTTCTTCTTTCTGGGCAACAGCAGAACACACAACTACTTGGCACCAGCCCTAAGTGGTGCTCCCAAAAGCTCGGCACCCTAGGCCTGAAAACACTATTGTTTTATCAGATTCTTAAGCCTAGGGCACCATTTTCAGTTTATCTGTCTGCATATGGCCTCTTCACACCTGATCACTGGAAACATATCAGCAAGCAATCAGTAGTTGCTAAGGAAAGTGTTTTGCAATGTCCATTTAAATAACCTGTGATATTTGCTGTCCAGCTGCTGAGGCTGAATAGTAAGAGTCATTTATTAATATGCCACATAACACATAGGTTTTCTGTGAAATTTTCATACTATTTTTGTGTTATTACTGCCATTTGTTCAGGTCCATGCGTGGCTTAGGAAATTATGTACAAAAAGGACATTTTGTGTTGCAGGGTAAAATATTTAAATTATCTTCAAATGTTGATGGCTGTAGAGCCTCTTCCACCCACAAAACAAGTTTGTTTTTACATGTTCTTCGAGGAGGCAGAGATCTGGTGTCGGTTTATGCCTTCTGTGGTAGCCTTTTTCAATCAAACAGGTGCACTTTATGGACCTCATTTAGAGTCGGACGCAAAGTCTGTTTAAGAAGTGTAGGATTATGAGTGTACCATAGCTTGGTAGGGTATTACAAGTGGCAAGCAACCCCAGTCGCGTCCCACTCGTAATTCCCTACCGAGCTGCGAGCAGTTCCTGCAGCTTGCTAACCACTTGCGCCACCTAATTCCTGCCGCACAGCTTTTGCCCTTTTTTGACGTGTGTTGCGTCTGCGCCTCACTGCGACTAGGATTTATTTACATGGTCACACCTTCACAATTCTGCGTTCCTCCCATTCTCTCATAGTGAGCCGCAAGCTGTCATAAGTGTTAATTGCGTCCAAGATGCAGGCGGATATGGTGCTTGCTGTACATGCGTGATAGTGTTTGTTCGATGCGCCTAAAACAGAGTCTGCGTCCGACTCTAAATGAGGTCCTATATGGGGAAGTACATTTTTATGTACACAAAATGTAACAAAAACATTAAAATGTACAAATGTAACACTAATAATAAAAAGCAGTCCAGAATACATAAACAGGGCTCAAAAAAGATGTATTTTAGAATAGTGGTGGAATGAATTATAAGAGATGTCCAAAATGAATAAATCTATTTGAATTGTTATTTTTACATTTGCCGTATGCACATTATTATCTCAGCGTCCATTCACACAAATAATTCTCATATCCCAAAGTGCATGTGTTCCTCGTTATATTATATTCGTGGAATACATAGATGTACATGCTGAAAAGAAAATTACTGAATGTTTCCATTTTCACAGCTTCATAAATGACATTCACTGGGCCTGATTCATTAAGGAGAGCAAAGCAAAAAAACGGAGTAACTTTGCACCTGGGCAAAACCATGTTGCATTGGAGGGGGATGTAAATTTAAAATGTGGGGACACACTTATATTTGGGGTAGGGCATGTCCTAGATCAACTTTAGATTTCAGTGTAAAAATAAAGCTATAGAGTATTTGTGTGCTAGATGAAAAGGCAGCCAGTATTTAACTTATGTGTAAAATAATAAACTAATTTTCACCCCTTGCATTGTAACATGGTTTGTTCCGGAGAACATTGAATCCTTTCTTTACCCATGGACCCTATGTTTTGTGAAAATAGAATAGCTAAGTATTTCAAATCATAGAGATGGGTAGGTGGTACTTTGCGCCACTTGATGCTTGTATGAAGCCATTGTTTAGTAAATATTAATAAATCCTCACTTCATGTTTGGTGCAAAACATTGGATAGGTGTTTAAAGCCAGTTCTCTGCCACTTAACCAAGATTTAGGAGCAAGATTGTATTATAGTATGGTTAGAGGGGTTGGTAAATTTTCAATACAGTGATTATCCAATGTGATACAGCTTAGTGAGAGGACATTTATTTGTTTATGTGCATATGAAATAAAATCAGTACAAAAGTCTTTGGACCTCAGTCTTCATATAACTAGTGTCTGTTTAAAAATATGTGGTTTACATGTATATCATTTAGAGGAGATGCTATACACTAATCACTTAACATAAGCAGATATGTAACTTTACACCATATTCAGTATACACAAGTCAATTAATAAAGCAGCTATGTGATAGAAAAAAATGTTTCCTTACTGACAGCTGTAGAATATATTAACTACGCACTTTGCCACTATAGAATAAAAACTCCAACTGTACACCTGTGCCTTAAATAAATTTGAGTGCAGCATATAAGACACCCCCCTAACCATATATAGTCAGAGATTAAAGGCCACCTTGACCCATGTCAGGCAGTGACAGTCCAGGGAGAAAAGTTTGCAAGTTGCATTGTTTCTCTGATAATTTGATAGCAAAATGCTTTGATGGAAATTGCAGTAATTTGTGATATAATTGCCAGGAATTTTCTGCTGATTCTTTCTCCACGAAAAAACATTAAATGCAGTGAGGTCTGTCTGGTTCAAATTCTCTCCTTGTCCACCCAAAAGCAAACTCATATTAGGAGCTAAACGGCTGTGTACGCAGACAGCCTGATCTGCATAATGAGACGGAGAGAGCCTGCGCCTCCTGTATTTCTCTGCCGATTTAAGTCCTAATTTTATTTAGCTTGAGAAGGGCACGTCAGTCACTTATAAAGAAGAGAAAACTATTTCCCTGCGAATAAAACGAGATTTCTCCTGTGCTAAGTGGCTACGGACAGGTCTGAAATACAAACATTCTTCCATTAAGCTCCAAAAGACAATTCATAGATAGATAGATAGATAGATAGATAGATAGAGAAAGAAAGAGAATAGCATAAAATTATATAATAAAAAGGCACAATAGTCAAAAGAAATTCTTTTAGCACATCCATTTTCATATCTTTTTTATTTATTTTTTCATTTAATGTACATTTTTAAAGGATTTTTTAAGTACTGCTTCTTCACTGTACTTGGGTCATGGTTTTGATTTTGGCCCTGACCTATGTGTGTCGTGTTTGTGTGTGAAGCCGTGTTTGTGTGTGAAGCCTATTCACTGGTAGGTGAATAGGGTTCTGACAAAATGCAATGTGTGTATGTGTGTTGTAGGGAATCCGACTGTAAGCTCTAAAGGGACAGGGATTGGTGTGAATGATTACATATTCTCGGTGCGGTGCAGCATAATATGATTGGCACTATATAAATAAACAGTAATAGTAATAAAGAGTTATTCCATGCAATATTTATATTTCAACTTTAGGTGAATTATCCTAGAATAAATTGTTCCCAAAGCTTTACCTACCTGGGATCTGGCAGTAAAGCTATGAGGTGGGTCGCTCAACGTCTTCCTCATGCCGCTGCTCTCTCTTGCAAGCTTTCATTGACAGCAAGATGTCGGTGAACAACACACTACTTGTTTGAGAAAAGACAGGGTGGCCAGGAGTGAGGAGAGAACAGCAGACATCTATGGCCTTAGACAATTCATAAATTTCAGAGAGATAACACACAGTGCAAGCCAGAAGGCTCAGTTATCATTATAAGGGTGTAGCTTTGCCTTCGAGAATAATTGTGACTATTAACCCAGCTTCAACCCCTTGACCATGTCTGCTCTGCTTAAGAAATTACAGGCTAAAACACAAGATTTTTTCCTCTCCCATGCATCCACCCCAGGCCTTATTTCACACGAATCCTGCCATTGACTCTCCTAGAAACATCTGTAATGAAATGCACACTGCTCTATGAGCCACACAGGATTTCATTACAGTCCTGCAACAACTCAAACAAGAGTTAAAGGAGGAGATGGCACATACCATTAATTAATGTAAATCTACTATTTCTGCTTTCGTAGCACAAATGGATGCTATGCAGGTTAAAGTCGCCAGTTTGCAAACTCAGGTTCAGTAGCTTCAGGAAGCACAAGAGAATTTGCAAAATCTTTACAGATGTAAGAATGTAAGGATCACAGCTATTCTAGAATATATTTATACTGACAGTAATCGCCAACACTATTTCCAACACTCTTGCCCCTTAGAGGATGCAAGACTTGATTATGGACTTAAATGCCTTAGAAATGCAGGTGGCTCAAGGAAAGACTGTGATGTTATTGTCAGATTATAGTACTACAAAATTAAACAGGAAATCTTATGATCTTTTAAAGATGCTCATTTGGAATTTGAACATTTTGCTTTCCAACTTCTCAATCGTTAAGCACCAACCATTCTTCTGAAGCAACGCTAACCTCACCTTGTCACAGAAACCCTGAGAATAGAAGATATTAAATGTACATGGTGCTTTACATTCAAACTACAGAAAGAACATAATTTTTTACTATGCCTTATCAAGTATATTGCAGATACTTTCCACGATGTCTCAATGTTAGGCTTGCCTTCATCAAGGTAATCAACATGTTTTTAAGAAGTGGGATGTGGATGGTGCTTTTATCATTAGATATCCAAAAGGAATTTGACAGGGTGTATTGGGAATATTTGTCCCCTGACCGCTTTATTTGAGTTGTTCATTCACTTTATACTCTTCCCTATCCCCAAATTACAGTTCTGGGCTTTTTTTGCTCACCGGCTGCCCTATGGAAGAAACTAAACCAGGATCTCTCCCTTCTCGTTTTTGCCCTCTTCCTAGAGCTTACTGCAGCCTACAACTCAGACATACATTGAATTCAAATTGCAGATCAGTCATATGCATTTTCCCACTTGGTTGATGACACAATACTCACAATACCCAGATCTAATGATTTTCTTACAAAACTTACAATACTTACTCCAGCGGTGCAGTCACCCTCTGATGAAGTTATTTGTATAATGAAATGTTTTAGGGAATTAAGTTTTTTGGGCACTACATTATTGTCCATCTGTTACTGCTGCAGATACTACAGAGTTTCCTATCTATTCATTTACCGGTATCAGCATTTATTGTTGAAAGACTTAACCCGTTTTCAGATTGTGCAAAAGAATATTGTTCAGGCCTACAACCTTGCAAATCACAATATGCTTTAGCTTTTAGCAAGTTTCAAAGATATGCAAGAGCTGCAACAATCATTTGTAACAGCTATGTCCTGTCCTAAACAGTTTCTTCAAGATATGTATATGTTTCTTTTTAATATTTACTGATAAAGGACATGATTTATGCTTGCACAATGCTAAAATGTCTATGTAACTAAACACTATAAATAGATGTTGATTTCTTTTGATAAACTCAGAGCTTTTGCAACACCCACCTGTGTGTTCATTTGTTTCTCCGGCCATATATACTTGGACTCTGCTGATCACTAGACAACTTACCTTTGACAATTGTGCTTCTTAATTGCTGTGATTGGACGCTCCAGCAGACATTGGGAATCGAAACGGAAGCCCAGTGTGTCAGGCGGCTGTGGCTCACTCCCTGGATTTATTCGGAAGCTGTGTGCGGAGGACGCTGCTTACACACTGGAGATGCCTGGATTGTATAGCTGAATCAGCGGAATATTGATCAAAACACACTCCATCCACGAACCTCTGGTGTAACAGACAGCCACAGCTTTCACCTCCTGTTTTACCTTGGTGTCGATTGCGGGAGATATTACCTGTGGTTAAAAAATGCCGGACATATCTGCAATCCAGTAAAACAACAAAAAAGGAATGCCAACTGGAAGAAAGAAGATAACTTTTACATACTGATGTTGACTATAATATACAGTCCGCATGTGAATCACCATTGAAGTGTTTAATACAGTGGATCAAGTCATTTATTCATTGGAAAAAGCTCTGATCCCTGTGTTATTCTCTGTGGGGTAGGAATCTATTTACTTTTGGAAATAACTGTCCATTGAAGCAACTTTTCAGATTGCCGAGCAATTACCGGCTTACTTACTGCTAATGACATCTGCATGCAATTTATTCAGCTGACTGTGAACTAACATCTAAGCTGTTGATATTTATTAATAATAATTAGGACACATGTCCTCCATAAATCTTAATATAGTTAAAGATGTGGTCTAAAATGTTTATGCATTTTTTTTGTATATTTTTTAATTATTCAGTTCATTTGGTAACTATGTTTTAAATGCTATAGTGTTAGTATTAGTAGCTGCTATTAATTTAATTTATTTTATATTTGTCATGTATAACATCTAATATGTGATGTGAAATATTATTGTCAATGTTTGAATAAAACTTTTTATAGAAACATATTGGAGGGTGGACAATTTGTTTTAGTTCTACTCTTGCCATTTAAATTTAGGAGGTTATAGGCAGGCGCTGGTGTGTGTATATCAGTCACATGTGATTTTGTTTTTCTATATACACCTCAAAATCTCTCAATAAATCATTATCTATGCAGGTAGTCCAGCTGTTGAAAGTAAACTTTACCCATGTGTGGGATACATAGAAATTGTCATATTAATAAATATTTCTTACACCCACATAGGACTCTCTGTATACCAGAAACAATATGCATAGCATTCTAAAATTGTGGAAGGACATACAAACCTGGACCAATTGTAACATTTCTTGGTTAGGTAAGGAAATGGCAGTGAAAATGACTTACCTGTTGTGGATCTTGTATCTGCAACAGAGAAATAACTAATTTCTACCATTCCACACACTTTCTATCACGTCTATCCAGTGGGTCCGCTATGCTTACTCTGATCTTTGCTTATTCCTCCTTTATTGTAGGGCTTATAGCTCGATTCCTCTGTTGCTGGAAATTAGCTGGTTTAGTGGATCGTTTTCTTTATACAACCTTTTGCTTAATATATGGAACAATATTCTGTCTCTAGTTATGTTTACAAATCGAATATTTTCTCATATATAAGGATCCTAAAAATTGTGAGCAGTGAAAAAATGCCTTTAAATAGTTGAATAGCAGCAGAATTGCAAGGAAGGAGCAGATTGTTTCTCGTTTCATGTTATCACTAAATAACTTTTTAATCAACTTTCCATTTTATTTCTTCTTGTTTATGTATCTGTCTTTTCTGCAGGTAGAACACATTTACTTATTTTGTCTAGATGGGATGTGGTGGAAGTTGTGGCCATGGAGGATTGTGGCGATGTAGGGTGAGGGGAGCATACCAGAAATTAAATTTGAGCATCTTCAAACCTATCACTTGAGAGACACAGTACGATCAGCTATGATATGTAGCTTGGTAGCTTGATGACTTGGGGCTGAGTATCTTTAATAATTGTAATTGATACTGGTATCTAAGAAAACACCCTGCTAATAGTATGTGATGTTTTGCTCTTGTTCCCCAAGATGCTACATTAGACCTGTACAGTTGCACACGACCTTGTGAACAAAAACTTACCTTACTAATAAGCAAATAAGAAGGCAGTAGATATGTCTGATAAAACACACACAGCTAATTCAGCTCCGGACACTGTGCTTGTCAATGGCAACTATTCATTGGAAAAAAAATTGTTTAAGATGGGTAATTATTGCATTTTGTCACAGTTGATTGAATCACAAAGCATTAAATAATGTCAGACAGGCTCAGTCACACGTGAAACTGTTACCTTCCTAATGGAGAATGGAATAAGTGCATTAGTTAAACACTGCCAGGTTAAAATGTTGGCTTTTCTATTACTTTATGTGATACGCAATGAAATGATCTCTAGAAGCGGGATGTACTCTACTACATTAGTTAGAAACAAGGAACATGTCAGCAATGCAGAAGGTTTGGCTACAGCCAAGCCATTTATAATACCATATGTTGCCACGTTGGATACCATTTTACACTTCTCTGTTATTCTATGCAGTTGTAATTCCACCCTGAGGTAGCAGTGCAGACACATATTACTCCATATCTATTTTATATATGTTAGGCAAAAGCAGATGAAGAACATTAGAACCTAAAGCCTATTGCACACATCTTATAAAGTGTGCCAGTTTTGTACAGTATGTTTTCTATAGGTAGCATTAGGCCTATTGTAGGATTCTATACTGTTCTACTAAAAACATTAATTTTGCTTTTTGAATAATTCAAAACTGAGCATTGTGTAAACAATATTACCCTTATCTGTTTGAAGAGTTAATATGTCCACAGTGCTATTTATTCTTACATGTGTACACAGTATGAAACATAAATTGTCCCCTTCGCCTATACACACGTGTAGCAGATATAATTGGTGCTCAAGTTGAACAGATTAAAGAGAACTGCCACCTGGAGCACTGTTTGTCCATTCTGCATATTGATCTCTTACTTGCATGAAGATAAAATGTATTCCAAAGCATAACAACTTGATTAAGATTCTGCAGGCACATGACAAATTAACACAGAGCACTATAAGTCAATTAAAGAAATCCGTTATGCTAAATTGTTTCTAAATTGATTCAAATTTTCATTACTATGGTATGGTATTCATCAGGTTCCATCACCTTACAGTGTATATATTACTGTATTATGGAGACTGTAATATATTTTAGCTCAATTTGCTATCTTTATGATTTTGTCATCCACTTTTAGCAGTATTTAAAGTCTTCCCATGTCATCAAGTGTCATTTTTGAGTAATGTTTGCAAAGGGGAAATGGCCAAATTAAACTAAATAGTTTAACATGCCTAATATAATCTCTATGTCTTCTCCGTTTGTTGGTTCAGGCATGATGGGTAGCACGGTGGCTCAGTGGTTAGCACTTCTGCCTCACAGCACTGGGGTCATGAGTTCAAATCCCAGCCTTGGCCTTAACTTTGTTGAGTTTGTATGTTTTCCCATGTTTGCGTGAGTTTCCTCTGGGTGCTCCGATTTCCCCCCACACTCCAAAAACATACTAGTAAGTTAATTAGCTTCTATCAAATTGGCCCTAGTCTCTGTCTGTGTGTGTGTTAGGGAATTTAGACTGTAAGCTAAATTGGAGCAGGAATTGATGTAAGTGAGTTCTCTGTACAGCGCAGGAGTTAGTGGAGCTATATAAATAGCTGATGATGATCTCCATAACTGCTTATATTTTGTTTGGATCTGGTGTTATACCCTCAATGTTTATTATGTACCAAAACTATAACACCCCTAGTTTGGCAGGATTATGGTTGAGATGTTTCACTGTAGACAGTTCTAGCAGTAGATGCTGGTTTGCATCAAGTTCAGCCCTTGTTTTCCCATGTACCAGTATATATAATACATGATTACTTCCACTCACTGTAGACCTTATTATTATTTCATATACCTTTTTTGGAATACTTCATGTGCAGATGTGATTTCAAATGGCATGTGTGTAAATCTGTACCTCCCAAATGCTCTTTGAAAAGAAGTTAATTTACTACTATCTTCAGCTAGCACTATTTCCAATGTCCAGACTGGGCATTAAGGACACTGAAAAACCTTTTTCCAGATTGTATAAGATGTCATCCAACCTTAGTAGATACAGTGATCTCCCATTATAACCTAATTTAGATCTCTAGTGTATGTTGTTCTGAGCATACTATTTGATTTCTTACAATGCTGCCATTAAACTTACTGTAATTGGTCTGAAACCTTCACCATTACACCCAGTTGTTTCCACAAGTACAAGTTCCTATTGAATTCAGTTATGCTATATCAAAATGTTTCAGTAGGTGTATAATTTGTCATGTTCCAGGTTGCAATTTAATTGAGCATACTCCCAGCAGACAGGCTTAACCAGTGTTTTCCCAAATCCTGTCCTCAAATCCTCCCTAACAGTCCAAGTTTTAAGGATATCCATGTATGATGAATACAGGTGATTTAATTCATACACCTTTGTACAAACATGGATATCTTCAAAACCTGAATGTTGGAGAAGGGGTGCTTGAGGACTGGATTTGGGAACCACTGGGAACCTTTGAAAACATCTAAACGTTTGAAACCATACTCCTAAATTTCCTCCATTGTCAAATTAGGTTCAGCCTCCTCATTGTTTATTATTAAATTTATGGGTAGAGTTTCTTGCCAGCTGTAAGACCTAAAATGCCACTTCAGCTCCTTTGTCCATTGTTTGTACATACATTTAATTCCCCTAGTTAGTACCACCCTTTATGTGTCTCCCCCCCCCCCTTTATGTTGTTAGCTCTGATGAGCAGGGCCCTCTTTCCTTGTGTGCTCCTTCTAATGTTCCTTCACCCTCTGTACCTCTTGGCCTGCTTCGCTAGCCCTGTTTTCCCTGTTTTATTAATCTTCGGCTTTCTTCTTGCTGATTTCTACTATCCTTTTCACTATCTGTCAGATATAATCTGATTTGCTTTACCCTGTCACCTGTGTTTATATATATTTGTGTATCATGTTGTGTCTTAGTTCTGTTTTCTGTATATGTAATGTACGGCGCTGCGGACCCTTTGTGGCGCCTTATAAGTCAAAGATAATAATAATAATAATAATAATAATAAACAGCTGCCTATTACTTTGAGTCGTTCACTACAATATCCCAATGGTCTCAAATTTTCGGTTTTATCAAGAACATATTCTGTTTGCAAAACATCTTTAGAACTGTGCTTGGGTACATCAATTACTTGTGAGCCGGTGTCAGGCTTCACATTTAATGACATTTACCCCACACATCATGGAGTTACTGCCGGTGATCGCTTCCCCATACCTTTTAACAAGGACTGCATTCTTAAATACATTCTTCTTTTTTAAAAAAATATTTTTAATATTTTTTTAACTATTTTCTTTTTTAATTTTTTTACTCAGTTCCGTTACGCATGCTTGATCCAGCAGCTGGGTTGTGTATGCGTATATGCCCTGAGAGTGGCCCAATGAAAGAGTAAGTCAACTGTTACCTCCCAAGGCCTGTATTACAAGGCTGCCTTTGCAAACTTTTTATGAATTTTAATATAATAATACAATGCTATTGCCCCCTTAATGAAAAACAAAATTATCCCCCATAAGTTAATATCACATTTATTTTGCCCCTTATTCAATAAATAATGATTGTCCCAAAAATTTCCATGTCAATGGTGCCTCCTCTTTTGTTCTGAAGGGCATATAGCTTAAACACCATACATTGAGGAATCTCGCCTCTCACAAAAACTTTTTTTGTTTTGGCTGTTGATCTTGGTGTTCCCAGCGGTTTGTCCAACAGCCACTTTATATTTGTATACTGTTTAGCAAATCTGTCTGTCTGTATTTTTAACATGGTAAAAATAGGGTTGGCGATCTATAAGGTGGTGGTTTGTGACACTGTCAATTTCAGCTGTTTTACTAGCGGATATTAAACGTGGCAGGTTTAAAACCTCGGGGAAAACCGCAGAAGTACGGCGGTTTAAGCAAACCGCCCTTTAGCAAATCTTCACCCTTGTGTTTGGTCCCCATTAACATACTATCTGGAATCTTGTTGTCCCTGAGCAAACACTTCTCCACTACAGCACAACAGGTGACTGGAGTAATGCATAAAGAACTAAACGGCATTCAACCCCATGAAATATACTGTATATGCATTTCATTTGCAGGACCTTATTTACTTTGTCTATCTTGTAAATAATTTATGAGTATAGATTCTCTGGGGATGTCTCCAGATGTATCATTCATTTTTATAGCAATTTGAGAATGGTAAACCCATGTGCCTCTAATGCTGGAGATAAGCTGTCCCGCCTTATAATCCATATGATTACAATTCCCTGAGGATCCCGTTTTACTCACGGAAAAGGCCTTAAACGACTACTAGTAAAGACTTTCCATTTTTATTCTCTTTTTGTAAATATGAAATGTGCTATAATACTGTATTATATATTTGACTATATATTAAAATATCTGTGTATGTAGAGTAGTATAAGAATCACAAAATTTGCAGGCATAATATACATTTCTCGTAAAAAGAATGGGTACCTATAAAGATAAAGGTACAAGGTATGTTCCTCTTCTCTCACCTAACCATCTATTAGAAGCTACTTTATTAAATAAAAAGTATATTTGTAAAGATTTTATATATATATATATATATATATATATATATATATATATACATATATATAAGTAATTGTATTCTCACTTAAGCAGCTATGAGAAAATAATATTTAAATGTTTTAAATAGATATGTCCAGATAACGAATTACTAACATGAAAATAATAACAAATAAAATGCGCCGTTCTTGTGGCAATGTGAAGTATGATTAGACAGACTTTGATATTAACTATATTTTCCAGTTAAACATAACTATTCCCCATCCTTCAACCTGTTTATGACTCCACTTCTCCATAATGGAAAATTATTTTATATTTAGACTTATGTAGCTCTGAGTCTAGTGCAGAGTGTAGACAATGCACACTGCTAATCTCTCTGATCTCAGGGGTCTATTTATTATTGAGAGATAACCCCTGCACATCGTCTGAGGTAGTACCCCCAGAAAACAGTTATGTAGCATTTTTCCATGTTTATTACTGGAAAGAGAGTCCCATATGGATGAAAGCACTTAAACGCATACATGGGGAAGTAAGTGAAGTTAACCTTACCTGCAGGAGTTAAAATGCCACATCCCAGGCCGACCAATGAGGAACGAAAGGGAGTGCCTGAAGATCTGTCTATATAAGTTCTAGCATGTCACATGCCCTGTCTCATTCACTGCTCGAGATCCCACCCACCCATGCCCTTTATGGACCACTCTGCTTCCGTGCGGTGTGAGTTTTAAACTGGTTCTTCCCCACACCACAGAGCAGGCACATTTGGTAGCAGGTCACTGTGGGCAGCGGCTGATCGTAACAGCATTATCGCTGATTGACCACAGGTGCTACACCCTTCGAGAAAAGTGACTTATGGTCTTTTCTGGGGAGGATCCCATTGACCCACTTCTGAGGGTGCCCATTGTGTAGTCGGGAGGAGGTGTAGTCACTCTGACGTCAAATTTAGCGCTGGCTAGACAGTTAAGGATTTGTTAAGTGGAGCAGGCTGTTAGCCATCCATGCTTGGCTCCAAATATCAATTTGATATAGCTGCCTCACAGTTCACTTTCAACAATTTATTCATTTAATTAATTAATAAACTGTGACCTTCTTCTGCCACTTTCATAAGTCTCAGTGTCGTTATTCTTTAGATAACTTAACTAACTGGTATATGTCTTAGGAGGTTATGGTTAAGACAGTGAACACATCCAGGTTATGCAGTTTAATGTATTTAATATTTATTTGAAATTGCTTTTTAATCTACTTTGTAAACATTTAAGTACTTTCTAGTAGAAAGTGGAACTGAAAGCCCATTTCCGGTCTTCCAGTTCCACTGCGCATGTGTGATTTGGGAAGGCCAGGCCACGCATGCACAAAGGGACCCAGACTCACTGGTTATGTGGTAAGAGTTCTCTTAACACTGCCAGACAGTATCGAAATTGTAATGGTAAATTGCAGCGATAGGAAGCTTTCCATCACTGTGAAAATCAGCAATAGAAAGCTAGTCTTATCACTGCTAAATAGACCACTCAGCCTGGTGTAGCACTGCAGAACAGAGGCATGAATGAACGTTACTGAGGGTGAAGATGTGAACGTATAGGAGAGGGCCTGCACCTGTCTCTATCCTAGTCTCTCCTATACGCGAATTCTCAAGTGCCTACCAAAGGATGACGCATTGTCTTCAGCCTCTACCATGGGGATACATCAAGATTAAAACCTTACTACATTTTTCTTTTCCTGTTTTCTTTTTACTTTAACGAACAACTTTTCTCTTACATTTTAAAACAGATTTCAGTTTAAGACAAAAACCTTGCAACCTTAAAAATCTTGTGTCCTAGGCTGCAGCCTAGTAGCCTGTTGGGTAATCTGGCCCTGAACACAATTGATAGGTTTTGTAGACCTGCATTTCCATGCAGACCATTTCATAAACTGTGGATCACGGACTCTGCAGTGAGAGAAGGGAAATGGTCACCAAGTTTTAAACATAAGTTTTATTAGTTTATGTAGTTTATGAAGTATTTAATCAATTATTATTAGACTCTTGTTAATATGAAAAAAAATTAGGATGTAGTATTTAATGCAGAACAGTGGAAATTACCTTGGCTTATTGTAGCCAACCTTTTGCTATTCACTAACATCTTTGAAAATCATGCGAAGGTAACATTTAGGTTGTATATGATCTCATATAAAGTACATAAGATATATATTTCATGTCCAACAATGTATTGGTGAAACTCTGAACAAATGCCATGAAGCTTTCTCTACTGGTATGTCCCCTGGTACTGTAAGGTGTCCTTACTATTTAAATATCCCACAGAAAATAGGGCACAAAATGACAAAAATATTAAATATGTAGTCCACCTCTGATCGTTCCATATAGATGGGAGCGAAACTGCGATAGAAACTTTGTTTGCGCTGCCATTCTGCTGAACACCATTCCGCACTGTATTTGTGAATATGCATATCGCACAAAGGATAGACGTGGAAAGACAAAAGTCAATTCAATCTGCTTTGTGGTCTTGGTAAAACTGGAAGCAAGTAACGCAAAACTATGTATGGTAAAAGGTGTGAAATTTTGAGGCCAAATGCAGAACAGGGAGAATTGTTTGCGGAACAATTTGGAAAATGTTGCTCTAATATGTTAGAATGCTCAACCCCAGGAGATGTTTCAGTTCCCCCTTAAGTCGTCATTTAAAATGTATTCCTGACTAATTTTTCCATTTGTGCATTAAAAGAGTGAAAAAGAAATTTCTATATGAGTTCTTATTTATACATCATTTCAAGGTAACAGTGATACAACCTGCTCACTGAACCTATTTATAAAGAAAACTTGTTAATTTATTAATATTTTAACCATATGGTTGAGTTAGCTCATTTCTACACCAAGACAAATATCCAGCAACGCAATGTTATACAGTCAGTATGATTCGGTCTGTCACACTTGCTGTCACAACTTCAGGAAAACATGACAGCCCTAATGCTTGATTAGATCACAAATGGCTAATGAGAAAATTACCCAGCACTTTAGTCTGCTTCCTGTCCCTCAATCTAATAAACCGACCAGCCTATACCTATAATTCACAGTCACAAGAACAAATGCATGAACTTTTTTTTTATCATATGAAGTCATGAGAAGCCTTACACTGAGTGGTCCAAGCAAGATTTATATTAGACAGGAGTTCCTGTAACAAATTATTTGCAAGAGAAGAGTTATTATTAAGAGTTCATCTAAAGGTCCAACAAAACTAATACATATTTATCTCATATGAAAAGAGATGTTGAGATATGCACAAATAAATATGTAAACATTTCCATACCATGACAAGAGATAGGCATGTGACATTGTATGTCATTTTCTTTGCCCTCTGTTATCAGTCCTTTTAGGCTGATTTGCAATGTCTATCATTGGCATTCCTGAAAGTCTTGTTTTGCTATTTGGATTAGTACACCAGCATTTCAACAAGTACATTCTGTAAGATTAGCTTCACAAAGATAACTGTAAATTGGAAAGCCCAAATAAAATTAAGCACGTTGTCCAGAAAGCGCGGATTATCTACATTACCATTTAGGCAATTGCTGAGGACGATTAGGAAGCCCAAAAGGCATGCTCCTGGATTGAAATATTGTTTGCCGTGACTGTGTGAGAGAAGCTAAACTCTGACTTATATTGTGATCCTATTCTGCAGCAAATTATCTTAAATGCTGGAACAGAATTTACGATCATTGGCATCTGTCTGACTTTCATCCAAAAGATTCATCATTTTCACAGAGGGAAAATCCATCAACACACAATCCATCAATAAAGAAAAAACAAGAGAGCCAAAATATTGGGATCTACTCCATAGATTAAAATCCATGACTGTGCAGTATCAATTCCGCTCTTAAAATCTGACACCGACACTTGCATGGATGCAAATAGGACTTAGCCCTAATTGATTACATAAATGGATAAAGCAATTAGTATCACGTGCCTGTATCTGATTATATATATGAACATTTCTACAAATAGCGTTTCATTCTGCACACGCCAGCCCCTGAGCTTGCTCAGAAGAGCAGAACGATGGTCTTTCATTTTGTAATGGGTCCTGGCAAAGCCATGATCCTGATCCTAGATGTTCCTGGCCACTAGAGTAATCATCCCCCTGTGCTACCCAGCTCTGTCACTCACATTATACACTGCCCATGTGCTGCCCGCCAGTGACCAGCTTTATTTCCCACAAGCCATCTACCAAGTAAACCCCAGACAAATGCAGCCATGTTTGTCTACCTCTGGTGCCAGCAAATTGTATTTATCCATCACTAGAGTGGAGATAAAACATTAGTTACCTCGGCCTGATTCATTAAGGATCTTAACTTCAGAAACTTCTTATTTGAGTCTCCTGGACAAAACCATGTTACAATACAAGGGGTACAAATTAGTATTCTGTTTTGCACATAAGTTAAATACTGACTGTTGTATCATGTAGCACACAAATACTTGATAGCTTATTTGTACATTTTTTGAAATTTAAAGTTGATATTTGTGGGCTACATGAAAAAACAGTCAATATTTAACTTATGTGCAAAACAGAATGCTAATTTGCACCCTTTGCATTGTAACATGGTTTTGTCCAGGAGACTGGAATAAGAAGTTTCTCAAGTTAAGATCCTTAATGAATCAGGCCCCTCATTCTCAATCCTTGATACATTTTGTAGCATAAAAGAAAATGTTCTCCCTTAAGCACAAAAGCCAGGTGCCGCAACAGGTTAATGGCTATCCGGATAGCAGGGGCCGATGCATGTGAAGTAAATCCCTGTTTGAGCGTCCTGAACTGTAAGACCACACAGTGTTTTGCTGTGCATGTCCTGACGCATGCTCAAGAGAGTAGAGCAGAGCAGGGACCTCCAGAGTTGATTGACATGTGTCACTTATCCCCAAATTTTGCTATGCAGCCCAGCGATCACCTGTTACTCCCCTGTTTGTGGACATCGATAATTAATTACATAAACATCCTTTATTTAAATTAGATCAGGTATTCCGAGTGTGTAAGGCTCCCCAGCTATATACTAAAACACATTTACAATTCCCATAATGCAGTCCCCTGTTTATACTACTAAACTGTCAACCCTGGAAAAATGACAGCTATACGGGATGCAGATAAGGGAGGAAAGGATGTTTTAGATTTTGAATCCTTGACATTGTTTACTAAAGGCCAATTATTTTTTTTTACTGTACTGTCATGGGTAATTAGCAGCTTTTCCCCATACCTAATTAAATAGAAAGCTATTACGGTCTGAGTCTTTCCTGATATCTTGAAATCAAGCGTCGATCTTACATGAGACACTCTAAGATATTGACATGATATACTTCAGTCATATGGATAACTTACCTGAAGCAGAAACCTAAACTCTGTGAACCTGTCTTGATAAACGTGTAGCCAGGTCATCAAAGATTACATGGATAGAAAGCATCCCTTGGACTTGTGTCTAATATTTTCCATTCAGTAGGATGCTCCATAGTAAATTGATATCCGTCTCCTACCTGGCAATAATGTACATCTAAGAAGATTTATTATCAACGCAGATCTTAAGTACTGTAAGAATTAAGAGTATCCATCAAAAGGAAAGAAAAAAACAAACAATAGGTTTTGCATTAGTTTGCAGTCAGCAGTCTTTAGTCAGTAGAGCTCAACTGATTAGAGAGAAATGCACCATTATTTATGATTCAGTATCTAAACACCCCATTGTTTGAAAGATTCTCCATCTGTATGTGCCACACTGCAGCTCTGTGCGAGTCTGTAATACCAGTCTAAATTAAATTCATCAGTGCTTTAATTAAGATCTATATTTAGCTCTTAATTAAAGGGGAGAGAAATGCAGCACAGGGAAAGATTATATAGAGAGATAAACATGTAAATAAACCTGTGGCAGAACAGGAGATTTATGAACCAGACGCAGAGTGTGTTAAGCAGGACCCAGGGGGATAAGAACTGCATAGGCAACAAGGCACCTCTAACAGCAATGCCTGGATGAAGTGGAATATGACAAGTACTTATAAATGTCACATTATGATGGACAAATCTCTTGCAACGCTGAATAAAGGTTAAATGTTATATTTGACGATAGACAGGGATAAAACAGAAAGGAGAACAGACACAAAACTGGATCCCTGTCCTTATGTGATCCCAGAAAAACGCTACGGATATTATTGGAACGCCAGTTGCAAGTCATTGTTCCTTGGCTAATGATCTGTTGTTGGTCATTTTGATATGCTGTATCTAAATGGAGAACTGACAACTTGTTCTGGCTTTATGTTTCCCAGAGAAATTATAAATTATATTTCACTGAGAATATTATAGCTCCAGATGCGAACATGAATATTAAATTGGGTAACCATAGATTTGTAATTTTCCCATTGCCCTCTATTTCTTACTGGTAAAATTGGATTTTGGGGCACTGTGATCTGCTAAACAATTTTGGATCGGTCAAAATTCAATGTGACATGTTTTTGTAAGAGAAAAAATGTTGGAGTAAACAGGCAATCCTCCCAACATTTGCAATTGAACAAATAAAATACCAGGCTAAGCAGGGGTGGATTGGGAACTTAAAGTGGCCCTGGACAAATTTCTGGAAGTGGCCTCATGTGGGCGGGACCATATCAACTGTAGGCGGGGCAAGCACAAAAGGAGGCGGGATTACTACAAAGTTGACTATGCCACCAGAGGCCTGTAAAGTGCTAGACTGCCTTTTACATAGCACCCTTCCCCCAACATTCCCACCGATGGGACAAACATGTCCCTGGGTGGGACAGAACCCTAAATAAGGACTGTCCCACTGAAATCGGGACAGTTGGGTGGTATTATTGGTTCACCCACATAATGGCTGCCTTCTCTGTGTACGAGTGATGGGTACACTTTGACTAATACATAGTAAGTAGGACAATATGAGCAACTAAATTTAGCAGTAGTAAACCAGTAACAGAAAATGTCACCACAATATATAGTCATGGCCAAAATTTGAGAATGACACAAATATTATTTTCACAAAGTCTGCTGTCTCAGTTTTTATGATGGCAATTTGCATATACCCCAGAATGTGGGATCGAGGCACCACCAGTGCATAGCTTTCTCAGTATTTGCAACAGGCAGGTGTGAGTGCATCTGCACGCACAGTGAGGCGAAGACTTTTGGAGGACGTCCTGAAGTCAAGAAGGCCAGCAAAGAAGCCACTTCTCTCCAGTAAAAACATCAGGGACAGACTGAAATTATGCAAAAGGTACAAGGAATGGACTGCTGAGGACTTGGGTAAAGTAATTTTCTCTGATGAATCCCCTTTCAGATTGTTTGGGGCACCTGGAAAAATGCTTGTCCAGAGAAGAAAAGGTGAGCGCAACCATCAGTCCTGTGTCATGCCAACAGTAAATCATCCTGAGACCATTCATGTGTGAGGTTGCTTCTCAGCCAAGGGAGTGGGCTCACTCACAATTTTGCCTAAGAACACAGCCATGAATAAAGAATGGTACCAAAACATCCTCCAAGAGCAACTTCTCCCAACCATCCAAGAACATTTTGACAATGAACAATGCCTTTTCCAGCATGATGGACACCTTACCATAAGGCAAAAGTGATAACTAAGTGGCTCAGGGATCTAAACATCAAAATTTTGGGTCCATGGCCAGGAAACTCCCCAGACCTTAATCCCATTGAGAGCTTGTGGTCAATCCTCAAGAGGCGGGTGGACAAACAAAAACCCTCAAATTCTGACAAACTCCAAGCATTGATTAGGCAAGAATGGGCGGCCATCAATCCGTATGTGGCCCAGAAGTTGTGTGACAGCATGCCAGGGCAAATTGTAGAGGTCTTCAAAAAGAAGGGTAAACACTGCAAATATTGACTCTTTGCATAAAGTTAATGTAATGGTCAATAAAAGCCTTTGACACTTGTGAAATGCTTGTAACTTTACTTCAGTATACCATAGCAATATCTGACAAAAAGGTCTAAAACTTTGTGAAAACCAATACTTGTGTCATTCTCAAAACATTTGGCCATGACTGTACATATTTGTGTTTATTTAATAACAGGGTGCAAAGGAACTGCCAATATAGAAAAATACAGTTGGCAGACTGTCCTGCTCTCTCTTACCTGTTCTTGCTGCTTTCCCTACCTGTGGTTTCTGGTGTCTCTTGCTCAGTTTTCCGCTTGTCTGGATCCTGAAATGCTGGGTGCCCTATCTGGAAAAGAAAATGGGTACATGAAATTTAGAAAACTCTAAGGAGCTCTGGTGTTAAATCAAAATAACCCACATATAATGATAAGGCCTCCCTCCAACCCCAACATTAAAATACTAGCATTCACATTGAATAAATAAACCTCCCTCCAAGAGCCCCAGCAATAAATTAATAAATATAACCATTTCTCACAACTATCCTGGCATTAAATAATTCATATTCAAATTAAATAAATAGACCTCATTGTCCCCAAACTCACCCTCACATTCAATTAATAGCCCCCAAACCACCCCATCTTAAATTAATAGGCCCCACTATTAAATTACATTACCCCACCATCACCCCACAAACAAAATAGCACCTATTAGCCACCACCTACCCACATTACATTGCCACACGCCCCCTTGTCATCACACACAGCACTGACATCAGCCCCCCTTCAAACACACACACAACACTGACATCAGCCCCCCTCACACACACACACACACAATACACTGACATCAGCCCCCCCTTCTCACACACACACACACACAACACTGACATCAGCCCCCCTTCACACACACACAACACTGACATCAGCCGCCCCCCTCACACACACACACACACACAATACACTGACATCAGCCCCCCCTTCACACACACACACACACAAACAACACTGACATCAGCCCCCCCTTCACACACACACACACACACACACACACACACAATACACTGACATCAGCCCCCCCTTCACACACACAACACTGACATCAGCCCCCCTTCACACACACACACAACACTGACATCAGCCCCCCTCACACACACACACACACACACACAATACACTGACATCAGCCCCCCCTTCACACACACAACACTGACATCAGCCCCCCCTTCACACACAACACTGACATCAGCCCCCCCTTCACACACACACAACACTGCCATTAGCCCCCCCCTCACACACACACACACACACACACAATACACTGACATCAGCCCCCCCTTCACACACACACACACACACACAACACTGACATCAGCCCCCCTTCACACACACACAACACTGACATCAGCCGCCCCCCTCACACACACACACACAATACACTGACATCAGCCCCCCCTTCACACACACACAACACTGCCATTAGCCCCCCCTCACACACACACACACACACACACACAATACACTGACATCAGCCCCCCTTCACACACACACAACACTGACATCAGCCGCCCCCCTCACACACACACACACAATACACTGACATCAGCCCCCCCTTCACACACACACACACACACACACACACAACACTGACATCAGCCCCCCCTTCACACACACACACACACACACACACAATACACTGACATCAGCCCCCCCTTCACACACACAACACTGACATCAGCCCCCCCTTCACACACACACACACACACACACACACACACACAACACTGACATCAGCCCCCCCTTCACACAAACACACAACACTGACATCAGCCCCCCCTTCACACACACACACAACATTGCCATCAGCCCCCTTCCCCCCCACTGCTGTCCTCACATACTCAACTTTGCCATCAGCCCCCCCCCCACGCTGCTGCCCACACACACAACTTTGTCATCTTCCCCTGCCCCCCCACACACACACACAGCCAACAGGCCCCCCCAGCTGCTCACCCACACACACATAGCTAACAGCCCTCCCAGCTGCTAACCCACACACACATATAGCCAACAGGCCCCCTCAGCTGCTCACCCACACACACACAGCCAACAGGCCCCTCCAGCTGCTCACCCACACACACATAGCCAACAGGCCCCCCCAGCTGCTCACAGACACAGCCAACAGCCCCCCCCAGCTGCGCTCTCTCTCTCACACACACACACATAGCCAACAGGCCCCCCCAGCTGCGCTCTCTCTCTCACACACACACATGGACAACAGGCCCCCACTGCTGCGCTCTCTCTCTCACACACACATACACACATAGACAACAGGCCCCCACCGCTGGGAACACGCACACAAACATACACACAAAAACACATAGCCTACACATACCTTTCAGTAGCTTCCAGCGGCGCTTCTCTGCTCACATGGAACGGCACCTGTCACATGGTCCCATCATGTCCCATGTGATATCTAATTGTCCTGTGATAGGCCACACATATGGAGGAGGGACTGCAGATCCGCAGCCACTTGCAGGAAGTTGGCTGGTGCCGGCGAAGGGGACCAGTCACCTTCCTTGTTGCGGAAAAAAAATTCAATGCAAAAAAAAAAAAAGAACAATCAGGCGGCCTCAGTAGGTCACCGGCCTACCGGTAAATTTCCCGGTAAGGCCTATGACCAATCCGCCCCTGAGGCTAAGCCTGATTTAACTAAACCTAAACCTCAACCACAAAACATTAAACCTTGCCGAACGAGTTATGATGATGTTCCCTTTTCCCAGCAGAAATCAGGATTGTTGGGGGACTTTGAAAGGGGATGTAACCAATAGCAAACTATTCAATACAATTCTTCTAGCAGTGGTTAGAAAATGCAAGCACATTTCTGATCAGTTACAGAGCCTTTTAAATGTATTTGTGTTTCATATGTATAGCATGTCATTTCATGGCCAATGGTGGAATATGGTGAATATTTCACAGAACAGTTTAAAACATTCACTTACCTCTAATACACAGGTAAAGGATCTTTCATCTAGTAACCTGCTATCCAAAATGTTTAGACAAATAGAAGGTAAATAAAAGAAATAACTGCTTTATTATTGTTGTTGTTATTATTATTATTATTATTATTATTATTATTATTATTATTATTATTATTATTATTCAGGAATGAGACAAGCTGCTGATAAGGATATGTCAGTGTTTTCACATTTTATCAATGAAACACTTAAAGCACTGAGGGGTATATCTACTATACTGCGGGTTTGAAAAAGTGGAGATGTTGCCTATAGCAACCAATCAGATTCTAGCTGTCATTTATTGGGTACATTCTACAAAATGACAGCTAGAATCTGATTGTTTACTATAGGCAACATCTCCACTTTTTCAAACCCGCAGTATAGTAGATATTAATAAAACTAATTTAGAAAAATATTCTAGTGTAAAAATGGGAGTAATTTGTAACCTTGTTTGCTAGGCTGTGTTGTGGTAATATGTATTACATATTTATTCCTTGTGGATTAGCTCAGTCTCTTTATTCTCAGGATCATGTGGTTTAAATTTAGCAAACATTGACCTGATTCATTGCCCTCTTTCAACTGATCTACCTATTTTTTGCAGTATTATTTTTTATTGGTTTATGCCACTATTGCCTGTTTCGTCTCCGCTGATCATCTTAGGAGTCTACTTATACATTTCAATTCATCCGGATTTGTATGAAGAGTGTCTCGGTTTGTTTCACATATTTCCACCTACCGCTTCCATCCAGTTGGAGCACAATTCAAATTGCTATCAGGAGCCGGGTGCCGGGTCAGTTTCACACACAGCTGTGGACCCCGGACAATGCTGGCTTTACTGATCAAGCTCACCGCTCATACACGGTTAAGGTATAACTTCGCTTAGCCCGAGACACTACAGATACCACCTACAAGAGTGGTGCACCTGTGAAACAAAGGATTTCCACTACTACTACTGGACAGTCAGCGTAAGATAGGAGAAGATTCTCCATCGGAGTTTCACCTGATGCCGGTATGTTGAGCGGTTTGTGACATTTTATTATTCCGTTACGGCCAGAGACAGTGAGCCTATATACCATCGATTGCTCACGTTTGAATTGTCTTATATACAATACTATGGGATATGGATTGGAACTATAGTATGTTTTTGAACTCATACTAATTAAGAAGCTTGAGCGTCAGCTCTATATCATCTTTGCTCGAATTATAGATTCACATAGAGCATTATATAGACACCAAGATATTACGATTCATTTAGATGTGATTTATCACCATCTTTCTATTAGCAGTTGTGGCAATTATTAGCATTTTTTCTTGTGGAAATACTCCGTAAGCTCTATATACATATATTTTTTACCTTCACAGCACTGGCTACATTGGGACAGCTTTCAGATATATCTATTCAATAGCGCTGTTTTTATCAACAACTCATGAGCAACGTCATTTTTCCATATATATGTATACTACATCACAGTGCACTGTGATTTAATTTATGTGGAGTATTTTACACTAAAGCATTGTTATTATAGCAATAATAGGTATTTTATATGTTTTTTATTATTATATTGTAATAAATTTGTACATTTGATGATCCGCGACCAGATTTTATTTGCTAAGTTATAGTTTTTGAGACAGATAGGTCTTTAGCACTGCATTCTTGTGTGTGTTAACAACTTGTTTGCTAGGCTGTTTTGTGGTAATATTTATTACATATTTATTCCTTGTGGATTAGCTCAGTCTCTTTATTCTCAGGATCATGTGGTTTAAATTTAGCAAACATTGGCCTGATTCATCAAGGCACGCATTCTGAGCGCAACCCACATCTAGTATTAAACGCACGTATATCGGCTTTGCGCACTCCCGAATTTATCAAGACACAGATCTCTAGGTACATGCGCTAATGAATTTGGGTGTAGGTCTGCTATGCTCTACTACACATGACACTCTTATCTCTCTCTTTCTCTCTCTCTCTATCTCTGTCTCTGGAACATTCTGGAAGTTCTCTCATCCATATCTTTCTCAGATCCATTATCTCGTTCATGCAACTTATGTCACCACTTGAACTCGATTCTCTTTCAGACCTGAAGACCACATCTCCATTGCTCTGTTCCCTTAATCAGACCCCTCACTCGCCTCCTCGTCCAGATGCAAAATTTCCCCACCTTCTCCTAGCATTGTTAAGTCTCCGGGGCTGTTATGAAATAAAACATTAAGATCAACATAAAAACCTGCGCTCCTTAATAAGCACATTATTGCCTGGAGTATAAAAGATGACACATAACAGCATTAAAATAATAACCCTGACAAAAATTGAGGGAGAAATTATTTAACAAGTAAAGCACTTAATTTAAGTGTATTAAATATTCAGCAGTGAGAAATGTAAAGTCTGCTCTTTCTTTACTTCTTTCATGTTATAATGCGAACCACATGGTACACATGTATGCCATATATCCCACTTCAAGGGCTGTATTATTGTGTCTTCCACTCATCTTGTTAAGGTTGCACCTTGCTCTTCACAATCTCTTTTGTTTGTCCCCAGTGATCATCCTCTATTCTTTCCTTTATTGTACATGTTTCAACCTATGATAGAAATACAAATTGGCAGCAGAGATATAATATGCATCACCATGAAATAGTTTGTAACAAGAGGACACTGTGGTTACTGACAACCGAGATGTATATTTCTCTTTCAAATAACAACAAATATAAGCTTTGTGATTTGAGAAAGTTGGGACAACCGTTTTGCTGATACATACAACATCTTTCAAATTCATCTCTAACGAGATATGCCAGAAGCCAACTAAGGTCTAATTACCAAACCTCTCCAGGAGGAGAAAGTTCAGCTGTGACAGGAAAGAATAGAGCAGATGGAATTCTAAAGATAGAGAGGCTTTCTACTGGTTCTCTACATGGGAGCCTCCTCTCAGCCATTCTCATTTATACATCAATCCTACAGGGCTCAATCACACATCATGATTTACCAACAGTGAGGATACAGCTAATCAATTCATATTGGATACATGAAAATGGATCATTGACTCCATTAAACGAATGATACAAAAGGCTTATTTATTAAACTATGTTTTTCGCCAGGGATAGGAATAAAGGCCTTCATTTCGGTGATAGCACTGTTGTCAAGGGGTAACATTCACTGGGTCTCGGCGGTGATTACAGTGGTACAAGTACAGCCACAATCATTCTTCTGTTATCACCATCTCTGGAAAAATAATCATGAAAATATGCTTTAATTATTGTTTTAATTTGGGAATAATCACTGCTCCACATCTGCTGCACCACTTTGCAAATCCCTACACTGGCTCCCTGTGTCCTCCAGAATCAAATTCAAATTACTCACCCTTACCTACAAAGCCCTCAACAACTCTACCCCTGCATACATCTCAAATCTCATATCAAAATACTCTCCCTCCCGCCCTCTTAGATCTACCTCTCACCTGCGCCTTGTCTCTTCTCTGGTAACCACCTCTCACTCCGCCTACGAGACTTCTCCCGTGCTGCTCTTAACTAATGGAATTCCCTGCCACGGTCAATCAGACTTTCCCACAGCCTTTAACTCTTAAGACGCTCTTTGAAAACCCATCTCTTTCATAAAGGTGACCTTATACCGATAACACTATTCACACTAATAAACCCTCACAATTGTCCCAATCTCCATTCTGAGCCACATTTGCTCCTCTTGTTTCAGCTCTACCATCTTCCACTTAGAATGCAAGCTCTCTAATGAGCAGGGTCCTCCATACCTTTTGGTTCATGTCTGCGTTTATTTTGTCTACCTTGTATGTCCCTGTTTTATGTATGTGGAGCACTGTTGCACCTTATAAATCTACGATAATAATAATAGTTTTTAAAAAAGTTTTTAGATTACAATTTATTAAATTTTTTACTATTTTTAAAATGTTTTATTTTTGTTCCAGCTATATTGGACTTTCTGTTACACTGTGCAAACCAGCTAGCCAGTATCGCCGCGCAGCTGAGTATCACTCAACTGAATCAGTGATATTTTATTAATATATTGCAGAGATAATTGATTTTTTAATCAAATTAAACATTTTATTTCCTAAAATGAAACATTTTACAGTTCTTAGGGATCACCTTAAACTAAGGGGTCTATTTATGAATCAGTGAAAAGCCTAATAGCTGCCAAAAGTGTAAAGAAATTCTCTGTCACTACTTGTCACGTCTCATATAATAAAGGCTTAAGCATCCTTCAGCAGGTTAGCCCCGTCCTCATAGACCTCTATGGGGACAGTGAACTGAACCTGTTCATCAAGTGGTGAAAAGTTTTGCTTTTCTCAGCTACCACTAAATACTTAATGCCGTTTAGGATGGTGTTACTTACTTTTTCCAATGGAGTGCAGTTCTGCTGGAGAGGGTCCTCTTCGCAGGCTGCATGCTCATCCCTGCCTTAGGCCAGAGTTGACTTTACTGGACATGTGCCAATATTTCATTGTCATGGGCAGTAAAATCAATTCTGCCACTTCAATGGAGCCAATCCCTTTCGCAACGAAACAAGGGTTTCATTGCAGAGAGGGTTTTTTTTTTTTACCAAGGATCACATAGTAAGCGTTCTTGAAAGCAGCGATACAGATCCTTAAGTACTGCTGCCCACTGCCCGCCAATGATAAATATACCCCTAAGATCTTTAGGTAGTGTCCAGTAGATCTAAAATTTTCCACTCCTGTTCAAGAACTAATAATAACTAATAATTAACTAATGCACCCTCACAACTGACCCAATCTCCACTCTGAACCACACTAGCTCCTCTTGTTTCAGCTGTGCCCTCTTCCACTTAGAATGTAAGCTCTCTAATGAGCAGGGTCCTTCATACACTTTGTTTTCATGTCTGCGTTTAATTTGTCTACCTTGTATGTCCCTGTTTTATGTATGAACTGTTTTCCCTGAGTGGAGCACAGATGCATTTTAATATAGATATTATTTTAATTAAGGTTATTTGTTTGTAAACACTCCAAATCATTCATGAACATTTACAAAAGTGCAAAAGCATGCTCCCATAATAGTTTTTGTTGCAACTATTTATCCACCTTCCACATTCATAGATGCAAGCCCAAATACTAGTTTTGGGTATTGCCTCTGTAAATGTCTTCAATTACTTTGCATAATTGTTTGCTTGTGTTAAAAACAGTTAAATGGGACTTAAAAGTAATATAAGAACCATGGGCCTGATTCATTAAGGATCTTAAATGAAGAGGATCCTTATTTCAGTCTCCTGGACAAAACCATGTTACAATGGAAGGGGTCCAAATGAGTTTTGCACTTAAGTTAAATACTGACTGTTTTTTCCTGTAACACACAAATACTTGATAGCTTATTTGTACACTGAAATTTAAAGTTGATAATTGTGTGTTATATGAAAAACAGTCAGTATTTAACTTATGTGCAAAACAGAACACTCATTTGCACCCCTTGCATTGTCACATGGTTTTGTCCAGGAGACTGAAATAAGGATGCTCTTCATTTTAGATCCTTAATGAATCAGGCCCCATCATCTTCATTAAATTAAACATTAGGGGCCTGATTCATTAAGGATCTTAAATTAAGAAGTTTCTTATTTAAGTCTCCTGGACAAAACCATGTTATAATACAAGAGGTGCAAATTAGTTTTCTGTTTTGCACATAAGTTAAATATAGACTGCTTTTTCATTTAGCACACACATATCAACTTTAAATTTCAGTGTACAAATAAGCTATCAAGTATTTGTGTGATACATGAAAAAACAGTCAGTATTTAACTTATGTGCAAAACAGAAAACTAATTTGCACCCCTTGCATTGTAACATGGTTTTGTCCAGGAGACTTAAATAAGAAACTTCTTAATTTAAGATTCTTAATGAATCAGGCCCTATGGTTCTAAACCTAAAATATTGCTTGTTCACATCTCATTTAATCATGAGAGTGATGTGACATCTGGACACAAATAATACCACTTTCATACTGCCTCCCCTGCAATATCCCGGGTTTTTGAAGCCGGGTTTTTGCCGGGGCTCGGAGCGTCCCAGCTCAGAAACACCATTCATACTGCACCTCGGACCCGGGAATTTCCCGGGTTGACCCCATTCATACTGCACAAGTCTGTGCCCTGGCAATTTGTGGGAGTCATCACCAGAGCAGTTTTCATTGGCTGAAAAACGGTGATGTCATTGAAAGGTGACTGGTTTGTTGACGCATAAAGATGATGCAAAAGTGGGTGGTGATTGTTTACCACATTACTTTTCATCATGTACACATCATTGGGGATGCTGCTTACCCTTTGAGGCGCTGGCTGATGAAGGGGTTCACTCAGCAACATCACCTGTCTCAGGAACAGATCCGGTTTACACATACCCTCAGCTCTGCTCGGATGGTGGTGGAAAATGCTTTTGGGCGCTTGAAAGGACGTTGGCGCTGTCTATTGAAGCGCATTGACATTGACACCAAGGTTGTGCCCCACGTGGTTGCTGCTTGCTGTATTTTACATAACATCTGTGAAATTCAAAAAGAGCAATTTCTACCTGAGTGGAATGTGCAGGAATCTGAAATGCCAGTGCTGTCAGTGGACTCCAGTACTTTTGAAGGAGAGCGCACCAATACCTCTGCTGAACTTATTAGGACCACCCTCACTGCCAATTTGACCTCACTTGTTTGAATGTACCACACAAATGTAAAAATAAAAAATATATATTTATTTCACATATTGTATTTTGTTTTGTACATATTTCCTCATATGTCTCTTCACAAAAAAATATAAAATGACACAATATAAAAGTGCTTACTTGCATGTAGAAAAAAATAAAATATATACATAAGTAGTAAACCAAAGACACAAATGTGCCCAAACAGTAAGTGCAAATTTGCTTTTCACGTTATATGAGAAGCTAACGGTGTGATTCCAGATCACACGTAACATACATGATAACAATTAACAGTGAAACATTTGACCATAAAACATGATTATTACAATTGCCTATATTGTGGCATTTCTGGTGGTGGAGTGGTTTGGAGTGGAAAACCCGGTGGGTATTCTATGTTGGGGTTACCCATAGGTTGAGCATGTTGTGTATTCTGTACCGGGTTTGGAGGGTTATTGTTGCCTAACATGGGTTGCCCCCGCTGGTACATAGGATAATGTCCGTCATAGTAGTAAGGACATGGAGGAGGTGCCTGCACCCGTGAGAGGAGTCTGTTCATGAATCCCATAATACACTCACGATTTTCGCGTAACACGCGTTCCTGCATGTTCATGATTTGCATGAGGAAAGAGTCCTGCAGTTCCCGCTCATTGTCCATGAAACGCTGCAGTTGTGTATTCTCGTGTTCCCTCATGGTGCTGTCCATCTCCCGCAGTTGATCCATCATGACAGTTGTCATTGTTTTAGTTGCTTGGTCCATTTTGTTGGGCCTTTTGCGTTTTTTAGGAACGTTGTAAACTGTACGTAGAAAAAAACACAGTAAAACATACATTAGAATATATAATGTGGCAGAACAAAAAAGCAGTGTTGTAAGCTGATATGTACTTGAGGCCTCCTCCCTCTTGCCCAGTAGTTTTGCACTGCAACATATGCGTGTTAATGTTTTAATACTTTGGAGTGTATTATATTTGTCTTTTGGGCTTTTTGTTGATATTGTTCTCTTTTTAAAGTTATGTAGAAACATTGGTGTTTGGTTTGCATTTATGTTGATATACTTCTCTTTTTTTTACAGTTATGTTCAAACATTTTTTTATTTTTTTAAAGTTATGTAGATATATTTTTTTGGTATTTGGCTTGCATTTCGGTTGATATAGTTCTCTGTTTTTGGGACTTTTGTTTATACAGTTCTTTTTTTTACCAATTATGTAGATATGTATGTATGTATATATGGTTGGTTATTATGTGAGATTATTAAAGATACTTACTGTTGGAGCGTAAACTGGGACCTGGCGTAGACTTTGACACTGGTTCTGGCTGCGTTTCTTGCGAAGTCTCTGTAACGACTTGCGCAGCAGGGAATGGCTGTGAATCGTTCAATTCCTCCCAAGACATGTTGGTGTCATCTGTTGTGGCAGAGCACTCCAGTTCTGGGGTGTCTTCAATAGAATCTACTATTATTATCGTTGCGGTCTCGCTTGTCTGTGTACTCTCTGGTGGTGTTGGTATAGCCGCATCCACATTGCTAGAAGATGACAGTGCAATTGGATTTGTCAGAGGAGAATGTCCAAAGACCATATTGCACTGGTCATAAAATGGCCAGTCCATTCTTTCAGCGCCACTTTTGCGCCTGTTGTGGTCATGGACTTTAGTGTACTGCTTCTTCAGGGACTTCAATTTGTTCAGGACTTGTTGCTGTGTCCTCTTTATGCCACGTTGTGTGAGTATTTTGGCGATGTTGTAGTACACTGTGGCATTCTTCACAGTCCCAGTCACTTGCCTTCTAATTTCTTCCTCCCCTCTGACATTCAGCAGCTCACGCACCTCTTCCTCCAGCCAGTGTGTCATAATTGCTGTAAATAAACACTGTTTTTGTAAACTATTAAAAGCAATTTTCTCACTAAAAAAACGCTTCTGCTTCAGCTTTAGGTTCAGAACACCATCCACCATCTCTCCTAAAAAGCTTCTACAATGTTCCACGGGCTTCCAACGATGACATCATCCTCCAGAGACAGGCAGACAGCCAATCAGCATGTTTTCTGTGCAACCCGGGTTGAAAAACCCGGGTTGCACCATTCATAATGCAGGCGACCCGGGTCCGACCCGGGAATTACCCCTCGATAAATCCCGGGTTGAAGACCCGGGTTTTTAGACCCGGGATTGTGGACTTCTACCATTCATACTGCACCAAGACCCGGGTCGTTTGAGCTCGCCCCGGCAAAAACCAGGGATTTTGGTGCAGTATGAATGGGGTATAAATGTACTTAATTAATAATATCACCTGTGTGATAAAAGAGCCATCCCATTCAAATTTTAGGACGACATCTGCTCACCACTGCCTATTGAGTACCTGTAAAAAACAAGTCCTTTTGCAGGAGGAAGGAGCCTCTGACGTCACTCACAAACCAGGGGTCACTCATATAAATCATTCTCTCAGTCCCTGGTATTTCGCACCTGCGCAGAATGACATTACAAAAATGCAATTGTGCTTTGAGGCACATTTTTGTATGTTTAGAAATGACCTGAATATTTTTGTTTAATTCCATATTTTCTAATTCCAAGGCAAATGCAGGTTTTGCAAAGGGGGGCAGGGATCCAAGTGCTTGATTTCAGAGCAAAGCAAAAATAATTGCTGTAATAAGCCAGTGGCTGAGTCACAATGTGTTGCTCATTCAGCCAGTGTAAGATGCTATCTATAAATAAGATTGAAACTAACAGTATAGTTTAAAAACATTTCCTGTACTCACACAGTAGCAGCTCTCGAGGAATGTGCGTGCCAGCCACACTGTGACTTCAATCACAAACAGGAGGCCAGGGCTTACTTTGTGCTGGAAGGCACAGGAATGAAATAATGGCCAATAGTCTTAGGGCTAGATTTACTAAGCTGCGGGTTTGAAAAAGTGGGGCTGTTGCCTATAGCAACCAATCAGATTCTAGCTTTCATTTATTTAGTACCTTCTACAAAATGAAAGCTAGAATCTGATTGGTTGCTATAGGCAACAGCCCTACTTTTTCAAACCCGCAGCTTAGTAAATCTAGCCCTTAATGTTTAAAGATGATTTTCTTTTGTGTAACATAACTTTATTAGAAATTATAGAAACCATTGCCGTATATTATCAACATGCAAAATAGTACAATAGATGTTATTGGATAATAGCATAATAAAGCTAGAAAACACTTTGTTAGCAATCCATATAATGGTAGTACATTAAAACAAGACATGTGGAATTGTGATTGAGTACTAGGTCAATAATACAGATGAACCTTGAAATCCAGACGATGTAAGTAACAATCATAGAACAAGTGAAGGTAGGTTTGTATAAATTGTGGAGTAGTAACTGCTTAACAAATAAAGTCAGTAGAGGGGATCAGACATAATACAACAAAAGTAGTAATATTTGGCCATTTTCACCAACCAAACCACTTAGATCTCATTCCCAATCCCATATAAATTTTGGAGGTGAGCTTATTGTCTATGAGCAGTTTATAAATTATGGACAGTAAGTGAGATGGACAAATAGATGATAAACACATAGGGCCTGATTCATTAAGGAAAGTAAGGCAAAAAAAATAGTAAGTGTTTTCCTGGACAAACCATGTTACAATGCAAGGGGAGCAAATCAGTTTATTATTTTTCACATAAATTAAATCCTGGCTATTTTGTCATATAGCATACACATACTTGATAGCTTTATGTTTACACTGAAATTTAAAGTTGATCTAGGACAGTGTTGGCTAACCTGTGACACTCCAGGTGTTGTGAAACTACAAGTCCCAGCATGCTTTGCCAATATATAGCAGATTATTGCTGGAAGGATATGCTGGGACTTGTAGTTTCACAACACCTGGAGTGTCACAGGTTAGCCAACACTGATCTAGGACATGCCCTACCCCAACTATTAATCTGCCATCACATTTTAAATTTACCTGCCCCTCCAATGTACCATGGTTTTGCAAAGTGCAAAGTTACTTCTTTTTTTTGCTTTACTTTCCTTAATGAATCAGGCCCATAGACTCAAACATTGTTAGTTCCCTACTTATCTCCTTGCAAATATCTACTGAATTCAGGAAATGCCTTATCTGGAGGTAGTGCCAAATTTCTGAGTTAGGCAGCTTTCATTTAGCTTGAATGTCGCTGAATGAAAACATACCTGAAGGGCTCACCAGCTGGTCGACACGTGCGATCACCACCTGAGTCCACTGTCTAAAGGTTATGTCAGGTAACCCCAGAAGGAATTTGGGGTTGGCAAACAGTAGCGTCAGAGGTGAAATTTGGAATGAGATGTATGTTGTGTCCATAGTTTACCCCAAATGTCGAGCTGATATTAGGGTGACGAATTTTTGATTTTGCCGTGGCGCAGCCTGTGGAGAGAGAAGAGGGAAGGGGAGAGAAAAGAAGAGAGAGAGGGGGGGGGAGGGAGAGAGAGAGGGGGAGGGTGGGTAGATATTGTGTGTGTGGAGAACACAGAATGGGCTGGTACCTTCAATATACTTTTGGGGCTTTGAGTGGTTTATAGCTCTTTTGCCGGTGTAAGTCTATAGCTCTTTTTCCCTGTTTACAGCCCTATTTGCACTGTATATTGTGGGGGTTAGGTACCTCCTGTGAGGGGTGTGGCTATAGTATGAATGGGGGGTTTAAAGAGCTCTTATATGGCTAGAGCTGAAAATAGAGGCAGTATGTATTGTGATGGCCTCTAGTTTATGTACTGTGATGCATTTTTTGTGTGTTTAAATAGGGCGCTAAATGGACTATGTGTGGTGGTCAATGGGGGTAGGGGGTGGTTAGGTGTATTGTGCGGGTGTTGATATTTTGCTTAGGAAGCTCTTATAAGAGCATTTGATAGTTGTCAGGCGGTCTTTATGTCCTGGAGTGTGGGCGCTGCAGTCAACGGGTTTCTGTAGCGTGTCCCGAGCCTGACAACTATCAAATGCTCTTATAAGAGCTTCCTAAGCAAAAGATCAAACCTTTAAACACACAAAAAACGCATCACAGTACATAAACTAGAGGCCCGAAAAGTATATTGAAGGTACCAGCCCATTCTGTGTTCTCCACACACACAATATCTACCCCCCCTCCACACCCTCCCCCCTCTCTCTCTCCCCCCCCCCCTCCCCTCCCTCTCTCTCTTCTTTTCTCTCCCCTTCCCTCTTCTCTCTCCACAGGCTGCGCCACGGCAAAATCAAAAAGACAAACAAAGAGATCGGCAAACGGAACATCCGAAGAATCCGTAACGGCAGCACCAATCCCTAACAAACACTTGTCAAGCGCAGACGTCCAAGGTAAGCTCACCAACGGGAGCCCCCACCACCCGATTAGGGTGACGAATAGTTGGCAATCTGCGTAGTCAGAGGTCTATTGGAGTAGACTATTCTCTATTGCCACACATTGCTTGCCCTCCCTCAACCTAATCCACCCAGAGCAAATGGGAGAGGAATAGGTAATCAATTCTGGAGTACATGGAGAAAAACTATGATCATGTTTGGTATGGCGTAGGAGTCTCCATTAGTAGTCCAGCTGGTGTTCATGTAGGGTGCATTTATCTTATGATATAGTTTCTGTGGGTGTGTGAAAGCTTTCTTGGAAGCATCAAGATCAGGGAAAAGGTCTAATTAAAGTCTCCTCCAACTACCAGAATGCCCTCGTTTAGCTCATCTACTCCATGACTTTTTCAAGGAAGGCCGGTTGTGCTAGTTTTGGTGGCATAAAAATTAAGAAATGTATGATTTTGGCTATAGAATTTGGAAATTAAATAAGTATTGCTCTATGTAACCGGGTGCTTATAGCTTTGCATAATTCCTTGAGGATCTGCTATTGCTATCTGAAAGCACGAGGATCCAACGATGAGGCAAACATACTAATAATGCTAATATCAGTTCGTTTTCACTGTCTGCTCTATTTACTCTGATTCCCACAGGATAATACTGGGAATATTGCATATCATATCAAGAAAAGTTTTTCACAAAGTCTCATTTAATATAGTATGTATTCTTGTCAACAATATGTATTTTCAATAACAGTCTTTACACATATAATAGCACAGTGTAGGAAGCATAATATATTTTACATGAAATACAATGCATTTCCTACTTCAGCTGTTTTATCTATGAATAAATGGGAATTTCCTGTCTGTGTGTGAATGTATGTATCTCAAATTTCAGTGTGTGTGTATGTGAGGGTGTATGTGTGTGTATATGCTAATAGCAAGACAGTGTGTACACAAGAGAAGAGCGTCCTAGAGAGAAGAGCGTGTACGAGAGAAGATAGACCGTATTGCAGAGCAAGATGGTGAACAGACAAAAGAAAACATTACAAAATGGAGACCAAACCGCATGGCCCTGGCTCTGAACAAAGCACAACACACGTCTCTCACATGGCTCAAACAGGAGCCAATTTGTCCACTCAAAGTATCCAGCGTTAAACTACATTGCACAATTCACAATATATTCATGTACAGAATATATTGATGTACAGCACTGTTTTAGTAAAAAAACTCCTTTATCTCAGCTATATAACTTTCTAATCTAATCCCATCTATCTCAACTATTTCACTTTATAAGTAACATTTTCCAATATTACTTTTTAATCTAATCTCATGTAAATTGAAATCTTAGTTATATTCTTTAATAAACGGTATATGCAAAAATTTACACTGAACCTATTATCTTACAATCTCCATGCAATCTATAAAACTTTCCCATACACATTACTACACTACATTATTACACTAAACTGCATTAAACTAATTACTTACAATCAACTCACTTATTCCATTTAAACTTCACATATACTGACCATACTTCAACAATGTATGTTATCTTACCCAGGTAACACCCAAACTATTCCTCCATATTGCCTTACACTGCAGCTTACATATATCCATACATACTGCTTGTCCATGGAGTCTCCAAACAGATGTGTCTTTCTGTGTGTCCAGCAACTGAAAAGGAGAGAATAATGTGTTTTTCACAGTTCACCCCAAAGGTGGGCTGTATCTCAGTACAGATGATAATTACAATAGGTCACTGTACTGGGAGGAAAACCTGGGCAAGCAGTGGTCTGTGTAGGTCATATTTCAGAGTCAGAAAAACAGATTTTGCTAAACAGAACAGTAATGAAGAGGAGGGGGTCTTCTCTTCATCACGCTGCCTTCCTCCAAACAAAATCTCTGTATATCAGCAAAAGGTAACAGCTTGGAGAAAAGAACAACCCCCAGAAGGAGGGGAAAGGGTGACGAATAACAAAATGACAAGTGAGGCTGGTAGGATGAACACACTTAAAGGGTGACAGTGTTTGTAGCAAGCTGAACGCTTACCTGAAGGGGTTAACATAGGGTGGGTCCCGACCAATGGTAGCTCCTGTGGGAGGGACCTTGATGGAATATAGCAGGCTGTACTTCCTGTTCTGCCTCACTCTACAGCACGAGATCCCACCCACACACTCCCCATTTTTTACGTTTTTAGGTTAACGTTGCGGTAGGAAGGCACTGCGTTCAGCAGCTGATTAGTGGGTGCACAGGTAGTTGGTCGTAGGTCACTGTCCCCTTAGAGGCACCAGTAACTCCTTTTTTGGTCCTTCGGTGAGGAGGGTCCCCTGTCCGGCTCGGTGAGGGAGGTCGGCGTGAGTTTGAAAAAGGCAGTCACTCTGACGCCAACTCAGCGCAAGTTATGTAGGGATTTGTTCCCCTTGGTTTGTGGACTTACGGCGGTTTGCGCCAGTCCCCTTGTAATCTATTGGTATCAGCTTGGGAGCTGTTTCGCAGTGACCTATCTCCGCCACCATAGGTTTAGTTTAATATAAGTTCTGGCATTTTTTTAATAACTTATACATGATTCCGTATAACCATACAACCAATGTACAAACAGATAAACAACGTAAAAACCACTCCTGGGAACTGCGAGGGGTGAAACCACTCCCATTATCATGATAAAACTATGGTGGTGGGGAGGGGTCACCGGAGGTTGGTGACTGTGATAGCCGTTAAAGTTAAATCAAACAATGAAAAAGGTAATGAACCACAATGTTATTTGATTCAGCCATATAATTATAAGAGATGTTTTATCTCTTATAATTACTTTGTTGCAACTTGGAAAGGTTTGAATTGTTTACCTAGAAAAAACAAACTACAGGTTTTCTTAGGTAAAAAGTGTAAACAATGGGCTTCCATAGGAAATACAGAGCAGTTAACAAAGGAGCCAGAGTTCCCAAAGTGTGGGTCAATTACTTCCTGTCCGATTGTTATAACAGGCCCCTTAAGCAGATTTCACTGAGGGTTATTGTTCACATAGTTATAAAGCTGTAAATAGTTAAGTCCACTCAGAATAGAAAAAAACTAATAACACATAACCTCTTTCAACAAGCTTGTGGTGCACAGCTGAACTTGAACTCGTAGCCATTCAAGACCTAAGAGAGAAAAGAGCAAGATGATCATCAATCTATAAACAGTCAGTAAGACAAGTTTTATTATTGGCAAATCTTTTGAAGGCACTGTAACAGAGGTTCAAGTGTACCGATACCCTGGAAAATACTGTTGCCTCTTCAGCGACTTTTTGGAGTTTCCAACAATTTGCCAGACACCATCTTCCTGAGGAGGCATGGGGAGAGAGTGATCTTGCCATTCAGGTAGGTCAACTTTCAGCATCCTAATGTTCAGAAATACACAGGTGACCGTGATTGGTCCTAGCAAGTACTGTATGTCATTCTATTTCCAACTATTGGCTTGTTTTCATGGGTTATAATTACAGTTTGTCCACTTCAGCCTGCATATTTGAATTTCCAGATACATGGATATCATACAGTCTATCACATAATGAGTGATTTAGTTAGAGCTGGCCACTCGTCCCCTTCAGGTACTATTTGAATTACTAACAATGTCCAGATAGGACTTGATATTAGTATATATAATATATATAATATATATATATGTGATTTTTACATTAGATTTGATAATCTGGTAATTATTGTTTTTACCATCTAGGACAATGTTTCTCAACTGCATCCCCGGGACCCACTAACAGTGCAGGATTGCCAGGTGACCAGTGAAATAATTATACCACCTGCTACCCTGTGTCAGTCAGTAATGAATACACCTGTGCTCCAGTAAGGAGATATGGAAAACATGTACTGCTAGGGGGTCCTGAGGACTGGAGTTGAGAAACATTGATCTAAGACAACCCCATTATTATATACATTTGTGTACATATTTTATATGTGATCTGAATGTTAAATAAGTTTGTAGATAATAACGATATTGTTATATGCATTATTTATTTTATTGATTTTATGTTAAATAAATGGTTTTTTTTATGATTAGGAATTTAAGTGTATTCTGCCGTATCTGTTTAATATTACATTTTTATTGTGGTTCTTTTTAGGTTGAATAATATTGGAAGGTGTTGGTATCTCCATCTATAAGGAGCTGAGTTTCACTGTTTTTTTTCTTTCTAAACCTAGCGCCTAGATTTTTTTTTTTCTTTGTAGGTCAACTTTCTGTATACTAAGGGCAGAACAGAAAGAATATAGGTCCGTGGAATCATTACGGATGACTGTTTTTCCATCGTGCAGGATTCATTGTGAAGATTAAATGGGAAGCCCCATTTGATGTTATTTTTGCCTCCGTCAGTGCTGTGAGCATCTTGCATAGCTGAAGGGAGCGCCAAGAGAGTTCCTGGAATATTTGGATTCTTTGGCCATCATAATCAATTCCATCTAAAAGCCTATTTTTTTTTTCACAATCCCCTCTTTCTAACCATAGTAATGCAATTGACAGATTACATCTCTTGGTCTCTTTGTTGGAGAGACATGTGGTCTCAGGGCTCTATGGGCTCTGTCAAACATTGTTTGAAAATCCCATTAAATATTTTAGTAAGAAAGTCAGTCTTCAGAAGCGCTCTTCAGAAGCCTCCTTGTTTTCTTCCAAGACCGTCAATCTAGAAGCGAATTCAGCTTGAAGACTTGCATAGTCTTTTTCAGTTTGACTTCTGACATTTTGAAATTGTGTTTAGTCGGCAGCTCCTGTTTTGTTGAGAGATACTTGAGAAGCTCTAGGACCGTGCCAACGTCCTGGTTATCTTGAATAATGGAATAGGAGGCTTAAGTACCACTTATTGAGATGAGTCGGAGGAGGATATATGTGAAAGGGAGGAGGCTGGAGTGTCAGTTATGTGGAAGGTAGTAGAGATCTTTACAAATTGTCTGAGATTGGGACGCTGAGGAGTATCCCCTAGTTCTCTGGGGTCACATTTCCTTACCCATTTAGATGGATATAGGATTCTGAATTGGTGATTATCTGAACTGATGAGCAAAATTTATCACCAAGTTACTAGGATGTGGTTGTGGAAGCATGGGTTGTCACTGGTCACATTCCCCCATTTAAAGGATATTTAGCCATATAGTGCAAGCCAGGAGACTTGATTCATTGCAGTTACATTCTGACAAACGTTGCACAGGTAAAATGATATCCCTTTGACAATTTGGTATATACTAGTCTGCAGTTAGAACAGGGACCACTAGATGGGAGTGGAATTTTCACAGATGGATTTCCCAGGCAATTGAGTGTAGGGAATAAATGTAGGCTATGTTGAAGTTCAAACAGGTGTCCACAATATAGGATAAAAAAAATTAATCGGCTATGACCCTTGTAGAAGCGTATAAAGTTGTAGGAGAGTCTCTTGCTGTGTGGTGCATGGCTCAATATGAAGATATTGGGTATATGATATAGGGAGTCACACTTTGGGGTGATACTAGGTTGCAGTGAGGAGTCCTGGGTTTTGGGGCCCTTTAAGGGGAGAGATGCAATGACTACCCTGCACCCCACACAAAACAGTGAGGGGATCACTGCTGTGAAGTACGGAGTTCTAGGATTTTAGTATGTTACTGCTGTGTGGGAGCTGTAAGGCTCAGTAGGAAGTCTGAGCTGTCGGTGTGAAGATAGTGTTGTGTTTCAGTGGAGCTAAGCAGGCCTGTACAAGGTACACAGGAGTTAACAGTTGAAGCTCTGATGGCGTGGAATAATGGTCTGCGCACCAATCAGATAAGTTACCATCTCAGTCAGGTGCTCAGATCTCCGATCACTGCTCCATGGCTACTGTGACATCCAGGAAGAAGTCTGAACCATCAGACAGCCGATGGTGTTAATCTTCAGCTAGGGAGGCAAATTGAGGCTGGAATAGTGAGATGAAGGCCCTGATTGCGTGGATCAGCAATTTTCTTACTGACCAGGACAGTCACCCAAAATCAGGACTGCCCCACTAGAATCAGGACAGTTGGCAGACTGTCCTGCTCTCTCCTTACTGTTCTAACAGCTTTCATTAACTGTTGCTGGTCGTGTCTAGATCATGGAATGTTGGAGTCCTGTTAGGAAAAAAGATAGGTACGTGAAATATGGAGAGCTAGTGTAACACCCCGGAAGAAGGATTTTAGGAACTAAAATAAAAGAACTTACTTATTTTTTTAAACGCTCTTTTTTCTCCTTTGTCGCAATTCAGATTCGGTTGGTGGGAGAATAAATATCCCACTTATTACGCAACCACATGATATGATGTCAGCAGGGGAGAGGAGGAATGGATCAGTATGTTCTGCAGCTGCATAGAGTAAGGTTGCTGGCCAGGGAAGGGGCCGGCCTCCAGCTACAGAAGCACCCAATGTTTTGGAACTAGTAACTGCATGTTGGATGTTTACCTGAGTTACAGACTTTTAAATATTTATTTCATGTACTCTTTTATTCTTGATATACTGACTATACTTGATATAGTGTACGCCAATAAAACCATTGAATTTCTTAATGTACCCCATGCAATTACATATTTCTTCTTATTTGCACATATCTGAAGATCCATGCCACTTAGCATATATGCGTAATTGCATGTTTTTGTGTGAGCAAATTCTGCTTCTGCATTTTAGATGAAAATTCATTCACAGTCTATATCAGCTCCGTTGTGTAGTATTTTAACAAAACCATTTGTATACCGTCTTAATTTTTTTTTCAGATTTTATAATATATTTTTATATAACATTTATTATTTGTTATTACTTTCCATTCAATATCCACTCTTACTCGTTTAGTTATACAAATATTATATACTTTTACTTATCATATGCTTTCATATATATTGTTTCTCTTTTATCTTATTATTGTATTTAATCCTACCTTTTGCTTTTTTCATTTGCATATACAGTATATTCAGCTTATTATATGTAATCTTATCACACTCACCTATCATTGTTACACAACCAGTGTGGCATAAACTTGTAGAACAATAGTAGAAGAGGTCTTCACCTTTAGCAGCTGCCTTTCCCGTAGAGACTAGTTATGCTCACAGGTACTCGGATGCCCCCAGGACTTACACTCAGTGTAGTAAAAGTTTATGTCCACATGACAGCGCACAGGTACAAGAGGTAATACACGGAGTACAGGCAGGCCAGAGATCTGCGTGCTGGACAGAGCACTGGTGGAGACGTCAGGCACAAGCAGGGTTAGGGTCACAGGCAATGGTTCAGAGTCTGGGTACAGGCAGAAGGTCAGGGTCACAGGCAAAGGTTCAGAGTCCAGGAACAGGCAGAGGTCATACACAGAGAAAGCAATCCAAGGTTCAACACCAATATAGCACAGGAGCAGGCAGCAGTACTGAAACAGACTGCTATACCCGACAGTGAGGCTCAGTCCTCACTGCCTTAAATAGTACAAAGGGCCAATCAGGGAAAAAGCCCTACAAGTGCTCCCACAGTCTTGCATAATTAATCACTGGCATTGCAGCCAATAAAGGAGCAGAGTGCCCAACAGTGTTTCAAACCTAATCAGTCATAATTGGCTGAACTTACACAGCCCTCGACGCGCGCGCCCAGCTGTTTGACAGCTGGCCGGGCGCGGCGACCGGGAGCCTGAAGCATCCCGGTTGTTGCCTAGGCAACCAAGTCGAAGGAACCCGTTCCTCATAGAGATGGCCGGGACGCCATCAGCAGGGCAGAAAGAGTCGCTGCTGTGCCCGCGGCCGCTGCGGCTGCTGACAATCATAAACTATTGTATCCCTTATATCCCATCACATATATTTACCACCCAGACTCCTATGCTATATTATTACCATATTGTTTTCTTCCACACATTTATTTCCACTCTCATAGCTTATAACTTCACCACCAACACTCTTATTCAAATACATATTGAGACACGTATTATTTAATTTTAATTTTACTAGAGCATTAATCATCTTATTTGGCTAGAACTAGCCCACTTATTGCATTCTCTACCTCCATACCCTGAGATATGACATTTCCTGCCGAAACTATACACTGTTTATCTATGTACTATTATTATGCGGGCTCGGATATCTGAAATTCGAGCCCACCCGAACGTTGCCGATCCGAGCCGGATCCGAGATAGATCCAGGTATTCCCGCCAATTGCAAAACTGAAACTGAGGCTCTGAGTCATAATCCCGCTGTCGGATCTCGCGATACTCATATTCTATAAATTCCCCGCTAGCCGCCGCCATCTTCACTCGGGCATTGATCAGGGTAGAGGGAGGTTGTGTTAGGTGGTCCTCTGTCCTGCTATATCTCGTGCTGTGCTGTGCTGTGCTCAGTCCAAAAAAAGTTATAAAAAAAATAATTATAAAAAAAAAATTATTAAAACAAAATTTTCAAAAACAATCCTGCAGTATAAGTCCATTGGTACTGCAATATTACAAAGTTCACTGATTCTGCAGAATAGACTGGGAATTAGTGGAAATGATTGTTATTGAGGTTAATAATAGCGTAGGAGTGAAAATAAACCAAAAAACTTGATTTTTAACACTTTTTATGTTTTTTTCAAAATAAATCTGAATCCAAAACCTTAAAATACGAACTAAAACCTTTCGTCAGGTGTTTTGCGAAACAAATCCGAATCCAAAACAAAAAACACGAGACACCAAAAGTGGCCAGTGCACATCCCTATGTACTATATGCACATCTTTACTCCATCCATTAAAACTTCATGACCAGAACCCAGAGAATATCCGTCACTACTTCTCTAGCAACAACTTACTAGCCCAGAAAACAGGACCAACACCTACCACCCCAGACATCCTCCAAACCTATGTAGATACAAGGCATCCAACCAAATGAAACCACCATGTGAATCCACATACTTTTTTCATTTGCTGGTGGACCTAAGCTGCCCTAACTGTTCAAGCAGCTATGATGCCGGGTATGTAATAAATGCATTGTCTAATTAAACTGACTGCTGCTTTAATCAGAATCCACATTTACTATTTATATATATTAGTACATACTGAGTGGGTGTTTAAACCACCTGCCTGCTTTTCAGGGTCAATGCTGTCAGTCCTGGTTTTCCATGGCTACATTCTGTTAATGGATTTCTGGGATTCCCGGATGAAAGTCAAACCTATGTATGGGCACATACAGGGAAGCATACTTCTTTAAAAGTTTCAATTTTGGACAGCCTTATCTCTTTGCATAGTTCCTGTGACGAAACAAATGTGATAACACTGTAACCACCCTGTTCTTATTTTTCACATATTGTGGATTATAGTAAGTACTTTTTTTTAGCCCTTGCTTTTGTTCCCCAGCTCACCAGACTACAGCTGCATTGTCTAATTACATGTGCCTCTCAGTGCAAATATGTATATTGTGTATTGTATATTGATTGCCTGGCAGTGAGGTTGTTATTCTTTGTCTTTAAAGTGAAGCCAGGGGGTTATGGGTAGGGATCAGGTTTAAAGATACTAGCGGGGCTAAACTAATTAGTGTCCATTGTTCTCAGAAGACTATTCCAGACAGGCCATCTAGCAGGGGAGGTTCTGTGGAAGGACAGCTCATCTTTACTCCCCTCTCCAACCCCCCCCTAGTCCAGCACTGACCAATGGTTAAGAAGAATAAACCCAGGGGTTTGCCTAGAGAGGGGAAAACACTGTGAAAATTTGACCCTAGATATAAGGAGCCACTCCAGGGGAGGAGATGGTGTTCTTTCTGGGATTTCATTTATGGGAGGTGCAAGATCTGGTTTTGAGTTGTCATTCTCTACTAGAGTCTACATATGCAGTTGAGAGAAATCCATGGGTCGTCAAGTCTGGACAGCCAGGTGACTGTAACTCATTAAGCTAGTGGGGTAAGGGACAGATGATGTGGTAAACCTGCCTGGCATTTATTTACTGTGTGTACATAATAATCTAGTGATTGTTTTAATTACAATAAATGTTAATAGTTAGTGGGGGACCTGACTGCAACCATCAGTACTAGAAATAAAAGCTGGAATATTTAATTGATGTAACAAAGTCTGAAAATCTAAGTCAAGCCTGACCAGGCTAGAAATGAAGGGCCTGAGTGATTAAAGAACTTATCTCTGTTTTTTGTGCGCATCGTACGCAATTCCCTTCTGCGCATGCCTAGAACGAGGACACTCAGCTGTCAATGAAAGCAAGTCCACTGCATATGCCAACGCAAATGACATTTACGACGGTCTACGATTTTGGGGAGTGAACAGGGCGGGGAAGAGGCGTGTGGCCGTACTCGCTGGACAATGTGGGATTGCCAAACTCAAGCAAATGTAGCCATGTCGGAATGAAGCTCTGCCTGTGTGAAAGTTTCTTGCTTTTCTGCTGTATCTCTTGCACCAGCTAAGGGGCTAGTCTAAGTCTAGAGTCAGTATTGTATACATGCTATAACATGTGTCTGCAATCAGGAGCAACTGTAAAAATTTATTTTATGTACAGTAGATATTACTGACAGCCTAACCCTAATGTTTATCAATGGAAAAAAAATACTAACATTTTTTTTTATATATATATACAATTTCCATTTCTAATCATAAATCAATATATTATTGGCAGTTAACTTTAATTGATTAATATTTTTTTTCTGTGTGTTCTTTTGAGATTTCATATTCAACACACATATTGTACGCATCCTGCAGTATCTGATCTAGTATAGCAGAGTGAACCTACACCCATAGTCAGCACCACACGTATCTTGAGATCCGCTCCTTGCTGTCTCTGGGAGTATACAGAACCGATTTACCTGCCGTTGAGAACAACTGCTCGATGCGCTCAGTATGCTGCCTTAATGACTCAGGCCCCTAGTGTCAATGCCACATTTGCTACACACATTCTACCCTAACAGACTGAATAGTAGGACAATATTCGTCTTCTGCAATCAAAGTTCCCTACACTTACTCCTATGACTAGCCTCTGCAATCTTTAAGGACTGAGGTTCCAGGAGGAAGTGAGAGAGGAAATCACCCTAGATCCACCTTACGGACACTTACATACATTCATACATTTATAAAAACTCTATAAACTTAAACAATGTGCTTAAACAGAAAAGCTGTATATCAATAGACAAAAATGATCTACATTTATAAAAATTCCAGGTTTTTGTTAATAAAGTGGACCTTCTTAAGGACAAGATCCTTAATAACTCTTATTTTTCTACTGCATGCCATACTTACCTGTCATGAATGTCACTCTGTGATCCTGCTCATAAGACTCACATCTTTTCTACTAAGCCACACACCCTTTTCATGTTGGAGACATATATATATATATATATATATATATATATATATATATATATATATATATATATATATATATGTGGTGGTCGAGTACTGATGGGAAATCCTTCCCTTACCTTGTCTCCCAGATACGAGTCAGGTTCTTTTCTCTTTTGGATATCCGGTGGTCAGGAGATAAATACTTCAATGAAAGGGACAAGGATTGGTCAAACAACTTGATTTTATTGAGAATGCGGTAAGGATAGTTTTGGTAAGCCACCGCACCACTGATCCCTTCAGCTCAATAGTAATGACAAAATAATGCGTCTGATCAGCATAGAGCACAATAGCATTTAACATATAACATACACCTGGTGAGTATAAGGCAGAATAACGATAACATCTTCAATACACATTGTCTAATAAGGCACACTGGTAATCACAGTTACTACTTTCACGTTAACAATATCTGACTGGTGATGATGCAATAACCATCAATAATAACCCAGCAAGACTCTTACGGTCACTACCGCGCCCACTAGAGGGCTACTTCTTATTCAGGTGTTTGTGGTATCGTGCTATTCCCTATGGGTCAGGCGCCCCACTTTTAGCATCTACTGCTGAGTTAACTTGAATTGCAGCAGTACCACTAACACTGAATGTCACACCTTCAATATTAATAAATCAATTCTTAGGTAAATCACATAACATTAACATCATCTAAAACATTTGGTGCACCAATTTTATCCCCGGTAACGTTACCATATTTTCTACTCAGTCCTGGGCTGACCTCTACACAGGAATTTGGGTAGTGTTCCAATGTCCTGCAGAGGTTTCCATCAAGGGTTATGTATTATAGTAGAAAGCAGAGCTGTTGCTCATTTCAGCCACAAGATGGCGCTGTTCTCTCAACAGTCAATGAATCTCTATCAGCACATGTACTCTGCAGCTGGGTATAATGTCCAGATATCAGCACACACACACACACACACACACACACACACACACAGGATATAGCTGAAACGATCGTCTTAATTGTTCCCTGCAGCCTGTGTATAGGTATGATCTGGGGGAAAAGCTCTCACAATCCTTCCTTGTACAAGAATGCAATGTCAGTTTTGGATAGATTCTCTCATCACTCTTCCCTCTGACACTGGGGTGTGTGCAGTACACTACAGGCTAGGGTTTTACCTTGAAAAGAGTTCTGTAGTTAGTGAATACTGTCTTTGGCGCCCCACTGCGTGTCCCCAGCTGTTCTCCGTCCGCTTTGCTGACAATGTCACAGTTCTGGCAGCAGCTTATCTTCTCTCTGCTCGGCTGCATATCCTCCCCCTTGTTCCTTCTACCATGCTGCTCTCTCTCTCTCCATTCCTGCACAACCTCTTCCTGTTACTCCCCCAGCCAATCAGGGCCCTTATCCTCCTCCTGTCAATCACTCCTGGGCACAAGTTTTCAGGAGCACAATTAACCCCTTGTAGCCCTGCATTTTAAAAGCGTTTATGCACTCCTCTGTGCTGTTCAACAGGGCTTTGGGGTACCATTCTGACCAGAATGGGAAGACTTTGGCGTGAGTTGGTCAGCTTAAACATATATTGCAATATGTGGAACTAACATTCCCTGTTTTAATATAGAACAGTACTTGATATAGCATTAATTATGTGTTTGGAGAGTGCAGAGTATCCCTGTTTTCTTATATATATATATATATCTGCTTTCTAATTATGGCACTTTACTGAGTACTTTAATTGTAAATGACTTAATTAGCAAAGACCTACGTAAATGTCCTTCTGTGTAGAGAGAGAGGGCTATCAAAAACTGGATAATCCCGTTAACAGAACAATGGCAACAATCTCACTATAAATACAGCGAGAAGTACAATAATCCAAACCAATGTGTCTCTTAGCACTGTGTGATATCTTTGGAAACTACAGCAATAAGCTCTCTTGTTAGCAATAAGCCTTTTTCACCTGGGTGATGCTGATGCTGACTCATGAGCCATTTCACACCTTCATCAGAAACATGTATTTAGCCAAGATTCTGCTGTTATAAATACATTTGAAGAACATGTGAATAGGTTAATGTGCATATTTAAAGATATATGTGCATTTTTAAATGTGAAATGGCAAGTGTTGAAATCTTACTTTTATGAGGATGTTAGATAAAATTTAGATTGCATTATCAGATGTACATTTATCAACATGGGAATGTTTACCTACTATAGTAAAAAAAAACATTTTTGGTAGGTTAATTGCCTGCTATTAAATTGCCCTTAATTTATCTTGGTCTGTGTGTGTGTATGTTAGGGGACTTAAATTGTAAGCTCCAATGGGGCAGGGACTGATGTGAATGAGTTCTTTGTACAGCGCTGCGGAATTAGTGGCGCTATATAAATAAATAGATGATGATGATAGTAACTCTGCATGGTTTAAATTGTGCATATTTTTAAAAAATATGTGCTTTTCTATTTTTGCGATACACAAGAAGTAAAAAAAAGGTTTTTTTTCACACCCAATGAACTTTAGTGTGCAAAGACTGCATAAAAAAGAGAATTGGGGATTTCTGCAGACACTTTTACACTCCGTCTTCTATTGCAGTCTTTGTCCCCTTTCCTCCTGCAAAAATTTCACTCACTTCCTTATATTCAAGATTTGCTGCTTTCGAATTGTTCTGGAAGGGACATATAGTACAGGGTCTGGATTGAGATCCAAAAATAAGTCCTTTGATAAACATGCAAATCAATCTTCAGTGAAACCTCCTTCAGGTGAGAGATATCACTAAGTGCTATTATAAATCACACTGTCTGTGGGGGAGGCAGGTGGATTTAAATGGTTTGGAACCAAAGGGTCTATGTGGGAATATACATCATGTATAATCGAGATGCTAACACCCACAACTTTTCATCTCTTTAACAGTCCTTGTTAAAATGGGAAATCAGCAAAGTGGCCTAATGACAGTGGCATGTTTAACTTGTTAGCTAATTGTTCCATGTGCAAATAAACTAACAAGTATGTCAGTGATTTATGTGACAGTTTAAATCAGGGGTGTCCAACCTTTTAGCTTCCCTGGGCCACATTGGAAGACGACGAGTTGGTTTGGGCCGCACATAAGATACACTAACAATAACGATAGCTGATCATCCAAAAAACCATAGAAAACATAGTTAACATATATATATGAGAAAACAAAGTGATATATATATATATATATATATATATATATATATATATTATATATCACTTTTTTTTCAAATCCCCCTATACTTACCTTTCAATCGCCCTGTTCAAAAAATCCTCATTAGTTATTATACTATAATCACTTTTGTATTGTTTCGATGCAATATCAATAAAGTGCTTTTAAGCCAGGCATTGTATATCAGGGTGCCCTGACCAGGCCTGCGGTACCTGACATATACATCACTGTGACCCCAAATTGTCACCTGTTTTGTATAATTACACCACTATGTTAGTTAAGGGATAACAACTTATAATGGGTCAGAGAGAATAATATATAATGCCCCATTAGTAATACAAATAGAAGTATGTAGCAGGGAGATAAGGTCCATGATGCTCCAGGACCAGGTGACTTTTATTCACTTGTCAAAAACCCCCTTAACTTACCTTTTAATCGGCTTGTTCTCCGATCTTCTTCTCTTCTTTTCTCCAATTCTGTGCTGCTGATTGTTCTTCTCGCGCGGGTGTCTCCTCTGTGCTGCGCTACGCAATGGATGTTGGGCGTGATCACATCACGCCTGACATTCACTGCGAGCACCACACGGGGGAGGAGACAAGGAAGGGAGCCGGCGTACCAGCTGACGTGACAGCATGACCGCAAGGTAAGTATTTTCTTTTCTTTTTGCAGCATTTTTTTTTCCATTAACAGCGCTGCCCCCTTCGCCACAACCAAAACTCCTTCTGGGCCACATTTACAGGCATTCTGGGCCGCATGCGGCCCGCGGGTTGGACAACCCTGGTTTAAATAATCCCAGGAAGGGAAAACTGACCAGTAAATAGAGTAATCTATTTACTGAGATAATCCAATAGTCTTTATTGGGGAATAAATATTATAATGAAGTAAAATGTTTAATGAATTAAAGATATTTTAATACATTTAAAGGTAACTTTACACAGATTACACTATCACATTACCATCATAGAACTAAGAAATGGAGAATATTAAAAAAAAATTGATTTAGAAAAACATTTGTTAGTAAAGAGGAGTGAAACAAAATTTGGTGAATATCAGTGAGCCAAAAGGTACAGGCATGATAACTATAACAATAAACATTCCCTTTCCCGAATAGCATGATGTCCATTCTTATTGTTATTTAAATAATACAGGCCTTTATATGGGCACCACAGACATGTTGGCATTGTAAAGTAACATGGATAATAGTGGATACAACATCTTAGTGCCATTCTGTAACAGGCCACGGCTGGCCCCTAGATTAGAAACTGACAGGATCTGATTGTGAAGCCTAACTACACCTTATTAACTTGTCACTGAGCACTGGAGATCTGATAGTGGTCTTCTCAGCCAACACATGTTCCTCCCACAACCGTTCCTCTCACAGCTAGTGCACTGGAAAGGTTCCCTGTGCACGCTCAAGATAGCAGAGTCATACCCTGCCTGGAATGACAGACGGCACCTGTATAATTAAGAATAAACATCCGCTTCCATTCCATTTCATTATTCTATTCTGCTACTATCTTTTGAGTACGCTAAAAATACTAGAGTGAAAGCTTACGCTGTTCAAACAACTAATGTTTCTGCTCTTGCCAGGACAGAGGCAACACCCTTACTGAAAATCTAAATACCTGTATTAATCAGAGATTCAGACTCTTTACCATTGACAATCTATAACATCAGCTTTAATCTATACTGCATTGTAAGCTATAGGAGAATATGGCCTAGCTGTCAAGTATGGAGGACATATTCCTTTGTAACTTTGCATCTCCTGAGACCCAGTGCCAAGAAAAAGCAGGAACATTTATATTAGAGTAAATGGATACTGCCATTTCTCATCTCAGGCATAATTGCAGTAGGTCTCACCAATATATACAGAGTGAGTCTATAATCAGTCTAAAGGCCCACCATCCAAATTCTCCTGCAGGCCTACAGAAGTGTGCTGCACAGTGAGAGAATATAACTCAGCGTTATTTCACCCATTAAGCCATACATTATATCTAGCCTGCCATCAGTGCACCACTTATCATTGCAGATTAAAAAAACAGTTCTCCATCAGCTATTCCAAAAGGGCACCCACATGCCAATTTCCTTGATTATTGTTCCAATAGATCATATCAGATATCCCATCCGAGCGCCTAGCTCTAGATCGAGTTCACCAAGCACTGCTCAAACGGACCAGTGGTTCACCAAACCCTGTGATCACTTGCCTTCACTATTACGCAACAATGAAGAGAAATATGTCTGCAGTAAGTAGCACACCTACTACACCATTCGAATACATAAATCTGATATTCTCAGACCTGGCATCCTCAACAATCTGCAAAATACAGGAGAGGATCTCAAAGCATCACAAAGCAACTTTGGAATTGTAAGATTTAATACAGAGGGAGTTTCCCCTTCCAACTGCAAGTCCATCAGGAAGAGAAGGTCATCTCGGCGAAGATGTATGACCAGGGAGTAGATATGCTGAGACAATTGGGTGTCTGCGATGCACTGCCTACTGAATCTTCCTCTCCCTAAAAGGCTGCCCCTCCCACAAGGTCTCCAATCTCACTGAGCTGGCAAAGAGTCTGGTAGAAACAACAGCAAGGGCTACAGTAAGGGCATCGAGCACACATATTCATCTGTCAGGAACTGTATCTTTTGCTAGAAGGCAGATGCAAATACAAACTGATGGTGATAATGATGATGGCTGCCATCACAAGCTAGCTGCTTGATTGGCTGACTGGAAATTTACCTCTGAAGCTGATAGTTGCCTTCTTCATTGATAGGATACTATAGGATTTTGTGTGTGTATTATAAAAATATATATTTTTTCTTTACTTTCATTTGTATATCTGCTGTGTTTTATCAAGCATAAAAGCAAATCTGCTTCTTGCTATCAAAATAAATATAAACAAACTTCTTGACCTGGTCTTGACCTGATTGTGTGTATGCATATATGGTTGAATGTATGCCTGATGCAAGTCTGATGCAAATCTGGCATATATTTTACAAGTACAGAGCTGGATGCATCTTGAAATGACTATGACTTGGAATATGGATATAAGTAGGCTATTTTTACGGGCAGGTAGTTAGAGCTCAACATGTGTCCAACTCAGCATCATGCCCAATGTTTCGTAAAATTTCATCCATTACTAGTCTAGCGTAAAGATGTACTACACCTCACTCACTCATCATTTACAAGATGCTGAGATTACTCCGGTCATTTGGTTAGACCACTTGACCGTCTTACTACAATTAGTACTCTCCCCGGACAGTCAGGCTCACACCCAGTGGTGTCTTGGTACCACTTTTCTTTTGAATCAAATTAACCCTCTTGAGATCAAACAGGAGATACATGAATTCTTTCAGATAAATGCAATAGATAACATTGCCCCACACTTGTTTGGAAGAAGCATAAAGCCACTATGAGAGGCAAGTGAATCAGCTTAGTGCTCGTTCAGAGAAAGGCCACCAGAGATAAAAATGCCATTCTTGAGTCTCAAATTAATGAGCTTTCCGACAAATACAAACAAGATCCCCCAAACAAAGTTTACAGGACAACTCAACACCATCTTACCAGAAAACAAAACCAAGTCACTGAGATGGTTACAGCAGAGATTCTATAACAAGGGGGGAAAAAGTGGACTTTCTCATTGTGGGAAAACAAAAATCAACGCATTTTCTTGACCATATGCACGAGATTAAAAGTAATCGAGTACACATTACTTTCTCTATGATGCCAATAAAATTGCAGTTGAACTTTGCTCATTTCATGTTGCTCTTTATAATTCTCTATCACTAGGTCACAATATACCATCTATCTTGGCGGTAATCGACAACAAACTTGGTTTGTGTTGTCTACCCATCCCCACCACGAGGAAGTCATATCTTTTCAGTGATGAAATGTTGGGCCCACACACCCCAGACACCAGAAACCACACAGGACACTCTTGCGCTCAAAGCTGGAAAACAAACACGGAGAGCATGTAAGTTGGTGCTGCTCATGGGACCCCTTGAACTAAAGTAATTAGTGTCTACTGAAATTAGATTAAGGACTTCATTTGAGAGGCTCATTTATTGTGTTTAAGGTAGATGTTGTTTATTGATCATTTTAACCATTGTTTATAATACAATATTTTCTGCACTTCCCAAACACAGTTTTTTTTATTTTGCACACAAACATGCTATTTACTTACAGAAAAAAATACATGTTCCTTATCAGCGTACAAATGCAAGAAATTGGCAGTTACCTCCACTCAGGCCACAGATGCTGCAGAATATAAATAAATGGACAGCTGTCAATCTCACCAAATTCTCAGTTTTCCCCAGTGCTAGACAGCTTGCATTAATTTCCACTGTAACAGGGAGTTCTCCATGCTATGGTGTAAACCAGCCCCATGCTGTTCAGTACAAGGTTGGTGCTTCTGGAGGGAGAATCCTATAAAAACAGTGTTTCACCCCTGCTGCCAGAATCTAAAATAAAAAAATTATATTTTTTCCAATATGCTATTAAACCTGTTCAGATCATTATCAGTCAGGTTGCAAAATTTGGTCATAAAATGACTACAGATCACCATGGAGGTCTAGATGGTGCTAGACACAATAGCTCCCTTACAAATTTCATTACCAGCAACAGCGCTAGCCAGCCTGGGCGGATTATCACAACAACAGGGAATCAGTAGCATTATTGTGATAACAAAATGCAAAACAAACACATATCAAATTCTTCAGCAATTTTTTGAACCATGAAACAATCAGTCCCTAGTAGTTCTTCAAATGTTCTATTTTTATTTGTGAAACACAAACTCACTAAACTGAATTGTAAATTTTGTTAATTTGTAGCACAAAACAATATAAGAACTGTCGCAGAGTCTTATTTGAACATCTATACCTACCAACATGAACCTTTGTACTAGGGACACAGTGATTTCCTCTCGATCTCCAATCACATTTCCCCATTGATGTTAAAAAAGATAACATTAATTATCAGTTATAAATTTAATCCAGGTTAATTAATTTGTCAAATTACTGTGAGAAGTGGAAGGAGAACGCTGTATCAATGGTAAAAATAGTTCATGTTTGCCAGTATGCAATTTAATTTCCAGTGTCATAGTCCAATTGGAGTAAAGCAACACTCCACTCTCGGGTGTGATAAGTAGGTTCAACAGTTACTTGATCAACATTTATATGGTCAATACCATTATATAGACAGGGTTGAAAAGTCGACAATAATGATATTGACAGTATTATTAGGCCGACAATTAAAATGTAGACAGTATTATTAGATTGATAATAATATCCCTAACCCTATCTCTAATGCTAACCCTATCCCTAAACCTATCCCTAGCCCTTACCATTACCCTATCACTAACCCTAACACTAACCACATAATACTGTCCACATTTGATTTGTTGGCCTAACAATATTGTCTACATTTTGAATTGTCGACCTAATGATACTGTCATCCTTTGAATTGACAACCTAATGTTGTCGACTTTCTAAACATTGACCAAATACCGCACTCTGACAATTTATTGTGCAATCGGAACATTTCAGTAGATATAATTCATCCACACATGGATGCAACATCTGTTAGAATGTGTTGCCTTAATCAAGTGCCCTCCAACTGTAAGGCTGCATATTGTACATTGAGGCTTAGATGCCAACAATGGATAATGTCTGCAATCAAGAGATGAGAATGTAATTGTGTTAATTGACACAGATATTAATGTAAGAAATGTTTCATTAATATTCATAAATAGAAAATTTTATGGATGGTAAAGTTGGAGTCAAACTGTGAATTTCACTTCAGTATAGCATAGTATTAGATACAATAAATCAATGGAGGTCATCAATCATCAGCGTTAGTGAATGGCCTAAAATAAAAACATACTTACAGCTACATTACCGCAAATGAGTAATGTTGTAATCCCTGATCATTCTTTTACATTCTTTGTATTTAACCAATATATGCACATGGCTTCCATCTTTGTTAACTGTAATATATAATGCCGGCTTTTCGGTATACCTTCTATAAAGAGATACAGTACTTGTCCCTGATATATGATCCTAAACATTTCTGTCATCGGACAAATAGATTTCTACAGATACGGTTTGTCACAGGGAAATTTTAATAAATCAATGGAAAATAACTGTGAAAAAACAGGAACTCCCATTTAGAAGATTGTACTTCTGGGAAATGCAGTCTGGTGGCAGCTGTTTAAGACAATTCTTTAAACTGGGTTTTTAAAGGATTATGTGAGCCAGTGTTTAAGGCATTTTTTTAAAACGCTTTTGTGTAAAATGCATCTACCAACAGGGGAGGGCTGGCAGAGTTTAGCCCGGGGGGCAAGACTTGACTCAGCAGCCTATTAAAAAAAAAAAATGCAGGTGGCCCAGTGACCCAGCCCATGTTAGCCCACTATGAGACCGACCAGGGGGGCAAATGCCCCCATGCATCCCAGCCCAGCCTGCTCCTGTCTACCAGAAGTCTATTTTCCTGAACAGGAGAGTTTTATTTGCACAGAAGGGTGAAAATAACTTAAAATTTTCTCCATGACTCAGAGGGACTATCATGTATTAAAGTGTTTGATATTATTACATACGTCACCATATGTAGGGTAAACAAAATCCACGATTACCAGTGAAATAGTGGTGGCAGATATATAACCTTTGCAGCCTGAGGGTACTGTGCTGGTAGACCTTGGATGGAGAATGAAAGCTGGTAAAAAATAGTATTGTGTTCTGATCAGTCGCCCCAAAGTTTCACATATATGTCACACAAGCTGATAACATGCAGATAGCAATGAATTGAAAATTGCATCTGAGAAAAGGAAACAGTAGTATCCTCAAAAAAGACATAAAAAGTCAAACGATGGCCTCCTCACACCATAACAAACATCATCTATGAAGCATAACAATGCTCTTGAACATAAAAAAATATGTTTGCTTAACACCAACTGCAAAAGATTCACTATCACTCTCAATCTATACTCATTCATTATGTGGGCTGGAGGTGTATAGGTTGAAAATAACCATAGCCACTAACAGCACCACTTCCCTGATTAAGTCTGAAAATGTTTCCAAAATGGCTGAAGGTACCTGAGTTATATAAAGATTTAACATCCATAAGTGAAGAGGTTTTTAAGAGGGAGTTGGTGCTATGAAAAATGGACCTCCCAGATAGTCTTTTTAAATTTGTATGTAGTTTTCATAAAACATTGATTGCATCTTTGACCAGACATAGCTGGGGAGGGGGGGGTTAAGATAAAAAAAAACTGCATTAGAAACCAAGGAAATGATTGATATCATTATATTGCATCAAACTTTCATATACTCTATATAGTATTCTGTAAGTAAATATATTCCCCTTCTTGTCTTTTAATTTCATGACAATGTCCTTCTTCAATAGCAGTTGAGTCAAAACAAAATGTTCTTTTTTTAGACAAATTACACACAATGATTAAATATGGTGGGCAATCATTTATTCCAGGTGTTTTGTCAATTTAACTAATTGGTAGTAATTGAGAATGATTTATATATGTGTCATTTTTGATGGTTCACTAGGATGACAAGCCTTATGGTTCTAAGGATGTTTGACAAAGAGCCACATCATGAAGTATACTGAAGTATATCGCTTGCTCAGTCTCCAAGCATAGTGATTTGGTTTTGGGCTTGATTCCAACTATTCAAAACCTGAGATGTCAGTCAGCGGGAGAGGTCAGTCCTGCGTTTCTAATCTAGAGGCATATGAAAACTTGTAGGGCTGGCACCCAAAGACCACCAGAGCAGGATTTTTTCTGCTTCTAATGCAAGTTCCATATTGTCCTATAACTATAACTAAGCATTTAACATGTTTTCAGCCCATTTTAATGCTTGTATTTAGTTTAACAATTAAACGCAGAATAAAGCCACTATTTAACATTAAAATGTCTTAAAGCTTGTGTATTATCCAGGGCCATAACAAGGGCTGTGCAAGAGAGGCAGCCGTCCCCAGGACACAAATATGAAGAGGGGTGCAGGGAATCAATATTTTATGTTAATTTGGTCATAATTGAGGGTTTGGGAGTCACATTTCCTTCTTTCCCAGACCCTACCATTTATAATTTATAATTTTTTTTATTTATTTTTTTACTTACATTTTTTACTACCATTTATAATTACTGCTCGGATATAACTAGCTGAATAATGTACATAAAATTATTGGAGTGTTCATAACTAGATAAATTTATCCACCATGCTTTCTTTCACCCCTTTGCAGCAGGTGACCATGTAGGCTTCTCTAGCAGAGCAAACAGAAAGAATATCTGAGATGCAATACAATTCTATTTGTGGAATTGCACATAATTATTCGCTTATTAAGTATAAAAGGAATTGTGGCAGTGAATATATTGCTGTAGGCTGTCTTACTCCTCTACTTAAGCCAAGTCAGGGCATATGCATAGAACATGTTTATGGATTTTGTTTTATACTTAGTGCAAAAGGCACTACATGAAAAATGTTTTAACACAAAAGCGCTGTCCTCTTTAAGTTGAGGTCAACAATTCAGAGCATCTCTGCGCATCTTACTGGATGCTGTAAAGAACTCATGCTAAAAACAGCCAGGGGTGCTTTAAAGAGCTCTGTATGGCCGCAGACTTTACAGAACAGTGGGGTCAGTACTCGTGTTTATCTAGTTCATTGTTTCTTCTTTATAGCTATCTTTTTATATCACAATAAACATGCCAAAGTAATAGGGGTCTAGCATAAACAGGTACTACAACTGTCACCATTGTTATTTTCCTGATATTGTACTTATTCAGCTGCAAGCACACATTCACTGAACTCTTCAATGATGAGTAGCGTCATTCGGTGATACTTTCATGTTGTGTCACACAGAGACATATCTCATGCTATTTTTGTCATGTATAGTGTGTTTGTCTAATTAAAGGCTCCTCAATTTCTCGACCTCCTGTTGGTTCTGGCAGCATTAGGATTGATAGAGCTGAAGGTAATCAAGGCAAATAAATATTAACTCCTTCACCCCTGACAACATTTGTTAGAGGGATAAAGTTACATAAAAAAAACAAAAAAGTAAAATGACTTTTTTTGATGCAAATTATCATGAGAATAGAAAGAAATTCAACAAAGATGGAGTTTCTGCCAAGGGAACACAATACTCCCACACCCCACAGCACCCCATCAAACCCCTCCAAGAAAAATTGAAAGGGGATTAATTACCCCAGGCCTGGGGGTCCTGTTACAGGCTGAGTAACTGAAAAGGGACTAATTACCCCGGAGTTAGAGGTCCTGTTGTACCTTGCAGACCTCTACTCTGCTCTATATTTATAAGCCTTCTGCTCAGGCCAAAAATAGGAGTGTAATTAGCACCACTTCTCCCTAATGCACTAATTATTAACACCTCCTGTGTCTGGTACACTCTCAACATAAGAACGCAAGAAAAACAAATTCACTACAAAAACAAAAGGGGACAGAAGAAGAAAAACATCCGCACACAGGGACAAATTATTACAGGTATTGAATACAAGCGTAATGAGGAAAGGTTATGTGAAGAAATAGAATGGATTACCTGGACTATAGCAGGATTTCTGAGAAATAACAGAATGGATATATGACCAAAAAAAACTGCAAAACATTTTCCTTTATCAGATACTTGCATTAATGTCAAAGTAAGGCTTAGGCACTCAAGTGAGGAAGGCCTGTGGTAAATCACAGACTTGGCATTATCTTGTGCTGAATTCCAGTTGCATATATATTATTAAATAAGCCCTCACATCTATAATGCTTAACCTTCCAAAAAACAAACTGTCTTGTAGACATACTGTTGATGTTGTGCACATACTGCTGAAGATGTTAAAAAACAACCACGGCTGACTTGAGCGAGTCAACTCTGTCCCAGATATCGCCGCTGTTATCTGCTCAGAGAATACCTCCCTATTGTGTGTCTTTGAATCAGACCCACAAGACCACCCATGATTGGCTTGGAAAAATCTTATAGGACTTGCTCAAGAGAATGGCTGGGAGTGAGTGGTTGAATGAGAAGTAGGAACAGCTTCATTTCTTGCAGACTTGGTTATATGTGGTTGACATGGTGGAACAGTGGTTAGCAGTACTTGTATTTAAGCACTGGGGTAATGGGTTTGGTTCAAACCAGGACACGATATGTGTGAAGTTTGTATATTCTATCTGTGTTTGCATGGCTTTCCTCTGCATGCTCCAGTTTCCTCTCACAGTCGTAAAATGCCCCCCCCAAAATATACTGGTAGGTTAATTAGCTACTGAAGCAGATAGACCCAAGTGTGTGCTTCTGTGGTGGATAACGTAGACTATAAGCTCCAGTGTGGTAGGGACTGATATGAATGATTAATTATTCTGTGTACAATAATATGTTGATGCAATAAAAATAAACATAAATTAATATAAGTGGTGTGCATACATCCTGACAATACATAGATGGTGTGTGCTATTGTAGTCCACAGATTTACAGTGCATTTTATTTGTGTGTAAACACCGCTGGTATTTGGGTAGGAGATACAATTATGGTAAAGGGACTTTATGTTACCGGTTATATGTGTTAAAACAATACAGGCAATTAAAGATAAGTGAAATTATAGTACATGCTACTTTTGTTCAAACAGTGCCAGCACTTAATTGTATATGTAATTATAATAAAGGGATTTATGTCTCATGCTATTACTGTTGAAACATTACAGGTGATTGCCAGTATATGCAGCTATAGTAAAGGGAATTTGTATTGCATGCAATCACAGTGTGGACAACTAATAGTATATGCTAATATGAGTACCAGGCTTTATATCGCATCCTCTCTTTGTTTAAATATTTCAGGCAATTGACAGTATATTATAGTACAGGGAAGTTATATCACATGCAATTTATATTCAAACATTATGGGAAGTTAATAGTATGCTATTAGAGTACAAGCAATTAATAGCACATGCTATTTACATTTAATAGTTTCGGACGATGAATCATGTAAGACTTAGCACCAGTTTTCCTGTGTAGCTGGAGGCACTGAAGGAGAATCAGGTAAGATGAAATAATAATGTTGGACACAGTGGTGAAAAGCATTGTAGGGAATAATTAGATGTACGCTGGTGCATTTGAGGGAAAAACTGGTGGGCAGGGGCTCGCAATATGTGACAAAAGCTGTTGGCCAGGGGAGAAGTGAGACAAAATCTGGTGGGCAGGGGAACATGTGAGAAAATCTGGTGGTCAGGGTGTGACTCTTAAGAGAAAAGTTAATGGGCAGGGTGAAATGTGAGGGAAAAATGTATGGGCAGAGAGGGGCATATTAGAGAAAAGCTGATGGACAGAGGGGTAAGTTAAAGAAAAGCTGGTGGACAGATGGGGGCACATGAGAGAAAAGTTGGTGGGCAGATGAGGATGCCAGGGGAAAGCTGGTGGGCAGGGGATGGCATGTGAGAGAAAAGCTGGTGTGAAGCAGGGGTCACGAGAGAAAAAAGCTGGTGAGAAGCTGGCTGTGTGAGAGAAAAGCTGGTAGGTAGTTAGGAGGATTATGAAAGATAAGCTGGTAGGCCTAGAGGGGCAAGTGAAAAAGAGGTTGTAGAATGCAGGAAGCATGTTTGAGTAAAGCTTGTGAGCAGGGGGGCATATGAGAGAGATAAACTGGTGGGCATGGGGCGACTTGCTAGAGAAAAGAAAATGCGATTTGGGTCCTCATTGAGTGAAATTCATATACTCCTTTGGAAATCTGTGGTGAAGTCTGGTGGGGGTCTTAGATTCCACACCAGGGCTTTTGGTTGTGCCAATCCCTCCTTATACTTATTGATATCTGTGTGTGTGAACTCCACTACACTTGCTCTCTATCTCTATTCAGTAGGGTCACTGCAAAATACTCCATTGTATCTATTTCTATACTGCCTTAAAAGTGCCAACAGCTTCATGTACTTTATTGCACGCTATGCCCTGTTCAACTAGTGCCAACACATCCGTGTACCTTATTGCACGCTAAATGCTGTTCAAAGAGTGACAACATATCCGTGTACAGTATTGCACACTAAGCGCGTTCAAACAGTACCAACACATTCGTGTACCTCATTACACGCTATGCGCTATTCAGACAGTTCCAATACCTCTGTGTACTGTAGCACATACTACACGCTGTTCAACCAGTACCAACATATCCATGTACAGTATTGCACTTTAAGCATGTTCAAATAGTGCCAACACATCCGTGTACCTTATTCCACACTAGGCGCTGTTCAACCAGTGCCTATACCCCGGTGTACCTCATTGCATGCTATGCACTGTTTCAACAGAACCAACAGGCCTGTGTAGCTTCTTATGTGCTGCACGCTGTTCAAACAGTGTTAAAACATCCATGTGCCTCATAACACGCTACACACTGTTCAATCAGTGCGAACATCTCCATGTACCTTATTGCACGCTACCAGCTGTTCAACTGGTACCAACACCCCATTGCTTTATAGCTGTGTTCAGAATGATCCCCTGCTGGTTTTGAAATAATGACATTAACTAAATGGCTGCTAATTGAAGCTTTTGGAAGGTTTAGATAAAGTGGTGGATTGTCCTAGAAATAGGGGTTCCTTCTCTGCTAGGCATTTTAATTTTGAGTATCCTATTCCAGGTTTCATGGGCAGTACAGGACAGACCTGTCATATACAGGTACTTCAATTTTTTAACATACATTAAAAAGAGGCAGTGGAGAGGTCCTTGTGTTGTTGAGGGTAGAGACCAGTTTAGGATGTGAAATGGCTTATTTGGTGGTAGGTTAGGGGAAGGGGCTTGGGGGCTGTCTTCTGCATATGTAGGGTAAGCCACTCACAATCGGCAGTGTGTCAACTGATTAATGGGGAAAATCTCTGATATCTGACATGATGGTTGTCCTCTCAATGGAGTTCTACCTCTCTTGTGGTGACCACCAGAACTTAACATGAGATGGCAAGTGAGTGGGCATGGCATCCACAACCATGTGGTATGCGGGTCAAGCACGATATCTGTGGCCATGTGCTATGTGATTTGGGAACAGCATCTTTGACCCCTCTAAAATTGAGTTGCCTAGTCCAGCCCTCCACTTAAAATTATATGCAATAAAAAGCTGTGACTATTTTCATCTCACAACTGTGTAATATGTTGTTATTGCATGGGGTGGTGACATTGGTCATGTGGTTAAGATCTGTGTCTACAGCCTGCAACAACTGCTCCTGTAAGACTTTTTATATGACTTGAACTGGAAGCTTATACCCTAACAGTACTATTTTTTTAAAGAGGTGGAGCTTAGCCATTTGGCTGTAAAATGTTAGTGTGGTTTAGGTTGATTGAGGGTGCTTTGAATGGATGAGGTTCATTTTGTGCCAGTTTTGCCTAACTTCACACAGAAATGTTAGGACAACTGAAGAGGGGACATCATAACCCAAATTCTGAAGTGAGAATAGTGTTGGTTTGATCTGATTCTGACATAATTTGACTATTCTGTCAGCCACTTTTTCTTTTGCTCAAGCTTAATATTTCGACTTAATGAACCGCAGTTCATTCACTCATCTCTAAAGAAGAAAAGTGGTGCATGTTTAACACTAGAATTTACAATTTAAAGGTACACATCTGTACTCACAATAATGTCTCAATCGTAACGAATCTGCACTGGTAAAACAGCAATATTGCATCAATTAATTAATCAATTGCAGTGAACCATGACTTATACTAAATTTAATTAACAATAAATTGAAATTTAGAATACATAGAAAATAAAAAATTATATAAATATGTGTACAAAGAGAAGATTTAGTGTATCAGTATTGTTGATAATTTAAATATGTTAAATCAAACAGGATCTTCCATATAAGTGTAACAAAAGGTTGAACATAATATTCCTTAGATCAGATATATAACACTGATATATAGCAAGAAGTTCTAATGAATACATATATAAAAGTATTTACTATTCCAAATAAGTACAAGGGATAACATAAAACTTGATATACATGACAACAAAAAACATTTATAACAGATCTGTCCTAGCTCATTTCAACAATACAGCTCTGTATCTATGACAATATTAATAGCCTGACTGCACTAGATCTGTGCTGGTAAAATAGCAGTGTAGCTGCAAAGAATCATTCATATACGTGTGTGTAATATAACTGACACTGATGTAATTGTAAACAGATATGAGATAGATTGAATAGAAAATTTAAACTGCAAGATCCAATGGGTCAGAGCTAATGTGAATGTTTAAGTGATCTCTGTAATATATCTGCACTGTAAATGTAATATTTAGATGATATTGATATTTAGCGCACAAGAAATCCAGATCCAGAGGCTTCTATAAAGTGAGAATAGCCAGAGTTAAATTTATTTGAAATTCAACTATATTATATGGATAGCATTCACACCAGTATAGATTGATCATGTAGGTTTTAAGACAATCATCCACCCCATGTGGTATTACATTTACTTATATCTTGAAGCAAACAGTGAAGAAAGAGAAGAAAAATTACATTTGGTAAATGAGCAGTACACAATAAACTTTAACTTAGAAAACATGTCTTTTCTCTGTACACATTACTTTCTACTTGGTCATTACAAGTCTCATATGTTAAGAGTGGGAATTAACTTTGACATTTTAAATATGGTAAGAATAATCTTTATTTTCAATACATATGATAATATGTCTGTTTATCATCCATTAGGTAATTATATAATTTCTTACACAGACAAGTAATGAGGTTATCATCACACAGAAATGTATTTAACTTACAAATGTTTTCCTCTTATGACCTACTTCCACATTCCCACCTTTTGAGCCTTTTTTTACTATTAATATTCATACTGATGAGGCCATCCGCAAAATTGTCATTTTGTTTTCCCCATTCTTTAAATCAAAATACATAGTTTCAACTTACTTTCTTTGCATAAAGATAAATGAGACACAATATTTTGTGATTTTATTGTACACCCAATGAAGCAATATTTTATAAACACGACAAATCAATACATAAAAACAAACATAAGCAAACGTCATGTCCCAGAAAATATTTCTGTCCCTAGAGCTCCTAATCAACCAATTAATTTCAACGATTCATCTTGCTACAGTTTTTCTACTTTTCTAACATGCACAGCATGATCAAATATGTCTAGATAATTATCATGAATATAGGCACAGTATTATACACACATTACCCCTTTACCGGGATGGATAAAGGCTAATGCCATCCTGTTCTCCTGGGTTAAAGTGCTAATGTCAGACATCTCTACCATTAGCTTTTGTAATGTGCTAACAGCTTAATTTCTAACCTTTCCTAGCATGCTTAGCAAAATACCTATTAGTTTTCAGAAATGTCTCTTTTATACCTTATCCTACGTTTAGGAAGAGAAACAGGTGAGACAGGTGTCTGTCCCCGAACAGGGATGAAACTGCAGGAATGGTGCCTCACACTCTGACTATTTCATTTTAACAGCTATGACACTAATTACTTGCTTCCTCAAAGTCTACTGGTAATTGTAAGATTTTGCTCCACAAGTAAAACTGTATCCCAGGCAATTGTATTTAGATCAGGCCTTACAGAGATATTACATTAATTAGTTCCCACTTGATTAATTCTATTGTTAAATACGCAAATTGAGCCAGAGTTTGGATAAATGTTGGTATCATCAGTATGACATAGTAAATTGTAATACATCCATTAGAATTGTGAAACATATAAGCAAATACCTAAATATATGTTTTCTTGCTGTACTGGACATATATACATATGAACTGATCAACACTTGTAGCTAAGTATATTTAAAATATATATTTATTTGTTGTGCTAACTGAAGTTGTGTCTTTTACTTTGGATTATACATTCGAGGTTTCATCGAACTTTAATATCCAACCGTTTACATTTGGATATCCAGCCTGGAGACAACCGATGTATCCCCGTGTGAGACGTGATCATGTTTAGGAAATTATTTTCTAAAAAGCAATCCCTATCCGTCATGGGTTTCTAGATCCGGACCATGGTCAGACATGATGGAGATGGTATGCAAGTACATGCAACCGATCAGAAGTGTAAGACCTTAGGAGGATTTGCAGAATGATAATTTGAACGTGTATAATGGTACTGGGGCGAAGGCTGCTGCTGCCATTCTGAGTCTCGCTTCACTGGTCTTGTGTGAACTGGTCTCACAAATACAGGAAATGACGTTAGAGTGTGACTCACTTCGAGAACAGAACGCAGTATTGAAAACCTGTCTACGGTCTCAGGAGCAGCGTGCAAGTTCACTCCAGCAGCAGTTCGAAATTCTATGTTGTAAACAGAGTAAACTGCAAGATGCGGAAGGATAAACAAAGTAAGCTAACCACTGTGCAAGTAAAATCATTAATTGTGGGGCAACAGTGGAATCAATTAGATGGTAGTGATTCTGATGTTGAATTTGAGGAGGATGTGCTGCGGCAGATGAGACCAGTGAGAACCCAGTTTTGCACAGCTGCCGCTGAGCAGCATATAGTAGAGGAACAAACAATACAGGATGGTATTGTGATGGGTGCAAATAACCAACCTGTCCTCATTACCGCTATAGGAAATGATGATCAGTCCCCTGGTACAAACATCAAAATGTATGTGAGAAATCCAGCTTAGCATCCTGTAACAAGGGCTACACAGGAAACAAGTGGGGCAGTACAGAGAAAAGACTTACAAACAGCACAGGTTAGAACCGCTATGCAACAAAAGGATGGGATGCTGAGGTCATGTATAACCTGTGTACTGATGGTTCAGATTCAGAAGTAGAGATAGACCTTGATGAGAATGACCCACCTATTGTTTCCCCAGCAGCATGTACAATGATTAGCAGACATGCTAGTGAGAATGTAGATGAGGCAATGCAGACTAGCAGGGGGGGGGTTCACATGTATTATCAGACTGTGATGCCAATTCAAAGACCATACAATATGAAAAATCACTTTTACAACAAATTGCAAAAGAAACACAAAATTACAAAATAGGATATTTGAGCAACCTGTTGGCAAAATTCAAGCAAAAACAAGGAGAGAATTTGTTATCATGGTTGCTCTATATCTAGGATTTAGGATAGCGTTGTCTTGTTAGCACAAGAAGCAATTGAGTTAGAAAACATTACCACAGATCCTAGGGTATGTTTACACATGACAAACATGAGAAAATGCATAGGGATTATACTTTGCTAGACATAGTGCGACTGTGTATTGCTAAAGTATACTCCAATCCCACTGAGCTCATGGACATAACTCCACCGAGTTCAACTGCTGATGATATACAATGTGTGAGAGAATATGGGTGTGTGACAGCTTTGAGGCTATAGGATTTAACAAATGCAAATGATGAGCACAAACTGTTGAACTGGGAAGGTCCTGATATGATGCCATTTGATTCCACATCAAAAATTAAATTGCTGGAATATGCACCACCTCATTACAAGGCACCTTTGTTTTCTATGCTCAATGATCTGTGACCCACAGCACAAATACATGAGGCTTTTACATTGCTGAACCAATCAAATGAATTGGGACAAAATGAGCAAGATGGGACATTTTGCAATCATGTTGATAAACAAAAGATGCAGATGACACCAAAAGAAATGTTTTTTGAATTGTATAAATGTGGTACTCCCAAAGAAAAATTAGATGGGCTACCAACTAGTGAGATGTGGAAACAAATGAGGCAGTCACAGGAGGGGCAAACAACCCCATCAAAGTGGGTGATACTAAGTGATGCTGAGCAAGGGGTAACACCTTCTGTTCCTCCCTTGATCCAACCCAACTCATATGGTCAGACATGGGAGGTACCAGAACCTATTGCACGGGAAACAGGCCGGTCTCCAGTTATAGTCCATGCCGTTATAGCTGGAGACCCATTCCCCATGATATTGTTTCCACTATTTGGCATGGACAGACCTGCCCTCAGCATGTCACTACTCTATTAGATACTGAAACTGACAAATGTATCTTTCATGGCAATATGTCTATTGCAAGCAATACTCACTGTTTACCAACTATACAAGTAGAAGGGTTGGGAGAACTTAACACACTGGCATACAAGGTTCAAGCACAAATGGCAATGGAAAAGGGGCACATATTCACTGATCCGACCTGATAACAGAGAGCAAACGCTACATACAGATCAGGAAACTTTAATCTTTGGTGAAAAAACTTTCTTTGTTTCTGATGAAAGCCTATTGTGAGTGATAATCAAATATGGACCCTAGTGTATATCCCTCCACCCTCTCAGCCAGTGATCCTAAAGCAAATTGAATACACAACCAAAGTGCAACCAGTGACTGTAAGAACTGACCTGTCAACTGCTGAGTGGGCCAGAAAGGAATTTCTAGCTGCACATATCAGAGTGGCACAAAAGGAGACTTTGCAGGAACAGAAGTGGTACTTACAAGATAGAGTCCCCTGTGAATGAAGTTCAATTTTGGGAGGACTTATCATCGCATGGAAGAGAGCAGTGTTGGCCTACTGATGATTCTGACAAACTAACACCTTAAGGACAAGTGTGTTCTGCTACAGCTAAGCAACCAACTTCACAGACTGTCATACATGAGACAAGAGGAGGGAGGATCCAGCCAGTTTGCTGACTGTATGGCTGTTGTCTAGGTAACTGAAGAGATTACAGATCCTCTAATACTTTACATTGATAGCTGGACTTTGTTTAAAGGACTAACTGTTTGAATGTTCTCCTGGAAATATGACTTCATCAATGGAAAAAGAGTGTTCTATTGTGTGACTACAGTGCATACTTACTCAGAAATTATGCTGTCTCAATCAGTTTAATGCGAGCCAAGAGACTACCCTGAAACAACTAGTATTTGTTTTACATAATGGGACGCCTATAAAATTCAAACAGAAAATGGCAGCCATTTCAAAGACAGAAAGTGCAACAAGCACATATTTCTTACTACTCACAAACTGCCAGTTTGATTGAGTGAATGAATGTTTGCTAAACTTACACCTACACACACTTAAGAGGTGGGATAAAGTGTTAATAGCTGACCATTTTCTCAGGTTTACACCAAAAACTAAAGCACAGGGCACACATAAGTGCTACTATAGATTGGGAATAACAGGTTGAGGAAGTTGATATAGTAAAATATTGTGTTTAATTAACCCCCTATTGCGATACCACACTTCCAGTAGATGCCATTATAGTACAAGTATGGCTCAGTTCTCATAAAATTTAGGGTATGTGGGAAATATTTGCAGCACAGGCAGACCAAAAGGTGTGAATGATAATGTTGATATGGATTTACTTTATGATCATGATGATGACATCAGTCTCCTTTTTACAGAGTAATACTTCTGTCATGATGTTTTTCCTGTGGACTTTGGGGATGTCAGCGTGGTGGTCACCAACAAACATGTATCACCCAGATATAGTCAGAAATGACAGCAGCAAACAGCACTTCACTCTGTGCCAACCTGAAATGTCTACGGGATCGGTTTTTGCCAGACTTCTGAGAGAGAGACTTCTGAGGGAAGACAAACTGACTGTTGTAAACAATTTTGTTTAGTGACTAACTATCCCTATACAATCTGGGAAAAACATAGAATTTCAAGGGACATTTGCAAGGAGTCAACAGTAGATATCAAACAACTAAATATAGTGTACACGTTTAAGAAATCATGATATTATAATGTAATGAATGGTACAATTCCATTGCAACATAAATTAATTGTGTTAACGTAACTAATCAAACTTTAGCCAATGCAGATTCATTAATTTTTCTAGGAATGTTTCATGTGTGTGGTAATATGGCCTATTATTACTTTCCTGCTAATTATGTAAAATAATGATTGGTCATCGCTTGGTTGAGAATTTGGGGATAACAAGATATGTATATACTTAATGCTTTGATTATATTAATAATGATATATGTATTTGTTTACATTATTTTATGTATATTAAGAAATGTTAAGAAATGTATATCACAAACAAATAATGCTGAAATAGATTAGTATCTGCTTTAAAGAGCCAAGGGGTAGAATGTAGTATTAATATTCCACTTATTAAGAAACAAGATAAAGTCTATCATTGATTTTTATGTGTCTCTTTATGAACAGATACTAAGGACTAGATTTACTAAAGGGCAGTTTGGTCAAACCGCCGGTTTTTGGCTATTTTTCCGGCGGTTTTGAATCCGCTGGATTTACTGAAGTGCAAACAGCCGTTCACACGGCCAGAATTGACAATTTCCAACCACCACTTTTCAAACCGCCATCACAATTTTAACAATGATGAACATACAAACCACCAGATTAATTAAGCTGGGGTTTTCAAAACCGCAGTAAAACAGCCATCCAAATGGCCAAAATGAAAGAGGTGGCTGTGAGTGACGAGACTGCTGAAACCGCAAGTTGTTTGAGCTATTTTGTCATTCAGAACATAAGAGAAATCACTTTTGACATTTAAATTATTTGACCAATCATTATTTATTGATTAAGGGGCAAAATTAATGTAATATTAACTTATGGGGGAAGTATTTTTATATTTTTTCAAGTGGACACTATTATAGCATTATATTATGGGGGAAATGTCAATATATAATAATATTAACTAATTGTTAATGGTGGATATAATTATTTATTTTGCACAATTTGGCATTACACAGTGCTCGAATAATAAAATAATTAATTCTGTCCCCTTAATATAATGATTTTTTTTTTCCCTATAAGTTAATATTAAATTAATTTTGCCCACTAAATTAATTTTTTAACACTTAACCTATGGGATCCAGACATTGCCACTTTAAATTAACATTGATCAAAGTCGCTCTGACGTCAACCTGAAGTGCCGGAGTCCTGTGTCTTCGGAATAACTGCCTGTCAGCTGCTGCTTCCATCGGAGATCAGGAGCTTCGGTTTCCAGGTAAGTCTCTATATATTCTAATTGTTTTTGTGACAAGTCGGATTTTATTTGTAGGAGTAAAGGCTCATTGATTTTTCATCATCGATAATACGTACCCAACCCACTTACTGGGCTTCCTTGCTAGGTGGACGGGGTTTGAAAGGCCACCCATACAGGCCCTACTGGGCACCCGAGTTATTAGAACTGTCCTGCCACTGCTCTTACAGGCATTGTTGATTTTGAATATGATTTGGGGGAGGATTGTTGGAGAGTACAGGGAGATACCATGACACTCCGCTTTGGGTAAACAACATTCTACCTGAGCTCTTTAAACTAACTTATTGGAGAGCTGCTGGGGTGACTCCTCTATGACAGCTTTACTCTAATGGTATCCTTAAAACATTTACAAAGCTGCGGCTGGACTTTCCACCTATTTTATTACTATCTGCAAGCCCGTCACGCTCTGTTGTCACAATTTAGCCGAACCCCTCTCACCTTCTATCCAGACCTTCTTTGTGTGCTTCTCCGGCAAGTGGGCTCAATTAACACTATCTCTATATTTTATTTAATGTCTGCTCCCTCCTTGCTGCTGACAATCTGGATGGGCTACGTCTGGGATGGGAGACTAACTTGGGCCCCTTGGATAACGAAGACTGGATTTATGCTGGATAGTGCTAGGGAGGCCCCCTCTTATACCAGATATAGACAAGTCCAATTGCTCATCCGACATAGAGTTTACTATTCTAAACACAGGTTGCTCCAGATGGGTGCTACATCTGACACATATTAACCAAAATGTGGGAGTACCTTTGCAACATTTTGGCATCTGCTTTGGAGCTGTCCTGTGGTTGGAGACTTCTGGTCGAGGGTGGTGGAGGTCATACGGGACACGGGTATTGGAATTCCCCTGATGTTCCCTAAGACCTGTGTGATTGGTCTGGGATGGATCTGTTGTTAGGGAGGAGTGCTACGTTATTAATCTCTTTGCGCTGGCCAAGGTTATTATCGTTAGAGTGTGGATGGCCCGGGGTGGATATGACTTTAATGGCTGGGTATCCTTAGCTAATGAAGATGTAGGGCAGGATCAATTTACTTATCAGTCCAGAACTACTATGTTGAAATATTTTAAGGTTTGGTCGCGATGGGCTAAGTCAAGATATGCAATACGGTCACTGGTGGCTGACTTTGATCCTGACTGAGTGTTCCTTCTCTCTTACTATTACTGTAGCATTGGTTCACTAAGATCCACCAGCACCCCCAACTCCTCTTTCAAACTTGATTGGCCGACAGGGGTCATCCCACTGTCTCTCCTGTCGTTATTGGCCTCCCTGAAATATAGTGAGTACGCACGCTGGAACCCTTCTGATAGATTGGTGCATATTGCTGCTGTTATGTTATCCTATACCGAGGAGAAATGATTGTTGTTCTAAATTGTACTAAGTGTCATGTATTGAAACGCTGTATGCATTGGAACTGTGCCTTACTTTTCTTTTCTTTTTTATTTTTCTGTATGGTCTTTAAAATTTAAATAAAAATATTTGATTTAAGAAAATGTGTACAGTTTTTACTTAGCAAGTGTGCAAGCTGTAAAATGTCCACTAAATCAGCAACTTGGGTTGAATAGATAGACAATAAATGGCCACTTTATACTGTGAACAGGCAGCTTATCTTGCAAGCTTACAATGTGATATTGTAGGAATAATGATACCTTTCCTGAAAAGGTCCTGTATTAAATGCCTTATACTGTCACTGTGCTGGTTACTTCCAGGAGAGAACCACTTGGCAGGGGCAGCTATCTGTGGCACACCACTGATGTCCAAGCCGCTTACTCCTGAGAGGACGGATTGTGAGGGACCAAGCTGAAATCGATGGGTTGGAGAATTTAAAATCGTAAGAGACAATGTTGAAGTGGATAAACAGGATAACAATACAGAACTCTTGAAGCACCTGTAGATAAATTAAATTCCAAATGTGTGCAAATATTGTTAGGAGTGAGGGCCTTATAAAGGCTGCATACAGCTGAGGTCATTTAGTCTTAATTGGCATATAGCTGGTATTGCAACAGATCCTCAAATGTTGCAGTTGTCAGAGTTGATTATGCACTGCCACCTATTGTCTGTAACTGGTATTGCAGTGGATCCTCACATATACCAATCTGCCACAACATTAAAGCCACTGACAAGTGAAGTAAATAACATTGATTATCTCATTACAATGACACCAGTCAAAGGGTGGAATATATTAGGCAGCAAGTGAACAGTCAGTTCTTGAAGTTGATGTGTTAGAAGCTGGAAAAATGGGCAAGCTTAAGAATATGAGAGATCCAAATTGTGATGGCTAGACACCTGGGTCGGAGCATCTCCAAAACGGCAGGTCTTGTGGGATGTCCCTAGTATGCAGTGGTTAGTACCTACCAAAAATGATCCTAGAAAGGACAACCAATGAAACTGTGACAGGGTCATGGGCGCCCAACGCTTTTTGATGCTTGCAGGGAGCCGGTGGTCGTAATGCTGATCGTGGCTCATTCCATAGCATGATCTAACACTGGTGGGGGCTGAATCTGTTTACGACTGTGCAGCATCTTGCTTCCTATGCCGGCCAGAAGAAGGTAGATGACGAGGAAGAACAACTTCGGAGAAGGAAACTCTGCTAGATCCTACTTGCTGGAAGAAAACTTCAGGATCAACTCCTGCTGAAAAAGCTTTCTTTTCTTCTGGAGATCCTGCCCTGCTCTTCTCTACTTGGGAAGACTTCGGGATCAACCCCAGTGGAAGAAGCACCCCTTCTCAGCAGAAGACCCTGCCCTTCTCTACCCAACGGGAAGAAATCTGCATAGCTCCACCCCCTTGAAGAAGATCACCCTCCAGACCAGATTTTCAAGCCTTTCTGCCCCAGGAAGAAGAGCCAGGAAGATGACTTCAGCTGCTGCAGATCCTGCCTCCACCCCTGCTCCTGTCCCTAGGAAGAAGGGAGAAAAGACCCTTGCAATAAAAAAGTCTCTCCCTCTGCTTCCACCACCCCAGCCGCTTCTGGACAAGGGAAGCCCAGCCATGATGCTCCCGAGAGAACTCCTACCCTGGAACTCTGGATGAGGCAGACCATCAGTCTAAAACTGAGGGAAGTAGATCGAAGAATTCCAGACATGACAGCTGAGACATTTAGTAAGAAGATGGTCCTTGATCAAGGCTTCTGGAAGACTGAGACCCTCAGCATCCAGAACTCCATCAGGGGCATCTGCTACATCACCTTCACCTCCATTGCAATCTGCAAAAGATACTGGGAGACAGTGAAGTCAGCAAGACCAGAGTCTTTTTTATCTCGTTTTGTGGGGAACTGTCCCATCCAGTTAGCAGAAAGAAGAATGACGGTCTCCATGAGGAATCCTCATCCACTGGGCAAAGACATCGCTACCTTTCTGAACCGCTTCTGCTCCCTGATCAAGGACCCCTCCAAGATCCTGGATGGCAACAGTTTCTGGACAGCCAAGTGGTCCATCATTGTCTGGCAAAGGAAAAACGACTCTGCAACAGACGGACTCCAGCACTTCAGCCGAGCTTCAGAGGCTAAAGTCAACTGCGGGAAGTCAGAGGCAATGCTTTTCGGGCAGTGGCACCTGTCATCCCCCGCTGCATTCCACTTCACAATCAAGTCAGACTTTATGAAAATTATTGGAGTTTAGTTTGGTGGAGAGGGCGCAACCCTGAAGTGTTGGGAAGAGAGACTTGCTACTGTGAGACAGAAAGTTGGGTTGTGGAGCCTCAGAGACCTTACCATCGAAGGGAAAGCACTAGTGCTGCACAAAGAGATCCTCCCCGTTCTGCAGTACAGGGCCCAAGCTTGGCCACCTCGTGCTGCCATCTGCAAGACCATCACGCGGATAGTCTTCCACTTCATCTGGGGCTCCAAAATGGACAGAGTGAAGCGGTCGGTTATATACAAAGAGCCCCTCAAAGGTGGCAAAGTGATCCCGGACATCCCCATCATGCTGCGAGCCTTCTTCATTTGTAACTGCATCCGCAGAACTGTTATTGAAAAGAACATTTGCTCTGCTGGGAAGTCCATGTCTCGCTTTTTCCTCCTGCCTCTTTGGAAGACCCTTGGTTTGGACAAGTGGGACAGCTCCTTCCCTTACAACTGGACTACACCTTGGTTTTACCTGGATGTTGGACAATTTGTGAGGAAGCACCATGTGCAGGGACTTAAACCAGACTTGTGGAAGCCAAAATCTGTCCACAAGCTCATCAGAGGGAAATACGGCATGGAGTCTATTCCAGGGCTCCCTGTTGCTACAGCAAAACACGTGTGGGAGAATGTGGCCTCTAAGTGGCTGACTAATTGACATAAAGACATTGTAGGGATGGCTATCCAGGGGGGTCTGCCTCTCAGGACATTCATGCACTCTCGGAACCTGTGCAGATTTGTTCACTGCCCCTTTTGTATCACCAGAGTGGAAATAGCACAGCATATTTTTTGGGACTGCTCCACTGCATAGGCACTGTTGGATGCCTTGGAACAGGAACTTAAGGACAGTGTGCCCAAGACTTGCCTTTCATACCATTCGGTATTTTATGAATTATTTCCTGAGACCCACACCACTGGTGCAATCCAGGAGACCTGGCGACTTATGAACTGTTTTAAGGATGCTATGTGGCTGACCAGGAATTGCCTCATTTTGAGATGACTATCCAGGGCTGTCACAGGCTGATTCACAGCCTGCTTAGATACTATAACACCCTTGACAGTCCTGAGGAAAAGGAAGATTATTGATTGTTGTCTCCCTCTTCTCCTTCTCCCCACATTATGTGTGTTTTTATTTTCATTAAAGCCTTGGGCTTGTGCTTCCCCTCCCTTACCCCCTCCAACCCATTGCCCCATCACTGTTTAAAGTGTAATTGAATGCCATGCCCTTACTCTTCCCTATATTTGTGTCTGTCCTCAATAAAGCTTCGGGCCTGTGATCTCCCTACCTTACCCCTCTCACCTACCGTCCCCACACACCCATGTTTTTTTTTAAATGTTAAATTGTTTAAGTTTGCATGGTTAGTGTAGAATGTCATATCTTGTACTTTACGCCTTGTATTGTACTAAATGTATGAATGATTATGTCTCATGGTGTACTGCATACACCTGAATGCAATGTATCGTATGTTTTTGGTACTTTTATACAAATAAAGTTACTTTTTCAATTACAAAATCTGTGAGATGTGCTAGATAAACAAGTCTGAGCCATGGAGGCCCCACTTTGCAACTTACAGGTGTTAAAGGATCTGCTGCTAAAGTTTGGTGCCAAATGCCACAGGATACCTTCAGAGGCCTTGTGGAGTCTATTCCTCGAAGGGTCAGAGCTGTTTTGGTGGCACGATGGTGGCACGATGGTGACACAATATTATGGAGAGGGTTTTAATGTTGTGGCTGACCAATGTATACCTTCCTCAGCTTGGGAAGATAAATACATTTGGATTGTAAGTTCTCATGATCACGTCTCTCCTTCCTCTTATTTTATTTTTCTGCTCTCTCACCTCTTCCACCTGTTCATCCTTGTCTCTTGCCTTCTGCATGCTCTTTGTGATACCTGTCACATTCCCTGCTTATTACATCTCATGCATAATATCATGCTACCGGTATGACCGTCACTTTGCCTGTTAGTATGTCTTTGTTATATAATCTACCTTATGACTCTGTGGATTTATGTGGCTCCCTACAAATAAATAATAGCAATAATAGAGGGACCTTGGACAGTAGTTCATGGGGATTCAACCGAATTGTAACAGGTTGAGCAATGAGAATTCAGTCTACTTTATTTGCATGTTGTGACCACAAACATGGTGGTTCAGCTGCAAGAATTTGTTGCAGAGGAGTGCTGTACAGTTGAAATAGGTCAGTCAAACAAAATGTCCAGTACCTCATGTTCATTGGACAAAGGTAAACTGAAATAAATTCCAACCAATGTAAGAGAAAATATTACAAACAAAGCAGCACAGTAATAACCTCAATTATTGTTGGACGGCAGTATTGTTTTACTGCACACGCATATTAAAATAATGTGAAAATGCTAGATGCAGTTACAGCCCCTACACCTGGAGTGACCAGTGCAATTTGTTCACAGTAAGGACTGAAGATATGACCTGTTTAGAGTAAAGTGTGTTTCCAGAAAGGCGAAAAGATTGCCTCTCTCCTACCCGCATGATTTAAAGATACATGCTGACAATGATCATCATCAGTATGTATCATTACTAGTTTAAAAAAGTTTAGTAAATTAATATTTTAAAAAGTGGCCCTTCTTTAAAAGTGTAACCATTACCAGTGCTTATAGTCTGCCGGGAGGCCAGCTTGGCAGTGCCTCTTGATTGGCTCTCTGATCCTTATAAGCTAGTCCTGTGTCTCAGTGTCAGTTATAGTTTCATCCACATTGTAATCTGGTTTTAGCTCTTGAATCCTGGCTTCATTTCTCCCTGCCCTGATCTTGCTTATGGATATTCCTAGATCATTGCCTTAACTTAACCATTGTATTGCATATTCACCATTCCTAGAAAACTGCCTGTCTTATCCTTGTGTTTAAATACTGACCATTCTGGGACCTCTTCCACCCCTGACAATTTATTGGATTGTACTAGTTCATTCTAGGGGGCTTATCTTAGTTAGGTTAACGCTTGCTCTCACACTGTTTTAGTCATCTGCAGGAGAGGCGGAACTAGAGAGTTGTGGGCCCGGGGCAAAAATTTGCATCCAGGTCCCAAGTTCATACTGTGCCCCACAGTAGTGTCCCAAGCTCATTCTATTCCTCACAATAGTGCCTCAAATTCCTGCTATGCCCCACAATAGTGTTCCAAGTTCATACTATGCCCCACAGTAGTGCCCCAAGTTTATATTATGTCATAGTAATGCCCCAAGTTCATATTATGCCACAATAGTACCTCCAATTATCATTATGCCACAATAGTACCCCCATTTCATATTATGCCCCACAATTACATATTATGCTCTAAAGTAGTGTCCCCAGTTCATATTATGGCCACAATAGTCTCCCAAGTTCATACTATGTCAAACAATAGTGCCCCAAGTTTAGATTATGCCACACTAGTGCCCCCATATTCCATTATGTCACACAGTAGTGTCCCAAATTCATACCATGCACACACACACACATTATCATTAAACACATAAACAGCTCTGTTTTCTCACGTGCAGGTTGACTCACCTCTGGAGTCGGCACACAGACTCTTCAGACAGAGCTTTCAAATACAGTCCTCCGTTCCACATTGTTTGATGAGAGGAGGTTCTGCTGCTGTGGCCGGTGCTGCAGCCCCAATTCTTGAAGCAACTGTGGCACACTTGTCACTACGCATCAGGGGGGCCCCACGGCCATACAAGCAGAGAAAACAGAAGTGCTTCACTAGCAGGGGATCCAACCAGCGAGCTGCCAGGGAGGTTACGGCATCAGGCCCCACAACCTCCATGGGCCTTGGTTCCATGTACTGGCCGCACAGACAGTAGTTCTGCCACTGATTTGCAGGTATTGTAGTTTCCATTTTTGATTTGTTACAATGAGTTTTCTAGGTCAAACATCAGAAATAGCAGTCAAAATATTTTGTTTATAGTTAGTATAGTTAGTAGGTAACTGATCACCTATAGATTGTGCACTTGTGGACCCCCTTATTTCCCCCCTAATATTGTTTGGCTTAATATAAGTTGTTGATTGCTCTCTCTTCTCTTTGACCCCTGGTTTGTAAAGGACTAAGATAATGACCATTCCCTGAGTAAGAGTGTCATTGTCTCCAGCATCTCCTGTAAAGATAGAGGGAGCTGAGGCTTCTCTCGCTGGAGAATGAAGGACCATAGGTATCTGAACCATTATTCCCTGTACCACCTGTAGATTTGGTTGCAAGGAGGAGATGATACTAAATATATCAAATCTAATAGAGATCCTAAGTTGCGGGGCTTTGTGGGTTGTGATGTAGTCAGAAATATTAGTAACAGTATACAAATTAACTCATCAGTCTCATTTCATAAAAATTGGAGCCCATGGACACAATTTAATAGTATTTCCTTACCTTTGCTGTGATATCACCCCTATTGTATGTAGACTCCACTTGTGGGCTCTCTGCTCATAAATTATCACTAAGCACACTTCTGGCAGAGTCTGGGGTCCTACTGCATTTCCTTAGTTTAGGTCCCAGATTTTGCCACTCAGCATGTCTAAGGACTTTTCTTAATGCATACAACCATTCATTTGCTAAAAATATATTCTATTTCTCTGTAGTGTTACATTTGACAAGAATTCATAGCATAATACAATAACAATAACTGGTATCAGAAATAGAACTTTATGTAAAACATTAGAATCCATAATCTTAGCTTACTGTGAATCTGGACAGGTCAGATGTAGTTCTTTAGTAAAAGGGAATTGCATTCAGCTGCTAGGTGTAATAGCCCAAGTCGGAATGCTTTAGCTCTTTTGTGATACTGAGGAGCAGTCCAGGTCTATTATTCCCTCCTTCTCCAGTTATTGTTACTATTATTATTATTATTATTATAATTATTATTATTATTAATAACCTTTATTGATAGGGCACAACATGAAGTCCGCAGTGCCATACAGAGGACAAACAAAAAGACAGTACATGGTATCACAGTACAATGCAGTAAACAAATAACACTCCAGTTGTCTACATCCCACTTATAACACTATGTAACTAAGAAATTTAAGATCTAAAGGGTTCTATAAAGTGAGAATGACCAGAGTCAAGAGTATCTAAAAAATATTCACCATGCAAGTTACAAGGCAGTTTTTCATCCATTGTGGAATTACACTCATATTATCTGAACACAATGAAAGGAAAACATTGTAACATGCACAGTACAAAATAATATTTAGCTGAGAAAGCAGTTCTTTTATCTGTACACATTACTTTGTTTATGATAAGTGCGCAAGTCCCATGTATTATGAGTTGAACTCGATTTTCACCATCTTGCATAAAATAGCCATGTTCTCTATTTTCTACACATTAGATATAATATCTGATTAAGAACAATCCCTTGGACAACTATATCATTTATTACAGAAACATAAATGATGTAATGATAAGTAATGATGTTTTCATAACACATATGTAAATCCCTTTAACTCATGAAGCTTTCCCTATTAAGATCTACTGATAGATAGATAGATAGATAGATAGATAGATAGATAGATAGATAGATAGATAGATAGATAGATATCATCATCATCATCATTTATTTATATAGCGCCAACATATTCCGTAGCGCTTTACAATTGGGGACAAACATAGTAAACTAATAAACAAACTGGGTAAAACAGACAAAGAGGTGAGAAGGCCCTGCTCGCAAGCTTACAATCTATTGGACAATGGGAGTTTGACACATGAGGTGAAGTCTACATTTGCAGTCGGCCCCACCAGACTGCAAAGGTAAAAGTGACTCATAAGCTAAATGATCCTGTCACACAACAATGTTGGTCATGGGGTAGTTGTATAACAGGTGGTAATAGGGTAATGTAGTGAGGATAGATAGATAGATAGATAGATAGATAGATAGATAGATAGATAGAATACCTATGTGTGGCATTCTAATAACAGTTAACAGAAGAAAGTGATAACAGGTAGAAATAAGAGGAATTGTGATCTATTTTTCACAACCGAACAGACCTTTTCACAGAAGTGCAAGGTCTTGGTCATACAATCTTCAGCATTCTGCTTTTGATTCTTCATCCCATATTGTATTTATAAGATTGCAGTTCACAGAATATATAGTCTATGAGGGGAGAGCAGTTCGATACGAGGTGCCGTGATGTGTCATCGGAGCAGTCCACGGAGACACATTAAGGCACAGTTTTTTCTCAAATTTCCGCTCATTTTCCCTCTTGTCCCATAGAGGTGCAAGGAGAAAATGAGCAGAGGTTCTGTACCTTATTGGCAGCCAATGCCAAATATTGCGGTGATGTCCGGCAGCACATCACCAGCAATTGAATTTCCCCCTCTGAATAGTACTGGGATGACAATGGTCAATTCATTCTGTTGTGTAGTGTGGTCCGTGTAGGACTAGAAAAATACTTAAGGCCAAATTCCAAAAGTTTAACGTGTTACATTTCTCACCCAAATCTGGAATAAGGAAAATATTTTGCAGAAGTGTTTTCAAACTTTTGCTCATCTCTAATAATAGGGCTATGGTCAGGTTATATGGGATATCATGGTAAAGGTTATAAGCATGTAGATTCCTTTAGAGTTCCTCAGGTACTTGCTGCTGTAATCCCCATAATCTTCCAGGAACACAACAAATATTTGCTAGGCAGCCCATCCCCAGGTGAGTCTCTGTTTATATCCGAAACTCCCCTCTCTGATCCCCGCTGTGCTCTTTCTATCCTAATTAAACATTAGTGCTACTAAATGCACTGGATTGATCAGCACTTAAATGCCTGACCTTATGAGGTTCTCCAGGAGCATTGCAGACAGGTATTTGAGATTACCTTTGTTAAGCCTTTAATGCCTTTCATATACTTATTTTATGTGTCATAAATTATGTATAGTTCCTCCAGTAAAAAAAATAGTAATGGAAGTCATATGAACATAAAAATGTATCAATGCCTGGAAAAAACATTTTTATTGTGGCAGAACATAATTAGTTCAGTAATGTGCCTGTGATTCTGCTGGTAAATGTAATGATAACAAATATTAATTGAAAATGTTTCATTTGGTGACAACTGCCAAATTGTTTAGTCTTTGGTGTCAATTAATGTTTAAAGACATTCTGCTTTACAGCACATTTATTAAGAGAAATCACACCTATTGTTATGATCCATTTGAACAGATGCTTTGCATTATCAGTGCAGATATTTCATTGCCACTTCTCTTGTATTCCAAAACTTACTTCCAGATCCCACTAGAATATAATAATAAAATAACGAAGCTTCAGTAGCTGTGCTGCCTACTTTAAATTAGTAAGTAGAGTATAAGTTGCCTCTGAGTTACGAGACCTGGTTATTATATTATATTGACACAGAAATCCTTGGTAACTTATAATATCCTTGAAATTTACAGCTGGGGGTACAGTATCACATATATAATACAGCTTTTGTGTCCAATTTATTACACAAATCAGGATTACCTCCTTGTCTACTTCGGTGGTTCTACTACTTACTAACACCAGGAATTGAGTCAGATGCACTAAATACGCTAGCAATTATTGGCACCCTGCACATTCATTGGTTGATAATAATTATAAGCATGCTATGGTCATTTCTCTGGAACAGACTATACTGAAAGAGAAGCAATCACGGTGTTACATTTCAATGAACATGTTAACATACAGGACAGGGAAACCATACAACAGCTTGCAACCAGAAGTGGATTCTGTTCAGAGCCAACAGAGGTAACATCCGAAGCTGGATGGCAGTTACAAATATAGCTGGAAATTTATGACCTGGAAATTTTGACAGTGTTTTACACTTTCCAAATGGAAATAGGAATTGACATCAAAGTAATTAGCAATCCCTGACATGATAAGCCCCAACCCTACATATAGTGATGTTATCTGTGATGTTGGTCTATTCAGCAAATGTGTAATGCACTACCAAAACTCTATGTGGCAAAAGTTCCTACGGTAAGTAAGGACGTCTATAGTTTGTATTAGTAACATATGTTATTGGAGAAAGAGTGGTGGGAATGTAAAATAAAAATGATAATTAGATGAACAAGTCCTGTTAGTTTTGATAGCACCTAGGAGAGACTGCTCCTGATTGGATGAAAAGGTATTAAGTAGCCGGGCTCATTGGAAATTAACTCATTAGTATTGTCTAAATTGCTTGTCTAAAATGTAAGGGATTTTTTTATTTTAATCTTGATTAATTAACTAATTTTATAATTCAAACAGGCAAGGTTGCTAAACCAGTATGTTTGAGGAATCTCTTCTGTGCGAACCATGTTTTTTTTTTAAACTAAAAAGCAGTTTGCTATGCGGTTCAGCAAACCACCTCTTAATATGTGAGATGGTTTCTATACCTCCTATGTGCAAACATCCGGATGGCGGTTTAAAATTATGCACTATCATGTGTGGTTTGCCCTTTAGAATTTCTCACTGTTTACAAATCACATATCAAAGCACCAAAGATTATGCGATTTGGAAAAAATACACTTTGCTATATTTCCCACATAAACGTAATTAGAGAGATGACTGAAGAGTGAATACAAACTGAACGTGTAAATGCATTCTCTTCCTTTAATTCCATTTTTCCTTGATAGCAGGTGTTCAGTAGACTAACTGCAGCTGGGGGTGATTGGAGAACTCAGAGAGTATTCTACAGATGTGATTTAACCAGTGTTGTTAAACAAGTGTGAATAGGCAGTGTGATTTTCATACAACTGTCAAAGGAATCAATGATTCCTATAGTTACCTGCATTTTCATAGTGGTTTCTATGTTATTCCCCCTTCTGGAGCATCACTGCATTAAAAACTAAAAAATGTGAACAAGCTGTAAAAGTAACAGACATATTGTGAGTTGTCAGGCTGATTGCTGCCCCTTCTGCACCCCCCCCCCTTTACTACGTAGACTTGTGGATGCTCACCACATAACACTGCATTACCTCGTGTGCAGGAAATAAGAGAGGCAGACAGAAGTGTGGGGGGAGGGCTGATGTTATAATAGGGATGGAGGGTGGGTGCCAATCATTTAATTTATTTGAGGGCTATTTAATTTAATAGGTTATGGTAGTGACTATTAATTTAAGGTGGGGTGATGGCATTATTTAATTAATGCAGAGATGGTGTGTTGGCTATTAATTGAAGATGGGGCTGAGTTTGTGAACAATAAGGGCTATTTATTCAATGTGAATACTTATTATTTAATGTTGGGGCAGTTTTGCGGGGAAGTTGGTTTAATTATTTCATGTGAATACTAGTTATTTAACATTGATTTTTAGACAGGCAATATGTCTATTTATCAAATGTGAATGCTATTAATGTAATATCAGACTGATTTCAGATAGGGAGACCTAACTGTTAATCGTGGGTGCTATTGATTTAATGTCAGGCTGCTTTGGGGAAGGAGGCCTAAATGGTTCACTCACTGCTAGACTTTTCATACTTTATGTATTTATCACTTTTTTTTCCGACATTCCAGGAGTCAGACAAGCAGCAAACAGCAATGATTTGATGTAACCCACAGCAGCCAATCATCTTTCTGCTTTCAGCAACTTAATGTAGTAATGTTAATGAAGGCTGACATCTGTTTGTTTGCTGGAAGTTACAGCGCATCATCATACCTACCAAATATTGAAGCTGGGGAATCTGGAAAATGTGTGCGCACCGCAGTGAGTAGGGAGCATGGCTAATTGTCACAGGGGCATGTTTAGGCCCCCACTGGGGATGTGTTTAATACTTTAGAGTGCTGACCCACCTCCAGACACCTTCAAACCACCCTTTTAATGCTGCATGGACCAGTGGCTGGTGTGCGTGGTACCCGGTTACAGTTGCTCTTTTGTGCAGAGAAGCAGTGAACGTAACAAACCTCCCAACTTTGCAGCTGTGTCAGCAGCACATCACATCATCAAAAGAATGGGGACCACTGCTACATATATGGGTGTACCACCCAGGGCCGGACTGGGACTAAAAATCAGCCCTGGCATTTAAAGCACACAGGCCCACCTCTGTTGATAAGCTGGAAAAAAAAATGTGTGCCGCAGTGCAGTGGCGTAGCTACATTATGTTGGGGGCGTGGTCAAAATGGTGCGTTGATACATACATTATAATAAAACATTACATTTATCAGACCCTCCCCATCCACATTACGCCACCCCCCAGATACATTATGACACCCCCAGCCCACTGTACTTATCTATGCTTCTGATGCTGCTGACATTCCTGTAGAGTGAGCAGGGAAGCTCTTAGTCTCATGAGATTAATAAATCTCGTGAGACTTAGAGCTCCTCGGCTTGCTCTGCAGGCTGTGTCCTGTCCGGGACGGAGCACAGATCCTCCTGCTGACCAACTGGATTAAGGCTCGGGGGGCCCGGGCACTTAAGTCAGGGGGGCTCCTATGATGCAATTTGGCTATTAGACATATTTTTGACAAATACAAAGGCAATACAGTGTGCACTACTGTTAGGTGCACGCAGTTCTGCCTTAACAAGCAGTACAGTGTGAAGCAGGACATATCTCCCAACTGTCCTTGTAGTCAGACCAAATCCTGACTAAGTGGGACAGTCACCCATCAAATTCAGAACAGTTGGCAGACTGTCCTGGTCTCTCCTACCTGTCTTGTCATGGTCACCACTTGTGGCTGCTGGTGTCTTTAGATCAGTTGCTGCTTGTCTGGATCCTGGAATGTTGGATGCCCTATTTGGAGAAAAAAATGAGCAGATGAAATTTAGCCCTGGTGTTAAATCAATATAGCATCCATGTTTTAAAATTAGGCCTCACTGCAGCCACAACATTAAAGTACTAGTATTCACATTTGATAAATACATCTATTTCCCTCCAACTAGCCCTGACATTAAATAGTATTCCCATTTAATAAATAAAACTATTTCCCTCTCTCCAAAGCACCCCAGCATTAAATTAAAAATCCAATCACCCCATCTGAAATTGATAGGCCCCACTATTAAATTGCCCCCATATTCACCCCACAAATAGAATAGCACCCAATAATTAGCCCCCACCTGTAATTCCCTATTAGATTAACAGCCTACCTCCCACATTATATTAAGAGCTACCCATACACACATTATGGTCATACACCGGCCCACACACACATACTATAGTTATACTGTTACACACATACACACTATAATCATAACCTGTCACACACACACACATACTATAGTTATACTGTTACACACATACACACTATAATCATAAAGGTCATTCTTTGGATATTTTTTTGGGGGGTTATTTTTTTGGTAATTTGTATTCATTGTCATTCAGAGCTTGATTTATATATTTTTTAACTTTGTCGATCCCATTTTTATTGGCGCCTGTCAGTAAATTCTGTGTTATTTTTTGTTACACTATAATCATACCCTGTCACACAAATAGATAGATACCCTGTCACACAAATAGATACCCTGTCACACAAATAAATAGATACCCTGTCACACAAAAAAATAGATACCCTGTCACACAAATAAATAGATACCCAATCACACATATAGATCCCCAGTAACACATATAGATCCCCAGTCACACATATAGATCCCCAGTCCACATATAGCTCCCCTGTCCACATATAGCTTCCCTGTCACACATATAGCTCCCCTGTCACACATATAGATCCCCTGTCACACATATAGCTCCCCTGTCACACATATAGCTCCCCTGTCACACATATAGATCCCCTGTCCACATATAGATCCCCTGTCACACATATAGCTCCCCTGTCCACATATAGCTCCCCTGTCACACATATAGCTCCCCTGTCCACATATAGCTCCCCTGTCCACATATAGCTCCCCTGTCACACATATAGCTCCTCTGTCCACATATAGCTCCCCTGTCACACAAACTACCCCCTCCCTCTTACCTTGTGCGCTCCGCAGCGCGCTGTACAGTCTCTCCTAACACATGGGACGGCACCTATCACATGGTGCTCGTCCCATGTGACATCTCAAGAGCCATTCATAGAAGAGAGGGGAGGAGCGACCACACCAGGAAGTAAGTGTAGTGCCGACCCCACTGCTCAGCACACAGACTGTCATGCTGAATTCTGGCATGACAGTCTGTGTGCTGAGCGATGGGGTCGGCCAGCTAGTAACCGGCCCATCTGGCATTTGCCAGAAGTGCCAGGTGGCCAGTCCGGCCCTGGTACCACCATAAACACAAATGTTGGTATTCTGCATGTTGATATTGCCTATTTTGAAAAGATAAAATTAGAATTACAGAAATGATTATGGAGAAAAGCTGAATTATCATGAAAAATCAAGCAGCATCAATAACATCATCATCATCATTTATTTATATAGCGCCACTAATTCCGCAGCGCTGTACAGAGAACTCATTCACATCAGTCCCTGCCCCATTGGAGCTTACAGTCTAAATTCTATAACATACACACAAAGATTAGGGTCAATTTGATAGCAGCTAATTAACCTACCAGTATGTTTTTGGAGTGTGGGAGGAAACCGGAGCGCCCGGAGGAAACCCACGCAAACACGGAGAAAACGTAAAACCTCCACACAGATAAGGCCATGGTCGGGAATCAAACTCATGACCCCAGTGAGGCAGCTATGAGGCAGAAGTGCTAAACAATAAGCCACTGTCCTGCCCTAATCTTAATTAAAGGGCTCTAATAATACATAATAAGTGTTATTATTCACCAAGAGTAGGCACATCATGTTTTGCATATGAGTAATACTGTTTTTCTTACTTGTGAAACCCTCCAACACAGCTCATAAGTTGCTATGTTGGAGGGTGCTAAGACCAGCATTGAAATCTTGATATGGGGGTTAGATGGGGAAGAAAAAAAGTTCAGATCACCTCCTAGTGAACAATCAATTAAGTATACAGAAGGCCTTTCAAAATTATCAGTGCATCCTTCTAATCCAGTGCTTACCTGAGAGGGTATGTTGATTGGCATGGTGGGCAGAGTTCTAGACAGTACAGGGCAGTGTAACACAGTCTTGGGTGTTGAAAATGAAAGTTTCCAGCAACTTCAAGCTGTGAGGAGACAGAAAATAAAATTAAATACCCCCCATAAGTCTGAGTTTTAGAGACAAAATTACATGAAAAGAAAGAAGAAAGTAACAGAGGAGGCGCTGCCTTCGTCTTGTCTGCAGCCATACCCAGAGAAGCCACTGACAATCAGCAACAAGTGTCTGCAAATCTGCAAAGCCTGCAATAGGGTGGGAAGCATGCAACAAGAGAACTTGTTGCCTGTTGCCTTTTGAACAGTTCTGAAGTCAGCCAGAGAAGCAGAGAGGCTGCACATCATTTGGTCAGTGAAGTTGATAGGAAAGACAGAATACACAGACTGATTGAGTAGTATGAATACTCTGCCTGCCTGTCTCTGCTGAACGGACCTGCACATAGTATGCAGCCGCATGTAGATTTACCGGCCAAAAAGGGAGCAGAGACCAAATCGCCATCCTAAAATAAAATTCTAGATCCACCCCTGGAATGGCATCAAATACTGCAGACAGATTCACCAGTTTCAGAGCACGCCGCCATACCGACAGACAGAGCTTCTGAACTTACAGAAGAAGTGAAAAAGGTGGTCAGTCTAGAAGACAAGGCTGCAAGACTATGACAGAAGATCATAGATCAGTGCATATCCCACAGATGAGTCTGCCAATGATCCTTTACAAGCTGCAAGAGTGGCAGAGGGAGTCCAAGTCATGCACAAGGGGAACGAGAGAGCCAGTTGTCAGCAAAGAGGAGAGGAGAAAGTAAGATGTTAGTACAGCGGAAAGATGTCCCAGACACGCTCCAGAGATCTAGGGAAAGTCCAGTATTCCAATTACATAGTAACATAATTGATGAAGTTGAAAAAGGACACCAGTACTTCTAGTTCAACCTATTTTGGAGCTCCTGCGATCCCTCTCTTATATTTGAACTTGACCCAGATGAAGCAACCGCCAATCTGTTTCAATCAGGTAAAATCCCTCCAGACCCAATATTGCAGTCCTATATCTCCCTGGACCCACTACTGTCCTTCATTTTAACTAACGATCGTAACCCTGGATACCCTTTTCCACTGAAAATGTGTTTAACTTTTTCTTAAACATGTCAATTGAATCTGCCATCACAGCCTTCCCTGTCAGTGAAGTCCACATCTTTAATGCCCTTACTGTAAAGAACCCCTTCCTTTGCAGGTTGTGAAAATTCCTCTCCTCTAACCTTTGGGGTTGAACGTGTTTCCTGTGTACAGACCTTGGGTAAAAAGTTTCCATGAAAGTTCTCTGTATTGACTTTTAATGTATTTGTACATAGTAATCATATCTCCTCTTAGACGCCTATTTTCTAAAGTAAACATGCCTATACTAGCTAACCTTCGCTCATAACTTAAAGACTCCATATCCTTTATCAATTTTGTCCCCCTTCTCTGAACGTTTTCTAGTTCCAAAATATATTTTTTATAGAGTGGTGTCCAAAACTGTTCTCCATATTCAAAATGAGGTCTTACCAACAATTTATATATTGGCAAAATTACAGTGTCTTTCCTTGCATCTATGCCCCTTTTTATGCATGTCAATACTATAATAATAATAATAGCTATAAAGCTGCACTATTGCTAAGTATATTGTCTACAAGCACTCTCCAATCCTTTCCATTATAGATTTCCCTAAATTTGTCCCATTTAATTTATAGATTGCGTTCTTGTTTTTGATCCCTAAATGTATAACCTTACATTTATCTATGTTAAACTTCATCTTCCATTTGGCTGCCCGATCTGCCAGTTTATTCAAATCCCTCTGCAGAGAAACTACTTCTTGCTCTGATTTTATTATTTTGTAAAGTTTGGTGTCATCTGCAAAAATGGAAACTTTGCTCTCTAAACCATCACCAAGGTCATTAATAAATATATTAAAAAGTAGTGTCCCCAGCATGGAACCTTGAGGTACTCCACTTGAAACTTTTGACCAATTAGAAAATTTTCCATTTTATCTCAACTCTCTGTTCCAAATGTTGTTCCCTAGACACAGTACCCTTATTTTATACACCAACATCTTGTGTGGTACTATATCAAAGGCCTTTGCAAAATCTAAGTAGACCACATCTACGGTATGTAATGTGCGTATTGTCGCTAACCAATAACGATTGTCGAACCTCGATTTATGTTTCCAACACACAAAGATTTATTCGCAATAAGTGGAAAAAATATGCTCAAGCGATGTAATAGTAAATACAGCCGTTACTTAACGCAGGCGCTCTGGATCCAGTGCAGTCATTCAATCCTGAAGTCTGGGGACAAGAAGTCTGCACTCTGGATCACAAGCTGCTGCTTATATACACAATCAAGTACAGTAATACAATGAAGATGGTATGGCTTGCATCTATTGGTCCGGGTCTCAGGAATGTCCAAGGGGTCGTCAATCATTGGCTGGTTCGTCCTAAGGAATCCAAAGGAGGGGGTCATCTCTGCAGGGGGTATGCTCTGCTCTTCCCGCCAGAATTCCTTACTCTTAAGTAGTTCATAATTCCCTATCATTCATAACTTGCGTATGCACTCTGCGATTCCCTCGCAGAGCGCACCAAACAGTAGGATATGTAACAAGGTTCATTATGATACCACTCATGATGTTATTCCTTTAACCCGTTCTGTGTATTTCACTAATATGCATGTAACTCTGATATAACATATAAATACCACTATATTTCGACATAACTGACTATGTGTTGCAACTACCAATAATGTGTACTATTTTATAAGTATGCGTGTTTGTGCAAATGTATGGTAAAAGACCAATTACTGTTGCTGCCACGTGTAGTGGATGCGTACGCCCTTTCACGCCGTAGCGTGCCCTTGTACGACATAGCGTACCGTACGCATCTTTTCAGACAAAGACAACCAAGTTTGCTAGACTTTAATTGAAATGACTTTATCCAATTTGCTGACTTCGACAGTTCCACCCTTTGATAGTGTAATAAACTATCACCCAATCACCGTTTCAAGTTCAGGATTATACAATACTTCTTCACAGACCATGATCTCGGTATCTGGTACCACCCTTTCAGTCTCTTTCTCAGTGTTACTCTTATGAGACCGTTTTCCACACTTCAACACAGTAGGAACACATTTGACAACTAAACCAATTGCTAAGATGACACCCAGTATAAGGAGAAGGAGCTTACCTACACTTGCAATCATTTCCTGTACCCACTCCCCCAGACCGGAGAACCATTTTGCTGGGTTCAACCATGAGAACCAACCCGCCACCTTTTCCCCGACCTCATATAACGAAGAATTATGGCTCTTTCGAAATTCCCATTTCAGCTGCAAAATTTCATCCATCTTCCGGTCTATAACCTCTTTAGGGTCTTCCGTATTATTAGTAATGTACGTGCAACATTTGACACCGAACTGGGTGGCCAGTGTCACACAGTACCCACCAGTAATGGAGGTGAGATAATTTAGTACCAGTCTATGTTGCACCAACTCCTTCTTGTACGCTTGTAGCTCCCTTCCAGTATACCTGAAAGTGTCATCATACATCTCGGTGATATTATCTATTAATTTAGCTAGGTCTTGGATATATTTAAAGTTTAATGTTCCCCGAGCGGTCCTGGTGAGATCTAGAGCAACCATAACTTGGAAACCAGCAGTTTCACTAATCAATTTTGTAGCTATGGGTTCCTCACCAGGAATCATATTTCTCTTGCCACGGTGTTCATACTGTGTGTGTGTGTATGTATGGTGGTGATGTAGTCTTGTGAATATCTACCATTTCTTCATGAGTAATAGTCATGATTTCAGGAACCAGTTTAGCTAAGAAACACAAGCCCTTGGAACTCGGAGTCACCCAGGAATAAGCTTTCCTTCCACAAACAAAATACACATCATCAGGGAGAACATAAGGAACAGTATGCCCATGAATTATATCACACAGAGTTTTGATAAAACTACCCATGCCTAGTGTCTCCATCTGCTCTAGACACGTGTCGGCATTAATGATATTTTCACATTTATCTGTAGAGACTTTTCCAATAGATACCTTCTTATGTTTGGTTATACGCCCTAACTTGTGACTTACATCAGCATTCCTGCCTAGTAGTGACCTTGTGAGTCTCTCTCTAAAATGAGTGTGACGAGCCATTGTCTGATCTGATAGGTCAGCCTCCCAATTCTCCAGGCGCTTTGCATGAGATATGTTCAGGCACAGCAAAGATCTGCCTATGGAGTATTGTCGAAGCGTCAGACTAGGGGACCTAGTGTTATTGTACCTCCCTTCTATGGGCCTCCCACCCCTTAATTCGAGTACTTCGGATATGTTTAGAGGGAATGGCACTAGTCCTATGTTATGCTGCCCTTGAGGCACGTGAGAGCACACCCAACACTCAGTTTGGTTTAGCACCTTACCCACCAGGGAGTGATAATCCTCCAAAGGATGCCCGCCTATATTCAGAGTACTGGGGGACTGGCATCGTTGGATGCATCTCTCGTCAACTAGGGAGTTGCAGAACTTGCAGATACAATACTCATCAGACAATAGCCCCTCACACTGCCTCCGAGTTCCTGAGCTAGCAGACCTTTTCATAACCCCTGGACCAAGTTTGATAATGGGCTGCTCAGGATATCCTATTAACTTTTCTTCGGCCTCTATTTCATCCGTATCACTCCCAGAACTCTCCTCCGTCCTCCATCCTCCTTCACAAAAATAGAATGTCCTAGAAAAAGTAAAAACAAGGAAAATCCTGGAACAAAAGAAAAACAAAAACCGCCACTCCATCGCTGGAAAGATAGTTCTGAGGTAACGTCTCTGGTTCAGGTGTCTCAACTGCAGGCTTTAGGTCTCCCGGAACAGGCTCACAAGTGACAGCTCTTTGTCGTCGGTCTGAGTCTTGTCTTGCACTTTCTCCGGATTATGGACTCTCCTGCAGTGGGTGGAATGGACCCAAGTGTCTCTCTCTGCAACCTTCAGTGATGTAGTACTGGTCAGCAGCACTTGGTACGGGCCTTCCCAACGGTCTGTTAAACAACCTGAACGTAAGAAATTGCGGATCATAACATAGTCTCCAGGTTCAACATCATGACAGTTCGTCTCTGGCATACCAGGTGACAGCATTTTTAGTTTTTGTTGTTGTTGTTTCAGCTGTCTACTCATTCTTATAAGATATTGTACAGTCACTTCATTATTACACTTTAAGTCGTCTTGTGGACTCACGATCAAATGAGGTTGTCGTCCGAACAGTATCTCAAAGGGGGACAGATTAAGAGGAGGTCTAGGAGTGGTTCGAATGCTGTGGAGGACCAACGGCAAAGCCTCAGGCCATGCCAACCCAGTTTCAGCCATTATCTTACCTAGTTTGTTCTTGATAGTACCGTTTACTCTCTCCACCTTACCACTGGCTTGTGGTCGGTAAGGGGTGTGAAGTCTGCTACTGATTCCCATGAGTTTACACATATTTTGGAAGACATCACCAGTAAAATGGGTACCCCTATCACTTTCAATGATTCTAGGGATACCGAACCTACACACAAAGTCTTGTACAATTTTCTTTGCAGTGAACACAGCAGTATTAGTGGCTGCCGGATATGCTTCTACCCAACCGGAAAACACATCAATACACACTAACACATACTTCAGATTCCTGCACGGTGGTAGTTGGATATAGTCAATTTGTATTACCTGAAAAGGTCCGTCTGTAGGAGGGATGTGGGATGGCTCAGTTGGAATAGTTTTCCCAACATTTTTCCTCAAACAAGTAAGACATGACATTGCTTTCTTACCAGCTTGAGAGGAAAATCCGGGAGCACACCAGTATGCTCTCACCAGTTTGCACATACCTTCTTTACCCAGGTGAGTCAGGCCGTGTGCTGCTTCAGCCAGGCTTGGATAGTATGTTCGGGGAGCTACAGGCTTACCTTGTCCATCCCTCCAGAGTCCTGAGGACTCTTGACCACATCCCTTCGCCTTCCAGACCGCCTTCTCCTGCAGGGAACACAAATCTTGCATTTCAATTAATTTCTGCGTGTCTAATGTCTGAAAAACCATCATAGTCTCGGTCGATACAGTCATAGGTTGCCCTGCTGCCCATTTAGCAGCTTCGTCTGCCCTGTTGTTGCCCAATGACACTGGGTCTTCTTCAAAGGTATGGGCTTTGCACTTTATGACGGCTACTGTTCTGGGTAACTGTATCGCTGTCAGAAGTCCTTTTATGTGTTGTGAGTGTGCCACTGGTGTACCTGCTGCTGTCGTAAAGTTTCTAAGACGCCAAAGGGCCCCAAAATCATGCACTACCCCGAAGGCGTACCTAGAGTCAGTATATATGTTGGCTGATTTACCCTCTGCCAATTCACACGCTCTCCTTAGTGCTACTAGTTCCGCCACCTGGGCTGAGTGAGGTGGACCAAGGGGTTCAGCTTCTACCACATCCTGATCGTCTACAACAGCGTAACCAGTACATAGCTCTCCTGTCTCTGTCTGTCTATGGCAACTTCCGTCTGTATAAAACGTAAAATCTACATTTTCTAAGGGGGTGTCACATATGTCGGGCCTTGCAGTAAAGGTCTGATTCAGGTGTTCCATACAGTCATGCGTGTCAGTATTCTTGCCTAACTCATCATCAACCAGGGTCTCCTCACCTCCCACCCTTTGTGTCTCTTGAGACACATACGGAAGGTATGTAGCTGGATTTAGGGTGCTACATCGTTTGATGGTGATGTTTGAGGGTGCCATCAGGGCTAGTTCCCACTTTGTGAATCTAGCTGAAGAAACATGTCTGGTTTGGGCTGAATTTAACAGAGCTGATACAGCATGGGGTGTATAGATGGTTGAATTATGTCCTAATACTACATCCTCGCTCTTACTTACTAGAAGGGCCGTTGCTGCTACACTTCTGAGACATGTTGGGAGTGACCTTGCCACATTGTCTAATTGTGCACTGTAGTATGCTACCGGTCTGCTAGCGTCACCATGTTTCTGTGTGAGGACACCTGCTGCACAGCCATCAGCTTCTGTACAAAATAGCTCAAAAGGCTTTTCATAATCAGGTATTCCCAATGCAGGTGCTTTTGTCAGACTATCTTTAAGATTAAAGAACGCTTGCTCCGACTCTTCTGTGTGTACGACACGTTCTGGTTTTGAGGAAGAGACTAGCTCCTGCAATGGTAATGCCAGAATAGAAAAACCTGGGATCCAGGACCTACAGTATCCACACATCCCCAAGAAAGTACGAATTTGCTTCTGGCTCTGCGGCAGGGTCATGTGTTGTATGGCCTCAATTCTGTCGGTTGTCAGGTGTCTTAGCCCCTTAGTGAGGCAGTGTCCTAAGTATTTGACCTTAGTCTGACATGGCTGTAATTTATCCTTTGCCACCTTGTGCCCTGTTTGTGAAAGATGAAGCAACAACAATTTAGTATCATGTAAACATGACATAAAAGAATCAGAACACAACAACAAATCGTCCACATATTGAATTAGAACAGACCCATTGTGGGGTTGAAAGGATTGCAAACAGTCATGTAAGGCTTGGGAGAAAATACTGGGGCTGTCAATGAACCCCTGGGGTAGTCTGGTCCATGTGTATTGCACTCCACTGTAGGAGAATGCAAAAAGGTATTGGCAGTCAGGGTGAAGAGGGACTGAAAAGAAAGCAGAACATAGATCAATGACAGTAAAATGACTGGCAGACGGTGGAATCTGCATGAGGATGACAGCTGGATTCGGCACTACGGGGAATTGGCTCTCAACAACTTTGTTAATTCCCCTTAAGTCCTGGACTAATCTATAGCCCCTCCCCCCACTCTTCTTCACAGGGAAAATGGGACTATTTGCTGTACTGGCTGTACGAATTAAAATCCCTTGTTGTAACAGCCTCTCAATAACAGGATGTACCCCTAGTTCCACCTCCGGTTTTAATGGATACTGTGGGATTTTTGGAGCTATCCTACCACTTTTTAGATTGACCATGACAGGGGCTACGTTTGCCATCAGTCCAGTGTTCTGTCCATCTCTGGTCCATAGGGAACCTGGTATTTCCAGCAACATCCCCTTTACTTGAGATGGACTTTGTTCTATAACAGGAGAGTGTAACATTAACCTTGGAGGGGTGTCCAATATGTCCTGTACCTCATGTGCAACCCTCTCGGGTGTATCTAGGAACACACCATCTGAAGTACAGTATATGACACATCCCATTTTACATAACAAGTCTCTCCCTAGCAAGTTAGTAGGAGCCGCTGCAGCCAAGAGAAACGAATGCTTAGTATGCAGAGGCCCGATAGTAACTTCGGCGGGTTTAGTTAGAGGATAATGTAACACTTTTCCCGTCACCCCCATAGCTGGAATAGTTTTGCTGGTCACCTGTAGATTGAAAGGAGAGGTTATCACAGATCGGGCCGCCCCTGTATCTACAAGAAAAGTTTGTTTCCTGCCAGCTATGTCAACTATCATTGTTGGTTCTTCACTCTGACTCTCAGTTAACCTCACTGGCTGTAGACTACAGGTATGACCTGACCCCTAGCGCTGACTAGTGATTTCCCGCGCAGCATTTGCTGCCGTAATATGCGCGGGTAGATGTGAGTCTTCTAGTCTATGTGAATCCTTTCTTGGAGGATATCTATGTGACCCACCCTTATGTGTATTGAGTCTTTCTTTATTACAATCTCTAACGTAATGTCCTTCCTCGTTACAGTTGAAACACCTGATCACTTTAGGTTTCCTGTTATATGGGTTGTATGCTGGTGGTCGTGTATGCACCCCTTCTAGAGCCTGTATACTTACCGTCATTAACCTATCACTTTTCTCTTCCCTTTTTCTAAAAAGGTTCTTGTCATGCTCCACAGCAGACTCCCTAAGGAAGTCTACCGTGACGCCTCTCCAATTAGGTAATGTGGTTTGTACTCTCGTCTTTAAATTTTCCCTAAGGCCATCCATCAGTACCCCTACAGCTACCTCTCTGTGATGTGGGTCCTCACTTATGTTGGATATCCCAGTAAATCGTGCAATCGCTGTTATAGCTCTAGCAAAGTAATAGGAGGCAGTTTCACTATCCTTTTGTTTAATGGTGAAAATCTTACTCCAATTTACTACTACTGGAAAACAGATGGCTAAGTGTTTGACAATTTGTTCTATATTCCGTTGGTTAATCTCATCAGTCAGGGTGTCATCTTCCTCCAACAAACAATCTCCAATAAATTTTTGTATGTTAGTATTGGGAGGAAGACACGCCCTCAACACTACCCGCCAATCCTTACTGGTTGGTTCATGAGCATTCCCTAAGTCTTTAACAAATTTCTGACATTTAGCTAACTCTTTTCTAGGATCTGGGAATTCAGTCATAATGGAACGTAATTCTGATCTAGTCCAGGGACAATGCATTGTAACATTTCTTAAAGGAACTACACCATCCTTATCTGGTTTCCCATTGGGAACTGATATTGTGCGGACCGGGAACACACCCTCTGGTACACTAACTTCAGGGGACGCTACAGGATTTACAGGCCCTAGATTTAGAACACTTTCACTCCTAGTGATCACGCTACTCTCACCTATCTCAGCCATTTTCTCATACTTGCGCTGAGCCTCTAGTACATTAACAGCATGGGCAATGGCCGAAATCACAGTGGGTTCATCTTCGTTTTCAGATACACTTGATTGAAACTGATTTAAAACAGGGTACAACTTAGTAATTTTTCTATTTTCAGTTTTAACAACGGCTGTACTTACCCCTCCCGCCACATAAGGTGGCGGGGGCGCGCTTGCGCTGAGTTCGCCACGCTTCTCAATGGTTACATCCGCCTTGCGCGCGCTTTTCGCCACGCCTATTTCCGGTTTGTATTCGCTGCTCTGCCACGTGTTACCTTCCATTTGCCACAATTTTAAACAATCATTATGTCTATTTCTCTTTTTCGTTGACTTGATCAACCATATTTTATCTTTTACAGTATTCAGTACCTCTGCATTAAAACTCCCTATTGTTGGGAAAGGCCTATCACAAGCTTTGGTCATCCCGACCCACGTGTCACAATACACAGTTGCATATGCACCATACTTCTTACACATAAGAAACCTCGCTGAACCAATAGGGCCTTCCTTAGGCAGTACACTGACCATCTCTAGCGTATGCTTAGCACCCATGTTGAACAATATACCTTCTACCCGGAACACAGACACACCGCAATGCTCTGTTCCTTCCGGCCAAATGTGAAATACAGACACACCGCAATGCTCTGTTCTTTCCACCTAATAATTTCAACTCTGTTGCTATACTCACCGCTAGAGATCTATAATCCTCGGTGAACGTATTTCCTTTAGCCGCGTTCACTCGCTTTTCTCGCCCCTGGCGAGGATCCCTAATACAGAAATATCACTGTGGGCCCCAAGGGCTATCAGCTCCTCGATACCCTGGCTAAACCACAAAATCTGCTGAGTTTATTATCGCTGGGAGCGCAAAGTCGATACAATCAACTTGCCTTTCCAGTATAATTCCTCCTAGCTGCTTCACCAATTCGCACTAACGGTGCGACCGGATCGCACTGCCTACCAATACTAATTATTAGCAAACCTTGCGATCTATTGGTAGCGCTTTGCGAAAACCCAGTTTTCGCATTCGGTATACCTGCCCTGTATACCGTCCTTCAGTTGGGCAATCCGCCTCGTCAGACAGCAACTGAGCACCTCAATAATAAAACAGTGTATCTACGTTACAACATCACACACTATACACCTTTTCTGCGCAGAAAATCAAAAGTTCCCAACAATAGTAATAATGTCTCAGAGGCTTTCACAAGTAATTATACTATGCATGTATAATAACTATCAACACGATTGTTTAACCACGTGGCAAGTTTACCGGAAGTTCGCGTACGCACAGCAGGAAGTACACATACGCTAAACAATGCAATACAGTTAAAACGCACAATGACAGAAAAAAGAAACAGTTTTCTCTTTTGTCCCTAGGTTCTAGTTAGCGTGCCCTAGATAATGCAAAACGGACATTCGGTTTCACAACACAGAGTAAAATTCAGGTTTTGAACACAATGCGTTCTTACCCGTTTATGACGCGTCTCCACCCTTTGTTGAGGAACCGAAATCCGTTGGTCTTGCGTATCATCGGCAACGAAACCTCCAAAGCTCACGAGCCCCCAAATTGTAATGTGCGTATTGTCGCTAACCAATAACGATTGTCGAACCTCGATTTGTGTTTCCAACACACAAAGATTTATTCGCAATAAGTGGAAAAAATATGCTCAAGTGATGTAATAGTAAATACAGCCGTTACTTAACGCAGGCGCTCTGGATCCAGTGCAGTCATTCAATCCTGAAGTCTGGGGACAAGAAGTCTGCACTCTGGATCACAAGCTGCTGCTTATATACACAATCAAGTACAGTAATACAATGAAGATGGTATGGCTTGCATCTATTGGTCCGGGTCTCAGGAATGTCCAAGGGGTCGTCAATCATTGGCTGGTTCGTCCTAAGGAATCCAAAGGAGGGGGTCATCTCTGCAGGGGGTATGCTCTGCTCTTCCCGCCAGAATTCCTTACTCTTAAGTAGTTCATAATTCCCTATCATTCATAACTTGCGTATGCACTCTGCGATTCCCTCGCAGAGCGCACCAAACAGTAGGATATGTAACAAGGTTCATTATGATACCACTCATGATGTTATTCCTTTAACCCGTTCTGTGTATTTCACTAATATGCATGTAACTCTGATATAACATATAAATACCACTATATTTCGACATAACTGACTATGTGTTGCAACTACCAATAATGTGTACTATTTTATAAGTATGCGTGTTTGTGCAAATGTATGGTAAAAGACCAATTACTGTTGCTGCCACGTGTAGTGGATGCGTACGCCCTTTCACGCCGTAGCGTGCCCTTGTACGACATAGCGTACCGTACGCATCTTTTCAGACAAAGACAACCAAGTTTGCTAGACTTTAATTGAAATGACTTTATCCAATTTGCTGACTTCGACAGGTACTACCATAGTCTAAGTTCCCAATAACTCCTTCGTAGAAACTAATTCGATTATTTTGACATCACCTATCCCTCACAAATCTATGCTGATTCTCACTAATAATCTCATTGCACAACAAATAATATTGAATACTATCCCTTAATATACCTTCCAGTGGTTTTCCCACTATTGATGTCAGGCTTACAGGTCTATAATTCCCTGGTTGTGATCTCATCCCCTTTTAAACAACAGCACCACATCTGCTATTGCCAATCCCTTGGTACTGAGACAGATGAAATTGAATCTATGAAAATTAAGAATAGCGGTCTAGCTATTTCTGAGTTTAGCTCCATAAGAACCCTTTGGTGTATGCCATCTGGACCTGGAGCTTTATTTATTTTAATTTTATTCAGTCGTCTTTGGACTTCTCCTTTAGTCAGTCAAGTATTAATTAATGGTACGGTTGTATTTCCATTTTTAAGCAATATTCCTACCGTTTGTTCCTCTCTAGTAAATACTGTAGTAAAGAAAATGTTTAATACCTCTGATTTTTTCTTATAATCATTAATCAATCCACCAATCTCACTTCTTGTCTTTTTTAATTCTTTTGCCATTTATATACTTAAAAAACTTTTTAGGGTTTGTCTTACTTTCTTTTGCAACTAATTTAGCCAATCTAATTTCCTTTTTGCATGATTTATTACACTCCTTGTAGATACAGAAGGACTCCTCAGTCCCTTCAGACTTAATTTAAATGCACGCTTCTTCCTTTCCATTTCTTCACTTAACTTTTTATTTAGCCACATTGGTTTAGACTTAATTCTTTTACATTTGTTTCCCATAGGAATTAACTTATACGTATACTTTTCCAACAACATTTTAAAGACAACACACTTTTCTTCTGTATTTTTTCCACCAAAAACTACGACCCAGTCTATGCACATTATATACTCCTTTAGCATATGTCTTTCTAAAGTTTAAAGTCGTAGTTGATCCCTTTTACTGTTGCTTCTGGAAACTAATTTCAAATGAGACCATAACATGATCACTGTTTCCCAAGTGCTCCCTTCCTTGAATATTTGATATTATCTCTACATTATTTGTTATTACTAGTTCTAGTATATTATGCTTTCTATTTGGTTCCTCTACTATTTGGGACATGTAATGGTCATTTAGCAAGCTCAGAAACCTGTTGTCCCTGGCTGTACCACAAGTCTCAATACTCCAATCAATGTCCGGATAATTAAAATCCCCCATAATTATAACTTGACCTAGTTGTGTTGCTTTTTCAATTTGCTGTAAAAGTTGGGCTTCCTCAACCATACTAATATTTGACAGTTTATAGCATGTCCCTATCAGCAACTTCTCTGAACCTTTTCCTCCACTGGATATTTCCACCCACAATGCCTCTTTATTATCACCAACACTCTCGTAAATAACTTCCTGTCCAAATTCCCTTCATCAGCAAATTCAGTCGTGACTCTAGGAAAATAGAACACATTTTCAGAAAACACTGGAACACTATTAGGGGATGAAAAACTAATAGACATCCTCCCAGAGAAACCTAGGTTCATCTACACCAAAGCAAATAATCCCAGAAAACAACTCATAAATAGCACTGTTCCCCCCAAAACTGCCCATCTGAGATGTACATGGCTTAGGGAAAAGAAGAAAGGATTCTATCATTGCAACATATGTCTGGCATGAAAAGTAGGCTGCATCAGCAATACTAAAGCTGTCACCTCCTTCACATCCAAAACCACTGGGGAGGAGTATACTATTGAGAACAGACTGACTTGTGAAAACATAGGGGTAATTTACCTACTGCAATGCCCCAGTACAGAACTATTAGGAAACTTAGTGTAAGAATATCAGAGCACCAGAGAACATCAGGAAGGGCTTTGAGAAGCACAGTGTGTCAGAACATTTTTCCACCCTCCACGCACAGGATCCCTCTTTACTCAAATTTATGGGCATTAGGAAAGTTGACAAGCTATGGAGGGGGGGATTACAATAAACTCATCTCCAATAAAGAATCCAAATGGATTTTCAACATGAAGACACAAGCACTAGAAAGTCTCAATATTGACTTTGAGCTATGCCATTTCTTGTAACTTCCAGACAAGTTTTTGATTTAATTCATCAAACATCTCCTAGTACCACTGGCCAAGTCAGCACATGATACAAGGGGGGTGTCTCTTTGGTGCTGTACTATTCACACCATTATATAGTTGCCGATCCTGAAGTACACCAATAGGAAACTGGAGATGAGGCAAAATGCATATTTTACCTGTGCCTTTAATTATGGCATAATCACATTGTACATATATATATATATATATATATATATATATATATATATATATATATATATATATATATAAATAATTTGCTTCAATATGGACGTTGGATTTGTGTCATTGGCTACAATGACTGTCAATCATCCAATTAACTGAATGGAAGGGCTGGTATAAGATCGACCATCCAATCTTAAAATCGCTAGCACCATTAGGTGCACGAACTGTCAGTCACAGCTGCAACCTATTGTTAACCTATTTTAGAATCAACCAATCACAGAGGAGTATTGGAAAAAAAGCCTTTATAAACTTTCCATCACCTTCATAATGCATCTATATCTCTGAGGAAGCCTGATGGCGAAACGCATTGGGTTGTAGCTTTTTACATGTTGTTATTGGGACTTTTACTTATCTCATTCAATCTCATTCACAAAGAAACCGGCTGTAGTATTTACACTGCATTCTACAGGGACATCACATGCGCACCAGAGGGTAGTACACTGCTAGGAAAATGGAGACACATCTGGGAGGCAGAGAGCAACGTGCAGACTACACGGAGAGATGCTCTGAGGAACAGAGGATCCGGGCAACACTCCTGTGAGTAGGGGGAGTTACGATCACCCATGTTCCATTTTACCTGCTACTGCCTGTGTCTATTGTGTTTACAAGGACAACACTGCCGCAGCATTAAGGAGCCTATGCATTCATCCTATATTGACTAAGGACAGTGTGTTTTGGATTACTCTTGGATTGGATCCCATTATTCCCCCGTTCTGTACTTATAAAACCATTTAGACTAGAGATGTCTGGTTTGACCGTACATATGGGCGGGTAAAGCATCTGTGAGACCGATCAATATTATGCTCCCTATCAAAACTATCTCCCATCATGGACTTGCTTGCCTATCCTATGTGACTTTAGAATTTGCATTGATTGTATGATACATACTCAGAGACTGAGATATTGTGGACTAAGTGCTCTACTATATGGCTATATTTGGAGCCACTCCCTATACTTGACTCTATCACCTTATTGGGGTGCAATCACTTTCAGACTGGCAGTTATATCCATATACCCTTGCTAGAGGACTGAAACACCCTGGCATACACATCGTGTATAGCACCAACTCGGAGACTGTGATATTGGACTCATTATTATACACTGGTTTTACTGTATTTTATGCCTAAAATGCTGATTTATGATGTGGATTGCTACTAGAGATGGGAGGGCTCGGTTCCCCGAGAACCGAACCCACCCGAACTTTGCCTATCCGAGTACCGAGCCGAGCAGGTTCTGTACTCTCCCGCCCACTCGGATTCCAAATCGAGGCCGAACGTCATTGTGACATCATTGGATCTCAGGGCTCGGTTCTCGCGATATTTGAAAATTATAAATACCTGCCTCCACAGCAATCCATCGCCATTTGACAGAGTTAGAGAGCAGGGTGTAGTCACAGGCTGATTAGAACAGGGACAGAGAATACTATTCTGATAACAATTCTGATTACAATTCTGATTGCAATTCTGATAACAATTGATAGAGAAGAGAGGAGGATAGAGGAGTCTTTTATTTCAATATTTGGCACTACAAGTGCTTTGGGGTGTCCCCCATTCTTTTGCATTAATATTTCTGGCTGTCAAAAGTACTATTTTTCAGCAGACTAAAAATATAATATTTAGCACTCCCAAGTGCTTTTGGGGTGTCCCCCATTCTTTTGTATTAATATTTCTGGCTGTCAAAAGTACTATTTTTCAGCAGACTAATAATATAATATTTAGCACTCCCAAGTGCTTTTGGGGTGTCCCCCATTCTTTTGCATAAATATTTCTGGCTGTCAAAAGTCCTATTTGTCAGCAATATCTAAAACAATTTGTAGCACTACAAGTGCGTTGGGCTCATAATGGATTCTAAGCAGTCCACATATGAATCAGCAACCAGGTTCTGTCACCAATCCTGATGGTAGTGTTCCCAGTACGTCATCTGGGAAAGGCGATGTCAAACTACACAGTCTTTTGAAATCAGTCAAAAAAACACACACCCCAAAAAAATTGAAGCGCGAAAGAAGTGTAACTGAGGAAAAGTTAAGTGCCGATAAAATTTTTTTTTACCAACATGCCATTCTACACACGCAGTGGCAAAGAGAGAATGAGGCCTTCACCTTTGTCTATTAGTGGCAGATCAAAAAATGTTACTGAGCCTACAAGTGGTGCACAACTACTGTTACGTGTCAAAGCCGAGCTGCAAGATAATAGTAAGGCATTAGAGGATAATGTTTGCTCAGAATCACAAATGACACCAATCCCTGTGGAGAGTCCATCCAACAGTGGGATGTCTAATCATGAGCATTCTGTTAGTGTACCCATAAAGAGGGGCCCTTTCAGCAGTTCTGCTGATGTGTGCCTGAACAGCCCGAGTGTAGCCGGTGATTTGGGTATCCGACGAGGGCGCTGATGATGATGCGGTTTATTGTGTAAGTCCTGCACCAGAGGCAGCAGTGTGGCACCAGTGGCAGCAGTTCTGGCATATGAGGTTCTGGCACCAATTTGCACTTTCCAAACACAAGCAGGGATGACGCAGGTGGCAGACCACAACAGTTTGACATCTGGGCTGGTTTGAAGGATTTGTCAAAAAAATGTGTGACTTGACCATAACTCCAACCAATCCTACTATTACCATGCAAAGGATTGTGGAGGGCCTATCAGGGATTAAACTGTATTTTTCCTAATTTTCACTAATAATGTTTGGGTGTAATATATACCCAAAGACGAGTGCTCAATTGCTAAGAGTCATTGATGAAGAGGAAGACAAGCAGGCTTGTCTGTAGAATTTGCAGGCAAATTGTGCTGCGTTATATAGGTAACACCCAAAGAGAAGAGCTCCATTGCTCCATTGCTAATTGTAATTGCTGAAATAGAAATAATAGGGCTGACAGTCTTGGTCTAAATTTGCAGTTACATTTTATTGTACCATAGCTCACTCCGAAACAGGAGAGGTGGCAGGGTTTAGTGATAATCTTCCTCAAACAATACTAATTCATCCCACCATCATAGAAGTCTGTGTAGTATGATGTAATTGCCGATAATGGCCTTCCAAATGGAATGACTAGTTGATTTTTGGGCAGAGCTGTCACGATTTTGGGCAATTCTTTTACAGCAGAGCAAATATCAAAATGTTGTGCGGACTCATCTGCATCACCACTGGGTGTCTTGGGAAAGCAATTTTTTTTACAACAAGCAGTTGCCAGAGAAACTAAAGGAGAAGACGTCCAAACAAGATGTTGATAAGTCTGGGATCCTTGCGAAAAAAATTAAGTATTTCATCTACAATTAAAATATAGTTAGCACATTTACTTTGTTTTATTTCACACTATAATTTTCTGTAGCACCTTTTCAAAATGTATTATTAAGGCAATGACTTGACTCAAGCTAACCGTGTCTGCACTTTCTTCACAGGTAACTACTTTGCTGGACTAAAGTATATTCCCCTTAAATGCTAGTCTTCTTACAGCTGCTGCATTCTTCTACATGCTGTTGCAGAAACCAGAAATTGACCCTAAATGTTTCTGGACACAAACAGCATTTCCTGCATGTCATTTTTAAAAAGTTCTGTAACACCAAGTTCATAGTGTGTGCAAAACAGGAAATGTGATGGAATTCAACCTCGCTGTAATGCTTGACCAATATTGGAGTCGTAATCAGAAATGACATATCCTCAGGAGAGTCCAAGCAGGATTAGCCAACTTTCAATGACATCCCTTAGTTTTTGGAACAGATTGTCAGCTGTATGCCTCTTACTGAAGCCGCTGATACACAGAGTAGCCTACTTCTCAAAAATGTGACGTACCTGGGTACATGCTGCTGCTGTCCATGCTGAGGAAGGCGAATGACCAAGCCAGTGGGCTTTCACAGTCATATAATCTTTAGTTTGCCCAGTTCCGCTTGTACACATATCTGTGGTTAAGTGTACAGTGGGTAGAATGCCATTTTGTCGCCAAATAATTAAATTTTTAGGAACTTTCCGGTACAGGAGAGAATTAGATTTTCTAGTAAAATGGTGTAGTGATGATATTTGCTAACAGGGACAGAACACCTCAATTAAATGTCTTAAACCAACTGTATTAATAGTGGACATTGGACGCAGATCTAACACTAGCATCGGCGTCTGTGATCCACTTTGCGACTGGGTGACAGCTTTTATTCTTGCTTCCTCTTGCAAAGGATTGTTTAACTGGCAATTGTTGGTTCAGGGGATATTGATTATGAAGGTGTTGGGGGGGAGATTACAGGTGCTGGGATGTAGATGAGAGAAGGGAGGTAGATTATGCTGGACTGCTTGTTGTTATTTTTTTTAACCTAAGTTTCTGATTTTCCCAACAGTTTTCCAAGAAGTCGCTGAAAAATGACGAAACATGGATGAGGATCCCAGATGGTCAAGGTCCCTACCTCTACGGACTGTGGCTTAAAAAACGCTACAAATGGATAGACAACTCTTGCCAAGATTTGTGTAAAAATAATTCCACACTTAAGAGGTGGATTTTTGGTCTTATGCCCATGCATGACAATGGCCTTTTTGTTATCACTGGCAAGAACTGCAGCAATTTTTCTTTTCAAGTGTATGAAAATCATATTGTGACATAGGAGGTGGTCAAAATTGAATAAAAAATATCTGGAGCTTAGTGTTACTGAGGTTAATAATAATGTAGCTACAAAATAGTATCCTAAATTATGTTATTTTAGTACCAATAAATGTAATTTTTTTTAACAAATTGCAAAACAAAACCAAACAAAACCAAAACACGCAAGGACGGTTTTGCAAAACCAAAACCAAAACACGAAGGTTATCCAGATCCAAAACCAAAACCAAAAACAAAACATGGGGGTCAGTGAGCATCTCTAATTGCTACTAACAAAAGACATTATATATTTATATATACATCTAAAACAGTTTGCAAAATTTATCAAAATATTGATTTTTCATCAGCAATAAAATTGCATTTTTGTATTTACTATTTTCTCAGATACATTGTTTACTGATTATCATTGTGCCAGGGGGTTTATTTCTCTTGTAACTTCCTGTAGTTTTTACACTGACTTAATATAAAGACATACTCTTTCTCCCCTTTTATTTAACCTATTTCTCCTAAAGAGAATACAGCCCGCCAAGTTGACTGCCCAGTCATGTGTATCATCCCACCATGTCTCAGTAATACCTATAATATGATATTGCTCATTCATTGCTACTAGTTCTAACTCCCCCATTTTACCTGTCAGGCTGTACTGTTTGCATTTGCAAGTATACACTTAAGTCCATTTCTTCCCTTCAGTATTCCTTTTTGCTTTGATATCACTATTTTTCTTAATGGCTTTATCAAGGGCCTCTCCTGAACAGCTACACTTCCCATTCTACTCTGCAGCCCCTTGACTCTTGTTAAATTCCCCCTTACTACTCTCAATGTCTGTCCCTTAAAAAACTTGCTTATCCCCTCCCCCAAAGCCTAGTTTAAAATCTCATCCAACCTTCTAAACATCCTCTCCCCTAGCAATATTCTAATATTTTTAACAAATCTTACAGTACATGTCAATTCAAAAACTGTGCACCACAGAGGGGAATTATAAAGCAATTATCCATTCATTTTTTATTTAACACAATGTCAGTATAAAAATGTTTCTTTTGATGTTTTAAATACATTGAAAAGGTCGTTAATGACTGTAAAGGGACCTTGCAAAATTCTGAGTTTCTTGCCTTTGTTAAAAGAAATCTTGAAAAGCAGATTTCTCCGGCTTAAGGAGTCTACCATGGTTCATGTACAGTATCTAATGGTCATATTGTTAGAGTCACATTGTTTCTCAAATCAAACTACTGGTGCCCAAAAAGATCATATGCGGATTGTGTGTATGACCATTCCGAGAGGTGAATTAATCTTATTAACTGGTACAGTAAATAATTCACTCAAAAAGTATATTCATTAAGGATGGAAGAGTACTTGGAAAGTTGGCCTACTGAGGAAACCCCTAAATATAACAAAACTACCACTGCTTAAAACAGTTTGCACAATCTTTTTATTACATTTTTATGGTTTGTTACTATTTACCTATTTACTAAAACTGTTATTTTTCATCCTCTTATAATACATAAACTTACTGATTTGTCTTTATTGCTAATCTTGGTTATAACTGATTATTCTGTATCTATTTGATGTTAAATACTTTTGTGTCAAAAAAGACGAAAGTATTATAGGTATTATTATTATTATTATTATTATTATTATTATTATTATTATTATTATAGTATTATAGTATTATAGTATTATTCCTTTATTGGCTAACCAAAAAAAAGATTATATTTGCTAGCTTTCAGAGCACAGAGGCCCCTTCATCAGGCAGGTTGTAAACTTGAAAGCTAGCACATAGATTTGTCTGGCTAACACGGTACTGCAATAATAATAATAATAAAAAAAAAAAATGTTTGCTACACATTTTTATGCTATATCAAAAATGTACTCAATATTATCACTGGGACATGTTTGCATTACTTTTTGCACTATAATTTCTAAAAAAAAAAATGTATATTTCCATATTTATTTTATCATCTCATACATTCCATGTAATTAAGTTGATATATTAATTATTTATTTCTTCATCAATCATATTTACCAGATTTATATTGTTCTATATTTTCATTGCTAAACCTGCTTTTTCACTTATTTTTTTTCTATTTGATTTTATACTAATCCCTTTTCTTTCCACACTACTCCACTAGTCTATCTGGTTAGTTACTTGTTTCATTAGACATCTTTATCCAGATCAGTTTATCTTCTAGTGCCCTATAACACCCATTCCCCTATTCACACTATTCCATTATCTCATTCTATATTTTTACCACCCAAACACATATTTCCATCCCTTTTATTCTCTAACACAGGCCTGGCCAACCTATAAAGCTACAGGTTGGCCAGGCCTGTGTTAGAGAATAAAAGGGATGGAAATATGTGTTTGGGTGGTAAAAATATAGAATGAGATGTTGTAAAACTACAAGTTCCAGCCTGCTCTGCCAGCTATCAGCTGGCTATCTACTGGCAAAGCGTGCTGGGGCTTGTAGTTTCACAACACTCTGCACTGGCCCACAAAAAAAAAAAACCTGCAAGTACCTGCACGCATCCAACTTGCACTTACTATCACCGGAAGAGGAATGACGGGGAGGGACAGACATTTCCTAATGTTGGCCGAGTACTGTAGAGGGCTGTTTGTGGAACTGCATCCTTACATGAACATCTACACTTTTAACAGCCGTATTACTTGCACCAGCCGAGGGGTTGATGCACATACACACTGATGATGATGATGATCGACTACTAGCTGACAGCTTCTTATTGGCTGGTTGCGATTCCAGCTCTGAAGTTGCTGTGAGTATTCTTTATTCATCTTGCATATATTTTTGCTACATTCATTCATATGTGAGAAGGAAGGTAATATCTGCTGTATTATATGAAGCCTTATAGTAAATGCAGTTTTCCCTATGAAAACAAATGTTTACTGATTCTGTGTATGCATGTGTGAGTGTAAGTACGCTTGCTGCAACCTGAAGAACATGCTAGATGCAGAGTTCAGATGCGTCCGTCTCGACATCTCAGCTTAAGGACGCTATTTTAGTGGATTTTTGGGCTGTAAATTACACACAACTTCATCTCTGGCCCTTTATCTATACCCTTCGCAAACCTACTGCCTAGCACATAGTGATGTATCATAATAATTTCACCTTATATTAATTATCTTCTTATAATAGCCTTTAACACTATGGGCCTGAGTCATTAAAGAGAGTAAAGCATAAAAAAGGAGTAACTTTGCACCTTGGCAAAACCCTGCTGCATTGGAGGGGGAGGTAAATTTAAAATGTGGGGATAGATTAAAAGTTGGGATAGAGCATGTCCTAGATCAACTTTAAATTTCAGTGTAAAAATAAAGCTAGCAAGTATTTGTGTACTAATGAAAAAACAGCCAGTATTTAACTTATGTGCAAAATAATAAACTAATTTGCACCCCTTGTATTGTAACATGGTTTGTCCCGGGGAACATTTACTCTTTATTTTGTCTTACATTCCTTAATGACTCAGGCCCTATAACTCTTCCCCATTCTACTCCTGTATTCACCCAACATCATTGGTCCCTAAAGTACCACACCATTCTGGAAATCCACAACCAGGACATTCAAAGCCAGGCAATTTTATCCAGCGCTCCACAGCAACAAACAGCTAAGTAAAAGTTTGGCATATCCTGATTTTTATCTATTTATTCTTTTAGCCCCCACAAGTTATAGATTGCCTGGGAGAGCAAAGCAGTAATACCTTGCAATCGAAAACTCGCATCTCTGCTAAGTGGAAATTAAGGTCTTGCTCTATACATAAAATCTAGTCACAGCTTTAAAATTGCTTATCCATGTTGAAAATTGCTAAATTATGTGACCCCGATGGAAAGGCATATCTCCACTCTAATTATCTGCATAGATTTTACTTCAGGAAATCAGTATTAAATATATTAAAAAACACCAGATTTTTTTTAAAAAAATGTGTTATAAGAGATGTGGGATTGTTATATGCCTATCTCTGATCATTGTCTTACAATAACTCTGTGCATAAGACAAATGTTTAGGGCTCAGAATGGGAAAAAGGAGAGACTGTCGCACAAACCACTAGATGTATGTATTTTTACTTTATTCATGGTGCTATTTGCTTGGAGCTAATCCATCTTCTCAGTAGCTGTCAGGAGGCAGGCGGGGAGAGCCCAGGAATAAATAACCTGAGAGAAAACTAAAACTGCAACTAAATCTGACTTTATTCAATTATTGGGGCTGATATCATTTCAGGCTGGCGTTATTAATCCTGTCAGCGCGGCAGAGGTTAAAGGGGAGTTCTCCTGCACGGATAAATAAGTCTTATCTTAATGGAATTCTTGTCTTGGAATGATTCCTGTGTGTTCAGAGAATAATTCCGCCCTCCGCCACTTCACTGTTTACAAAAATGCATTTACAAGAAATATCGGATCAGGCTAAGAATACATTTGGAAATTTCTCAAACACTCAGAGCCTAGGAACAGAACAGTTAATATTTTGGTGGAAAGGTTATTTACAATCTCATTTTGCTGTATATTACAGTAAATGATATATAGAGATATATTTTTGGAGTCAATATGAATTATAGTGATCACATATAAAGAACAGTAAAAAGAGTTGTACCTGGAGGATATGCAATGCAGTAAGTACATTTATTAGGAAGAGTTAAAAGCAAATGGGAGGAATTTTTTTCAGCCAAATGTACAATTTACCATACAAGTTGCAATTATAAGCTAAGCTTTAAGTCATACTAGGTAGAGATCTTGTAACCCCTTCCACTGAAACCTGTCGAGTGATGCATAGAGAAATAGACTGTTGTGCAAGCTATTGAGATGCTGCCAATGCTTGTATTTGGAGAGGGAGTCTCCAGAACTAAGAGAGAGAGAGAGAGAGGGGCTGGTGATGATGGAGAGAGTTGGAAATGTGATGTCAAAAGTACCGCCAAGGTGGAAGGGTATTACAGGCGGTGGTAGTCAGCATATCTATGCTGACTACCCCGACAACACTTACCACAACCATGATGATTCCGAAGGGCTCCTTAACAATGATCACCGATGACGACTACTGTTGGAAGTGACTTTAACCTCTGCCGAGCAAGTAATAAGCCGGCTCCCCTTCATGACGTCATCCACCATGGAGACGGGATTATCGCTGTTCTTAATAGGGTAATGTAAGTATGCTCCTAAGTATGCTCCTATGTACAATGTAGTTTACAAAGCCTTCTACATTGTACATAGCCGTATACTTACATTACACCATTAACAGGAGCGATAATCCAGTCGCCATGGTGAATGATGTCATAAAGGGGAGCCAGCTTATTAATTCTTCGGGATTGGTTCAAGTCACTTTCAACAGTAGTCGTCATCGGTAATCTCGGTAAGGAGCCCTTCAAAACCATCATGTCATGGTAAATGTTGTTGGGGTATTCGGCATCGATATGCTGTACCCCACCCATTACAGGGTCATAACCAGGGCGCAAGGTCTAGGAGTTCGCTATTTTCTCCAAGAACAGCCAACAGGTATAGGTGGGCTGCAGCTAGAGATCCAGGGAGAGCAGAACACGATAAGAACAGCGGGAGGCGCCATGCTGCACAGCGCTCCACCCACCATACCCGGCCATGTTAGAGAGCAGTTATACAAATGAGTATCTGTGCAGTACAGCATAGAACTCTTCTCTATACGGACTGACAGCCCTCCAGCTTTGGAGTGCCAATTTTATCCCCTCATTAAGAAAATGGTGGAATACCTATATCGACTAAGTGAATAGACTTGTTAAAAATATTCTAGACTACTTAGATCTCATCCTTATGCACGGGACACCTGCATCACTGCTTCTATCAGCGGTTAACATAGTACAGTTTACATTCCCTCAGAGGCAAGTTCTCCTTTTCTATTAGATTTGATAGTTTCCATATTTTAGTTACAATAACAACTGTTAATTTGCCCAGTTGAACAGATGTTTAGCAGTAACCAATCAGGTTTATTGATTGTTGATCTTTTATTTGAAGAAGATAAATATTGTGTTGCATTTTGACAAAGTTACTGATCCATCTCAAATCCATTCCTTATATCTAACAAGAGTATTTGTACAAGAACATGCAAATCTGCAACATACGTCCACCAGTACACTTTGTAATTAATATCACACGTTTTGAACCGCTGCCAAAGAAAGTATAGCAACTTATTTCTTGCTTCCTTTAACCCTAAACCAGTGGCGGATCAGAAGGGGGCGATCAGTGCAATCGCCCCCCCCTCTGCCCCAGCAGTTGCGGACTGGCTGCTGCCTCACAACATATACATGTCCTCATTGGCTGAGAGGCAGACAGAGAACCCTGCCAGGCCGCTCTGATTGTGCTTTAAACACAATAAGAGTGGCTGGGTAGCATTCTCTCAGCGTAGTGGTTTCTCCCTCTGCCCCCCCTCAGTATGTGAATCTCTCTCTCTGCCTCTCCGTGAGCATGTGAGTCTCTCCTTCTGCCTCCTCCTCAGCATGTGAGTCTATCTCCCCATCCCTCCCATCTGTCTCTCCCCCTCAGCGTGTGAGTCTCTCCCTCTGCCTCCCCCTCAGCAGATCGAGCAGAGGTGAGCACTCAGGTCCTGTGAAAATGCTAGGTCTCAGGACATCCATAATTTACTTTGAAACCCCTGTGTCATTTTGGGCATCCATCTAACATAGGTGAAAATAAAATTCCTAAGGTGGGGGGTGAAGAGCCAACAAGAAATGGTTTAAAAATACCTTTTATCAATAGTACAGTGTTCATTTCTTTGAGGGGGTCTATAAAGACTGAAGGGTCTATCAAGACTGAAATGTGCCATACTTCTCAATGTGTGCTCTTAACATAGTAACATAGTTGATGAGGTTGAAAAAAGACACCCGTCCATCAAGTTCAACCTATTTTGGATCTCCTGCGATCTTGCACTTATATTTGAAATTAATCCAGAGTAAGCAACCGCCAATCTGTTTCAATTGTGAAAATCCCCCCAGACTCAATATTGCAGTCCTATTTTTACCCTATATCCACTACTATCCTTCATTTTAAATTAACGGTCGTATCCCTGGACACACCTTTCCGCTAAAAATTTGTCTAACCCTTTCTTAAACATATCTATTGAATCTGCCATCACAACCTTCCCTGGCAATGAATTCCATATCTTGACTGCCCTTACTGTAAAGAACCCCTTCCTTTGCTGGTTGTGAAATTTCCTCTCCTCTAACCTTAGGGGATGACCACGTGTCCTGTGTATGGTCCTTGGGGTAAAAAGTTCCCATGAAAGCTCTCTGTATTGACCCCTAACGTATTTTTTTACATAGTAATCATATCTCCCCTTAGACGCCTCTTTTCTAAAATAAACATGCCTAAACTGGCTAACCTTTCCTCATAACTTAATGACTCCATACCCTTTATCAATTTTGTCGCCCTTCTCTGAACCCTTTCTAGTTCCAAATTATCTTTTTTATAGAGTGGTGCCCAGTACTGTACTGCATATTCAAGATGAGGTCTTACCAACGATTTATACAGTGGCAATATTACACTGTCTTCCCTTGCATCTATGCCCCTTTTTATGCATGCCAATACTTTGTTTGCCCTTGCAGCTGCTGCTTGACATTGAGCACTATTGCTAAGTCTACTGTCTACGAGCACTCCCAAATCCTTTTCCATTTTTCTCCTCACACGCCAATTCCTGAACTTGTAAATAGGGACTTTGCTTTTTATTTCCTATTTTATTTTCTGAAACTCATTTGTGCAATTTATTGTATGTTTATTACCTTTTTGTAAATTAAAGCTTTGGAAATATTTTTCAGATTAAACATATTTTAATCTAGCGTATTCTCCATGATTCTTTGCGAATTTGCGAAGCCCAGGGAGGCTCATGCTATATGTGTATGTGATTTAAGTGTGAAACATTAATAAGTGGTTCTGATGAACACAAGGGCACCATAATAAATCCTTTGTGATGGCAGAAAATGTGTTTTCATTGTAAATTAACTAAGGTAACACCAGTCACGGTCAGCTGTTCAGATTGCTGTATCTGAAACAGGCTGGGGTGTTCGTGACACTGAGTTAGAATGGGTAGTGGATCAAGAGTGTCTCAGAGTTAGCTGTCATTGGAAGAATACTTCTACTCGACTCACCAGGTAAACAGGGAGACTACACTTATAACATGTTTTTCTAATGAATACTGAAGTGGTGACATTGCTAAAATATATAATATACACAGACTAGCAAATCCGACTCAATCATTGACCTTTCTGAATTATAATTGTAGAAATATGTGGCTGTAAATATGTAAGCATGTTTACATTTTAATTATAGTAAAATAATGTCAGTTATTGTTTTGTGGGTGGACATTGATATAATCATAACTGAAATAGATAAAGGCAGATACAAATATAGAGGGAAAATATGCAGTGAGAGTAGTAAAGAGTGTGGTAATAGGTACACAAAAGTGACCAGGGGCAAACTCAAGATTTGTACAAGTAGATTACACCTTTGCCTTCAACAAAAATGTCATATTCTCTGTAAACTTAAACTCTACAAATGTGACATTTATATAGAAATCAAACATTTCCTGCCTTGGAAAGCTATATATTACATTGTTCTGCAAAGTGAAGCCAATGCAAGAGGTACTATAATGCAATAAATTAGTTTGTAGTCAGAAGAAGATTAAATCCACATAGGACCCTAATAATGTTAATAGGCGTGACACCTGTCCTCCAATCTCCTCATTGCCCCCTCCCACAAACTACATCAGCAGTACCTCACAAATACTACATTAGCAGTGCCCTCCATAATCATGATGAGTGGCACTAGTGCAACCAAGCCATCTATATTATCACACTCCCTGCACTGCCATGTAACTGGCATAGGGATTGAAAATGTGCTGGAACTAGTACAAAGCTCTATACAATAAATCAATAATTAAATCAATAAATGAATAAAGCTCGCAGCAATGCTTTGGTTTTCCATAGCCCCGGGTCCTAGTGTCCTGCCTAATTCCTAGCTAGTAATCTGGTCTTGTATGCACTTCTATCTTGTTTTTTAAACAGGCCATTAGCATGGAGAGTGGATTACAGACATATGTAATCCTTACTAGACATGCCTGTGAGGAATAAATAAGGGAGAGAAAGTGTTTACAGAAAAGTAGAGCTGCTTAACAGACTAAGGTCTTCAGTCACACACACACAGATGCACACATCAGTACAAAGTTCCTGGTGAACCTAATGTTCCCGGCAAGAAAAAAAAAAATCTTATGTCCATTCTGAGCTATTGGACACTTTTACCTGATCCCCTTCATTCATATCCCCTGTGTTTAATGCATTTATACATCTATTGAATTGTTCCCTCCAGGATGTAAATATATATTTTGAGAACACAGGTTATTACACTACATGTAATTTACAATAGTGCGAACCATGCATGTGCATGCAGAGATCTTTTTGTTGCTGGAATACCACTAATATTGTTTTGGCAACTGTCTTAAAAAACTCAATTTGCACCTACTTTTGTGCCATAGCCGGTGACATCATAAAATGCATCACTTGGGTGAAAGTGTTTTCCTATTGTTGAAAATGTATCTGCCAGTATAAAGCGCTCCTAAAAGGTGAAAAAAGGCATTCCATTGAAAGTATAGGCTGTCGCTTGGATTCCACCATTTCCGAAGACAAGTAAAACTAAAGTTCTTTTGCGGGGACAACAATACTTGCTAAGCATACATAACTAGGGGGCATAACTAGGTGTGGGGGCATAACTAGGGGGCATAACTAGGTGTGGGGGCATAACTAGGGGGCATAACTAGGTGTGGGGGCATAACTAGGGGGGCATAACTAGGTGTGGGGGCATAACTAGGGGGCATAACTAGGTGTGGGGGCATAACTAGGGGGGGCATAACTAGGTGTGGGGGCATAACTAGGGGGGGCATATTTAGGTGTGGGGGCATAACTAGGGGGGGGCATAACTAGGTGTGGGGGCATAACTAGGGGGGGCATAACTAGGTGTTTTAATGTGCCTCTCCCAAACCCAGGAAGTAATGCACTGATTTGCTCAGGTCCTTCCTTAAGAAGATGCAAAATTTTGTAACACCACAGAGCCACTGTCATGTGCACTGCTTGAAATTGGAGACAGGAGAACAGCACAAATTACACTTACAATGTGGGATGCAGAGGCACATATTTTGTGCTTTATAAATAGTAACTTCATTGTGTTACAATGGAACGCCGAACTCCGTTTCCTGTACCTGTCAGTTTTTCCCGATGGTCGAGGAGGAAGTGGGGCAGGACGCCTCGTGTTCAGAATGTGCCACTGTTCATGGATGGATGTTCGGCTTTGCACCGTTACTTCCATTGGAGACATTGCAGAGACCAGTCACAGCATTAGTAGCTGTGTGCCCTCATATAATATAAAGTGCTCAGAGCACCCAAGTGTGTGACCGGAGCCTTCCTAGATAACAATCTAGAGTCTGTGCCCTGAAGAATAAGTTCCTGCACGCACCAGCAGAGAATACTAACAACCTGCCTGAATATCTATAACTGCATAACTACAGTGTATACCGCCATGTACAAGTGCATATATGTATACTGCTGCATACAACTCTATCTGTCTGCATATAACTGTATTGTCTAATTGCTGCAACTGTACTACTACAACCAACTGTGAGTACCTGTATATATTCATCTGTTGTTCAAGTTCAATAAACAGCAACCTGTTTACGTTCAAAAGCGTTTGTGGCTTCACATCCACCCAACACCGCTGACACCTTTCACACCATCAAAGGTATAACCAATACATTGTAATTTTTATGTGCTCAAACTGCTTGAAAACAGAATAAAAATGTAAAGATGTGAATTGGCCTTATACTAAAGTTCAGGTGCTGCCTAATCAGGGGAGGGCTGGCAAAATTGTATCCCGGGGGGCAAGACCCAGCTCAACAGCCTATTAGCAGTTAGAGATGTTCACTGACCCCCGTGTTTTGGTTTTGGATCTGGATTAACTTTGGGTTTTTTTTCAAAACCACTCTCGCGTGTTTTGGTTTTGGTTTTGGATCCCTATTTATTTTCTAAAATCCCTACTTGTTTTGCTAAAATCACATAATTTGGCTCTTTTTTTGTTCCTACCTTATTATTAACTTCAATAACATTAATTTCTAGTCCTTTCCGGTCAATTTTTGTCAAGCAACAAGAACACTGCTACCCCTCCTGTTTCTGTATGAGCAATGGCGCTGTATCTCCTGGGGAGGGAGGTACTTATGGAATCCAAAACCTACGAGATCCAAAATGCAACAATGACATTTTGCTTCAATTCAGATCCGAAGACGTGTGAAAGTACCGAGCCGGCTCACGAGCCTACTCGGATCCCCAAGGTTTGGGTGGGCTCAGTTTTCAGAAAACTGAGCCCGAGCATCTCTGTTAGGAACATTTTAAAGGGAAACAAAGGCAGATGGCCCAGTGACCCAGCCCACTATGTGACCGGCCCAGGTTGGCAGATGCCCCCCTGCCCCTGAGCCTAAACATGATTTAGATAAAGGTTGTGGCACACAGGCGCTCTCTGTATTGTAATCAGCGTATATCTACCACAGAACTCAGCGGGTATCCTCTCCTTATGTCTGCATATTGCAGGAAGTGTGAACGCCAGGTTCCTGTCACACTACTGCGGATACGCTCTATGAACGCTGCAGACAGAAAGCGCCCTTAGGAATATGAGAAGTAAATACAGGGAGCACACTCATAGGGAGTAGGGTATACAAAGAGTTATATGGTTACATATGTATTCTATATTTTTCCTGCTCTCCATTCTGTACATTATTATGTCTTTCTCCCACTATCTTTGTACCCCCTGCAATCTCTGTGTTCTTCCCCCTCTATTCCTATCGCCCTATCTTTCACTCTCCCTCTGATCCCAGCCAGTTTGTGACTGTTATAGACTGTGGCATGAGGCAGTTCATTAGAGAGGTGAGAGCAGATGGGTGAGGCTCCGCTCAGGAAGATTAATCATTCTCACCGACACTAAATAGAAGCAGGTTGTGTAGTAAACACAATCTCTCCCTCTCATGAGAGACCGATCCAGCCTGTCACATCCACTCTCCCTGATCCACACAATTAACACTTTACTTGGGCTGCTGACTGCAGGGGGGTGCAGCAGATAGATGGAGGGGGTTTGTTAGATGCTATAGAAGGGTGGCTTTTTCTATAAAATGTGTTCTCCTTGCTTCCTACAGCTTCTTTAATCTGCTCAGGAATATGTTATTGTGGATGCGCTGCTATGACATCCAGATGAAATTAGCAAACTGTTTAAAACTGCTTCATGGAGTAGTTACCTGATTGTACATTGGGCTGTGAAAAGTTGCACTTTTCACTAGCGGAATTTAGCCTTAAGAGCTCCCAAACCTTGCCTAACTGCACTATAACCAGGAGCGCACGGAGGATTTTTCAGGAGGGTTTCCTCCACCCCCGAAAGAAAAAAACAACCCTGGAGACGGCTCAGTTTCGGCTGCACTGTAGTATACAGCAGCCGCGGCGCTGTCAAAGAAGCGTCCGCGGCGGTGCTGTATACAATACAGCACCGACGCGGACGCTTCTTAGACAGCGCCGTGGCTGCTGCATACTACAGTGCCGATATGCAGGGCACTCTTTTAGCAGAGGTGGGGGGGTTTCTGGAGACCCAGAAACCCCCCCCCCCCCTGCGTGCGCCACTGATAACATTCTGTAGAATTTTACATGTATCCATAGACTAAATTAAACAAAATGCAAAATTCTCATCTCTTGCAAAACATCATGTCTGGCTGATGAACTTGATTCAAGATTTAGCTCATGTCTTTACATAGGTAATGAATACTAGGTCTTCTAACTAGCACTTATACATAATCAGCGACTAAGGGGTATATTTACTAACTGTGGGTTTGAAAAAGGGGAGATAATGCCTATAGCAACCAATCGGATTCTAGTTATCATTTATTTAGTACATTCTACAAACTGACAGCTAGAATCTGATTCGTTGCTTTTTCAAACCCACAGTTCAGTAAATATACCCTACGAGTTCATTTAGAGTTGCACACATTTATGAATCGAACATACCTACAAGAAAAAGCATACTTACGTGAACATGTTGAGTTGTACTCAAAATGCATCCAGCTCAAAAACAGTATCATTCGCGCGAAACATACAACCATCATAATTTATTTACAAAGCGCCACAAATTCCACAGCGCCAGACAGTGGGCATAAAAATGCATGAATACAATTAAGCATAATAACAAATGTGTGGTACAAATAAAAGTGTAAGTTGTGCCCAAACAATTACAGAATTCATATTTGTGCAACCTGTATGAGCTAAGCAAACAGCAATGCACTCAAGAACAGTGGCGGGAGAGGAAGAGCAGTTTAGCCGCAGCCTTCAGGATGGATTGTACAGGGGGGAGAGATGGGTGAGGGGAAGGCCAGTGAGGAGTATACAGTTGTCAGGGCAAGAAATATTAAGCTAGTGGACCAGGGTTTTGGCTACTTCCTAAGTGAGGAAGGGGTATATTTTGGTAATGTTGCGAAAGTGCAAGTGTGTATACGCCACTCAGTAAATGCTAAAGTCACTTTACCTTATTTATACATAATAAAATTATTAAATCAATGAAGTGTCATATACACAAGAGAGAATATTGTATTGTACTATACAGGCGTTAATAAATGTCAAAGTCACATTTTCAATATAAAATTGTATTTATTACCAACTCCTCCACATCTGTTTAACCCTTTAAATCATTTGGGAGTCTTCTTTCCTACAGTTTTCCAAACAAAAATGTCAATTAATAATACATATAGACATCCACAACTTCTTATAATATAGCTGTGATGTTAATTATTTAAGTACAATCAGCTGCAGGGGTCATCACGCAATCAGAAGCCGCTATATAGTGTTGTTGATAATCATCATAATATGTATTGTTGCACAGCAATCCAGAGCCCGCAAGAGATATGCACCCTAACAGGCATCCCTGTGGATACATCCACTTCTAATTATGGCACAATTACTTGAATCTGTACTTATTGTGCTTGGCCTACACGTGTCTACCACTGTGCCTCTTCTTCGGGTGAAAGGAGACATGAGTCAACGATATACAAAGTCTACATACAGACGTATGAAAAAGCACAATACAGAAATGCATGTCTTATGCAAAACAATAAATTGCCTTACATCCAACAAGCAACCTCAGAAGAAGCCTGGGTGAAAGCAATAATGCAAGTATAGGAAGACCTTCAAAGTTACCATAAGAAATTACCTGCAGATTAATGAAAAATAAAAAGCTCATTTTGGTTATTTCTAATTTCAAACAAGAGATGTTTTTCAGCATAGGTTAACAAGGTAGCATGTTACAGATATCTAGAACTATGAATACATTAATAACTTGTAAATTATTAAGAGGACAGTCTACAGAAGGGACTACGAGGTTGTGGATCTTACAGGTTTAAAAGTCCATATGTTCATACCTATACGAAAACATTGGCTACCCAAGGGAGATATAAATAATGTAGGAGTGTGCATGTAGCCTGATGAGCCAGTGCAGTCTTCTGTTCATAAGGATTTTCTTGTGTTCATGGGTACTGCAGTGTAGCTCATCTTACAGTGGCTCCTTTCTGGCCTGAACTATTGTGCAGCCTACCAATTTGCTAGGAGCCAATGACATCCTGCCACAAATCAGTTTAGTGATCAGCACCTGCTGTTGAGGAGAGCTTCACCTTTAGCAGCCCCTTTCCCATAGAACCAGATATGTTCGCCGGTACTCGGTTGTCCCCAGGACTTACTCTGTAGTACTGATAACTTAACTCAGGTAGGTGGGCACCACAGAGGACTTGACAGTGAGATGCTGAGCAGAGATACTGCATCTATGGCAAGAAGGATGCAGGATGCATCTGGACCAGATAAGGCAGAAATACTGAATTGCATTAAGATATAGTATCAATTTCCACCAGTATAACTGAATGGCAGTTTTGAGTATAAGATGGTTGTAGTACCAGTAGTGGCCTGTGTGGAGATAGAGCTAGAGAGCAACACAGTGCAATGTGCCAAAGCAAGACCAAGCTGGAATTCTGAAAGGAAAAACACAGCTGACACAGGTAGGTCCAATGGAGAGGATAACAGGCACCACGATCCTGTGGTTGGAAGATGATCTCACAGACGGAAGGCAGAGTCTAACAACAGGCAAAGGGTCAGTCCAGGCAGCGATAAACGTAGTCAAGGTCACAAGCAAAAGGTCTATCCAGGCAGCAATCGGGTGTGGTCAGGTCACAGGCAGAGGTCAAAACCGGGTATCAATCAGGAGCAGACTATTCACAGACACAGGAGCACGGAGAAGCAAGCATGTGACCACTATAAAAGGCAAAGGCTCAGTGAAACTGACAGGTATATAAAGCAATAGTAGCCAATCAGGGCAGATGTCAGATTGAGCTGCAGGTGAGTGGAGTTCATGTGATCACACCCAGGCTGACAGCAACACAGCAATTACCTGCTGTCCCTAACATATCCCAATGAGATTCCTGATTCATTTTCATGAGGCCTGACTTATATTCATGGACTGCTGATTCTTAGTAAGTTGAAGCTACATTTTCACGAATATTAATTCAGCCCACAAAATGGCTACCTCCACTGTGTGTGGATCATTGGCCAACTTCAATGATATCATGCTCTCACAATCTATTTCATTTCATTCATTTTGTAAGTTAATATTTTTTGAACTGGAGTCTTAAATTTGCCAAATATGTTAAAAATGCACCAAACATGATTTAACCAAGTTCATTAAACAAATGGTGGGGATTGTAAGGCACCAAAGTCTGCCTGGACTACACACGATTTGTTTAGAGCTATCTGCTCAATTATTTTAATTATTTTTATAATATTGGCAACTACAGGGCTGTCATCCGTCAGCTGGTTAGGAATCTTTAGTCACCACTGTGCTTTCACTTTCACTTTCATATTTTTTTCTATAATAAAGTGATAAAGGAGGGTTTGGGAAGTGTTTAATTCAATAAAACATTATTTTATTTTCTGTGTGTTTTAGTTCCTTATCTATACCCTCAGGGGCGCACGGAGGATTTGTCAGGGGGGGTTTCCTCCGCCCCCGGAAAAAAAATAAAAATCTAGAGACCTGCGCGGCAGCGCCGTTTTGGCTGAACTGCAGTATACAGCAGCCGCGGCGCTGTCAAAGAAGCGTCCGCGGCGGTGCTGTATACAATACAGCACCGCCGTGGACGCTTCTTAGACAGCGCCGCGGCTGCTGTATACTACAGTGCCGACATGTAGGGCACTTTTTAGCGGGGGGGTTTCTGGAGACCCAGAAACCCCCCTGCGTGCGCCACTGACCCTTTTGGTATACATACGTTCATTATTATTATAATGTGATTTAAGCACATTTTTGCTTGAATCCCACTCTTCCTGAATATTAGCAAGTTTTGCAAGCAGATTCAGGGATAAATTTATCAAGCTGTAGTTTCGAAAAAGTGGAGTTGTTGCCTTTAGTAACTAATCAGATTCTAGCTGTCATTTTGTAGAATGTACTAAATAAGTGTTAACTAGAATCTGATTGGTTGCTATAGGCAACATCTCCACTTTTTCAAACCCGCAGCTTGATAAATTTACCCTCCAGTCTTCCTCTAGGTCCTAGCTTTTCCCTGACTAATGGAGTCAATGATTGGCCATTGGGTAGTATCCTCTGATTGACTATTCTCACTAATAAGTTTGTTCTGAAACTTTCTGAGGAAGTGATTGAGATTTCATGCAACGCGTAAGGAGGTGATATATTGGTGAATGCACATAACTCTTGAAGGCTCAAAGAACGGTATTTACCCCAGGACTGCAGATGGGGGTATATGTCTGTCTGACTCAGGCTTATATATTTTACTAAACCGTAAGTGCAATCTATGTTCCTATTTTTAATTGTAACGTGGGGTATTACACTTTTAGTACTTATCTGTATAGAACAAAGCAGTGTTTTGGAAAACTTGTGATATCTGAATGCTTAATTGCAACATGCGTTCCAGCTGAATATTTTATACACTTGATGTTGGATTTCTCCTATTCTATATGATGACATTAAGAGCCAGTACACATACAATTAGTTGGAGGAGTGGACACTCCGGTGGCGTATTACAGACTCACTTGACGGGACCAAGCGATTTTCTGGTAAACATGCATGAGGCACATTTTTAGGTGAGAATAACTATGTTCTTTTGAACCTTTTATGTTTAAAGGACGATACACACTAATATCTATTTCCTTTTTCTCCGGGGCCTGCTGTGGGACTTCCAATATTTCCTGACTATTCTCATTCACTAGTCTGGAAACAGCAGGGCACGTTCAGACCTCTTCTAACACACAGAGAAGCCTGAACACTCCACAGTGCTTAAATAAAACCATCAACCAGCAGATACCAAGCCAGATAATACCCCATGCTCCTTCACTGCGGAAAGTTGGCTCCTAGCAAGCACATGCCTTAGGTGGGCTACACATACATTAACTGTCATTCTCCTTTTGTGATGTATTTTCAAAGTTGCTTCTACAGTAAATTATATGTGAGTTATATTATCTGTTCTAACTTTTTGATACCAATAATGATTATGTGCTTTTACATTCATTCCTTGATCAGCTGGACTATTTTCACAATGATCTCTACTGTGACTTTTGGCTATTATATGCTCTCACTCAGCTGAGTCTTATTTGTCCTCCTCCTTCAACCCTCTTAAAAGCTCCTTATCCTCCTATGCCTGTGCCAGTTGGGACACAGTTGTCACCTGTCACTGGAGTACTAAGAAGCAGCGTTATTACAGTTAATAACAGTTTCCACATCATGGGCTCGCTGACTTGGTGACACAGTGACATGCTGCAGCTCAGTGACAGTGTCACCTGGAGGGATCAATCTGCTCTGATGTATCAAAAATAGAGACCAAGGTCAGACCTAAGACTTCAGGACAGCCATAGAACATACTGATCATTTGACATTTTTGCAAGATGCATATTAAGACTGAGTATGTGTGCTTACGGTCAGCCAAACACATCAAACTTTGTTAAAAGAAGAATTATATTAATGTCTGTAAAACAAAACAACTTGTAGACAAAATTCTTTATGTTTTCTGTGGCCACTTTTCCTGTGGTCAGGTCATTAATTACCAATAGAATAGTACAAATGACAGAAACAAAATGAATGCAATAAAAAGTAGTCTACAAAACACACCTTTGTAATCTTAGATAATAAATTGAACATAATATGACATCTCCGTATAGGTCCTACTGCTCCATACAAATACTTTGCGTCTTCATGACATTGTACTTTCTACCTTTTTCAGACATATTAATTTCCTTAATCACAATCTATTGCTTAATATAACTTTCCCCTATGGTGTCCTTTAATGCTTCATGTATCCTGTCATTTGTTGACATTTTTTCTGAAAATTCTCCCAATCACTTTTTGCTTTATATATCCTGAGGATCTTATACTGCTCACAAAAATGTATGTTATGCATAGTAACTAGATGAACATGGTCTGTGCTGACACCTGGTGGCCATGTTTATTATTGTTTACTTTGTGTTGCTGATAATTCTCTCCTATACAAATCCAGATCCTTGATGCTTGAACCTTTAGCTGTCACCTTAACATAGGGACGGGGGCCATTTTGTGGGCTACACTAATATTCATGGCATTGAAGTTAATCAATTCATTTGAACGTATTGATATCACAGAGACACTCAATTAAATATATTTAATTTTAACTATATTTCTCCTACCCAGAAAATTCCGTTAGTGACCTGTTGTAAGCATTCACATAGTTTCCATACTGTTATTTGGGCTTCAGAACAATGATCACTTTATTTCCAGTATTCATAACCTTCTTTACTCTCAGCGTGCAACATTTTAAAAGACAGCAAATGAGAAATAATTGTAAAATATCTCAAAGCAACTTTGAAAACTGATGATTCTAATGGAACCAATGTGTTATACTGCAATATACTTATTATAGAATAAACTATAATATAATATATATAATATATTATATAATATAATATACTCCATATAAAAATCAACTGTAGTATTCAACATATTAATTATATGATTTAGTTATATTACATTCCAATTACATTCCCTTTATATGCACTCGCTAACACACTAATCTACATTGGAAAAAAATAATCCAACAGATGCTTAAAATAACAGTATTAATATTATAGTTTCAAACATAATTTAGATTTCAATCAATTCACTTTAATGTTGTAAAAAAAGATAATTTTCTTTCAAGCTTTAGAAACAATCAATTACATATATAAAAAAATAATATAATACAACCACATATGACTAGCCAGTATGTCACAAGAGCCATTTTCCTTATTACAGGCACATTTTCAGACATGTCTCAGATGGAAAGGTTTAGACCAGACTTTTCTATTTCTTAACTTTCTATTCTTAGCAAGTTTTGGAAATATTTATTGACCTGTGGACATTCCAGGCACCTGTGATCCTGCCTAAGTGATTACTTTCAAATGTTTTAGCAGTAGAGTGGTCAACTTCCATTAGAAGAACGCCTAAGAAATTTGTCCCAACCACAGGATGGTTTAATTTACAAAGCAGAGTGAAAGTACAGTGCCAGAGAATTGGGAGGATAGGTAGTCAGTAAGATTATTAAATAGGTTTGGACGGCTAATGTAATGCTTTTTATATAATATTACTTTTTGATAGCTCTCAGCAAATATTACTCCTGAATTTACAAACTGAAGCACTGGTGGAGAGGGTATGGGCTGACATTACAAACTGCTGGCACTGTTCAATGCTCTCTGTTGTATTTAAACATAACACAATAGAAAGGCATTACCTGGCTTTTCATATTTGGGCACATACCTGCTTACAGAATTTGGGAGTCTCCCAGACATTGGGAAAGTATGGTCGGGCCCCTCATCTGTGGGCCAACATGTTGGTCCTCGGAGATTCCCCAACTAGCAAATCTTAAATGGAGTCTTTCATTGAGCTGGACCCTGAACTAGGAGAGTAAGACACATTGTTTAAATTGGCAGGAGACTCATATACCACTCTTCCCTCCCAGTGCATGTATCCTTTTATTGTGGTAATAGGCAGTGGTTGAAGTGGAAGATTAGAAGTGGTGGTAAAGAAAGTGTAATGGTAATGAAAGTGAATGGATTTCATAATTTTACAATGAATGCAATATGGCAAACCACTTCGTCCACTGGACTAACATCTACTCCTTCTATACCAATGTATACCTATAATGTGAAAGGATGAAACAACTGGCAGCCATGGTATGCTGGTGCTTGTAACACTACAAGTGCCAGCATGCCCAAACACCTAATGGCAGCCTGGACATGCTGGGACCTGTAGTGCACCAGGGACAAAATGGATTTATACATTTAAACAATTAATATTGCCCCACATCCACATCCTCAAGGGGGCGTGGGAAGGGCCCTAGTGCTATTGGCACAGAGCTGGTTAAACCTGGTGGGGGGGACCCGCATCTTATTTTGCGGTCCGGTCTCCCTATGGGATCCAGCCCATGCTGACAGGCTTGTGGTTCATTTGTCATAATGACAAGTGAGGCTTTTAGGATGAACGCACTTAAAGGGTGACAGGGTTTGTAATAAGCTTAACACTTACCTTAAGGGGTTAACATACGGTGTGGACCGACCAATGGTTGATTCCGTGGGAGGGACCCTGATTGAATATAGCAGGCTGCACTTCCTGCTCTGCCTCACTTTGCAGCATGAGATCACACCTACCCACTCCTCAAGTAGTACTTTTGTGTTGACGTGGGGGTAGGAAGGCACCGCGTTCAGCGACTGATTAGTGGGCGCACAGGTAGTTGTCGTAGGTCACTGCCCCCCTTTGAGGCACCAGTAACTCCTTTTGGTCCTTCAGTGAGGAGGGTCCCTGTCTGGCTCGGTGAGGGAGGGCAGCGTGAGTTTGAAAGGGGCAGTCACTCTGACGCCAACTCAGCGCATGTTATGTAGGGATTTGTTCCCCGTGGTTTGCGGACTTACGGCGGTTTGCGCCAGTCCCCAAAGTGATCTAGTTTGATCAGCTTGAGAGCTGTTCCGCAGTGCTCTTTCTCCGCCACCATAGGTTTAGTTTAATATAAATCCTTATAATAAAAGTTCTGCCATTTCTTAATAACTTATTTCATGTCTCCGTGTGTTTATTTGCATGCAAAGGTTTATATTTTAAGGTTGATGTGAAGTTTATGGGAACATACACGGTGAGCCCTTTAAGGCAGGGGGACCCCACACTGCGGGTTTCCATGCTATAGGGCTACCAGTCCAGGCTTGAAAACCCTAGCGCTGGTAATAGTAAAATTGGGAGGGACCCCCAAATTTGTTAGTACCAGCCTAGGATGGCAGCACTAAGGTTGATTAAGCTGTTTAGGGTGGGGGGGGGGGGGCATTTATTGCCCTTTTTTACATGTATTGGCATTTTTTATTTACATCTATTTATTTATGTTGACATTACAACTTTTTACATGCTGACATTTTGAATGTGTAGACATTATGTATGTCAGCATTTAAACTGTGTAGACATTATGAACATGTAGACATTATGGGGTAGATTCAATTCCCCGGGATGTTCTTGAAAACGAGGCCTGTGCACTATTACCGTTACTATGGTAATTTTAACACAGATTTTAGCTCGAGCCTTACTGAGCTGCAAGCAAAGATCAGTGGAGACATTACTATAGTAATGGTAATAATGCACAGCTATTACCATAGTAACAGTAATAGTGCACGGGCCTCATTGTTCTCAAGAACATCACAAGTAATTGAATCTACCCCTATATATGGCCAACATTATGGTGTAGACATTTTGAATGTCGACATTATGAAGGTAGAAATTTCATACCCAACCCGTTACAAATAAATATCACAAACTAGTAGATATTACATCATTTTAGATCCCATAGTTATCAGTTCATGTTTTAATATCATATGCAATATGTATTTTGCATGATATATAATATGAATAATATGTTAATTTTAAGTAGCTGCTTGTGTCCCTGGGATCACTAAGTGATAGCTTTGAAATAATGCCTGGCATTGACAGTAATAAAATGAATGGATATAAATATGCTTAAATTTGTGTAATTACCAGTTCAATTCAATACTTGTATTATAAAAAAATATAATCATTTTCTTCTTGCAAATTGCAATATCTGTTGAGCAAAACCAGATGCAGACTATGGGGCTGAAGTCAGAGTAAATTACTCTTAAAAAAAAGCGTTTTTCCACCTATCAGCAGAGTCATACGCATCTCGAGATGTGTTCACCTTCACATCAGCAGCATATGCACCTTGTTTATGATAAGTCATTATCATTAGTGAGTATTTGCGCCTGCCCTATAACAGACATATAAGCCATACTTGCCAACTTTCTAAAGTTGGTTTCCGGGAGTCTGCCGGGGGAGGTGGGCGTGATGGGGGCGGGGCTCCTAAATTTGCGTCATTTTGGACCCGCCCCGTGACATAATGACGCAAACGCGTCATTTTACAGCAGGGGCCAGGGCCAAACGCCACGACTCACAGGGAATCGCAGCGTTTTGGACCTAATTCTACCCACTTCACTAGAAAGTGGGCAGATGCGAGAGATTGCCACACTCTCCCGGGAGTCCATGAGACTCACGCGAAATGCGGTAGTCTCCCGGACATTCCGGGACAGTTGGCAAGTATGATATATGCGTCATTATTGTAATCGGGCAACATTAGACTGACCTTTCCCTCCCCTGTCCTGACTCTCCAGAATGTAGGCTGACATAAGTGTCAAATACGTGCAAGACTGCATAGTTGCATATGCATTCATCCACTTTCTGGGCATGTGCAGAGCGATTTTATGCAAGATACGCTATGGAAATTGTCATACGTCCTACTCTGCAGCAACCCCTACATTATCTTTATAAGCTCTGCATATAGTGACAAGTAATATACATAGTAAGGTATTCATCACACTTGTTTATGTAATGCATTTTTCTGCACAGGCTTTGCAGTATAATCTGGGAAACCTGAGAATTGAGTGATAAGATCTGCATTCACTTTGGCTACTTACATGTCATATCAGATGAACTCTGGCAGTGTGTCTCCTGCATCGAGTTATCAAACTGTGGCCTATTGAAGTGGTTGGAAGATGACCATACACACTGACCTATATTTTTTATCGGGCAACCTCATATTTCCTCCATGCCAGAAAATGATCACTATTTGGCATTGCAGTCATTTTGATCTGATACATGCTGCAATATCAGGTTCATTGCCTTATTCCTGCTGCAATTTTGAAGTAGATATAGTCAGCTTCATTTGGACGTATTGGGGATCACACCCATTTTGGGGCACACTAGTGTTAATTCCAAATTTCAGCCTATTTTGATTTATACCTAATGGTAAGGATCTTTCCTGCTTTGGTTACTGTTATGATGTTTTTTCAATGTATTACTTTCTTCAGTACTAGGGATGACAATTTCTATAATATATATTTTTATCAGCTATAAAATTAGGAAACCACAAGTCCCAGACCTAAATGGATGTTGAGGTCATACCTGTGTTAATTGCCTAATAAGTTTATTAAATGTAGCCCCAGTGGACATGTCTGTCTGCACATGCGCAGTAATGTCCAAGGCTGCCAGTGAGAGACTACATCTTGGAGAGGAGCGGAGAGACCCCATGCTCAGAACAAATGAACGTTAAGTCAGTTGGGAGAGGAGCCAATTGAAGAAAGAGGGAGCAAGAAAAACAGAGCTGACTGAGAAGGGAGTGTATCCCTGTAATATTGCTTGGGAGCCAAGCTGAGGGAGTAGAGAAGCAGGACAGGACAGAGACCCTGTGAGAGTACCAGAGGTCTGAAAGAGGAGCGAAGCAAAGTCTGAAAAGAGGAGGTAGCAGTATCTATTATACCCCTGTAAACAGAGGAGCCATATGGTAAATAGTAGCTGATGGGGAGGGCAGTACACACCTGTCAGTTGTTTGAAAGTTCAAACGGAGGACTGGAATAAAGGAAATACCCCAGAGTGATAGAGACAGACACAGTGAGACAAAGCAGAAGATCTTTTAACCCCCCAGTGAAGGGGGGTTGAGGGTTCCTTGGTCTCCCTCTGGTGTTGTTACAACCAGGACACTACCCAAAGAAGACCCTTCAGTAATCACACCAAGGTGGAAACACTGGAATACAAGGTACTGAATTAATTTGCAGACCGTACAAATTGATATATACACTCTAACCAGGAAAAGGGGTGGTACATAAAGTTGGTGATAACAAGCTTCCAAGACATATTGGCCAATGTCCTTTCCAGCATAAGTATCTGACCATGGCCTTATCTGTGTGGAGTTTGCATGCTCCCCCCGTGTTTACCTGCGTTTCCTCCGGGTGCTCCGATTTCCTCCCACACTTCAAAAATATACTAGTAGATTAATTGACTGCTATTAAATTGACCTTAGTGTGTGTGTGTGTGTGTGTGTGTGTGTGTGTATGTGTATGTGTATGTGTATATGATAAGGAATTTAGACTGTAAGCTCCAATGGGGCAGGGACTGCTGTGAGTGAGTACTCTGTACAATGCTGTGGAATTAGTGGCGTTATATAAATAGCTGATGATGATGATGATAAAGTATCAGGAGTGTAGCCAGTGGCAGAACTACCACCACAACAGGGACCCAGAGGTGAGGTTTTCCAGCAATGGCATCAATCTCCTGAGGCTCTTGTTCTGTTCTCAGAAGACCAGAGCGGACTCCTCTACTGAGCATGTGTCTGACATATGAGTAGTAAAGCTTAGACTGAAGCTTTACTGAGCATGCGCTAGACCCACTCATGCTCAGAAGATCCCCTTCTGAACCGGACCCACACATGAGCACAAGACGTCTATGTTCTGTGCTTCTGAGAACAGACTGTGGGCATGAGAGGCTATAGTGGCATTGCCAAGACTTCCCTCAAATGGACCCTGTTTCGCCCTTGAATGTAGCTGTGGGGATCCACCTGACCAACCCATTTTGTTGTTATGTTGTATAATGTTTACACGGCACTTGTGTTTGTGTTTTGTAACGAATTTTAAATAGCCGCAAAATATATATAGTAAATAATCACAAAAACGATGAACTTATTAAGAGCTATAGAATGGTCAATATATACAGTTAATATATAACATAACTTGTTGCACAAGCTAATGGACAGGTCAAGTAATGCAACAGTTACAACATTGATTAGAACTTTGTATATTGGTTGGGTCATCAGGTAAATAAGTAATTTCAGTGAACACATGACCGTGTGATCTTGTAGAACTGGTTCATAAGTAACACTATTTAGGTTGCTTTCCGTTTTTGTCACATGACAATGGTGAACCATAAGCTTCAATTATTTTCTGCTTCTGCAGGACTCAGCTACTCACTGTTCACATGCGTCACAGCATGTGGAGATATGGTCCCTCTGTTTCCTCTTCAACGACCCTTTCCAACCTAAGCTTTTTATTTCACATTCATTCTTACATCCAGTAACCCTTCTCATGTACACTTCCATATTCCACTAATATGTCAATCTATATTTATTGCTGATAACGTATAATTATTGCACCACAAAGTTTAACAACACAATTTATATAGATACACAAGAGTGAGAATATATTGCGTGTGTATGTATATATAAATATACAGTACATATATATATATATATATATATATATATATATATATATATATATATTTATATATATATATTCTACTTCAAGACATGACAGCTGCTGAGTGAACAATGTCACATGAAAGGGACTGAATTATAAGTGCCTCATTAACGTGACAATGACATGGATTGCATGTCTGCTTGACAATTATCTGGCACCTGTCATGGAGCGATACTTCACATAATTTATAACAATGTATGATGACTCCAAGTATCTTTCTACACACTGGAAATAAACATGCCTCACTGTATATTACTTATGACTAGTATCTGCTCACTGATATCTCTAAAGCTACCTTTACCTCTGTGGAATAATGTTGAGAAAGGCATCTATATTCATTTAAAACCGAAAATCCACTTTAAAAAAAACCTTAGGAGACATTCCTATAACAATAAAGCTCACCTTTTATGAATTGCTGGTTAGATACACATACCAGTATGTGCTTCTTTACTATAGGAAACCACTAAAATAGGTAAGGAATTGGTATATGCTCACCCCCTTCTTCCTACACCATAACTGCACCATTATCGTGACACTGGGAGTTGCAAACACCAGACCAAAAGCTACAGAAGGGGGCGTTAAACCCCCAATTAGAAGAAACTTATTTTTGGGGAGGTCCCATAGGCTCAATCATAGGCCTATCAATTAGAGTTAAAAGCAGATGCTCAACTTGACATTTGAGGTCCCAACGGCAAAATTGAGAGCAAGGCCATCACCACCGAATGGTGAAAAAACATTATGTACAGATGGGGTTGTTGGGGTTTGACAGGGGAGGTGGGCCAATGCCAATGCGGACCTGTAACAGCTGGTGCTCTTCCACTACGGTAGCTCTGCTTTTGGTTGCAGGTGCTGTACTCTGCTCACTTTACACATTGTTGTTTTTATATGTTGTTTATCATTTATCATATTATAATCATTAACCATTTTAGAAGGGATTCCTTTGATATAGCAACAATTCTTGCTAACATTCTCATGATTCCAAAGCTGGGAAGAGACTAAACACTTTGTGCAAACCACAGACCCATGTCTTTACACAATGTTGATTTAAAATGTATACAAATGTGTTGGCATGTAGATTGAATTTCCTTCTCCCCTCCTTTGTTCATCCATACCAAGTAGATTTCATTCTGGCCAGCATTCTCTGGATAATACCAGGTGCACCATTGACCCGATTCACATTGTTCATTTTGTTCAACAAAAGTGTGCTACTTTGATACTAGCACGCAATGCAGAAAAAGTGTTTGACCGCACATCCTGGTCTTATATGTTTAGTGTGCCCAGGTCATTAGGGTTCTCTGGGAAATTTCTCATTGGGATCTCTGCATTATATCACTTCTCCACAGCCACTGTTGACCACTTCCCTCTTTGGAATCACCAACGGTACAAGACAGAGTTACCTTCTCTCACCCCTACTCTTTGCGCTAATTATTGAGCCCTTAGACATAAAAAATCATGCTAAATTAAAAATTTCAGGTATTAAGGTGGAATGGACTGAACAAAAATTGTCATACATGCATCCAAACCAGAGAGGGAACGTGCCGCCTTCTTTCAGGGGGCCCCTCAGCAACTATAACCCGCTACTGGGGAAAGTTATGAGCTTTATGCATTTTTAGATGCATGAGTCAGACTCCTTGGAGCAATGTCTGAGCATTCCGAGGTGATGTTATGAAGATCCACAATCCAGTGCTCAGTGAGGAAGTGTATTCATGTTCTGTTTCAACAGCAAAGATCATGCAGCAGAGCGTCAAAATGGCTGTCACATCTACAGGTAAGTAAGAAGGCAATCAGAGAAGCATGGAGGGTGCCACAATGTGAGAGATATGGAAGAGGGTGCAATGAGAGAAGCATGGAGAGGGAGCAGCAATGAGAGAGACATGGAGGGAGCAGCAATGTGAGAGATATGGGGAGGGAGCAGCAATGAGAGAGATATGGAGAGGGAGCAGCAATGAGAGAGGAATGGAGAGGGAGCAGCGATGAGAGAGGAATGGAGAGGGAGCAGTAATGAGAGAGGTATAGAGGGGGCAGTGAGAGAGACATGGAGGGAGCAGCAATGTGAGAGATATGGGGAGGGAGCAGCGATGTGAGAGATATGGGGAGGGAGCAGCGATGTGAGAGATATGGGGAGGGAGCAGCAATGAGAGAGGTATAGAGGGGGCAGTGAGAGAGACATGGAGGAGACAGCAATGAGGGGGGGGAATGGAGGGGCAGCAAGGAGAGAGGGACGGAGAGGACAGCAATGCGATTGGCGTGACAGAGGCAAAATGAGAGATACAAGGAGGGAGCAGCAAATAGAGAGACATGGAGGGTGACAATGAGAGAGACATGAAGGGGTAATGTAAAAGTATGAAGGGCAATGGGAGAGATATGAGGGGGAAATGTTTTTATATGTGTGTATTAGACCATACCGTTAGACCATATGTGCGTCATAGACCATAGGGGCTCTTCTGTCTTTTTAAGTGTCCCGACCCCCAAACCCTTAGTTCAGTTCTGCTCCTAACAGTCAAAAATCCACTATCATCATTTTCCCACTTCACTGAAGTGATAAAATGATACAATTACAATTCAGGATACAGGATTAATCTCAAAAACTGAAATGAAATATCTTGGGATATATTTACCTAAACAATGCCATCAACTTTTCCAGGAAAACTTTCCTAAAGTTAAGTCTGACCATGAAGTTTGTATTAACTATCTTATTTCTTGGAAAGGATCAATGATGACTCGTCTATATTTTCCAAACCCTTCCAATTTGTGTTCCTCACTATGAGCCTGATTCATTAAGGCACACAGAAGGAACAAATTGAGTGTTTTTTAGAAAATGCACCTAATTTGGGCATATGTACGTCCAGATTCAGCTACAAGCAGATGTTATTAATGTCTACTGTACATAAAATGTATTTTTACAGTTACTCTCGATTGCAACCATGCAGATGCGACCGTCATCACTATCACTTGGCATTTACACCTGCCCTACACCTTAGAGATGCCCAAAGCTTAAATTGGATGCTGCTGCATGTGCTCGACCGTGGAGCGCCCTTACTATACGTTGACAACGTGCATATGCCCAGTTCCTCCCTGTTCTGCCCCTGAAATCGTAGCCTGTCACAAGTGTCCATTGCGCACGGTGATGAGGTGGATGTTGCTGCGTTCTCTGGCACATGGTTAGTTTCTGGGCATGTGCAGTGCAATTTAATGCATAACATGGCATGTATTGGCATTTACGTTCCTTAATAAAGCAGGCCCTACATCCTAAATTTATTTAACACCACACATTTTTTGGCCAAATAAACAAATCAAGTTTTAAAGTATTACAGTGGTCAGCTGGGGCTTCTAGGTTTTCCAAATTGGAAAAGTTACTAGTTTATTGTATGTTGGCCCATAACAACTACTCGACTAAGAGGCTTGTTTCCGCTTTATATGTGGCATTTAACAAGCCTGACCCAGTGCAGAAAGATAATCACGAATTGGCATGGGAGATATAATGACAATTGGGATGAAATAAGAGGTAGCATAGCAGCTTGTTCTCTCTACGTACAAATCAATGGGAACGCCTTAAACAGCTCTACCGTTTGTACAATGTTGGTACGAGCCTTAACTGAATCAATCCAGATGTTACTGACAGATGTTGGAGGGGCTGTTCTAATCCTGGGTCTTTCATGCACATGTGGTGGGATTGCCCCAGGCTCTCTATGTTCTGGCAAGATATGAAAGATCTTCTAGTAAAAGTATTACAATTAGATGATCCTTTATCCCCAAGTTTTATCTCCTGCCACTGAGCTTTCCATTTGACTCCCACCAACAAAACAAATTAATTTGACATTTTATTGCATCTGCCACCTGTCAGCTAGCGGCATATTGGAAATCCCCTACAGCACCTACAAAACAAGCAGTTATTAATAGAATATACGATACCGACTGGAGTTCAGGACCAGTATAAAACGCAACACATCTAAAGCTTTCACCAATATTTGGGAATCATGGATCTTTTACTTTAATGCCAACCTGCAAATTTCATTACAACCTATTTAATTCTAAGGTGACATTTGCTTCACTTATTCACTTTTTGGATCTACCTCCCCCTCGCAGGTTTATTTTCTCTCCTGCTTTCCATGCAGTGAGCCATCCGGCATCCCTTATTTTCCTGGTATTCCTCCCCTTCTATCTCTATTTATTTACAATCTCAGATCAGTTTCTGTTTCATAATGTCTTATGTAATACATTGTGATGCAAGCTATCTCTACTTCATAATATGTCCATTATCTTTTCATATATTTTGTATTCTGCTGCTCTCCCAATAAATATATCTTTCAAAAAATACATTAGCCATAAATATAATTCAGGCTCATCTCCATGAATTTATTTTATACATAGAGGAGGTGACGTAAAGTCAGATGTAAGCGTACAACTACAGTTGAGTAATAGAAGAATTTACGCCTCAATCTGCTCTCAAACAGAGACGTATCGCCAACTTGCTCCTGCCTACGCTTAGACTGGCAGGATGTGGATGGGAGTGGGCCTAATACAGAAAGTGCATATTAATGCCCCTTATATATTATGCGGAGGGGAAAGTAGCAGCAGAACTACTGTTGTGTCTACTTTCCTCCCATGTGTAAGATCCATGCTGATGATGATGATGATCAACACGTAGCGTGGGGTCCCTCAGAAGTTAGGTGGCACTATAGCAGGGAAACCTGCAGCGTGGTTCCACCTGCCATAATGCCAAGCAGCCCTAGACCAATCAGCACAGGGCTGAATATAGCCAGATATAACCAGCCCGTGTTGAAAAGCACAAAGGGCTAGATTTACTAAACTGCAGGTTTGAAAAAGTGGAGATGTTGCCTATAGCAACCAATCAGATTCTAGCTGTCATTTATTTAGTACATTCTACAAAATGACAGCTAGAATCTGATTGGTTGCTATAGGCAACATCTCCACTTTTTCAAACCCACAGTTTAGTAAATATACGCCTAGAACTCTTCCTACACCCTTGGAGCAGTAGGTGTGGGGCAATTGTAAAAAACAGATAACCATTTTGTCTGTGGCACAGTACAAGCATGTACACAATTTGTGCACTATTGCGAACTGCACATATCTTAGGATAACTTGGAATACTAAGTCAACTACAGGATGTGATTATTTGAGTCCAACTCTACATACGGTCCAGAATGTGGTGTGGCTTGAAATTAAAGAAAGCTAATGTAACAGGGGTAAAATGGGGTGTCACGAAAAATATGGCTGTTAAAAATTGTAAATTCAGGCTTGCTAATGACATCACACAAAAAAAACACAGTTGGGGGGAGGATGCGAATCCATGTCTTTTAGCAATACCCTTTACCCTTTTTTTTACCTGTGTAATTCAGAATGACATTTTTCCATGTGGTTGGATAAATTCCTCTTCTATTAACGCCTGTACGACACTAGGCCTAGTCTGACAACTGAATTTCTTCTTGGATGGATGTGTTATATATATGCTATATATTATATTATATATATTGTGCTTTCTTTTAAATCAATAGAGGACTAAATATTTTATCCTACAGTTACATTCATTGTGAGATTAATTAGAACTGATATATGTATATATGTATAACTGATAGAGAAATATATATATATATATATATATATATATATATATATATATATATATATATGTACGTATATATTCCATATATAAATAAGGAGACATTTGCTGGAAGCTGCTCTAGCACTGAGCATTTCTCATTCAGATGGAGAGTTTCTCAGTGTGAGTTATGGCCCGGTGGGATGTGCATATTCTGATAAGGTAAAATAATAACATGCCACAGATACATCTGCCTGTGATATATGCACAGTGTCTAGACACGATGTATTAGAGTCATTTATCACTCTGGCTGGAAGAACACAGAAGTATAGACCTGAAGCGCTGCTTTCTGGGGAAGTTGTGGGGCATATTATTAACGGGGAGTGCGCAGAAGCAGCTGATTACAGTTGCGGTGTAGGAACAGTTAAGGGATTTAGGCCAGTGTAGGGAATAGAATGTCAGTTTCGTGATGTGTAACCTGTGCTATGAACAAGATTAAAGGTACTGGAGTCATTATTTGAGGTCAATAATGAGTAAAGGGTCTAAAAAGTGCACTGATGACTACAAATAGAAATTGTTTCTTAAAGAAGAAATTATGTCCCCAAATTGTGATTATTTCAGTTTATTGAGATTAATGCTGCCTACTGGCAGAAGGTAAGTATACAATACATGACCGGTGCATTCATCCAACACTACCACTTGTTACCCTGAGATATTTGGAAGTACATTGATGTGTATATTTTTTTTAGCAACTTTGAAACATCTTTATTTTTGCCTCTCTGTGAAATCCCTACTCACAGAAAACAATATGTTTCAGTATGTCATTTTTAGGACACATGAAAGTGAAAAATACCCTCAAAGCAAATTATATTTTGCAATTGTATATAACTATTTTAGCATAAAGGCACCTACGTACACAGGAAGTGCATAGTGGGCAAAAGTATAAAAGTGTGCATCTTCTGAGGAGGGGAGCTGGGCGGATAGGCACGTTCTTTGCAGAATGCAAGCTCGGTGCATCCATGCATTTAGTACTGCACTCACATATAGTTCTATGGGAATACATAAATAAATGAGTTTCAAGGTGAGAGTAAAAATTGTGGATGGTTTCTGTATTAATAGGAGGTCCCAGAGCTCCCCTTCCCCCCCGTCCACAACAAATGGACTTTACATGTTCTCTGAGATGTTAGCGCTAGCATGTGGGTAGTTTTCAAATCAGGAAGTAGACATGCATTTATGAACATGTGAGGACATATAGGTGCATTTGTGCAAAATGAAATGCGCTGCAGTAAATGATGATCAGTAAATGGGCCTTGAGCAACATGTACAGCTTCCTTCATCTTGCTGCACTTTATTTTCCTTACAAGACTTCTTCCGTGCCACTAACCACTTATGGAATTTGCCTACCACGCCCAATCAGACTCTTCCACAGCTTTGACACCTTTAAACGTTTCCTGAAAACCCATCTCATTATCAGGGGGGTATTCAATTGACGGCGTGATCACCAAAAATCGAGCGCTCGAAAAATATTACCGTTAATACGGCAATTACTCGCTGAATTTCAGCTCGCAGCTCCCTGAGCCGCGAGCTGAAATCCAGCGAGTAAATTACCGTATTAACGGTTTTTACGCGCAGGATCACCGTATTAACGGTAATATTTTTTCGAGCGCTCGATTTTCGGCCATCACGCCGTCAATTGAATACCCCCCTTAGACCTTATGCTACTACCGCCTTTGTTACTCACACCGGTATACCCTCACAACTGTCCTCATCTCCACCTAAACAATATTATTATTATTATTATTATTATTATTATTATTAATAGTACAAATAATAATTAAAATAATAATATTAATAGTTTACTGAACCTTTAATAGGGTCTGTTTTTAGAATGTGCTTGGATGGGAGCAAAGTGTTAGTAAAGAAATATCCTAGTTTTGTTCCTGTTCTTTTTTATATTATAGAGGAACAATACTTTTCTAGTTTTTAGGCCAAAAATTGTATTGTGGTCATGTTTGGTGGTCAAGTGATGTTGAAGTTGTCTTATGCCATACCAGCTTACATCTAGGGCCTGATGCAGAGTTGTTTGTAATTTGCAAGTATTCACGCTAAAAAACGCTGCATATTAAAACCACGTATTTACGCCAATATGATGAGCTGTATGCATCGTAATATCCGTGAGGGTCTGCACCAGTAGCATATCCGCCTGGTATATTCCAGGCTCACGTCACTTGCATCCATACATTTATCCAATTATTTTATGTGCAACCAACGCATTCACTATTAGGCATCAATAAAACCTAAAAAACATCTCTTATACAGTGGAAACTCCCAGTCTCGTGTTCGGGGGAAATAAAGTCTGCTTGAACGTAAACACAAATGTATAATATATGCCCAAGCGATGAAGAAAGCACCTTTCGGCGTCAGCTGGAGGCCGTCATATCATCATCCACTCTTCACACCTGCCCCTGGCCACCTCCATTTAATATGGCTTTCTTTGCGGTTGCGTAGGCACACCCTTACTATTCTCAGCCTGTGTTATATAACACCCCCATTACCACTCTCCAGGTGCAGGTTGGCATAAGTGGCAGAATCACGCAAATATTCATGGGCACACACCCATGCGCCCACATTCTTGGCGTGTGCAGAGTGATGTCACAGAAGATATGTTACGCAAGTTCATGCAGTGCTCACTCTGCATAAGCCCCCTAGAGTATAGTTAGTGCCGTACACGTAGATGTACCAGACTAGCTTAAAACAGGCCCATAAAATAGTGTGTGGAATGAATTAGTAACATGTGCTGGCTTACTGTATATTCCTTTATGCTTGATAAAGGGGTATCACATATGCCTGAAACATAACAGTTAAAGTCCAGAATTACAGTTACTTGCATATATCCATGAGAGAAGCCCATTGTGTCTGACCTTTAATATTGTGTAGATCGTGAAGTGATGGTCAGGATATTGTATCAGTGCATTTAGTGTATTGTTATGAAGTGAGCTGTTACACTAGGAATGTGTTGCATAATTACCATGTATTTGTTATTTTAGTTATAAGTTTGCTGTCACACGATCACATGGGGTTCCTATACTCTTTTTTCATACCTTGGGGTTTCATCAATCCCATTGGCCTATGGAGTTATAAAATCTAAATGCAGCCCTGGCTCCATCCTCTTTTTTTGGGGGGGGGGGGGTTTCTGAAATATGTCGCCCTCCTAAATCTAAATGAGCTATAGCCACATAGTCACTCACTAGATTATGCCTTGCAGTGTTTGTGCCAGGAAATGTGCTGCAAGCAATGTGTCTATTTACAGTAATAATACGTGTTCCGTTTGAGTCCTTTCTAGCTTTGGGAATTATGTCAGCAGGTAATCATAGAACATGGATTACACCAGGCAAGACGCATTTTCATGAAACTAAACTTTATAACACAAAAATCCTTTACAATGTTCATTCATTCAGTGCTGTTATTTAATATGTTTCTACTAACAGAATGTTTGGTGAAAGACAGTTTTTGTATCTTCAATAATAATATTCAGACTTTTTTCCTTACTGTGACCTTCACTGGTTATGAAACGCTGAAAGTTGCCAAAAATGTTGCTTCTTTCTAGACGTAACAGACCTGATTCATCAAGGAACACAATACAAAACGTAATGGGCCTAATTCATTAAGGAGAGTAAGGCAAAAAAATTAGTAAATGAAAGAAAGTTTTTCTCCAGGACAAAACCATGTTACAATGTAAGGGGTGCATATTAGTTTATTATTTTGCACATAAGATAAATACTGGCTGTTTTTTAATGTAGCACACAAATACTTGAAAGCTTTATTTTTACACTGAAATGTAAAGTTGATCTAGGACATGCCCTACCCCAACTATAAACCTGTCCCCACATTTTACATTTAGCTTCCTCTCCAATGCAACATGGTTTTGCCAAGGTGAAAAGTTACTCATATTTTTTGCTTTACTTTCCTTAATGATTATGCATTTTTTTAAAAACGCACGTAACCCGTGCATACGCTCCCTGTATTCAAAGACAAGCGCACATAAGGAATACGTTCGTAGCTGAATACGGTAGTAACTCACTAAAATCTAACACAAGTGTCATTGCATCTTTATGTGCTCTTCTATGTGATTTTGGAGCAATTTCACCCTATTTTACTACATGCTTCTTTACTCCTAATTCACTTCTGAATGCAAATGCTTGCAAATCTGTAATTACCCTAATTCATCTTTTTACTACTAAAAAAAACCTAATAACACTTTCAATTCATTGCCTCATCAACCTGCACTAGTCCGTGATTGCAAAAAAGTCTTTACAACACACCTATCAAATATGTCTCATTATTACACATTTGCCTAAAAAAAAAAAAAAAACACACAAATAAAGTTTTTTTAAAAAATAAACATTTTAATATTTAAATAACATAAAAAAACGTACAATTTTTTTTTTTTATTAAATCAAGATTTGTTGCTATTTTTTTCCTATTTTTTCTAAAATGTGCAGGGTGGTAAATTATCTGCACCTGGAGAAACAACTGTATTCAAATATGTATAAACTGCATCACATAGGTAACAAAGTCCTAACATTTTTAAAACATAAAACCGCATTGCCTAATGTATGCAGCTATGGCAAAGCTTTTAAACACTATGCTGCAATGCAAATTGTCATCCGAAAAAAGGGTCAGTAAGACAATTTAAAACATTCTCACATGCTAACATATGCCATGTTTTCTAAATAAAACAGTACTTTTGTTGCTACTGAGACGCACATGTCAACGTTTCACTTACCTCTTTTAAGTAAGCAGTTTTTTCTTTTCTTTTCTTTTAAACTAAAAGGCACAATGGCGTTACACCTGCCCGGAGCAGGTGCAAACCTTATTTCTGAAAACAATTGCATACTGCTGAACTTGAATCGTCTAGTGCATACTTGCCAACTCTCCCGGAATGTCCGGGAGACTCCTGAAATTCGGGTCGGTCTCCCGGGAGAGCAGGCAAGTCTCCCGCATCCTGCAATTCCATGGCCAAAATAATGCGTTACGCGGTGAATCGTGTCATTTTGACCCCGTCGCCCGCGACAAAACGTAATTTCTGTTGCGAGGGGCGGGACCAAAATGATGCGATTAACCGCGCCCCGCCCCCTCCCGCCCTCTAGTCACGTCCCTCTCCTGGACTGCACTGCCTGAAAGTAGGCAACTATGGTCTAGTGTATTTTGGATATGTTCATCTGCACCTTCCTACCCCCGTTCCACCCTTCAAGTCATAAGCAGTAGTGAGTGTTATTTGCTTTCGAACATGAATTGCATGCAATTGCATTCATTGGCGCAAAATCTGTTTGTGAGCACATGCAGAGCGATTTCACACAAAATATACGTTCTTACCATGTTTGCGTGGGTTTCCTCCGGGTGCTCCGGTTTCCTCCCACACTCCATAATTATACTAGTAGGTTAATTGGCTGCTTTAAAATTGACCCTAGTCTCTTGGTCGGTGTGTGTGTATGTTAGGGAATTTAGACTGTAAGCTCCAATGGGGCAGGAACTGATGTGAGTTTTTTGTACAGTGCTGCGGAATTAGGGGCGCTATATAAATAGATGCTGCTGCTGCTGATAATGATGACATATGTCACGTAACAGAACTTACGCACGAAGATGAATCTGGCCTGACATGTTTAGATAGAAACAGTACAATAGTAAGATGAGCTAGGTAGGAGCAATATATTTATTATCAATGAATATCTGTATAGTAAGTAAAGGATACACTTTACAAATAAGGAAACATGAGATGATTCAAATCTATAAGTAAGTCAAACATCAGCTCCAAACATGAATAAAACAGCCTCCACCGTCCAATCCTGTTAGTGCTCAATGCATTCTACTGTGCTGTAGGTAACCAAGTCACAGAATTCTTTGCTTATCTGTGCACCATTGAGTGCACAGGTGAGGAAACAGACCTGAGAGAATGTTTTACTGGTAAGATTACGGGCCTGATTCATTAAGGATCATAACTTAAGAAACTTCTTATTTCAGTCTCCTGGACAAAACCATGTTACAATGCAAGTGGTGCAAACTAGTTTTCTGTTTTGCACATAAGTTAAATACTGACTGTTTTTTCATGTAGCACACCAATATCAACTTTAAATTTCAGTGTACAAATAAGCTATCATGTATGTGTGTGCTACATGAAAAACAGTCAGTATTTAAGTTATGTGCAAAACAGAAAACTAGTTTGCACCCCTTGCATTGTAACATGTTTTGTCCAGGAGACTGAAATAAGATACCTTTTAAGATCCTTAATGAATCAGGCCGTAGGAGACTAGATAAAACAGCAACAGTCTCATTTAGATATAAATATATTTTCTTACGGATATTGTCAAGGGTTCCAGCTGCACAACAATATATCAATACAAAACCTGAATTATATGTTACCTTATAAAAAAATAAAAAATAACATTAACAATTATGTATGCATACGTTTCAGAAGCTTATCAGAATTGATTTTATTAGAGATAAAGTTGTGATTAAGGGAAGAAGAGTGTTTTACCATGCTACACCGAATGTGCTGTCAGTAAATATATTGAAATATACTACCACCATCCTTTTTGAGTCTTAAATGGCTGATAACAAAGAATAATAACTTGTATTCAACTGCAAGGAGTAGGCAGATGAGGAGTTATGAGTAATGTAGGTGAAGAGTAGCAGTAGGGGAACTGGCGAAGAAAGAGCAAAATGGCATAGGAGCGAGTTATGAGTAATGTAGGTGAAGAGTAGCAGTAGGGGAACTGGCGAAGAAAGAGCAAAATGGCATAGGAGCGAGTTATGAGTAATGTAGGTGAAGAGTAGCAGTAGGGGAACTGGTGAAGAAAGAGCAAAATGGCATAGGAGCGCCAGTCACATGCTCCGCGGCTACCTTCGGTGAACATACAGGTGGAGTCATGCTATAAAACACCATTATGTGTTGCCTGTGTCTTGAATGATGTTCTGACTGTATAACTTGGTGCCCAATGATCCCTGTGCAAGGGAATATATTGTTTTAATATTAAATGGTTCTGCCCCATCTTGTCCATTGCAAAATCCTGTCAATAGGGTGACTGCTAAGGTTTCCTATGGGAGTGGTCAAGGAAGGGGAGATGGGAACTGCTATGTAGAGCTAGGTAATGCCACTGTGGTTTGGCTTTAGAAGATAGAGTTCTGGAAAACCTCTTTGTTGTGTGGATGATATGTAAAGTTACATAAATAAAACAGTTTTATTATGGTGTCTTTAGTGTGAACACTTCACATGCACCTACTGACACAGAGAACAGCATTCACCTCTCTTATCATTGCAACGGCATACAAGTGTGAAGTAAGTGGTACACATATCATATTGGTTAGGAGAAGATTAGTGTTAATTAAATGTAACTTTAAAATGTACTAACAGTTATAAATTTGATAATGTTTTCATATTTGTGGATATACCTTGTTAATCTCCCACCTCATCTCGCCTTATTCCATATTACATCAATTATCTGAAAGTCTTAGACTGTACAGTGAGGAGGCTCCACAGCAGCCTAGTTCTGGTGTAGTTTCCATAGCAACAAATGAGGCTAATTATAAACAGTGATTAGAAGATTTATAATGGATATGACTCTCATATATCAAACTTGTCCCAGGACGGTCCTGGTTTTAGCCACTGGAAATGTTTAACTTGAATGATTATTTTTCCAGAATTCAGGTTGTATAGACAAGATTTGAAAAAAAGGACGTTGTAACTATTTCACAGTATTCTGCATAACCAATGTATAATTTGGATTTTATGGTCTGAGAAAACTTCAGATCGCATAGGTGTCTTGGTTTTTATGTTTCAGAAATTTGAGAGTCAGGTGTCCAGATGGAGGTCTAGTGACTAACACAGACATCTTCCCTCTGTTAGGAGTGAACCTATTGTCTATCTGTACTCTTCAAGCCAAGTAGACAAGCTGAGTTCTGTGAATAGAGACTTGCATATTTTTGTGAAGTATCCTAATCTAAAATGCAGTATTCATAGGCACTGTTCTCCACACATATTCAGGGATGAACTCCACACCCAGGCTCGCTATTTTCCTTGTTACTCCTGCTCTGTACAAGAAATGGTATAAAGTTACAAGTGCCACTTATTAAATAAATCCTTTCTCTTTTGTATAGCTATACTGGAACTGGAGTCACACATTAATTTATTTAACAAGTAGAGATGTTCACTGACCCCTGTGTTTTGGTTTTGGTTCTGGATTAACTTTGTGTTTTGGTTTTGGCAAAACCACCCTTGTGTTTTTTGGTTTTGGTTTTGGATCCCTATTTTTTTTCTAAAATTACATAATTTAGCTTTTTTTTTGTTCCTACATTATTAACCTCAATAACATTAATTTCCAGTCAATTTTTGTCAAGTGACAAGAACACTGCTACCCCTCCTGTTTCTGTATGAGCAATGGCACTGAGCAATGGCACTGAAGACTGGAGAGTGACAAGAACACTGCTACCCCTGTTTCTGTGTGAGCAATGGCACTAAACAATTGCACTGGAGAGTGATAAGAACACTGCTACCCATGTTTCTGTGTGAGCAATTACACTGAACAATTGCACTGGAGAGTGATAAGAACACTGCTACCCCTGTTTCTGTGTGAGCAATGGCGCTGGAGACTGGAGAGTGATAAGAACAGTGCTATCCCTGTTTCTGTGTGACCAATGACACTGGATCTCCTGGGGAGAGAGGTACTTATGGAATTCAAAACCCGCAAGATCCGACAATGCAACAATGACATTTTGCCTTGATTCAGATCCAAGGACGCATGAAAGTATCCGAGCCGGCTCGCAAGCCTACTCGGATCCCCTAAGTTCAGGTGGGTTTGGTTTTCAGAAAACCGAGCCAGAGCATCTCTACTAACAAGTTGCTAGAAATCAATAAAAAAATAATACTCATAAAAATGACCTGCAAATATGACCTATGGAACCTGTACTTTGGACTTTGGGGCCTGATCCGCTGCCGCTATGGCCTAATAACTCCCCTGATCATATCAGTTAAGCTATTTAATTGACTTATTTTTGTATTCCTGTAAACCACAGAAAACAAGTGTATTTAATAGAGTAGTTTCAAGCTAATGTCTAAGGCCTGAAAAACTCAATGGCTAATTGAGACCAATGACTAATTGGACTTATGATCATAGCAAAATGAGGCATCTGCATCCATCGCTTTAAGCACAAACATCTGAGACCAGACACAGGAAGAGCATATGATTTGTTATTCCCCCCTCAACAGGAGTAAGTGAAGTGAGAGGGAGAAGTGAAATGGGAAATACAGTCACTTAATGAGTCAGCATTACTGGAAACAGTGGGTCAGCAATAAGGGTATCAGAGGTAGGCCCGAGAACCTGCTGCAGTTCCTATGCGCTATATGTATAGGTGAGTTTGGTTCCCTTCTCTGTGTAACCACAGCAGCACCAGCACAGACTGCTTAGCAGCTGTTAGAGACTTCCTAATTCAGGAGATCTGTGTACTAACATCACTGCACAGCACATATACAGGATACAGAACAGAGTCCTGAGCATCTATTAATCAGGCTGCAGTGGATATAGTGACTTAGTGGATGACTTGGAAGGTGTGCTGTGTGGTAGGCATTATTATGGAGGGAAGAGGCCTGCAGCTATGTCACTGATAAGAAATCCTGCATTCGCTGAGGTAAAGAAGTCATCATTGCCTTAAAATGTGGCTTTATATCAGTTCTTACATTACTATACATTCCTTTAAAGCAGTCTAATTTATTGGAGGTCAGTAAAGCTGCAGAACAGTCTCATGAATTGATTTATTTGGTATCAGTCCCATATACTGTAATCACTCTCCCACTTATTAGATGAACAATCCCTCTAAAGTGGATCGCTGATAATGAGTTACAGATTAATATGTAACTTGCTTCTACATCTCCACCACATCAGTTTAAAATACTGTATAAAGAACTCACTCACCCTTAAAATTCTGTCTAAGTCCTAAATGATCCCTGATATTACAGGGTCGTTGCACAATGAAAAAGGAATGAGTATTGTAAGCGAAGATATAGAAAACTCACAGGGAGGAGCTGAGCCGGAAACTACAGATTAATTGGAGCCCATTGTTAAAATGTCACCACACAAGTTATTAACTTCAGGTGAAGCAGGTCCTGGAGACCCGAGGAAATAAAACGAGAATCCAGAACGCACAGCGCTAAGGTCCCCCGAGGACATTATGCAAAGTAATTAATCAAAAACTTAATGAGATGCCTGTAACCAGCCCCTCCTCACACAGTCGTATTCTTATTAACCAAGATTATTACAATGGTAATCAAGCAGCCGCACGCTGCAAATTGTTATTTGTTATTGCTCCACTGCCACCAATTTAGCAGGTCCATCACAGCATGAGAGATAAGCAGAATGTAGACTGATGTGAATGTCTATGTTACCGACACCAAAACTTTAAATAATACCAGATGCAGGGCAGGACCAGTCAGGGACTTTTCAACTCTTTTTAGGTTAAAGCGAGAATAATTTGTCTCACGGAGGTACCATAAATCCTCTGACTCAGACTAATTCACTTGTGTCCATTCTGGGTTATTTTATTTAATAGATAAAGTAATTGGTGAATTTAAATGGCTTTTTGAAAACTGCGGTATAATTGGCTGAGTAATTGTACTTCCAGAATGCAGGAAGAGAGTTGAGAAACTGCTCTATGCTTTGTTTCTGAAGGCTAGATCCACAGGGATGCTTTTTCCAGTAGTCTGGAGGTGTGGAGCTGCATGCAGGTAGGGCTTTATTCCAGTGCTGCACTGGAGCATGGAAAATGCTATATGCCTGATTGGCTGGTTTTAAGTGTTTGCAGCATGCAGTAAGACAGGGGGCATATTTGTATGACCAAGAAGAAACAGCTCTTTTTTTAGAAACAGTTTGCACTCCCAGATCCAACTGAAATTGAATATAGGGAAGTCTGAAAACAGCATTTTCCAGCCATTCCTCGAAAAAAATGCAGATTCATAATGCAGCAGCAGATTGCAGATCCATTTGTTGTTCAGACTGTATAAGGTTTGGAAACTGTGCAGCGCTGAACTGGATCAGACATAGAAGAAATTGCAGAGCTTTTCTTGGCTCCATATGAGTATCCCATTGCTGTGATATAATTATAGAATAATTACAAAGAGGCTGGGACATAAAGATTTCATTGCAACAATAAAGAAAACACAGATTAGACTGTGAGCTGTTGCTGTTCTAATTACGGTTAATGTATGAGTCACCTTGGTGTTACCAGGGAGTAAAGACATACAAATCTCTGTAGCAGAAATAGAAAAACATGTTCTATACATCATGAAACGGACACCTGTGATATGGTGCAAATAGAATATGGCCTGGGCTTTATTACGCTGCCGTAGAAAAAATTGTAACAGTTTTTTTTTTTCAGAAAACAGTGTGAACAAATAAATATATTCTGCTCTTCTGAACCCTACTTTATACATCAGGTTACCCCCACAGTTTACAACTCTTCCGGACTCTCTGACATAGTAGCCTAATCCCAAATGTCTAGGAGTTCTTCCAGACTCCTAGGAGAGCAGTGCACATGGGCGGGCTGGCACGGGGGGCAGGGGGGCATGTGGCCCCCGGACCGGTCAGAAAAAGTATGTTTTGGGCCGGTTTCTCCTGCTTGGTAGCTGGTCCCGGGGATTGACCAGCCTCCAAGCAGGAGAGACCGGCCCCCCTCTATACTGTGTGTGTGTGTGTGTGTGCTAATGCTGGGGTGGTTTGTGATCTATTAATTGAATGTAGCGCTGTTTGGGGAAAATGAGGTCTATTTATTAAAAGTGATTATGAATTATTTAATGCCTGGGATGGTTGTGGGAAATGGTTATATTCATTAAAGGTAAATGCTATATAATTTATTGTTGGGGCTGTTTGGAGGGAGGGAAATAGGTTTATTTATTAAATGGGAATACTATTAAATTTAATGTCAGGGTTTGTTGGAGGGAAATAGGTCTATTTATCAAATGTAAATATTATTATTGGTTGGAGTGTTCTAAAGTTCATGTACCCATTTTTTTCTATAAATAGGGCCTCCAATATTCCAGGATCCAGACAAGCAGCAAATGAGCTAAAGAAACCTGCAACCACAAGTGGTGACAGTGACAAGAACAGGTAGGAGAGAGCAGCGCAGTCTGCCAACTGTCCTGAATCTAGTGGGGCAGTCCTGAATTTGGGTGACTGTTTCACTTAGGACAGTTGGGAGGTATGTCCCGCTTCACCGTGTACTGCTCGTGAAGGCAGAACTGTGTACACCTAACAGTAGCACACAGTATTGCCTGTGTATTTGTCTAAAATGATAACCATGTTACATCATAGGGGGTTACCCTGTCTAATGTGCCCAGGCCCCGCAGAGCCTTAATCCAGCTTTGGGCTTGGGCATAAATATATATATATGGATTAAGCAACACTAAAATAGCCTCTTTTTATATAGATAAATATATATTGTACCAAAAACCACCCTTTAAGGATGGGCCGCTAATTATGGGCCAGTGCTGTGTGCTTGCCCCCCGGGCTAAAGTCTGCAAGCCCTCTTCTTGCGGTGCACCCGCCCACATCCTGCCCACTTCTCTAGTGAAGTGGATGGAGGCGGGACTTGATGATGTGATTGCTTAATCCATATATATATATATTTATGCCAGAGCCTAGAGCTGGATTATGGCTCTGGAGGGCCTGGGCACTTTAGACAGGGTAACCCCTTATGATGTAACATGGTCCCCTCTTAAATGTTGGCAAGCATGAGGTTCATGAGACTCACAAATTTTTAGTAGTTCAGAAGTGCAGACCTTTCTCCTGGATCCTGCCTACTTCCTAGTGAAGTGGATGGGCTTGGGGTCTCATTTTGCACCCCCAAATGCATGGTGCGCTGATTGCAGAATTACACTATGGGGCGGGGCTAAAATTACTTAATTTGCCGTGGCAAGCCTTTCTTCTGCGCCATTGACACTTGCTGGGTTACCCATTACATAAGGACAGATTAAGTAGTATCCTGGAAAATAAAATCAGTGTCTACTTTTAGTAATCTCTTACAGCAACTAAATGTTTTTTTTGGCTTAGACACCTCCAAAGCTTGCTCTGCACAGAAAGTGAGAGCTGCTGCCAGACATAGGGGTACATTTACAAAAACTTCTAAAAAGGAAAAGTGGAGGTGTTGTCCATAGCAATCAAGCAGATTCTAGCTGTCATTTTCTTGAATGTAAACCTACTCTTTTTCTTTTTAGACATTTCTTATTAAATGTACCCCTACCCTTATATCATGGAATAATACAACTGAAACATGTTATTTAAATCATAAACCCAAATACAGGGCTAAACTATCAGAGAGATCTGTCCTTCACTTTTCCTACTCCAGCTTCAAGGCATTGTATTCATCTATTGCTAAGGTCAAATTACTGCAGAAATCTGTTGGACACACCCTGCACGCTTTGCTGTGTGGAGGTGTGCCCCGCTGCTATGCCCCGGAAGAGGGTGAAGCTGGAACTCCAGAAGAAAGAAGATAACTTACCAGACCTGCGTTCCAGTGCTGGTAAATCTTCCTCTTCTTCCACAGGTCCTGGCATCAGAGGGAAAGTGAGCCACTCCTGGCTCACCTCTGGGCGTTTGAATTATTGGTGCCGTGGTGAGCCAATCGGTGGTCGGGATGGCGTAGAGTGACATCAGCGCCCCGCCAGGCGCCGCCATTTTTCAGTCAGTTCGCCGGCAGAGCAGAAGGAAGACAACGTCGTGGGACGTCCGGTACCAATAAACTAGAAGACGCTGGCGGAAGTGGCAGGGGCCCCTTGTAAGAGCTAGGAACTACCCTATCATGTGAAGATGGCGCAGGTGTCATCGGCGGGGAGCCCTTGTAGGGTCTAGGAGCTCTTCTGCCCAGAAAACAGCAGGGATATGAGCGCCGAAGAGTACAAGCGGCGCCGTCGGCTGGAGGGTCTGGAGGACCCGGAGACGAAGACGCCGGGGCAAGTTGAGAATCCTGCGCAGAGCAGGTGAGTATAAAATAGATTGTTAGGTTGGGCACAAGGCCTGTGGGCACTTTGGGCACTAGGCCCGTGGCAACAGTAGTGGGCATAAGGCCCTGGCACATTCAGGTATATGTAGGGAAATATCTGGGCACTAGGCCCCATAGATAGCTGGGCTTAAAGTCCATAGTTAGAGAGGAGACACTAGGCACAATAGCGAGGGCACAAGACCCTATAAGTAGAGTGGACATAAAAGCCCTTAGTTAGAGAAGGGGCACAAGGCCCAGTAGTAAAAATAGGGCATAAAGCCCTATATTTAGAGTGAGGGGGCACCAGGCCCCAGTAGACAGAGGCAGGGCACAAGGCCCTTATAGGTAAAGTTGGCGTGAGAGCCCTTGGCTAAGAAGTTAAGGTAGGGCACTCAGCCCTTAGCAGCACTGTGAGCTGGAGGGTTAACGTCGGGCAATAGACCTGGAACATCAGTTTGAGCAGAAGGCTCCTGTTGTTGTGTTGTACACTAGGCTTATTAGCTAGCCGGCGCAAGTGCTTGTCATACTCAGGCCATCCTAGACGGTAGTAACGTGCTATTGAACTTGTGTGGTGATATAGTATTGTGTATTGTGTTTGGATTGTGTTTAGAATTCTCTTCCAAGTACGAGATGTCAGGCCCTCATTAAAGGTAGGCTCTTGTAATCTGTCCTCTCCTTTGTTTTTATCTGTTCCTTTGTGGGAGTAGAGAGTTAAATTACATCACATACGGTAGATGTAGGGTACACCTTAGTTTTCCTGACCTGTAGTTCCCTGGGTCACGCAGAGTTACCAAGGCAGTGATAGGGTACCCCATTGGCAGTGCAGCACAGCCCATTTGAGTTCCGGGGTTTGTCCCGTCAGTTCCACTTGGGTGCCTGACTCTGAGTTCCGGCACAATGGGAGTCCAATGTTGTGGTCAGCATATGTCATTTTATTCATGGACAAGTACAAACTATTGAAACTGAACTCTGTGTGCTTAATGGGGACACATAGAGCTCTCCCTTTTTCCATGTCCCGGTCTGAAGAAAGGGATCCAAATTACAATGAATCTATTGTTGTTGGCAATAGGGAAGACACAACAGAATATTTATTAATGAACAACTCATTACACAAATCTCAATTTTTGGATACAATTGGCACACATATCTGCTTTTCCCATATAGCAATAACCCTTTAACCCAACTTCACTTAGGTCATGTTTTGGGGGGAGGAGGTCAGATGCATGTCGGCCTCTCTGGAGGCTCCCCGTTCAGCTCTTCTGTGCATGAATACGCAATTAAGCACCATTTGGGCATTTAGTTCCCGCATGTCTAGTATTTGGGTGCAAAAGAAACCAGTATTTGTACTACATGCAAGAAAAGAAAAAAACTAAATGCATTTGCACCCTTTGCATTGCAACATGGTTTATCCAGGAACAAATTTGCAGATTTTTTATGCTTTGCTCCTAACTTTAAATGGGGCCCTAATAATTTATTATATAGCCTATCTAGGCAAATATGACAAAAGGAGATATGTCTAAACATTACCTTTCAGATTGATTATGCACATTGGGTATATTTATTAAACTGCAGGTTTGAAAAAGTGGAGATGTTGCCTATAGAATCTGATTGGCTGCTATAGGCAACATCTCCACTTTTTCAAACCCACAGTTTAGTAAATATATTCACTGTGGAGAGAAAAAAAAATCTGTATTTACTACATTGAGAATGTCTAAAATTCCTAACTACCTTATTTTATTCTATATTTAATTATCGTTGGTCAATATACAACAAAACCCTTCAATTAAACAAAAAATACAATATGTAAAATACAAATATAAAAAAAACCAACAATTTTTTAATTAACTCTCAGTCATTGTATTCTGTATCTATTGCCACCTGTCCATGCAACTTACTTTATATAGGCAGAATCATCTGTTCTATGAAGAACTCATAGACATAATACCATACAAACAACAAGATAATTAAACAAGTCTTCAAGAATTTAGCGATTTTTTCCTATTTATCAAAGCCCCGGGCCGGTTAAGACTATTGCTGGGGGCCTCCAGAGAAGCACGTTGAAGCCTATTTAATAAGGAAAGTGGCGATACTTGTACCGCCGCAGTCCTCTGATTGTGACCGTCTTCTCAGGATGCTGAGGGCAAGAAGAAATGCTTTATTATTAAGCATTTTTTCAATGATTTAAATATAGTTGTGTTTTATTTATTTTTCTAATTTTTTTTAACTTTTATTATTTTTTTACACAAATCTGAAACTGGAAGCCCAAGTCGCCTTACAGACTTGAAACGCTAGGTCTGCAGCATCCAGTGATCTGCTTCTGTGCTGGGTTCCCTTCATATCTATGACCACAAGTGACAACAGTAGTCTCTTTCTGAGAAGTCTCAATGCTTCGTCCAATAACACCATGTGACCTGTGCATCATACTTGCCTACTTTCTGGACCTCTCCTCCTGGGGAGACCCCAAAGAGCTGGTCCAATGGGCAAGTGAAGTGGAACGTGCTGATATAATCCATGTAATCAAAACCCATCCCCCTGCTGCGCTATGCCACAATTTTGTGTGTTAGGTGTGGGGCACTGATGACACAAATTGCATCATCAAGGCTTCGCACTGTCCCCTTGACAAGTTGGTGTGGCGGCATTCAGGAAGGTGGCCTACTCTCCTCGGAGAACTCCATGAAATTTTAGCGTCTCCTGAATGTTCCAGGTGAGTAAGCAAGAATGCTGTTGCTTGTGCTTCTCAGAGTTTATATTGTGCTTCATATATATAAAAGAGACTTGTGCAGGACTACAGCTGTCAGAAAGTCAAAATCTTGGTCTGGTGGCAACCAAACCTCATATATCTGATCATGTGAAAACTATGTTTTGCCTCGCTTTTAGAACCGCTTATCTCTCTTGGTTACCCCAAGAAACTCCTTATACAGGGCCTGCACTCCCTCTCAGTAGTCCTGGCAAAGACCAAAGGATGATAAAGTATATTTAGAATATAGGGTTTGACCTGCTTATTTAGTAGAAAAAAAAATATGTTCTCTCCCATGATTAATTTTGCCCTAAGTAGTGACACAGAAAACAACAATGAAGATAAATTGGACTTTTTCATTTACTCTTTCAATTTATTGCTGTCTTTTGTGAATCTCACCTTTATCTTTCCCATAGATGTCAGCAATCACATCTTGGGAGCAGGATTTAAAGGAGACAGGCAAGAAAGAGTGCACTCTGCGGGGATTTATATCAGCGTGGCCTAAAAATACATAGAAATGAACGATTATTTGAGCCTTGATTTTCTAAGACATATATAATTATACATTATGAGGACAACTTTAAAAATCCCATTTATAATTCCATTAGGAAAGTATCCCAGGTGGATAGTTAATCTTCTAAATAGAAGCTGCCTTTGCTAACCCTTTCGCTGTCCAAGCCTGTACAACTTCCTGCAATGAAATTTAGGATTACCTATTCCAGATAAAAACAAGTTAATTCTGAATATTGAAAATATCTTTCCCTGGAGACACATTAGTGTCGGAAATAGGAAAATTCCCCTCTCCCCTAATTGCAAAGTATCTGGCGATTATTAATCTGTTCTTAATTCTATTAAGAATGATGGTCCTGGAAGGTGTATTAATTTCACATTAAGAGACTGAACACTTCATTAGAAAAGCTTCCTATTGTAATTGAAACCCAGGGCTGATCTCTTATAAATATTCTTTGCTAGATTTCTGCCTGTGATAGAACCTACAGAGCTGTAAATGAAGAGAACTGACACTGGTTCATTTTAGTTCTGAATCTGCTGGAGCATACTTACACAATGGTAAAGTAATCCTGATAGAAAACTTTGTTTAATTATACTAAAAACAGGGTATTGGCTGGCTCGGAGAAATCTGACAAATCTAACTTTGGGGTATCGAGTTGAACCAAGTCATGACTTTGTTTCTCATGGAAAATTTATACCTGAAAACGAGGCTAAACATAATTTTCAGGAATATGTTGGATATTGCAAGATTTGGATCGAGATCTTCTATATATAGTCCGCTCTCCTATACTTAGCTGCCATTTAAGAATGGATAGCAAGTGGGTAGAACATTTGCTGCAGTTGTGTGCTTATAAAGTGGGTTGCATAATGTTGGACAGCATGAAAGAGGCAATCAATGCTTATTGAAATAGCTTTAATATTGATGCAGAAATTGTTTATTTACAGATCAGTCTGCTGATAATTGTTGTGCTGATAAAGTGGGTGTGAGAGAGTGAAGAGTAGACAATCAGTCACAACTGGTAATAATAATGTATTAGCAAACTAATTAGGAGTGGGCAAAAGAAATTTTTTCTTGTTTTAAAATCCCAAGTGTTTTGATCTGAAGGCAATTGTGTAAGCGGCAGTATCACTGATATCTGTACAAGCAAGCGGCCAAATACAGGGTGCTCTTTAATTTTGAGCAGCACCCGCCCCCCCCAAAAAAAATAATTATTTGTTCTAAAAAACAGTTGTATAGATTTGAATTATAAAGTGGCCTCTTCCTATCTTACTGGGCTATCAACTGGAGTGGTGGCAGCTACAAGTAGCTCAGACATCAAGTAACTTTTCAATCATGGATCAGTCTATAAATCACAAGCATCATAATACTATTACTGGAAAATAGTACTTTTTCAGCCTGTACTAGTAAAAAAAAGTCATGTGGGAAGAAAGTGTTTGAAAGCGCGCTCCAAAATTCAAACACTCTTTGTCAATCTCAAAGTAAACATCAGCTCTTGATGTAAGGATAAAAACATGAAAATAGATAACATTCCAAACATCACCCATGGTGGCAGGAAAAGACTCAGACCATGTCTACTTTTTGCTAGTAGTGGTCCTGCTATTGTTCTGACACGTACCAGAATGCCCATTGCAAAAGCTAGTGCCCGACACCATCTTGCATCTTCTGTAACTTTACATGCACCACCTTCTCACATTGTGTGTCGGTCTGTCATCTTCAATACAGCCACATCCGTCCCTGAAATGAACACTGAGGCTGAAGAACAAATTGGGCGTTCACAGAATTCTGAGCACAGTCTAAGGGTATTCATGAGTGCTATATGTGAGTCTGACATTTCTGATTCTGACACTGTAATTATAGAGCAGCTTACTTCCAAATGACTCAAACACTGATGATGCTACTTTGGAAGTTGCTAATGTGCAACAGGATGAGGGGGATAATTGTGGATCTGATGATGATAAATGTGTTGTACATGAACAAGATAATAAAAAGGATAATGTTGATTGTGTCCAGTGGTATCAACTCATGCCCATGATCAGAACATTGTCACGCTTGGGCAAAAGACCCAAAAGTTCACCTCTTGCATTTGGAGATATTTTTATCCCAACTCAGACAACATTTGTCAAGTCATCTGTAGCCTTTGTAATGTCACAATAAGTAGAGGTTGGGGCATTGATCATCTATGTCATTTGCAAAGAGTTCATTCAAGAAATTTAGCAAAAGGTGAAAATTCTGTATAGTAAGAAGCATTCCAGCACCAGCCAGTATGGATAGACTCTTCATACAATCTTCACTGTCAAGACCTTCATCATCAACCGACTTGTTATTAGTAAGTAAACCAGCATCCAATTTTTAAATACAAACTGACTCTCCTAATGCAATCCATGAATCTCAAGAGGCATCTTTGCACGCTACGGCTGCTGCTACTGGGAGTGAAACTTCTATATAGAAGGGGACCAATAAAAGTAAGAATAGTTTTAAGCAACAATGGTCTGTGAAAAAAGTGTTTGCAAGAGAAACCAAGTTAGACAGCCAGCATCCTGTTGCACAGCGGATCACTAAAGCCATGACAGCTATGTTAGCACATGATGTGGTCCAATTTCTGCAATCAATGCAACAGGTTTTCCCAAATAAGTTGAGGTCATGTGTCCAAGCTAACAAATTCCATCTTGCAACATTTCTCTCGATCAGCAATTCCTCAGCTGTACTGGGAGGTTAAGCAGAAAGTCATTCAGTCCCTTTAAAATTTCATAGTACCAACTATCTATTTAACTACAGATATGTGGACAATCGGGACTGGTCAATCAAAAGACTACAAGACTGTAACAGCCCACGGATATATCTCCTTCAGCAACAGCAGCACTTGTAGCATCATCATCATCATCATCCCCATCCTTTCTGTATATTAGTGCTACCACACAATCTCAGGTCACTCACAGTCAAGCTATTCTCTGTATCGCTGGCTTCACTAAGGAACATACTGGTGTCAATATGTTGGAAAAGTTCTCCTCTTACTGTCAATAACGGAGCAAATAATTTTGTGTGCATTACGACTGGATAAATTTCACTACGTACCAAGCTTTGCAGACATAGTAAACTTGGTGGTTCAGAATTTCTTATGAAATGAGAGGTCAGTGCAGGAGATGCTGTCTGCGGGCTGTAACATTTCTGGGCATTTTCAGCATTCATCGACCGCTTGTAGAATATTGCAGCAGCTGCACAAAATATATTATCTGCCATGCCACCATCTGAAGAAAGAGGCAGTAATGAGGTGGAAATCCACACGTTATATGCTTCAGCGACTGAAGGAACAGCGAATAGCCATCAAGACCATGAGATAGAGAGAGGGGGGACATGTTACCTTACTCCAACACACTGGAGAATCCTTACTGGTCTATGTAAGCTACTCAAACCATTTGAAATTGTAACAAATGAAATGAGCTCAGACACTGACAGCCTGAGTCAAGTCATACCCCTAATCAAACGAATGGTAAAGCAGCCGGAGAAGCTGAAGGAGGAGATGAAAGTTTGCGATTCAGCAAAGTATGTTGACCTTGTAGATCAAGTTCTTTATTCGCTTCTCCAGGACCCAATGGTTTGCAACATCTTGAAATGGGATCACTGCATTTTGGCAACAATGCTTGATCCAAGGCTTAAGTCAGATTTAATGTCTTTCTTTCCAACTGACACAAATCTTCACAGATGCAAACAGCTCCATGTGAGCAAGCTGTCGGCTCAAGTTGACATTTTACTTCTTCTAAAAATGCTACTGCCACAAAAAAAATTCTAAGAGTCACACTGATGATGAGTCAACACAGCACACCAACGTGATAGATTACTATGACATCTTATCAGACTTAAAAGAAATGCCCAAAATTATTGACACCTCTACCACGCCTCATTCTGATACACCTGGATTGTACAGAATAATTTGTCCCTTTATCTCTGGATGTATAGGGCTTGAGACTATTCACTACATCTGAAGCCCATACTTTGGATATCAAGATGTGATCTGGATATCAGACATATATTTATCATGTTTTCATTTCTTTTAACTTATATTTCAGGGTTTCTTAAAAAGGAACTATATACATAAATATAAAAAGGAACTATATACATATATATAAAAATGAACTATATACATAAATATAAAAATGAACTATATACATAAATATAAAAATGAGCTATATACTGCCACAGTAAAATAGTGTTACTCACTTCCCTGCGATCCCATGAAGAACAGATGCCTTCTCACACAACTGGTGGCTGTCTACAGGTTCCTGGCATTTCTAAGCAACCTCCACAAGAATTAAACTAGTATTTGACATTCCTGAATGTGGCATGGAATGTAATATGCAATTCACTTTCAGAAGGACAAGAGGTCAAATCCAAGTTTTAAACTTCAGGGAGAATCTGCCCAGTTTAAGATTAAGATAAGCAATTGAAGACTCCAGCTTTTAAAAAGTTCACAATGACGGAAATAGGGAACATGGCAGAGCCAGATTAATGCCTTTCCCCAACTCCTGTACACCATGCCACTCTATCTACAATGCTTACTGTACGCATCCAACATTATTTCTCCATTTCCCTCCTCATATACTACATTATAACACATATATACATATAATTCTGCAGACAGCACTTAGCCCAATTATCTCCCCCACATTAGTATGAATATAGAGATCTCCATCTCTCCCCACCACATTAGTCCTAATCAGTCAGGCATATGAACACCACCCCCCAGCATGCTCCTCCATTTGTGGAATTACAAATCCCATGTATTATGGGGCTTGTAGATCCATTACAAACAGAGGGCAATAGGTCGCATAATACTGGTTTGTGTAAACTGACCATAAATTGCTCCCCCATCAAGGGTTATTAAAAATGTTCTACTTACCTCTACTCACAGACAACTCACTCTGTTCATCCTGCAGTGCTTTGGGCTGATTGCAGCCAGATACTGATGCTCACTGTGAGTCACTCAGCCTCAGTCACATGAGAATGTGCACCAAAAGATTAATAGCGCAGCCTGTGCTTAGTGTTGATTGGAGGAGCTCAACATGTTATAACAGAGGTGCCAAAGCAGGGCAGCACATAACCATACAATAAACAAAACTGACAGCGCTGGAGTACTGGAACACCACCAACCAATAACTGAATCCGTGAAACTGATATATTGACCAACAATCATTTAATTCAATCAATAAAACATATATTGTATCCTAAATCAGTGCACTTGCGTATACACCACATAAACAGAAAATATAAAAAGAATAAAAAACATAAAAACACATATAAATTCCTCTATTGCCCAAAATAGAGATAGTGAGCAATAATCTCTTCCTTTCAGTCGATTCTAAACCACTGAAATAGGAACATCACTAAAAAATAGAAACATCACTCGATATCCTTCATTACCAAGGATGATATCTAATGTGATCAGCAGCTGTTGAGCTTTCCTATTATAAAGTCCTGTAACATGGATATGGTAACGTTTGATCCTGATTGTGAAATGCCGCTTTGCTGAAAGCTGCAATAATGAAGTGAACCTGTGCTCAACCACAATGTAATTGTTAAGTAGTGTATTTAGCGGGATTGACTACTGAGAACATGTCTCCTTCTCCTTTCTCCGCTGAGCTGATTCATACAAACACAAGTTCATCTCTATTTTTTAGTGATGTTCCTATTTCAATGGTTTAGAACCGACTAAAAAGGAAGAGACCACTGATCCGCAATGCGGTACACTGGTGACTGATCCTGGGTAGGGCCCAGCCACGAAGAAGCAGAGGGTCAGCCCCATTTAGGCAACCGCCAACCCCAATGATCCAGAGCAGCTAAGATCAGAACCCGTTCCCCCCACAGTCTCCTACACCCATAAATCTAGCCCACTGGCAGCATGTGTATTTAGCATTGGAGTAGTAATGCTACTAATTTAGCCCTTTCAGTTGTAGCAGGTAAGGCAGTTAGGTTTAGTTGCTGCCTCATACTCAATCAACATTTCAAATCCAATGAGCATGCCATAGGCTCTATATGAGCATGTGTTGCACAGTGATAGGAATATAATTCATACAGTAAAGTTAAAGCCAATTTATGTGGAAATTCGTGCTACAGAATATTATTTTTATGAATATGATATGAATGTTAAGTTCCAAATTTTTACAATACCCCCTAAGATGTGTTAATGAGCATTGTTTTAGGTGCATCACATTCATCAGGCTGGTAAGAAAACCACACATTCCTGTAACTGTGATTCCCCAGTGGGTGAAACAACATTAGTTAGATGTAGACAGGGCCAGATTAACCCTAGGGCTAACTGGGCTACAGCCCAGGGGCCTATGGCATCCAGGGGGCCCTTTAAAGGGCTCAGCAGCAGTATTGATCGGTCGGGGGCGGGGGCGCCCCCAGCGCGATCAATGCTGATGAGCACTTTCACTGCGGTCCTTCCCCGGCGCGCTGTAGTCTCCTTACTGAGGAGATCTTGTGAGTCTCACTCTCACGAGATCTCCTCAGTAAAGAGCGTACAGTGTGCCGGGGAAGGACTGCAATGTCAGGAGAAAGAGGTAAGTGCCTTGGGGGCGGCTCGGTTCACTGGGGGGGCGGCTCGGATCACGGGGCAGAGGCCCTCACGGTGGAATGGAGGCCCTCTTAGCCCAGGGGCCTCCATTCCCTTAATCCGGCCCTGGATGTATATGCTGATATATGAGAAAGAAAGACAAGATTTTGGTACAAAAGAGAATAAACTCATCTATAAATTTGTATACTTAATTTATTCTTTTGTTTATTCCTTATTGCCCACCTACATAAATGACACCTTGAACTTTGTAACCAGGTTGTAGAGGGTTAAATAGTTTCTCTCTTATGACTCACCTATCTTCCTTCTCTGCTCCCTTTGTCATTTGCCTTGTTAATAGGGGTCCTGTCTCTTTAATGAGATTAAAGAAAAAGCTTTAATTTTTCACTGCTATGCCTGTAATTGCATTTTCTGAGTGTTTGAAAGGAGCAACAAAAAAACTATTAATCTAGTGTGTGCTGGAAGAAATGATGGGAGGTTCGAAAGCCAGTGTAAAATGACCTCATCCATGTTACAGATTATCAGCGACATGCTGGTCTTCTGTATGCTGGTGACTGTAACAGGTCATGTGAAGCGGGTAGAGAAAGTACTGTATGTATGTCCCTTTTCTTACTGGCTTCTTGTGGTGCATGTTACATCATGGGGTATATTTACTAAACTACAGGTTTGAAAATGCGGAGTTGTTGCCTATAGCCAGGGCCGCCATCAGAAATCGTGGGACCCAGTACAAATGAAGCAGGCAGGGCCCCCCAATGACCCCCCATAAAACAGCCCTCCATGACCCCCCACCCCATGAACCACCCCCACCAACTTCTGTAGCATTCAAAATGTCTTTTAATAATTAGTTGAAATAAACAGAAAAATAAGGAAAAAAAGGTGATAATGAACATTTCTTTAAAATATACTTTCCAAGGTGTTGCAGCTGCTGCTCCCTCTTCAGCAGCGGCTGGAACATCAGTGTGATGTCAGGTCACACCACACCGTCACTCACCGACAGGAGAAGGGAGGATCACATGATCGCAGGGATGGAGCAACGATTCCCCTGCGATCACAATTGACAGCTGCCTGGCTGTCACAGGAAGATCACATGATCGCAGGGAAATGATAGCTCCGCCCCTGCGATCGCATTCTGCATTCTTCCTTACCAGGGGGCCCGCTGTCCTCCAGTCCCAGCGTCTCTGCTGCTGTCTTCAGCCTTTCACCAGGCTGAAGACAGCAGCGGAGACGCCGGGATTGGAGGACAGCGTGTCCCCTTGTAAGTGTGTGCCGCTGGGCCCCCTGGTGAGCCCGGGCCCGGTACAAGAGTACCCCCTGTACCCCACTGATGGCGGCCCTGCCTATAGCAACCAATCATATTCTAGTTATCATTTATTTTATTTAGTACATTCTACAACATGACAGCTATAATCTGATTGGCTGCTATAGACAGCATCTCCACTTTTTTAAATCCACAGTGTTGGTAAATATACCCCATGTATCATTCCCTGCATGAGCTTGTCTCCCAATCACAGCTGCTAACAATTAGTAAATTTACTGACAGTCTGTAAATAGCAAGTCAAATGTTCACACTTCGTTAAAGAAATATTGACCAGTAAACTTCAGACATTATTATACACACAGAAGTGAATCAGGAATGATTTTGAGATAATGCTGAGTTATAAACCTTTTATTTTTAGCCCCTGAGTCCAATTTTGTTGTAGCTGCTGCTATCACTTTCAGTTCTGGACAAGTTTTGAAATAGCTTTAAAAATATGTTTGTAAAAAAAGCTAGGCTTCAGTCATTTAATTATTAAATTGTGAGCTAAAAATTTTTTCAAGATTTGGCAACCCTGCCTGCAATATGTTGCCAAGTATTGTACCGCGTATTCAATTGTCAGCGTTAACGCTGCAAAACGAGCGCTCAAAAAATATTACCATTTATACGGTAATATTGCGCGCGAAAACCGTTAATACGGTAGTTTACTCGCGGAATTTCAGCTCGCAGCTCAGGGAGCTGCGAGATGAAATTCAGCGAGTAATTACCGTATTAACGGTAAGATTTTTCGAGCGCTCGTTTTGCAGCGTTTACCCCCTTAGGGGGTATTCAATTGTTCCTCCGGGCGCCGCCGGAACGAGCGCGTTAAATACGGTAAACTTGCGCTTAAAAACCGTTAATACGGTAGTTTACTCGCTGAATTTCATCTCGCAGCTCAGGGAGCTGCGAGATGAAATTCAGCGTGTAATTACCGTATTAACGGTAATAGTTTTAACGCGCTCATTCCGGCGGCGCCCGGTGGAACAATTGAATACCCCCCTTAGAGTAGTGCCACACAGCTGGAAGAGCGCTAGCATTACCCATAGGTAAAAGGTAAAAAGGCTTTTGCTTGACACATGCTCATATTAAAAATTTGCACAACAAAAATAAATGTATATGTATAAGTGTATTCACCATGTAATGCTAATACTTTCAGGGAAAGACTAGCTGGATGTTAGGTTTTGGTATTGCTAGTGGGCTGAAAACTGTGTGCCAATCATGTTTATTTTTTTCTAGACATCAATAAATTAATTAAGCAGAAGGCAAATAAATCCTTAATGAAACCACTGACTGTTTGTCTCAGTGGGGAAAAAGTCAGTCAGATTGTTCTGTTCAATTAAATTCATTCAAACCATTTAATAAAAATGGATCTTAAACTTACTTTCAGTAATCTATTGCATCTAAGATGTTTTTTCTGCCTTGAAAGAAACCAGCTTATTTTTTTTTATAAATCATTACCCATATTCTATTCTGTTCCGTTTGTATCTTCCAAAAATATGTGCTCAATCGAGCTAGACCTGGGTGGTAAGAGTAGCTCCAGAGGTAGGTTCCTGGGAGTATGTACCTATACCACGCCACAGGCATTGTACTGTCTACTATGACATTTTGACAGCCTGGTAAATCATTTAAACTTTTCATTTTGTTCTCAAAAAGTACTTCTGATTTGACCCTCTTTTTTTATATTGATAAATGTAATCAAAGGAGAGAACTAATACAGTAGTCTTTAAGATGCTTGAAAAATTGGAACCAGTTTACTGGTTCGAGGGTATTGAACTTTTTGTGATATAATCTTTGATATAGACAGGTTTGATTTTGCCATTTGAAATTTGTAGCTCATGTCCACCATTTTCAGTTCATGTTCAACATGCACCGTTTACATTCGCTGTTACCGTTTTATGCACGCCATTTGTATTTAAAAATCTTTTTTAAAAAGTATTAAAGTATTTTGAAAATGTTTGATATTCCATCCATGAACATTACTGTGTTTGAAGTTCACATAACCAAAGTATTAAAATGTATTAATTTAAGCTTGAATGTGTTAGAGCTTATATGATCATGTGTGAACCGGCTCGTTTCTGTGCGATTCAGCTCCATCATGCTGGAACCGGCTCGCCCATGGACACATGGAACACATGGACAGAGCAATATGACTGGAGAGTGACAAGAACACTGTCACCCCTCCTATTTCTGTATAAGCAATGGCACAGACCAATTTCACTGGAGACTGATAAGAACACTGCCACCCCTCCTGTTTGTGTGTGAGCAATGACACTGAGCAATGGCACTGGAGACTGCCAAGAACTCTGCTACCCCTCCTGTGTCTGAGAAATGGCTCCCAATCTCCATGGAGGGAGGTACTTATGGAATCCAATACTTGCGATATCCGACTCCACGCTGACAACGTTTTGCCTCTATTTTGGTTCCAAGGATGTGGGAGCCGGCTTGGCTCGGTACTCGGATTGGTGAAGTTCCAAAAAACCGAGCCCCCCCGAACTTCACCACAGCATGTATAATGTAATCCAGCTGGTGTGTCCATCCATTGCAGCTTTAAAAACGCAGTTTTCACTATGATCATCAAAAGTGATGTGATTTGTTAGTGTATATGTTTTGGAAAGTCACGTTTTACATTTCTGAGAGGGACAGGGGAGAAGATGGTGCAAGGGGATGTGAGAGAGGTACAGGGGAGAAGATGATGCAGGGGGGGAACATGTGAGAGGGACAGGGGAGAATATGGTGCAGGGGAATATGTGAGAGGGACCGGGGACAAGATGGTCTAGGGACATGTGTGAGAGGGACAAGGTAGAAGATGGTGCAGGGGGTTAAGTGAAAGGGACAGAGGAGAAGATGGTGCAGGGAGACATGTGGAAGACAGAGGAGAAGATGGTGAAAGGGACACGGGAGAAGATGATGCAGCAGAATATGTTAGGGGCAAAGGGTAGAAGATGTTGCAGGGTGAAATGTAAGAGGGACAGAGGAGAAGATGATGGAGGGGGATATGTGAGAGGGACCGGGGAAAATATGGTGCAGGGGGATATGTGAGAGGCAGGGGAGAAGATGGTGCAGGGGGATATGTGAGAGAGACAGGGTAGAATATGGTGCATGGGGAATAGGTGACAGGGAGATGATGCAGGGGCATATGTGAGAGGGACAATGGAGAAGATGGTGCAAGGTGATGTGTGAGAGGGACAGGGTACAAGATGTTGCAGGGGGTTAAGTGAGAGGGACAGAGGAGAACAGGGTGCAGGGAGACATGTGGGAGACAGATGAGAAGATGTTGCAGGGAGACATGTGAGAGGGACAGGGGAGAAGATGGTGCAGAGGGATATGTGAGAGAGACAGAGGAGAAGCTGATGCAGGGGATATGAGAGAGGGACTGGGGAGAAGATGGTGCAGGGAGACATGCGAGAGAGACAGGGGAGAATATGGTGCAGGAGACATGTGAGTGAGACAAGGGAGAAGATGGTGCAGGGGGATATGTGAAAGCATCACAGTATTGTTAGTATTCACATTGGTTGCCTGTTTTTCACAGAATCAATATAAAATACTTCTGCTAACATACAAGGCCTTCAACAAAACTGCACCAACCTACATCTCCTCACTTGTCTCACAATATCTCGAAACTCGACACCTTTGTCAGTCTCTATAGCCCCCCCCTCCACTTGTAGTTAAATAGAAAAAACCAGCCTGCATAGACTGAACAATATAAAGAATAAATGGACCAAGGTAGTTTGGTGGCTGTCTATGATCCCCCGCCCCCCTCCACTTGTAGTTAAATAGAAAAAAAGCAGCCTGCATAGACTAGACTATATAAAGAATAAATGGACCAAGGTAGTTTGGTGGCTGTCTATGACCCCCACCCTCCACTTGTAGTTAAATAGAAAAAAAGCAGCCTGCATAGACTGTAGAATTAGAATATAAAAATAAATGGACCAATGCAGTTTGGTATCTGTCTGCATCAGACCCCCTCTCCAGTAGGAGTAAAATAGAAAACTATTCCGCCATTATAGAGTCTAGAATATAAATAGAAATTGAGAAAGGCAATTTGGTATCTGTCTGCATCATAATCATCAACATCCTCATTAGCGCCCTCGTCACCTCCACAAATCTCCCCCTCATCCTCTTCTATTTCCAAAGTGGCATCCTCAATTTGTGGATCACCGGCTACACTCGGGCTGTTCAGGTACACATCAGCAGAACTGCTGAAAGGGCCCTTCTTTATGGGTACACTAATAGAATGCTCACGATTAGACATACCACTGTTGGATGGACTCTCCACAGGGATTGTTGTCATTTCTGATTCTGAGCATACATTATCCTCTAATGCCTTGCTGTTTTCTTGCAGCTCGGCTTTCACACCACTTTTAGACTCCAAATTACTTGGTCTTGCTTGGTCACGAGTGTCCGTACAAGAAGAAGGCTCAATAACATTTTTTGATCTGCCACTAATAGAGAAAAGCGAAGGCCTCATTCTTTCTTTGCCACTGCGTGTGTAGAATGGCATGTTGGCAATTTTTTTTTCATCTGCACTTAACTTTTCCTCAGTTACACTTCTTTTTCGCTTCAACACAGTAAAAAAATTTTGGTGTGTGTTTTTTACCCTGATTTAAAAAGACTATGTACTTTTACATCGCCTTTATTAGATGACGTACTGGGAATACTACCATCAGGACTGGTGACAGAACCTGGTTGCTGATTCTGCTCATATGTGGACTGCTTTGAATCCATTTTAATGAGCCCAAACCACTTTTAGTGCAAGAAATTGTAGAAATACTGCTGCTAAATATGACTTTTGACAGCCAGAAAAATTTGTGTAAAACACTGGGGAATATGGGACACCCCAAAGCACTTGGAGTGCAAAATATTGTTTTAGATACTGCTGACAAATATGGTGTAAAAGAGGTACTGCAAGCCAGATACAAAATACTGTCCTAACAAAACCACCCTGTTCTCTGGGTTGCCCTATTACCACCACTTTACACAGTTTGTGCAAGACAACAACCCTTTGACTAACATTGCTGTGTGACTGGATTATATAGCCCACTAAGCACTTTTTTCCTTTGAAATCTGGCTGGACCAATATGCAATATATAGCACTTAACCTCATGTATCCTCCTAATTTTGTTTCCTAACCTCTCTTGCCCTCTCTCTCTTGCTGTTTTTCTCCCCCTCTCCCTTGTGTCTGTCACTTAAATTCCTCAATGTTCTATCCATTTACCTTCAACTACCTTCACTCCTCCTCATCCTCTTCAATCGTACACTCTCTCCACATCGAGGACATTGAGAATCAGCTTGTGGCACAAAGAGCACGACCCAATCATTAATTTCATTTTCTTTCAGCTGATGTTTGTCAGAGAACAACTATTGTTTCCAATTTAACTTGGCCCCCACATGCTGGACACACCTTCTCTGATGGGACGGAGCTGCTCACAGTAAGTACTTAATCATTTTCAGCTCTAGGCACATGTGCTCCTTAATCTGTCCTTGACCAGTGCACACCCAGTTTCAGCTTTTTTGAAATGCTCTCATACAGGTGCTTAAGGGACCATTTGTAAGTTATGGGTTTAGATAGTGATGAAGCAAAATTGTCATTTCAAAGTCTCTCTCTCTCTCTCTCTCTCTCTCGATTTTGGTGCAGTATGGATGGGGTATAACACTTTTGTACTAACCACCTTATTTAATTTCAACCTTCACATTTTCACCTAAAATATGTCTTGTTTGAATCTCAATTATCTCTTAAATACAGCATGAGAATAAAGTGATGTGCTGTCTGTGTTCATGTTGTGTCACAATTAAACATTTTATTGCTTTTTTTATATTAGTAGTTGCATGTAAATAAATGCACTTTCCTATTGCTGCAAGAGTTCCATTTGATGTAAAGGTCAACGCCCATTACCAGCACTTGAGGACTTGTAAAAATGTTTTTGCACAGTTGAAAGAGGCTGTGTAGTCATCTCAGAGGCGGAACTAGTGACCTGTGGGCCCTGGTGCTGGGAGGCACCGGGGCCCCTGACCAAATGCATCTGCCATGCAGTGGGCCCCATTATCTCCATGGGCCCCAGTGCACTGCACCTACTGCACCAATGGTAGTTCCGCCACTGAGTCATCTGCTAAACTGGTAACACATCCTGTTTGTCCTGCAATACAAAATCTTCATTTTGCAAGTAGGTACAATACGATGAACATGCATGATTCAAGGAATACCCCAGTGCGACAGCTCCTCCCATCAGAGGATGCAACAGTGTGCAGCGTAGCAGTCACAACCAGTTTCTTGCTATATAAATTGGCACAACGCCGGAAAAGCTGGCATATGACTTGCCTGCCAGCTTCATACAGTTACTATTTTAAGCTTAAGACACTGCACTGTTAATGTTCTCTATAGAGTACAAAACTTCCATATAAGGAAAAAAATAAAGTAGTCTATCTACTAATGCAAATATGGAAGATTTCCACTCTTTCCTCCATATTTGTCTCCGCTTGGCGACAAATGAGAAATCACATAGGGGCTCATTATCCCTGAATATTTCTGTCTATTAGAAAGCTGCTCTCCGTGGCTGTGTAAGATAATTGCTGCCCCTTTGATGCAGTGTAAATGCACTGACTGAAATTATATAAAGTTCAGAATTTAAATATAAAGATTGTGGATTTATTTTCCCAATATCTGTAAATGTTTGATGATAGGTCTTGTAGGGCTATTTATACGGTTTCAAATTTAGACTTTCAAGGAAAAAATGCACCAGACGACATTAGGACAGTTAATTGTTGTAATGAAAGGTCAGTAGCTTCAGGTCACACTGGTGAATTTCTCTCAGCATTTTAATCACAGCAATTTTCCAGCTCAATACCATAGTTGCCGACATTTTCAAATAATTTCCAGGGACTTGGTGCTGCTCAGCATATGAATCTCAGTGTGTCATACATTGTGCTTTACTTTACTACAATCATCATCACATGTCCAATGAACAGTAATAGAATGTGTTTTTTTTCTATTTTTATTTCTTTATTTATGCAATAAATTTTGCTTTATAAAGCCTTAAAAAACTAAATATCAGACATTATAATGTACATTTGGTATCAAATGGGACATATTTTTTTTAAAAAAATTGCGTGGAAATTAGGGATAGTTGGAAACAATGAAATACTGGGGCCTATTTATTAAGCATGTGGAGAGCAGTTGGAGTAAGCTGTACATTGGCTCATATCTTAGCCCAAGCTTCCACTTTTACTTATTCTCACAAATATATAACGCTTTGGATATATCGAAATACTGTTGGCAAACGTTACAGCAGCGCTGAGGATCGACTTCTTACCAGCTGTTTTAGGATCTACAGAACCACCATCTCTGTCCAGCTGTGGGATCCTCAGAGCTCAACTGTCATTGCTGTTTCAACATCTGTTCAGCTACTCACTGAGCTCATTTGTGATCGCTGTTACCATCTCTGTTTGGCTGCTGGACCCACCACACCCAACTGGCAGCATCCTCCTGGACCCCATTGTGTCAGAGCATCAGAAACTGACTACTTCATTAACCCCAGCCAGGGGGCGGTAAAGTATCCTTCACCTCTTTCATTGCCCCACACAATTTGGATCAATTGTTGTTTTCTACACTCTCATTACCTATCTCTGCATCATGCACCTACTCAATTTACAGTCTCTCCTATTCACTGTCACCATACTTCTCTCCAAACTCCTCTTCTTTCTCCATCATCCTATTCCTCCCTCCCCAATTATGATTTCCAGTTCACTACTTCCCTCCTCGCTAGTCTATACACATGAACTGTTTTGTCTCCTGCAACCACCATACTCACCAGCCTACATAAACAGAAATAAACCCCACACCCATAAATCCTCCTCGCATGTCCTCTTTGTCACCCTGTTTCTTCTCATGGCTGCTTTTGATATCTTGCCTGACCCTGGGCCCCGTACAATCCCCATTATCTGCTCATGCTCCTCACTCCACCCCAAACCTTTCCATCCATCCCATACTTCCAATTCCACCAACCTTATCCACATATCTCCACTACCCTCCCTTCCCTTCTCCTGTGCACTATGAAATTCCAGATCTGTTTATAACAAGCTTACATCCATCCATGATCCATTCATTTCTAAATCTTTCAATCTCCTTGCCATTATAGAAACCTGGCTCACCTACTCTGACACTACATCTCCTGCAGCTCTCTCCTATGGTGGACTCTTCCTCAGCCACACTCCCAGACCCGGAAACAGACAAGGTGGTGGAGTAGGCATTCCACTCTCTCCAAGCTGCACCTTCCAAGTTAAACCCTCTGAACCCTCCCTCTCACTCTCTTTATTTGAAATCCACACTATCAGTCTATTTTATCCTCTCCACCTTCGTGTTGCGGTCTTTTATCACCCCCCATGTCCAGTTTCCCAATTCCTTACTTATTTCCTATCCTTTGATCTGCCTACAATCACTGTCTCTTCTGCCACTAAACTTCTTTCACTTACTTCCTCCTTTGGTCTCTCTCAATGGACCACATCTACCACCCACTGTGATGGCCACTCCCTTGACCTTGTTTTCTCCCGCTACTGCTTCATCTCCAGTTTCGCCAATTTAGCCTTACCACTCTTCGACCACAACCTCCTTTCTTTCAGCCTCAACTTAGCTCTTGTCCATCCCATTGCACCCAAATACACATGTACACAGCAAAACCGAAGTTCTCTTAACCCAATCCTCTTCTCATTTTCACTAAAGCAACTATTTTCTCCTATGACTGCATTGTCCTGTCCAAATCAGGTTGCCTCTTTCTATAACAAACACTCACTTCAGCCCTAGACATTGCAGCTCCAGCTATTACATATAGTCTCCGACGATCCAAACCCCACCAAACAGACCCTCTACCTACTGAAGTGCTCCCACACTGCAGAACACCACTGCAGGAAATCTCATTCCTATCCCGATTTCCTCCACTATAAATTCATCCTTTCATCTAACAGTTTTGCCCTTTCAATTGCCAAACAAACATTCTTCAAATCTCTAATATCCACCCAGTATTCTAAACCACGTCGCCTCTTTGCCACCTTCAGCTCACTTCTCTGCCCACCTGCACCTCCTCCTCCTTCCTCCCCCACTGCCCATGATATTGCTAACTATTTCAAAGACAAAAGTAACACCATTTGACAAGATATTTCCTCATACCAAATTCCACTCACTCCACTCACTCTGCCCACCTATACCTACACTCCCCAATCCACCCTTAATTCATTCTCTCCAGTAACTGAAGACGAAGTCTCTGCACTCATTTTATCATCTCACCCTGCAACCTGTCCACTCGACCCTATTCCCTCTCAACTTCTCTGCTCCCTCTCCTCCACTGTATGTCCACTTCTAACTCACCTCTTCAACCTGTTTTTCTCAACTGGCACATTTCCATCCTCCTTTAAACATGCGCTCATCTCACCTATTCTAAAGAAACCATTTCTCGATGCAGCCTCTCTCTCCAACTACCGCCCTATTTCTCTCCTCCCCTTTGCCTCCAAACTACTTGAGCGATTTGTGTACAAACACCTGTCTCACTTTCTTTCCTCTCATTCCATTCTTGACTCTCTGCAATCAGGATTCCGCCCTCAACATTCCACTGCAACTGCTATCACAAAAGTGACCAATGATCTACTTACTGCAAAATCTAAGGGTAATTTCTCCATACTCATTCTCCTGGACCTGTCTGCTTCTTTTGATACTGTTGACCATCCTCTTCTTTTACACACCCTTCACTTCATTGGCCTTCGTGACACAGATCTTTACTGGTTAATTTCCTACCTATCGAATCGCTCCTTTAGTGTCTCTACATCTGGCGCATCCTCCTCTCCACGCCCACTAACTGTTAGAGTTCCACAAGGCTCTATTTTTGACCCTTTCATTTTTTCATTGTACACCTCTTCTCTTGGGGCACTAATTCGCTCATGCGCTCTGCGCTGATGACACCCAAATCTATCTCTCTTCCCCTGACCTCTATCCTTCTGTACTATCTCGTGTAACCAACTGTTTTTCTGCTATCTCCACATGGACCCAATGCTACCTAAAGCTCAACATGTCCAAAATAGAGCTTATTATCTTCCCTCCTGCCAGAGTCGCCACCTGCCCTCAAATCTCACTCACTGTCAATAATACCACAATTTCCTCAGTCTCCCAAGCCCATGCCTTGGTGTAATACTTGACTCTGCAGTCTGCTTTATTCCTCACATCCAGACTCTCTCCCAGTCCTGTCGACTACACCTTAAAAACATTGCCAGAATACTCCCCTTTCTTACTCAACATGCTACCAAAGCTCTTATCCATTCTCTCATCATCCCCCGTCTTGACTATTGCAACCTTCTGCTATCTGGCATTCCTGACACCCATATATCCACACTTCAATCCATCCTAAATGCTGCTGCAAGACTGATCTTCTTCTCTCACCATTCCACATCTGCTGCACCACTTTGCAGATCCCTACACTGGCTCCCTGAGTCCTCCAGAATCAAATTCAAATTACCCACCCTTATCTACAAAGCCCTTAACAACACTACCCATGCATACATCTCAAATCTCATATCAAAATACTCCTGCCCCCTTAAATCTACCTGTGACGTGTGCCTTGTCTGCTCTCTGGTAACCAGCTCTCACTCCCGTCTACAAGACTTCTCCCGTGCTGCTCCCAACTTATGGAATCCCTACCACGCTCAATCAGACTTTCCCACAGCCTTCAAATCTTTAGATGCTCTTTGAAAACCCATCTCTTATTTAGAGGTGACCTTATCCTCGATAACACTGTTCACACTAATACACCTTCACAACTATCTCCACACTAGCTCCACTTGTTTCAGCTGTACCCTCTTACATTTAGAATGTAAGCTCTCTAATGAGCAGGGCCATTCATACCCTTTGCTTTCATGTCTGTATTTATTTTGTCTACCTTGTATGTCCTTGTTTTATGTTTGTCCTGTTTTCCCTACTGTATGGCGCTGTGGAGCACTGTGGCGCCTTACAAATCTATTATAATAAAAATAAGCCTTAAACTATGCGGAAACAGCTTTTTCCACATGTTTTAGCCATTTTTAAATAACATATCTATTTTACAAAAGCCTTAAACAGACAATATCTATGACATCTCCTGCATTAGGCTAAGTGTAGCATTTAACTGCAGTCCCTATAATTTTCAATGGGAACTGCGATTTGGTCCAATTTAACAAAAAGCCTAGAAAAGGCTAGATAACGTTAGCTGTTCTGCGCTGTGGGGAGAGCATTGCAGTAGAGGGATTTTCGGTGTTAATATGGAGCGCTACGCTCCGTTTCTGATTTTGGTAGTGATGTCTTCTCTGATTTAGTGAAGACAGGAAGTGGGGCACTCTCCAGTCCACATCTCTCTACCAAGCATGCACAAACAGGGAGTTCAGCTCTCAGCAGGTTTCAGTGACGGTTGAACTGTAAAAGATAACATAACTACAGTTGCATCATTTTTGTGTAAACTTACTTATATATAGATATAGAAGGTGAGCGGGGGCATAAAATATATATGAGCAACCTGTTCTATGACATTGCCCACAATATGAGCTTATTACCATCTACATATATTAATGTACTATAATAGTGTTAAGTACATTAACTGCATAAGCTTGTCATACCGCCTGTCTGTTGCAGTCAATATCAATTGTGAGCAACTGTATATATGTATATATCATCTGTTACAACAAGTTCTAAAATAAAACCTACAAATTTGTTAAGTCTAAAAGTTTCTTGTGGTTTAACCTCTACCACCCACGCCGATGGCACCTATTACATATAACAGCACAAGTGTCATGATAATAGGTTTCTGCCAATATGCGGATTCCACTCCGGCAGTCTTCTTGCTCTTCCCTCTGTTAACTAACAAAAATGGCTCAGTATATGTGCGACTTAAGGTCCTGGGATAGCTGTTTAACAAGTGTCCAAACAATATCATCCCTTATCGTTACGATAAGGGATGAAAAGTAGGGGGGGGGGGGGTGGTATGCAGCCATTCAAAAATAGGCCCCTCTGCTCTATACAAATCATTAATTTCATATGTCAACCTTGATGCTAGGGAAACACTGTGAACAGCATTTTAGTAGAGTGAGAAAATCACTGGTAGAAATGTATGGTTGAAAGCCAAAGCTTGGAACAAGGATAGTCTGCATGAGTATAAGGGAGGTAGAGTACAGGGTTGCTCTACCTATTTTACCCAACACCTTCTATACTGCCAGCCCCCTAGACAGTGGATTGGTTGGTATTTGCAGGGAACCTTTTCTTCCTCCTGTTTTCCTAAAGCAAATCTGACCAAAAGTGGTGGCATACAATTTTACCATTCAAGATAAAAAAATATTAAGTTTAATACAAAAAATATGATATTGTGATGGAGAAAGATGGTACATACCATTAGTGGATTAAGCTATTTTTCATGTAACAATTCAAGTAGAATTTTATTTATTATATACTACATTTAAGAAAAAAATGCAATCTACCTGGGTTAATTAAAATAATTCTTATTCTAAAAAAAAGACTAATTATTTAATTCATCAGAGGTTATTTTAGCTGGAAAAATAAGTGAGCAAAGTGTGAAATGGGTTGTTCAAAGTATGTTGAACCAATTTGGTCTCATTGTGGCAGTACAGTGGCACAGTGGTTAGCATTGCTGTCTCACAGTGCTGAGGTCTTGAGTTTGCTTCTAATAAAACCTTATTTGTGTGGAGTTTGTATGTTCTCCACGAGTTTGGTTGGGTTTCCTCCCACAGTCTAAAAACATATTCGTAAGTTAATTGGCTTCTGACAAAATGGACCCTAGTGTATGTGTTTTGTAGGGAATTTAGAATGTAAGCTCCAATGGGGCATGTGGATAAGAAATATTCTCTGTGCATCACTGCATAATATGATGGGTGCTATATAAATAAACGATAATAATAATTGTACTTTCCCTGCACCATCCAGTTCCCAAAGAAGCAGGACTGTGCTTGAATGCAATCGTTAATGCTGCAAGTGATATGTGAACAATTACTTCTGATTAATTTATATTTGCAGATTTGCATAAAGATACAAATTAGTGTGATAGCTTAGGGGCAACTCAGTCATCCGCATTCAATTTCCTTTTTATAGAACAGATTTTGTATTATTCTCTTGGGGATATCTTCCCCATAACCACTACCTATAAGTATGAGTCACATTACTCGTCTTTATGGATTTAACATGTGCCTGTGTATCCAGGAGCAGCGTGAATCCGTAGGGAGAAATGTGGGTGTCGCCCCTGTCATTGTGACTGGAATCAGTTGTGAGAACACAGAGGTGACAATGACACTGTCCTGTTACAGCAAGAAGCTGGAATTACTGCCGGTTAGGGATTGTTTTCCATGCCAATAATTATGAATGTAAATGTCAGCACACAAAAGCCTGTGAGTGCATCCCTCCTCCTCACACTGATCTTACAATGTGTATCACAGACTGAAACTGTCTGTATTAGTGATGTACTTTGCTACACAAGCGTAAATGTACTGAGTGAAAAACCTTTAACAATAAGACTCATTTCCCCTTCAGTTGACCGAATCTCAAACTCAACATAAGCTACATTCTCACCTGCTATGTAAAATTGATGTATTCTGTTTAATGCTAATACATTTCAGGCAATGCATGTTCTCCATCTCCCTCATTCCTCATGGAGAGAGTGTGAGACCTCAAACTGTACATTCATCAAGTGTTGCCTTCCAACTGGGATCACTTAATTAAACCTGTTGAGGATTATGTCCACCTAGCATCCCGATCAGAGTATTTCAACACTTTTTAGGATTTAGTATTCACATGGTATTCTTCTGAAATCTGGAAAAGTAGAACAAGAGCTTTCCTAATTAATATATACAACACCTGAAGTTCCAGTGGGTTTTAAATATCCATTTCAGACATATCCTCGCTGACATTGCAGCACTGAATTCTGAAACATATAAAAAATATGGAAAATATAAAAGTATTTTTTGTCAAAGTACTATTTGGTTAAGATGAGTTCACAGCTCTGGAGGCGATTCCTAAATCTAATATCATCAGATTTGGTTAATCCCTGAAAAGTCTTCAAGGGGAAGTTACACACTTCTTTCTGTAAGGGGAAATATTTCCAGTTATGCACTTCCTGTTGGTAATAAATTTCCTGCTGCAAGGGAAGCATTTCCATTTACACACTTCCAGCTGAAAATAAGTTTAACGCTGCATGGGGAAGCCTTTCCATTTACACATTTACAGCTGGTTATACATTTCCTGCTGCAAGGGGAAGCATTTCCATCTACACACTTCCAGCTGATAATAAGTTTCCTGCTGCATGGGAAACATTTCCATTTACACACTTCCTGCTGTTAATACATTTCCTACTGCAAGGGGAAACATTTCCATTTACACACTTCCAGCTGGTAATACCTTTCCTGCTGCAAGGGGAAACATTTCCATTTACACACTTCCAGCTGGTAATGCCTCTCCTGCTGCATGGGGAAGCATTTCCATTTACACACTTCCAGCTGATAATAAGTTTCCTACTGCAAGGGGAAACATTTCCATTTACACACTTCCAGCTGTAAACCTTTCCTGCTGCAAGGTGAAACATTTCCATTTACACACTTCCAGCTGATAATAAGTTTCCTGCTGCAAGGGGAAACATTTCCATTTACACACTTCCAGCTGGTAATGCCTTTCCTGCTGCAAGGGGAAACATTTCCATTTACACACTTCCAGCTGATAATAAGTTTCCTGCTGCAAGGGGGAGCATTTCCATTTACACACTTCCTGCTGGTAATACCTTTTCTGCTGCAAGGAAAAGCATTTCCAGTTCTACACTTCTAGTTGGTAATACATTTTCTACTGCAAGGGGAAACATTTCCATTTACACACTTCCAGCTGGTAATACCTTTCCTGCTAAAGATAAATAAAGCTCCAGGTCCAGATGGCATACACCCAAGGGTCCTTATGGAATTAAACTCGGAAATAGCTAGACCGCTATTCTTAATTTTCAGAGATTCAATCTCATCAGGCTCAGTACCAAGGGATTGGCGAATAGCAGATGTGGTGCCGTTGTTTAAAAAGGGGACGAGATCACAACCAGAGAATTATAGACCTGTAAGCCTGACATCAATAGTGGGGAAACTACTGGAAGGTATTTTAAGGGACAGTATTCAGGATTACTTGGTACGCAATAAAATTATTAGTGGGAATCAACATGGATTTGTGAGGGATAGGTCATGTCAAACTAATCTAATTAGTTTCTACGAGGAAGTTAGTGGGAACTTAGACCAGGGCAGGACAGTAGATGTGGTCTACTTAGATTTTGCAAAGGCCTTTGATACAGTGCCACACAAGAGGTTGGTTTACAAAATAAGGGAACTGGGTCTAGAAATCAAAATTTGTACTTGGATCGAAAACTGGTTAGAGAATAGGGAACAGAAAGTTGTGATAAATGGAACATTTTCTAATTGGTCAAAGGTCTTAAGTGGAGTTCCTCAAGGTTCCGTGCTGGGACCACTCCTTTTTAATATATTTATTAATGACCTTGGTGATGGTTTAGAGAGTAAAGTTTCTATTTTTGCAGATGACACTAAACTCTGTAAGGTAATAAAATCAGAGCAAGATGTAGCTTCTCTACAGAGGGACTTAAATAAACTGGAGGATTGGGCGGCTAAATGGAATATGAGGTTTAACACAGATAAATGTAAGGTTATGCATTCAGGGATCAAAAACAAGAACGCAATCTATAAATTAAATGGAATTAATTTGGGAGAATCTATAATGGAAAAGGATTTGGGAGTGCTCGTAGACAGTAGACTTAGCAATAGTGCTCAATGTCAAGCAGCAGCTGCAAGGGCAAACAAAGTATTGGCATGCATAAAAAGGGGCATAGATGCAAGGGAAGACAGTGTAATTTTGCCACTGTATAAATCATTGGTAAGACCTCATCTTGAATATGCAGTACAGTTCTGGGCACCACTCTATAAAAAAGATAATTTGGAACTAGAAAGGGTTCAGAGAAGGGCGACAAAATTGATAAAGGGTATGGAGTCATTAAGTTATGAGGAAAGGTTAGCCAGTTTAGGCATGTTTACTTTAGAAAAGAGGCGTCTAAGGGGATATATGATTACTATGTACAAATACATTAGGGGTCAATACAGAGAGCTTTCATGAGAACTTTTTACCCCAAGGACCATACACAGGACACGTGGTCATTCCCTAAGGTTAGAGGAGAGGAAATTTCACAACCAGCAAAGGAAGGGGTTCTTTACAGTAAGGGCAGTCAAGATATGGAATTCATTGCCAGGGAAGGTTGTGATGGCAGATTCAATAGATATGTTTAAGAAAGGGTTAGACAAATTTTTAGCGGAAAGGTGTATCCAGGGATACGACCGTTAATTTAAAATAAAGGATAGTAGTGGATATAGGGTAAAAATTGGATTGCAATATTGAGTCTGGGGGGATTTCAAAATTGAAACAGATGGGCGGTTGCCTACTCTGGATTAATTTCAAATATAAGTGCAGGATCGCAGGAGATCCAAAATAGGTTGAACTTGATGGACTGGTGTCTTTTTTCAACCTCATCAACTATGTTACTATGTTACTATGTTACTATGCTGCAAGGGAAACATTTCCATTTACACACTTCCAGCTGGTAATGCCTTTCCTGCTGCAAGGGGAAACATTTCCATTTACACTCTTCCAGCTGGTAATACATTTCCTGCTGCAAGGGGAAGCATTTCCATTTACTCACTTCCAGCTGGTTATACATTTTCTGCTGCAAAGGGAAGCAATTCCATTTACACACTTCCTGCTGGTAATATACATTTACTGCAATCTACTATAAGATACAAACCTTGTTTCAGAGTCATGGTTGCCAGCTGTCAGTAAATTACTTTGTGGGGGCCCCAGGGCTAATGTCCCATATTTCCCTGCCTATAATTCAACTTTACTCTTTCCTAGGGCTGGTGGGACAAGAGTCGTGGGACCCTCTACTGCTCGGGGGCCCCGAGCATTCTCCCCATCCACTCCTGTTATAATCTGCCAGTGACCCACTTACACAATGTTCTAGGCATGTTTTATTTTCACTACTTCTATTCTGATTCTGGAAAAATAATGTTAATACTCATATTTGTTTGCTGGGATGGAAGAAATATGTAATTTTTGATCTACTTCTGGCTTCAAAATATGAGAATTTCCCATTTCCAGTTAGCGCAGTACAAGCGTTCATAGTGCACATTTGCTTCAGAGGTGACAGCCTGAATTGAAGGGAAGATGTTCACGAATGTTATATGATGGAAATTATGCTCTGGGGACACTGTATGTAACATTTTATGAGCTTAATTAAACTTCTGAGTGACAGGGTGCAGTGTTCTCCTTCAGCCTTTTCCCCATTAGCCCTATAGATACAAAGACTTTTCTAGCTGGAAAAATGCTAAGCCTTATCATTTACTAAAATACACACCAGCACATGTACCTAAGGAAACTGGGCATACTCTTTTCCTGTATAAAATAACTGACACTAACCTTCATGCAGATGGTGTCAGCTCAACTTGTTTTTCACTCTTACCATTGCAACTATTATCATAGTCATGGTTATTAGAGATGGCTGATCCAGGCTTGATACACCTGCAGAGAAGAGTTAGTGAAAGTGACCTAATCACCTCCTGTTGAGATTGTTGTGATTGGCGAACACATTTTACAGACCCAATGAAGCATTCATCACATAGACCACCCCATTACAAGCCATATTGGATAGCCCATTCTACCCAAGGCACAATGCAATGAAACTCTATAAAATGCATAGCGGGGAAGTTTTCCCCAAATAACACACACTGTGACATAACCTTTTACCAAACCAAATAAAGACACGGACACCAAATTAAAGATGGAATGAATGACGGTATTTATTAATATTTAAACTAATAGGACTGTAAGGCGGACGAGAGCAGGGCAGTCAGGAACGCAAAACCAATAAAGGTGGAAAGGTCAGACCATATTACCACCAACCCAGGATCATACCTTATCTATTGGCCGGTGCTAAAATCAAGTCCAACGGCAAGACTACACCCCCTATTAACTCCGCCAGCATAAACCATACAAAACTGGCCCAATGGTCCTCCTAACATATGGACAAACCATGGTATGACACCATAACCACAGAGGGGTAGTGACCTATGACAAGATCACCCGAGCACCATATGCACAGTTACCGACTGCACTGCTCTCCTACTCTAACCAATACAACTCAAAAGTTACCCAAGAAATTGCAGGGAGTGCAGGAGGAACCCGGAAGCAGGAAGAACTATATCCTGTCTGCACTGACTTATAACTGTGTATAAGTCCCAACCCCTTCCTGCTCCCATTGGCTGAAATTCCAGGAATCCACAGATCATAGGTTCTTTGGCAAGTCACTCACCCGCATGATTTTAACTGCATTTAGTCTAATGGACACACTTCTCTTATGTATATTAAGTACCATTGTCAGTCACATTTGACAGGGACAATGCAAAAGACCCCATCCTTTCCAAAGACATTGCAGAGACAACCTACGCATTGTCAGTTACATGCAATATAATAATAATAATAATAATAATCCCCTCCCATTGCATACAATAGTCACCGCAGAAATGCCACTCTTGGGTTGCTTGGTTGACTACATGAGACAATGTTCTACAGCGCTTTTGAAATAAAAGTGTCAAATATTGAATTGGATAAAGCTCTATCTAATCATGAAGAGGGTATTCAGAATCATCAGTCTCTCAAGGACCCATTGTAGAATGCAGGAAGTAGCACACCAGAAAAAGAGAGGAGAAGGTGTCTAAATGGTGTAGTTATACATATATTTGGTCAAGCAAAATTTGTTTAAAAAAATGAGTAATAGAGAAAATTACCTAAAGTTATGGTGAACATGTCCCTATCATCCTAGGAGTGGCTACAGAGGTTTACTGTTCAAATGCTTTTGGCAATGATGTTCTACTAAATCTTCAGACAAGGAAACTTGGGGTGAAAAAAATATTATGGTTTATTAGTTCACAGATAATATTACATTTTGTTCAACACGTTTCGTGACCTAGACAACATGCTAACACATAACAGAAATCGTGGTACATAACTTGAGAGTATTAGGTCTAGTGAAAATGTATGTACATGGTTGAGAACTGGTTAAAGGAAAGAAAACAAAGGGTAGTTAGAAATGGAACATATGTAAACTGGGGTAAAGTTCTAAGTAGAGTACCACAATAATCAGTATTAGGTCCTGTCCTTTTTTTAATCAAATAAATGACCTAGGAGGTGCCTATATTCGCTGATGACACACACAGCAACTCAGGGTTACACAGAGTGGATAGTAGATACTACCAAAAGATTTAGAAGCAAAGTGAACTGTGAATGAACAATAAGATAGAAGGCTCCCTGATGTTAGCACATGCAAATATATTGCAGCTAACCTAGTAATAAGTTGCCCACATATCAAATGTATGTAGGATTATCTACATTATTTAATAAACAACAATGAATAGGCTGTTTTGTAGAGGATCGAAAGCACCAACGATACAATCTTCAAGTTTTGCTTTGTATTCATATTATGGGCTTCATTTAGAGTCGGACGCAAGTCCTTTTGTTCAGCGCAAAAAGCACTTTTGGCCAAAGATCCGTCTCAGTTTGCACTCCGACTGAGACAGATCTCCCCGTTGCACCTCTCGGGGGAGTTAGTGGGTGAGCCCAGCAATATAAAGGTGTGTTCACGCACATTACATGCTATTTTGAGTTGAAAGCAACTGCAGATAGGTTCTAGGAGACGTATCTTTTGTGGGTGCTTTCAGCTGGTGCAAAAGACCTTGCTGTATTAAAAAACAAAGTAAAAAATAATTATTATTTTTTTAAAAAGGTGTGCACCCCCTCCCAAATAGCATAACCAACCCTTATGCTGTTTGGGGGGGAAAAGAACATTTTTTTTTTAGAGGATATTACGAGGATGACTCATCAATCATCCCTTGTGCCATTGTGACTTGAATTCCCCCCCTCCCCCCCCCTTTGTGAGGCTAAAGTGGCAGCTGTCACAAAAGGGGTTTTATTGTGTCTTAATCTGTATTGATGCAATTAGAATTTAGGTAACATTGAGCTGGATCGACCTGTGTCTTTTTTTCAACCTTATGAGCTCTAGATATGAAGTACTAATGTACATAGAGTCATTGAGCCTCTGTTTTTGGTTTTCTGACATGTACTGCAGATCTGCTCCAAAGACGGAGTAAAGCTGGCCCTGCCACCTCTGATGTTGTAGAGCATTTGATGTACCAAGGAGGCGAAGGAGCAGCACACATGCCACATTGTAATGATAAATCTGTGTTTGGACTCCAGCTCTGGCCACTCCCCATTGTACACGCCATCACAATGTGATAGAGTGGAGGTAAATATGCCTTAGTACATAAAACCCAATGTAACTATGTGATATTAGTGATGTAGAATAGACCAATACAGGGAACACTCAACAAGTGGAGATCCCATTAGCACAAGTAAACATGTACATTTACTTGTTTTAATTACATTTCTCTTCTCTTCATAAGTCAGTCTCTCTATTGGTTTGTATGATGATTGAGGCAAGTCTCTGCTATTACATGTTTTTTTATTTCTGTTTTAAATTGATTTTACTTGGCACAAGCTTTCTCCTTTTTCTCCCTGCAAGGGTTTCTACTCCTTCCTACCACTTGACCACTCATTGTCTGCCACATTGCATGAGGGATCCGATTGCTAGATGCACTGCACAGTCACCCCATTCACAACCACATTGCATGGATTCCCCATTGCTATATTCATTGCACATATAAGCCTTGTGATCTACATTAAGCTACATTTCAAAGACTCCACCCACTCTCATATTGATAGACACATTGTTGCTTCTTGTTTCTCTCCTTGGCGGGATCCCAGAGTCTTTGATGACCAAAGACCTCCCCGGAGATCCCTCTCAGCAATGAGCAAGGATTGCTGAATTTAGAACGAATTGTGCTGTTCCTCTGCAGCTCCAACTGTTTAGTGTCTAGAAATCCTTTACCCATCTGCCAAGAGAAAGGACTCTGTAACTGTGCTCTGCACTTTCTGTCTCGGTATTGTGTTCACAGCATGTTTCTGTTCCAAAGCAGATCTCTGTTGCTTTAGTTTATATATTATATACAGTATATATAGTATATAAGAGTGGATGAAAATGAGCATGTTCTTAAAATGACTTTAGTAGAACAACTATAACATTTTGCACCATAATCTATTAAGTCTTTATTTCGGTAATTTATTTGTCCTTTTTTCTTACAAGTAGATGTTTTTACAGACATTCTATTATACCAGAAAAAGGGCGCCTGATAGTGCAGTATTTCAGAACAGCTGGTCACCCCAAATAAGGTGACATGTATGCATACCAGATGGTTAGAGGCAACACGTACGTATCAAATTTTCACATGTAGGGTTCAATTCAGATAAGTGCAACTCATTTTCGACCTGGTACGCACAAATACACAACAAACACACACAGTGTATGCGGTGTGGTCAGGGGCCTCACTTACATTTGATGATACTACACTTCCGTTGGTTTTTCTCATTTGTTTATTTGAGGTGACAAGGAAATATGGAAGAATTTTCACCCTGACTTTTATTCAGACTTGAACATAGCGCCACGTTGTATCTGTTTTTTGTTCACACCTGACATCCTATTATACCATTCTATTTTTTTTTAATGTGGAGTTTTAATCAGTGGGGAAAAATGGGAAAATCAACTATATAACATTTGTTTTCTAACAATTAAATTAAATTTCTCCTGTATTATAGCGTTTTTCCCTATAGATTATAAATACATTGTAGATCTCCCTGCATTGGCTATTGCATTTCATAAATTGTAAGAGTTTCTATTTTTTTTATTGTTGATGGAAAACCTATTTTTATAAATACTCCTGATAATAAGATTCAAAACAAGCAGATGTGGTTTGAAATTCTTCGCTATTTTTTTCCATACCACTTAGAAGTACTTAATCAGATTGTTGTCTTTTCATTTTCTAACAGAAAATATTCAAATAATTGAATGTATATACTCTTTTGTTCTTTTCTCTTTTTCTTGGTTGTGCTGGTCAGTATGCTGCATCTAAGTCCTGCAGAGCTAGGGCCAGTACAAAGTGATTAGATGAAATTGTTCTCTAGTAAGGCTAATTGAAAAGTCCGGCTTAGTGATTTTGTTCTTTGCGTGACTCCTGAGAAACAAGGTTTAAAATCCTGACACGAGAGCCGCTGTATCAGAACTGTGAATTATTTATTATAACTTGTGTAAATACTTCCAAAGCAAACATTTATCATTCAAACGCGAAGAGTAATTACCACATTTTAGAGACGTTTACAGAATGTGCAACATTGTAACAAGGATATAGAACCTTGCGCTAGAAAAAAGTCACTGTCAGATGACGAAGGGATCTATTCGTCATGTCTCCTAGGTATCGACTTGTAACCCTGTGTTACTCTTTGCTGTGAGGGAAGCAACACATAGCACAAGTTTACTTTTGGCCACAATGTAACGTGGGAACTAAAGCCATTGGATTCTTGGCCCTGATGTAGTAAAATATTATCAGATGGCCAGTAATTAATAAGACATACATCTAAGTAGATTCAAGGACTAGACACAAGAGACCTTATATTTCTATTCGGAATAAAAGTCTGATCATGTCTGTATTGTCGCCCCACTGACTGACAGTGCTCGAGTAACCAGTTATGTGTCTATGACTTCCGAGAGAGAGGCTGCCATGTAGACTGATGCTGACCTGTCTAATAGTGTGAACATGGGTGTTTGCTCTGAAAGACACTTGTAAGCATAAGAGACAACTTTTCAAAATGATTGGGGGTGCACTTGTTACCCCCTACCCTCATATGACTGAAAATGGCATGTATAAACACGGTTAGTGACTTGTAAGCAGCGAGACTGCACTTGCCAGTTACTGAGGGTGGCCAGAGACAAAGAGAGTGGATCAGTGTCCAGCATGAAAGAGAAAGCTGAAGCGACCACAGCCTAGGTAGCGGCAGAGGTGAGAGAGAGGATGACAAACCCATCATTCAAGGATGTCAACTCCTGTGACTAAAAATGTAAAGTGTTTATTATGCACAATAACCAAAGACTGTGCTGGAATGAAATGTTAAGTGGTTTAATAAGGCTACCATGTTCATTCCAGAGATTATCCAGTACACATTATGACAAGTAAGGCCATAAGCCAAACAATGATAAATGCATCTCGTTTGTGAGAAGTTATGCACTTACCTACAGTACAAGGGCTCAAGTCTACTGCATACTCCAACCAATAGGATACTGGGGGAGTGGTGTAGCTGTCCATATATTCTTACCCCAGTGGCTGCTTCCCTCTCTTCATTTGACAAATTCGTGGAAGCAGTATCACTCACTCCAGTGTTCAGGCGCAGTATATTGTTGTCTCAAATTTATCTGCTTTTTTAAAGCTTTTATTGCTTCTCCATATCTCTCATCTGTTCCCCCCTTTATTTTTTCCTTTTTGTCATTGTCATTTTCCTCCCTGTAGTATCTGGTAGTTTCTCTGCTCCTAAGTTTTTCAGTGCCCCCGACCCTCCAGTTTCCCCTTCCATTCAGTAGCAGAACCCGCACTCCACTCATCCTACTCCCCTTCTGACCGCCCTTTGTTTAATTATCCCCACCTTTTTGGTTATTTTCTGGGTTCAGCTTGTCTTCTCTTGTTCCCCGCCAGTCCCGGGCCACTAGACTTCACCCCCATATTATTCCCAGTCACTTTTACCATAGTCTTTCCCTTTTCTCCTGTTTTCCCCAGGTATTTTAGTTTCTATCCGTTTATCCCGCTTATTCCCGAAGGCCGTCATGTCTCATCCTAAATGGTCTGCCCATTTCCAAGATGGCCCCAAAGCCTTTCATGGAGCCATCTTGGATTAGGCCACAGCCTTGTCCTTGTGACCACTGTTGTCCCTCCATTGGGAACCAGCAGCGGACGAATGCCTCCCAGTTAAGCACCTCCCCTTCCAGGCCCAGTGGTGGAGCGCGGATGTGACTCGCTCAGGGTCCCTCATGTGATGCACGGCATGTGCGCTCCAGAGTGGGAGGCAGCACATCCTAGCTCCAGATCGTGTCCCCCAATGCCCTACAGGGCAGAGGGTGTCCCCTTCTCTCCCAGGGCAGAGCATCATAGCCGGGAATACAGCAGGGGTAAACTCTGAATCACCAATGAACATTACTGCACCAACCTCTCCCGTGATAGGGCGACAGGCTGGTGTATTGGGGGAGAATGATGATATGACCATGATAATGGGGGATACACAGTCCCCACATAGCCCGCCTCCCCCTCCCTCAGTAGCTCCTCCAGCAGGGAAACAGGCACAAACTCCTCACAGCCACTTTATCAGTTGCTCAGCATTGAGGTACATTCAGTGGGCTGGCCCACCTAGGACCTACAGCAGTCACAGGGCTTACACCCCTTCTGACTGGTAGCCAGCGGCCCTTGCTTACCCCAACCACCAAGCCAGTAATTCCCCTCTGCTTTTTCACAACATTTACTTGCCTTTTTCCCCATTCCACACTCTCCCCCACCTCCTTATCGACATCACCTTGCCCCCATGCACCGGCAACCACCTTACACTCTTACATGGGAAACTTGGCTTTCTTATTTAGCAGGAGCAGACCAAATCGCCCACAACACGTTCCATAGGGATTCAAGTGTATAGATACAAGTGTAAAACAAAAAATTTAAACAGCATAATTCAGTGTTATACCGAAGTTAAACAGAAGGAAACAGAAGAAGATCATTCTGCCTATTAACTCAGCTACACAAGCACTACAGTCAGTATTCACTTGAAACTCCATATTCCACCTCTGATGTCTTCAACTCACCCTGGCTATAAGCTCCATGCAGCATGATGACTGTTTTGGACTCTGATCTTATTTTCTTCGCATTTCATGAAAGTTTGTTTTATCTGTCAGTTTGTTTTCACTGCAAAATCCACTATGTTTAATCAGCCTGCTGTACTACTTGCTCAACCACTCCCTACCCCTGCTACAGTTATTTCATTCCCCTATCTTATCACTGTGCTCTCAGTTCTACTTAATGCTTTGTCTGCCATCACAAGTAGGAAGAATTGATACTGATTTTGAACCACTCTCCTCTATCATGACTCTGCAAAAACTCAGCTATTCAATCACCTGCTCTTTATTACTCTCCATTCAACACTTCCACCCATTCCCCCACATAACTCTCACATCATAACTCTATACTATCCAGACATCCATGGACAAACTACATTTGCAGCAGCATAGCTCTGCACTACTTATCTGATTACACTGGACATTGCAATTAGGTAATTCCTTAATTCCCTCATTTTTGCTATTTGACTAAATCCCAATGATTGCCAAAATATTTTTTTTCTCTCTTTTCATGGCATTATCTTTAGGACTATATCATCCCTCACCCATCCTGCAACACACACCTCTGTCCACATTGCCCCTTCATTACTTCACTCACCTCTAGTGAACACTCATGAACTGTTTTCCTATTTAAATTCAATAACTTTAACAGCCGCACCATGCCACCAGAAACTAAAAAAACACACATCTTACAATCATCTTACCTACCTTTCTTCATCCCTGCTTCTATTAGCTGGTGATATATCACCTAATCCAGGTCCCACTCACTTCTCCCACACGCATATATCTGAACACTGCAGAAATCCAGCAAACCTTAAACGCATCTCTTGCCTCCCCTCTATTCCAAAGGCCTTTAAATGTGCCCTTTGGAATGCACGTTCTGTTTATAACAAACTTACCTCTATTCATGATCTCTTCCTCTCAAACAACCTCAACCTTCTAGCAATAACAAAAACATGGCTCACGCAATCAGACACTGCCTCACCTGCAGCCCTTTCACATGGTGGTCTCCATATCACCCACACCCCCAGACAGGGAGGCAGACAAGGAGGGGGGGGGGGTTGGACTAATTCTCTCCCCACAATGCACATTCACAGTTCTACCAAGTGTCCCATCACTCACCTTCACATCTTTTGAAGTAGGATTTTTAACCCATTCTCTATGCGTGTTTCTGTCATCTATCGTCCTCCTGGTCCATACCAACAATTTCTTGAACACTTCTCTGCATGACTCCCTCACTTCTTATCTACTGATATCCCCACCATCATCATGGGTGATTTCAACATCCCTATTTCTAATCCACGTTCCAATGATGCTTCCAAACTACTCTCTCTAACCTCCTCACTTGACCTCTCCCAGTGGATTGAATCCGCTACTCATCAGGATGACCACTGTCTTGATCTTGTTTTCTCTAGACTATGCTCAGTTTCTCATTTCCTAAACACTCCTTTCCCCCTCTTGGATTATCACCTTATTAGCTACTCGCTCACCCCCAGTTCTTTACTCTCCCTAGTGTCAAACTCTAATGATTTCATCACATATATTGATATCTACCACTCCTATAGAAATGCTCTCGACACTGCTAAACAAGCATACTTCCGATCTCTCATCTATGCTCAGGCTTTAAACCCCAAATGCCTCTTTAACACATTTAACTCTATTCTGAATCCTCCTGCCCCAAATCCTCCAACTAACATCAGTGCACAGGATCTCGCTTCCTATTTCAAGGACAAAATTGATAAGACCAGGCTTGAAATGGTATCATCTCCCTTGACAGGCAATTGGCTCAATTCCTTTGTAGCACCCTCTGACACTCTCTCTTCATTTGATCCCACAAATGAAGAGGAAGTTTCTACTCTATTCTCATCTTCCTACTCTACCTCCTGTCCTCTTGATCCCATTCCCTCACAAATTGGTATGTCCCTGTCTCCTGTTCTCATTCCCCCTCTAACTAAAATCTGTAATCTCTCTCTTTCTATTGGTATTTTTCCATCACTATTCAAGCATGCAGTGATTACTCCCATTTAAAAAAACAGAATTCTGACCCTAACTCTCTCATAAATTACCGCCCCATCTCCCAGCTCCCATGCCCCTCCAAGCTTCTCAAGAGAATTGCCTACACTCACCTCACACACTTTCGTGTTGGATCCTCTTCAGTCAGGCTTTCGCTCTCAACACTCCACAGAGACTGCGCTGACCAAGGTTGTCAATGATTTGATCACAGCAAAAAATAATAACCATTACTCTCTTCTAATTCTCCTGGATCTCTCTGCTGCATTTGACACTGTTGACCACTCTCTCCTCATAAAAACGCTACAATCCCTAGGTCTTGAAGGCACTGTCCTATCCTGGTTCTCATCCTACCTATCTAATCGCTCTTTCAGTGTTAATTTCTCTGGATCCACCTCTGCTCCGCTTCCTTTATTAGTTGGAATACCACAAGGCTCAGTCCTAGGTCCCCTGCTATTCTCTATCTAGACCACTTCTCTATCAAAACTAGTAAGCGCCTTTGGATTTCAGTATCATCTCTATGCGGATGATACACAAATTTATCTATCCCCTCCTGATCTTTCACCATCTGTGTTGTCTCACGTTACTGACTGTCTTTCTGCCATTTCATCTTGGATGTCTTCTCGCCAACTCAAACTCAATCTTTCAAAAACTGAATTAATAATATTCCCTCCCAAAAACAGAAGCTTCCTGCCTGACATTTCTATTTCTGTTGATCACATTACCATAAATCCCACCCCGCAAGCTCGTTGCCTAGGTGTAATCCTTCACAACTGTCATTTATTCCCCACATCAACTCTATATCTAAATCATGTTACATACACCTAAAGAACATTTCCAGAATACGCACATATCTGACAAAAGACACCGCTAAAACATTAATTCATGCACTCATCATCTTCCGCATCGACTATTGCAATTCCCTCCATACTGGTCTTCCCAAAGTCAGACTTGAACCCCTACAATCTATTTTGCACGCAGCGGCTAGATTGATTTTCCTTACTAACCGTTTTTCCTCTGCTGAGCCACTCTGTCAGTTTCTACATTGGCTGCCTGTATTTCAACGAATCCAATATAAAATTCTTCTACTAACATACATGGCCATCAACAAAATTGCACCGACATACATTTCCTCACTGGTCTCAAAATATCTCCCCACAAGACACCTCTGTTCTGCACAAGATCTACATCTCTCCTCCACTCTCATCACATCCTCCCATTCTCAGTTACAGGATTTTTTTCCGGGCTGCCCCCACTTTGTGGAATTCCCTCCCACGCACAAAAAGACTTTCCTCTAGTCTTCAAACCTTTAAGCGTTCACTGAAAACCCACCTCTTCAGACAAGGTTATGATATTCCTCAACCACCATCTTAATTTCCCTAGATTACCCTATTACCATCCTCTACACAGCTAACGCAAGACAACAACCCTCTGACCAACATTGCAACACACACAGCCCACTCAATACTTTTACCTTTGCGTTCTAGCTGGTCCATTGTGCAATATGATGTAGCACATGCCCTTGTGTTTCTAACTCCCATTGTCCTATAGATTGTAAACTTGCGAGCAGGGTTCTCTTACCTCTCTGTCTGTATGTATTACCCAGTATTGTTTTATCAATGTTTGTTCCCAATTGTAAAACGCTACGGAATTTGCTGGCGCTATATAAATAAATGTTGATGTTGATGATGATGATGATGATGATTCATCATCCAGGTATGCCCCATCTGATTACCAAGGCCTAGAATACCACCCTCTTCTTTTCCCTACTCAGGTTTCATGGTCCATTCACTATCCACCGCCGGAATTATTGCTTCTCACAAACACCCGTTCAAACTGCTTTTAATAATTGGCACGCCCTCCTTTTCACACTCACGTCACAATGTCCCATCTACTGCGGCCGGGGGCGAGGTAGCGAGTGTGGTCCACCCCCTCCTTCTGTTTTTTTCGCTGCATCTAAGTACCCTGCCCTTACATCATGAAAGGGCAGCACGGAACCACATGGCGCAGGCAGTGGTTTTGACAGTAGTGCAAAGTCATAACCAATATGTTCCTCTAGCACCACAGGTCTCACAGACACAAGAAGAGTTAGATGTAAGTGGAGTCTGCTCGATCATGAGAAGAGTTCTGTAGTGACAGCAGCTCAGCACCGGCGGACAGAAAACAATGGCCTCACGGAAATAACTGAATGAGTCACCGGAGACTGTTACACCTGGTGAGTAACCTTACACATACACCACACACACATCCCACCGCTATCTAGTACTAGCGCTAAGTCTTCTGACCAGGAGAGTAGCCCCTGTAAGCACATAGAGTTGCTTAGCACGCACTTTAGCAGCAGTAAGACGGCTGATAGAACAGTGGTGATAGCGCAGAGGCAGGAACATAGCAGCAACATGGTGCGTTGCGCTGATATAGCACTTTTACAATTGATTAGATCCAGCGCTAAGGACAGAATATGTAGGGGCATGTATGTAGACACAGAACTTCCCTGCCACACAAACATAGGAGTTTCACTTTTAATGATGACGGATTTGCTAGGGAGACAACATTCAAGTACAAGCACACTTGCACTCATTGTCGAGGTCCATACCCCACCCACGAGTACTCCACAGGCCCCGGTGTCACCTGCAGAGGTCGCTGTGCCACCAGAGGTCATCCTTGATGCACTTTCTTCCATAAAGTGTCAATAGCTGGCCAAATGGCTACAGCTCTTTCCTGATGTGGAATATGCCCCATTCCTGGAAAAATGTTTCTGTGTTGGTTTAAAGCTTCCCATATGTGGTTTGATTCGGTCGGGTTTTCCCAATGTGCTGGTGGACAAAGTCTGTAAGGAAATAAAGTTAAGGCAGATGGCAGGCCCTTTCCCCTACCCCCCTATTCTGAAGTTGGATATTTCCGCTGTAGGGCTGGTCCCAAAGAAAGCAACCGGCAGAATTAAACTCATACAGCACTTCTCCCATCCCTGGTGTGCAGCAGTTAACGACACCATTGTGCCACGGCATAGTTCTGTACAATGCCAAACACTTGACTAGGCCCTTCGTCTGATTACAGTTTTTGGAAAGGGGACACAATTGGCTAAATTATATATTAAGTACGCTTTTTTGCTTGTCACCCCTACATCCGGATTCCTCTCAGTATCTGTCAGAGGACTAATATGTAGACAAGTGCCTCCCTATGTGATGTTCAGTATTGTGTACTTATTTCAAGAAGTTCAGCTCCTTGCTACATTGATGTGTACAGACAGTAACAGGTAATCATCATATCCTACTACAAGGTCTTGTTTATAGACCCCTGCAAACACTGACGCTCGTGTGTATACACTTTTTGCAGAAAAGGCATTGTAGATGACACTCGGCGTCCCAGTTGCACATACTAAGATGGAAGGTCTGTGGGTGGATTCCCTGAAGTTGGAGGGTTGGCACAACTCAGGTCAGAGCAGCGACATGCTGGAGTCTATGTGGTATAGGTATCAAAGCAGTGCTTCCAAGACTGCCATGTCAGCTTCCCTAGTGGGTATAGCATTTATGTCACGTTTACATGGTCAGGAGGACCTAACTAAAGGTTTCCTTATCTTGAAGGCAGTTAAGGATTGATCTCGATTGTGGTGGAGAACACCAGAAGGCCTTTTGACACTAACATTCTGCGGTGTATAATTTCTGCGTTGGCCGTGCTGACTGAGGTTGGGCTTGAAGAAATACTTTTAACGTGGCTCTCTTGCTTGCCTTCTTTGGGCCTGCAGAGTTAGAGAGTTGGTCAATCTAAGCGGGATGTAGGTGCAACACTTACAGCCAGGCACATGATGATACATGATTATGTGATATCTTGTAAGCTCCTCAGATCGAAGATGGTTCAGTGTGGTCGTGGGCATTGGATTCGGATCTTGGTTCATGAGGAGGAGGACATTTGCCCAGTTATACTGTGTTCTAAATTTCAGGGTGTTAAACCCAACGAGAGGGAGATCTGGTTGGTGCATGCCAACAGATCCCCGCTCACTAAATTTAAGTTTAACACGCTGTGTAAGTGTGCATTAGAATGGGTAGGTTTAGACCCGGCCTGCTACAGCATTCATTTCTTCTGAATTGGGGCCGCTTAGGTCTCTTGGGGAGGGGTTGTAATTCGCCACCCACTAATCATGGTGGAGCAACTACGCCTGTACAGACAGGATGGGGTGCACCCCTCTGTAGAATGTAATTGGCTGTTCCTAGAAGAGTTGTTTGAGGTGTTGGATAGTGTGATGAGGTCAATTGGTAGCAGGCTGGGTGTCCGTTAAAGGACTTCAGCATTGGCAGAAAAGACTAATACATACAGTGTTATCACTAATAGGTCGCAGGTCACTGCCCCTTTTGAAGCACCCTGGCTCTTAGTTCTTTTGTGTAGGATAGCTTTAACATGCTTTGTGTAGGTACATCATCGTGAGTCCAGAAGGGGAGTAGTCACTCTGATGCCAAATTTAGAACTGGCCAGGTAGTAAGGGAGGAGACACACACTGATTGTGGTTCAGATATTAGTTGGTAGCTGACCAGCAAAGATCAATAAACTGTGACCTTTTTATGCCAAAGCATTGTGTCCGTGTCTTTATTTTATTGATAGATTGTGTAGTTAGGTAGCATACTTTGTGTCTTTAAGAGAGGCATTAACAGTATGCAGTTTAGTGTTTCAACTTACAGTTGTACACCGCTACACTTGTTGCATCTGACCCACTTGAACTTGTTGTTAGTCCTACATGTGTAATGACACCTGTCTGTCCAATCATCCACCAGGATTTGAGGATGAAAGACATTTAACTAGCAAACCCTGATGTAATAAAGGGAAAAGCATCATGGAAATATACAGTATATATACCTACACCACTGAACACATGGCTGTGGGCTACATGTATATATACTTAACCAGTCATATTTATCTAACCTAACCCATCCCCCAACTATCAGTACTCTGGTGCTCCATACCATGGTGTTAGGGAAAAATATAATATATATACAGAGAGAGAGAGAGGGCACCAGGAATGTTTTGCAGCATTTAACTGTACAACAAAATGTCATCAAGTGAATATCAATGTTTAATAAATGCATGTTGTTAAAGGAAAACGATTTTATCTTGCGCCATGAAGTACTAACCAATCTTAAATATGATGATGTTATAAACTAATAATATATTATCATAGTGTTCAATGAAAAGTGAGTCATGCAGGTTATTATGCAGCCAGGTAATGAATAAGGATTATGTGTCACTTTCTTCCTTACTATTGTATATTAAAAAAAAAAATTACCTTGATAACCATAAATTAAATAAACTTCGGTCCCTTCAATCAATCAGCAAATTGTGAAATTAATAAACATACATATATAAATAATTCCTGTGGAGTAGTAAAACCAATTACAAATGAATAAATTTCATATAGTTTTTATAAACGAAAACGTAAAATTTAGAAGAACACATAAGTAAACAATCATATATTAATGAACATGTGTTGTAGAAGTCCAGCTGGGAAAAATCCAGAGATGCAGGTAAGATGATTAAGAGACTTTCCGACTTTTATAATGCAAAAGGAAAAGTTGTAAACCAGTGCAGATGTGCATGGTGCTCAATGTAAATTGTAGACAACTGATGTGTATATAATAGTGATATGCCACGCATCTATTTGTTAGCTGATAAATCAGTATAGTATAATTACAGCTGTCACCTATCCATGGATCTTTTGATATATACATAAAGGCACCCAGCAATTAGAATGTAGAAACTCAATGACAATAGCATCAGTTTCTTCTTGTGATGTAAAGCAATGTGGGTCTTAATTGGAGTTAGACCCATATGCACCCTGAACATACATAGGAAAGACGCAACAAAAAAATGTGTATTCACATGCAAATGTTCAGTAGTATGATGCATCCAGCTCAAACACAGTAACATTTGTGCCAGGTTTACATCAGACATACATATGTGTATACTTAGGGTAGACAATGCGCAGAGATGGGGCAGTATTAGTAATCAATGCTTAAGCGTATTACCCTAATTGTACACAATATAATAATATAATATGTCATATACACAAGAGAGAATAGTGTCATGGCAGTTTTATTAATAAATGTGAAATTTGCATTTTCAAAATAAGATTAATTAGAAACAAACACAGATTTCAAACACAAATTAAATAAATGAATTACATTTGTTGTTTTCCTCTTCAAAAACCTCCCTTGAAAACTTAAGAATCTTCTTTCATGCAGTAGTCCAAATGGAAAAGTCAATGTAAAAGTAATGAGAAAGAAAGGCTGCAACACTAATGAATGACATACAATGAATAGAGATATGGAGATGGAAACAGGAAACAAGAACTAGTCATTGTGGAAGGCTTAAAGCAGTCAACTAATAGTAACCACTGTCCTTCACCATTTATCTTAACTGAACCTTCTTCCTTTTCTGGTTCTAAGACTGTCGCTTTTGTACTACATGGGCACTCTAGTGTTTGTCCACCAGCTTAGAGTAGTCATAGAAATTGGTGTTCAGCGATCCCTATTGTGACTTATCAGTGGACGAGCAGCCATCTGGGATTAGGGGGATGATAGGGATAGCTCAACCCTAAATTAATAATAGGTATTTCAACAGAGTAGTCATGTCCACTGCTGGAAACAGAGTCACAACACTTGTTCCCCATGTTTACAGCACCTGCTGCCACCAAGCAGGCAGTGGAGAGCACCAAAGAAGTAACAGAGGTGGAAACAGTAATGACGGTTGAACTCACTATATCTGAACTGAGATGATAGATCTTCTACTAAACAATCCTGTCCTTGGTGATGACAGCATTACCATGGAACTATCCCATGATCTTCACAAATTATAACTGTTTTATATTATGTGGGAGGTAGGGCACAGGTATAATCTAAAATGCAGCCATGACTAACTGTCATCCACATGCTTGTAATTGTTTTGCAACAACATGGACATGCCCCTACTGTACTTAGCCGATGCGTGTCCGCGCCTGCCCATCCCCAATCTGCCTCTCCAGATGTAAAAAGATGCAGGTCAACGGTATACAAAAATGTATATACTGACATATGTTTATGCAGTTATGGTTTGCATGCATTATATATATAGTTTTGGACTCTGTAAGTACCGCCCTCCAAGGTGAACCATCACCATTTCTCAGAGGTACAAAGAAGGGGTAGCACGGTTCTTGGCAGTCTCTAGTGCAGTTGGGCAGCCTCATAGCTAGAAAAGAAAGAGGAGGGGTAGCAGTGTTCTTCAAAGTCTCCAGTGACATTCAGGACAGCTCCATTGCTATTTGTCATTGCTGAAATTTAAATAATAGGGCTGGCAGTCTTGGTCTAAATTTGCAGTCACATTGTACTGTGTTATCTAGCTAACACACCAACAGGACAGTTTCATTGCTCCATTGCTAATTGTCGTTGCTGAAATAGAAATAATAGGGTTGGCAGTGTTCTACAAAATCTGCAGTTACATTGTACTGGGCCATATCTCACCCAGAAAAAGGAGAGGAGGCAGTGTTTAGTGCTGAAACAGAAATTCAAATAATAGGGCTGTCAGTGTTGTTAAAAGTCTCCAGTCACATTTTACTGTGCCATAGCTCATACAGAAACAGGAGGGGTGGCAGTATACTCTCCAGTCTCAGTCATGATGATATTAAACATTCTACCACATGTGCTAAAGCCTTTGTTCAAGTGCATAGTTGTTTTAAGTCAGGGAAACAAAAATGTAAATAAAAAGTCTGCACTTTTTTAAAGAAAAAACACCTCTCTAATAAAGGTGAAAGTTTATGTAGAAAAACATAAAATTGCCTATATGCCATTCTACCCAAAATATTACCAAGCATATCGGCATCAGCTAGCTCCCTTCTCTCAACTAGATCTCAGCACTTGCAATCTACAATGTCATCATATTCACCCTCATCAGTGTGTATATCATCCTCAAACAATATTAATTCATCCCCGCTGGTATCCACCATCACAGAAGTCTGTGTACTTTGATGTAATTGAGGGTAATGGCCTTCCTCATGGAATTTGTAGTTCATTTTATGAAAGAGCTGTCATGGTTTTTGGGCAATTGTTTTAGACCAGGCCAAATGTCAAAATGTTGTGCAGACTCATCTGCATCACCCCTGGGTGTCTTGAGAAAGCTAAGTTTTTCCCTAGTAGCAATTTCCAGATAAACTTAAGGAGGAGACGTCATTGTGCCATGTACCACTTGAGCTGTCAGCTTGCTGACCAGGAGCTCATTGCATCTCTTGAGATCTGGGTCAGTTGGAAAGAAAGAAAAGACATAGCTCTTAAACCTAGGATCAAGCACAGCTGCCAAAATGTAATGATCCGATTTCAAGATGTTGATAACTCTTGGATCCTGGCGATGCAAATAAAGTACTTAATCTACAAGTCCAACATAATTAGCGAAATTGCTTTGTTTCTCTCCTCCTTCAATTTCTCTTGCAGCTTTTCAAAAAGTCTAATTAGGGGAATAACTTGACTCATGCTAGCAGTGTCTGTACTCTCTTCACAGGTGACTACTTCAAGTGGTTTCAGCACCTTGCACAACACGAAAATATTCTCCACTGTGCTGGACTAAAGTACATTTCCCCTAAATTCTATTCTTTTTTGCAGCTGCTGCATTCTCCTACATGCAGTTGCAGAATCCCAAAAATGACCCTAAATATTTTGGGACAAAGACAGCATTTCCTGCATGTCATTGTCATTTTTAAAAAAGTTCTGTACTACCAAGTTGATTTTCTCAGCAAAACAGGGAATGTGATGCCCCCCAACTGTAATGCTCTAACAATATTGGTGGCGTATTCAGGAATCACATTTCCTCAGGAGAGTCCAAGCAGGATAAGCCATGTTGCAATGACATCCCTTAGTTTTTCAAACAGGTTGTAAACGATATTACCTCTGACCTGCGCCTTGTCTCGTCTCTGATTACCACCTCTCACTCCTGCCTTCAAGACTTCTCCCGTGCTGCTCCCCGCTACTGAACTTCTCTACCACGCTTAATCAGAATTTCCCACAGCCTTCAAAACTTTAGATGCTCTTTGAAAACCCATCTCTTTTTAGAGGTGACCTTATCCTTGATAACACTATTCACACTAATGCACCCTCACAACTATCCCAATCTCCACTCTGAGCAACACTCGTTCCTCTTCTTTCAGCTCTTCCCTTTAGAATGTAAGCTCTCTAATGAGCAGGGTCCTCCATAACCTTTGTTATCATGTCTCCATTCATTTTGTCTGCCTTGTCTGTTCTTGTTGTACATATGTCCTGTTTTAAGTATGTCCTGGTCTTCCCTACTGTACGGAGCTGTGGAGCACTGTGGTGCCTTACAAAGCTACAATAATAATAATATGCCTTAGTAAAGCAGCTGATACAAAGAGTAGCCTGCCTCTGAAAAATGTGACGTTCTTGGGTTCATGCTGCTGCTGTCCCTGATGGTGAAGGCGAATCACCAACCCAGTGGGCTGTCACAATCATATAATCTTTAGTTTGCTCAGTTCCGCTTGTCCACATATCTGTGGTTAAGTGTACAGTGGGTAGAATGGCATTTTGTAGCCCAGTAATTACATTTTTACGAACCTTCTGGTAGAGGTGAGGAATAACTTTTCTAGTAAAATGGTATCGTGATGGAATTTGGTAACGGAGACAGAAAACCTCAAGCAACTGTATAAAACCAGCTGCATTAATAGTGGATATTGGACACAGATCTAATACTAGCATAGTCACCATGTCGTCTGTGATCCGCTTTGCAACTGGGTGACAGCTTTCATACTTGCTTCCTCTTGCAAAGGATTCTTTAACAGTCAATTGTTGTAAACTACTAGTAGTCTTATTCTTGGACTGCTTCTGGGTTGAAGATCCACCCCCAGCAGCAGGATCAGCACCAGTAGGCCTAGCGCTCAGGGATTCTTCTAAGGAGTCCTGGTTAGTGGAGGAGTCATCTGGCATTAGACTCTTAGATGCAGGACTAATTCTGATCACTTGTGAGGATATTTATGATGAAGGTGTTGGGGGTGTAGAGTGCAGGTGCTGGGATCTAGTTGAAAGAAGGGAGGTAGCTGATGCTGGAGTGCTTGTTGTTATTTTTTAGCATAAGTTATTGATTTTCACAAAAGCTTTCCATGAACAATTTAGTTGATGCTTACGTGAAAACCTGAAGGCTTAATTATATACAACAAAATCAAAAACAATTGAGAATAGAAATATATACCAGCCTTATGGATCACTTACATAGCGGAGCAGCAGCACGAGGTTTGGTCCCCAGAAAATCTGCCATCCTTCCTTGTTCATTCTAAGGAAGCCCAGGAAATATGGTACAAAATTACAAAGATGCATTGGCCATTGTTCGCAAGTACTGAAAGCCAGATTTTATCACAATGATATGTTATTAAAAATGGTCTTAAATAACGGATAACTTCTCATATATTTAGCTGATCCTGTTTTTAGTCAAGGTCAACTTTATGTGGCAATATACAGAGTACGGCGATGTGCCAATGTGAAAATCAAAATTATTGGTGGCATGGAACAGGAAAGATTGGTAAAAGACTCTGAGAAGATTTACACAAAAATGTGGTATATTAAGACATGTTTGTGAATTTGGAATTATGTTAAGATCTTTTTCTTTTTTTGGAGCTGGTAGTAGATTTCACATTGTGGGATAAATGATGCACGGAATTTAACCATTACCAAAAAAGGGTCCGACATGATCTTACTCTTATTTTTTCCAGTCATTTTGACATGCTTTTAACTAGTATAGAAATGCATGTCTTATGCAAAATAAATCATTTCATCCAACTCTAAATGAGCCTCTTTTTCATTTATTAAAAGGTGCTCCCTAATTCTAATTTTAACAGTCTTGGGGCTAGATTTACGAAACTGCAGGAACCAAATTCTAGTTATCATTTCTTTAGTACATTCTACAAAATGACAGCTAGAATCTGAAATCTCAAACCCGCAATTTAGTAAATATACCCCCTGAAGTCTTAGCAACATATTGGAGTCCACAAGAGCATTTAAATAAATAAAAACCAAAACTATTGTTAAATGTTGCATTACTATTTATCCTATATTTATTTAGCTTGGGAACTAAAAGTGTACATTTCTCATGTTTTTCTTGAGCAAGTTGTACCACAGGGACCATTTACACTTGAATCCACTGGGAATCCTCTAGTTACTTTAATGGCCAGTCTAAGCTTGCTTGGAACCACGATCCTCAAAGTGTAATTAGGAGTGTGGAGGTGAAAAGGCAGCCTAAGAATCTTCCTGATAAAACATGCAATATACCTGCATGGTCTGTCATTATCTATACTGTACTCAAAGCCAATGCGCAGCATGATAACTGCTGAATCAGACAGTCACATTTATGCTCTTCACCAGTGGGAGACTTTGTGCAACGAAATTGTCTCTCCAATTATACTGAGGCAGTGGTGAGATTCAGCTGGTCCGCACCGGTTCGCCAGTAATGATACTTAATTTTAAGGTGAGTTTGGCGAACTGGTTGCTCCAGAGTACTTTTCGTTGGTGGGGGAAGCAGGGTACTTTAAAAAAAATACTCACCTGTTCGCGGTATCGGCACTCCTCCTCCATGCTCTGTTCGCACTGAATGTCGGGCGTAACGTTATCACGCCCGACATTCAGTGAGGAACGGCGCAGAGAGGAGCCAGAAAACAAGAAGACAAGAAAAGAGAAGAAAAAAGCCGATAGAAAAGGTAAGTGAAGGAACGGAAGGAAGGGGGTGCAAAAGAAGGATGGCAGAAGTTGAAGGGGGAGCAAAAGCAGCATGGCACAGTGTGAAGGGGAGAAAAAGCAGTATGGCACAGTATGATGAAGAGTAGCATTACTGTGGCGTAATATGAACTGGGGCATTACTGTGGCATAATTTGAAATGGGGACACTACTGTGTGGCATAACATGACTCATTATTACTGTTATTTTAATATTAGCAGCATAAAATAAGAAATATTTTATACACACACCTGGTTTTGACTAGATAACTGCCTCTTGATATTGATATAAATAATTTATAATTTTGCAGCTTTTATAATATTTATTATTACTTTGCTATTGTCTGTGTATTGTCTTACTAATTTGTACTCTATTATTGCCTATATTGAAATGTAATTCCTATTATGATTCAATGTATGTGTTGCCATGAAACTTTCATTGTTGGTACTTTATATTTTCTTTTAGTTTTTTTGTCAGGTATTGTTTTATATTTTTTCATTAATATTTTAAAACTCTTTCTTATAACATAATCTAGATTTGTGTACCTCTATTATTGTTCTTATTTGAATATTAAATGCATGAAATATTAAACTACGTTTTGGTATATCTTTTTGTATACTTAAAACGGTCATGAGGGTAGAGAACCGGTTGTTAATTTATTTTATATATATATATATATATATATATATATATCTCTACTATATAAATGCCTAGTGGCGTGTGTGAAAAAAAAAAAACAAGCTGCAGCGCCACCTGCTGGGCAGAGTTATACACTGACCTATATATTTCTTGAAGGAGAAGTGACAGTTGGGAGTGGTTTGTGGTTGCCGGGGGTGACAGTGGGGAGTTTTTAACACCTTAAGTAGCTTGATGAAGGATGTGGCGATGAAGATGAAGGATGAGGTGATGGAGAAAAATGATGAGGTGGTGACATGTGGACAAAACCACGTTAAAAAAGGGCGCTTGCGTCGGGAAGTAACGCTCTTCCCCTGAGGAGTCCTGGGCTAGGCCCAAATGCATGACAAGAACCTTTTTAACACCTTAAGTAGCTTGATTTGACTAGAATACATGAGTATCATGCACGGGTTAACTTGTGTATATATATATATATATATATATATATATATATACATAAAGATAAAGGTATGTAAAAATTGATTTATATAAAATCTTATATGTATCTATACCTAAATTGTATGATTTATTTTTATAGCTCTTCATAAATTGAAGTATCTGCCTAGTTTTATATATAACGCTGCATATCAGGTATAATTCTTTCCATATTATGATTGGATAAGATACTCCAAAAATTTCACCTGTGATATCACCTGCTAGGTTCAAATGAGAGAACCAAGAAGATGGTGTCTTTGTTTAGGTCATATGTCTGCATACTATATTGGGTCCCTCTGCTGGGTATTGATTGGTTATATAACTAGCCAGTAGTAGGATGTATCTAATCTAAATGTATAAATCAAAGTTTTTTCCAATTTATTAAATATATTGAAAATTGCTTTGCGCCAAAATATCTAAGTTACCATCAAGAAAATGGTGCCCATGATTTGGTTTTTTACATATTATATACAATATATGGACAAAAGTATTCGGACACTTAACCATTACTGACAGGGACTGTAATGACATTGTATTCAAATACATATACCTTAACATGGAGTAGGCCCCCTTTTTGTAGAGATAACAGCTTCCACTCATTTTGGAAGGCTTTCTACAAGATGTTGGAGTATTTCTGTGGGAAGTTATACTAATGTTGGACCAGAAGGCCTGGCTCGCAATCTCCATTCCAGTTCATCCCAAAGGTGTTCCAAGGGGTTAAAGTCAGGGCTCTGTGCGGACCAGTCAAGTGCTTCCATACTGAACTCATCAAACCATGTCTTTGTAGTTCTTGCTTTGTGCACTGGAGCACAGTCATGTTGGAATAGATAAGGGCCTTCTCCAAACTGTTTCCACAAAGTTGTAAGCATAGCATTGTCTAAAATGACTGAAGCTGGCAATCTTAATGGCTGAAGCATTAAGATTGCTCTTCACGGAGATAAGGGGCCTAGCCTAAATCCTGAAAAACAGCCCCAGACCATCATCCCTCCTACACCAAACTTCACAGTTGGCATAATGCAGTCAGGCAGGTGATGTTCTCCTGGCATCCACCAAACCCAGACTCACCCATCTGATTGCCAAACAGAGAAGTGTGATTCATTACTCAACAGAACATGTTTCCACTGATCCACAGTCCAGTGTTGGTGTGCTTTACATCCCTCCATCAGGCGCCTGGCATTGGTCTTGGTGATGTGAGGCTTACATGCAGCTGCTCGGCCATGAAAACCCATACCATTAATCTCCCACTGCACAGTTTTTGTGCTTACATTAATGCCAGTGGAAATTCGGAACTCTTCAGCTATTCAAGCAGCAGAGTGTTTGCAACTTTTACGTACCATGCGTCTTAGCAGCCATTGATTCCGGTCTGTGATTTAACGTGGTCTTCTGGTTTGGGGCTGAGTTGCTGTTGTTCCTAAACGCTTTCACTTCATAATAATATTACTTACAGTTGACCGTGGAATATCCAGCAGGGATGAAATTTCACGAACCGTCCTATTGCAAAGTTGACAACCTATCACAGTATCACCATTGAAGTCACTGAGCTCTTCAGAACGACCCATTTTGAATCACAAATGTTTGCAATTGGAGACTGCATGGCTAGGTGCTTGAATTTATACACCTCTGGTAATTATTGAATTGAAACACCTCAATTCAATAATTAACATATGTGGCCAATTACTTTTGTCCATATAGTTTACTTCTTTCAAGTGATCTCCAAGAAAATGGCGCCCTCAATTCGGTCTTATATGTATGATTTTTTATTTATTTTTATATTTCTCTGATCTTTGACTGTTAAATTATGTATTTATATGTATATATGTATCTGTCTTAATCAAATGAGATTTGAACATCAAATATGAGTTTTACATTACTTATGGAGTCTTTGCATGTAAATAACCAGAAGTGAAGTACTGTGACTTCTGAAAGTACGCAAGTGGTGCGTTCCAATACATCTAATGAGAGCTTGGACGGAAGTCCATAGACGTGATAGAATTAGGGCTAATGGACTACAATATTTAAACTCGCTAAATGTCGCCGATGAATGTGACCCTTTGTAGACGAAACGTGTTGCTATGTGTGACTGGATTGCCTCCATATCGGAACAAGCAGATCTCTGCTTTCTCTATTCTCTAATTATCTATTTGGCCAGGAGTTCAGCCTACACTTTGAAAGATCTATGCAGTTGTATGGAGGAGGACAGAGAAGCTTGTTTGTTCATATCTAATGTACAGACATATTATTGCTCTTTTTACCTATACATTTGTCTAACATTTGCATAACAGGTCCCAATATTTCAGGATCCAGACAAGAAAACAACTACAGGTTGGGAAAGCTGAAATAAGAGGTAGGAGATAACAACACAGTCTGTCAACAACCTTGTCCTTTAGTTCTACTAATTTTCTCTCCTAACCTCTATTGCTCTCTCTCTCTCTTTTTTGCTTCTTTTTCTCCCCCTCTCCCTTGCTGTCCTCTGTTTCTCACTTTCCTCCATCTCATATCAATTCACCTGCTGTATTTCTACCTTCCATCTTACCTCCACCCTCCCCCTGCCACCATCACTCCTCCTCTTTCTGTCCAATCGTATCCTCTCTCCACAGACCTTCAGGACAGGGAGAATCAGCTGGACGCACAAAGAGCAGAGTCCAACCATTAATCTTCACTTAAGTTAATTTTTTTTCTTTCAGCTGTTTGTCAGAGAACTATGAGGTTTTTTTCCACTTCAATTTGCTTCCACATGCTGGCTACAAACTCTGCCCTAGTGCCCTTCACTACTGGAAGGGGGTTGCCTGTTTTATTTGTACTGGGCCAAACAATTTATGGAGGCAGCACCAAGTGGTCAGCCTACAAGGGGGTCTGGGATTGTGGGCTAGGGTTTGTTATGTTGAGTACCAGAGCTGGGAAAGTAGTGAAGAGAGAAAGTAATATGCGCTGTTTGGGGCAAATTCAACAGAAAACGGAATTTGCACCTGTTACATGTGTATCTGTGTTGTAAAGTGGCATGTACGTTTTATAAAGAAGGAGCTGCTGCTTACATATTTTACTCCATAGGCCATTTTGCACAAACCCCATTGTCAGCTACATTGCTCAAATACATTGGCAGCTATGTCACTCAGATACCATGGCACATTACACGGGCATACCTCCCAACGTTAGAATATTTCGGCATGTAAGGGGGTGTGACCCTATCACATTAGAGTGTGCCAAGTCCCCCCAGGGTATGCACAGTGCTTTCGAGGTGCTGGCCCTTTCCCTAAATGCACCACTTCCATGCTGCATGTTAGTATGCGATCCATTGAAGAGGCAGTAGTCAGCGGTATACTTCCCAACTATCTACTCCTAAATCGGGACAGTTGGGGGCATGCATAGGCCATTTTACAAATAGTCACTTTCCAGTCACATAAGTAGAGTCTATTACAAATACCCTATTGCACAAGCTCCATTGCCCAACACATAGCATATGTCTTATTGCCAGTCACATTGCACTCATCCCCTTGTCAGACACAAATAGCAGCACAGCAAACTACATGAACTGAAATGATATAGCATAATAACAGTGCATACAGCATTTTTATGTTCACGATTTATTCACATTAACTATTATTTCAATTAATATAAAAAAAACTAAGTGTATTGTAAAAATGAAAAAAGTTGTTTTTAATTATAAGAAGACAAACAAATCTACCAGTAATTTGGAATAAGGGGGACACAACGTGCACTGCAAAAATAAACTCCTTCTTTCTCTTTTTTTCTATATGTAATCCAGTTTAGTAATAGCACCCTGTAGTTATTAAGATTATTATTTCATAAAATAACTTATATAGGGTTAAAAGTCCTCCATTCAAATATTTCTAATTGGAGCAACAATTTTTTCTACGTATACTGACTATGCGAATTCTAAGTAATTAGCACAGTCAGTATATCAAAACAGACAGCTCACCTCAGCACTCCACTCTTTATCATTTTATATTTTTACATTTAGTTTACAATAAATGCATGCATCCTCCAAGAAAGAAAGAAGAAGAGGTAGTTTGGCTAATGGCGACTACATCCTTGTGACATAAAATAAAAAGCAGAAACGGTACTTCAAGTCATGAATTTCCTATGTGTTATTTTTATATATTTATATATATATATATATATATATATATATATATATATATACATATATATATATATATATATATATATATATATATATATTTATTTCAAGGACCATAAGGATATATACGGGAGATGCATGGGATGTTGTCTCATTATACTAAGGATCACTAAATACCAAATTATGATGGGTAACCAAATGGTTCAAGAGTAATCTTCTATCCTTGGTATTCTGCTTTGTGATGGGTGAGCTGCTTGTTCCAGAGTGCTGTTCTGTCCATGTCAATCTGCCGTTTAATGAGTGAACTTCTGTATGGCAGGTCAATTACTTTTCCATGGTTTCTGCTGACCTAGCCCAGTGATGGAAGTTCAGAGAATATTACAAGCCTTCGTATTATAAGACTTTTTTTCTGCCAGCAACCCAGTGATGGAAGATCAGAAAGATTTAGAAGATGCCAGATCAGAAAGGTCCTTTCTGCCTTTGTCAGATTGCTGTTGAGTGGCTGGAGTTGGTGCTAAAGTCCGTCTCAGCCCATGTCACCCTATTATGAGATTCATGCTATCAAATGTCTATAGCTGACTTGCTTTAGAGTTACCTGAGAGCATGAGGGTTCGATTATGTTCCCGGTTACTTCTTTGTTACACAATGTCAAATGGTTGTATGTCACTCTGTGCTGGAATGTCTACTCGATATGTATCACTTGTGTTTTGGCCTCAGATATTGCAATGGCAAAGTCTGCCTTAGAGAAATAATTGGAAATATTACAGAGTAGAGTAGCAGCCTATTGCTTACTAGCAGAAGAAAGGGGCCTTATATATAAATATATATATAAAATACTCTTGCTTATGTCATTCTGCTGTGGGCAGGACAACCCACACTACATGATTTCTCCTTAGTTTATTCCCTTTCTATAAAGAGTTAAACAGTCTAAATTGTACCAGTAAGTCGGACCAAGACAGCTGCATGAAACATGAGTAATGAGTATAACCCTTAAATGGATCTTACTTAAGGGAGGGTCCTGAAATAAGCTGCTAATCTGAACTAAACACATTACAGATGAGCTCATCAGCTCAAATCTAATTATTATGTGCCAGGCCGGGCTTAATTGCTTGTCCTTGACATAAATAATGTCTGCCATAAGCCTATTACCCTATGTAAGCCTATTATTGTAGTAATCGCGCCGCTGTCAAAAGCACAAAACGGAAACGGACGAAAAGAGGAAAATAATGGGATGCAATTAACAGGCAAACAAGGACAAGCAGCTTTCTAATCGTTACATGGGATACACAGGTCTGACTCAGTGCTCAGTGGGGAGAATGTAAGACTATACAGAGAGGGTCAGGGGTAGTATATGCTGGGGCCAACATATAAGTGAAGTAGGCTTGCTGCAAATACAAACATGATATTACAGGCCATGATTTAGGACAGTGATAAATTCGGTAATAACATGATACTCTTATTAAATAGATTGGAGAAATTTCGGTGAAATATTGCAATTTTAAAGCAAACTTTAAATGAGAATGTGAACAGTAGTTATTTCTAAAGCAGAAAATATTCATCTCTGCAGTATTCAAATTGAAGGGGCAAAACCTAAAATGTGTGTTGATCCAATGCAAAAATGTCTTGTAATATTCAAACATTTTACTATTATCTTTCATTTATAAAGTGCAGACATATCACGCAGCACTGTAAATTGAGGGGGTCATGACCCAAATTACTTACAATGACATGAATCAGATGGGTTATCTAAATATGCTTGCAATCTAAGAGGTGTGGGAAACACTTGCTGCTATTGTACGACAGCAGTATGATGACCTGCCAATAATAAAGCAGTCTGGCATTTCTGTGCGGCTTCTGGGGATTCGTCATGGAATGAGGAGAGACAGCAGAAGGTGGGGACACAAAACATGAACCAATCACTGTTGAAATCTTAAAACAGTCAGTACTGTTAATCATATCTGTCCTTTACCATTTTTTTTATATTGGTTCTCAGTCCTCTTCTGGTTCGGGAGAAGGCTTTTGCTTTCAAGCTGCATGGGCACTCTTGTTATCTGCCAGAGTGAAGTAGTTTTGTGTAGTCTGGTGTTTTTCTTTAGTAAACTGGCTGCTGGAGACAGAGCCAGGACAGTTGTTTCTCACCGTCGGCCAGGGCCATCTTTTCCATTGGGCACGATGGGCAGGTGCCCGGGGGCCCCACGGGCAAGGGGGGCCCATAGGCAGGGCTCTTAATTAGAATAAATAATCCTGCAAAAGAAAAAACCTGCAAAAAAAACCTTCAAGGGTCACTGAGCAAGTACATCCATCTATCTCTATATATCTATATCTATATCTATATCTGTATCTCTATACATCTATATCTATATATATATCTATATCTATATATATATATCTATATATATAGGGGCCCCGGTGCACTGCTTTGCCCGGGGGCCTATAATGTTGTTAAGATGGCCCTGCCGTCGGCAGCAGCTGAGGAGGTCACTAAGAGGAACTGTGAGTACAACTGCAGTGACAGTAGAACATCAGGTGCAGCAGTTGGATTGAGATGTTGTTCAGTAGATCTTCTACACAACATTGTGCATTATTCAACTCCTTGGCATGGCCATGTTATTTCCCACTGTATTTGTTACTTTTCTATATTTGTGGGAATATGGTTGTGTGGGAGGTATCTCCAGTTCCAATTTGTGACTCTTTGCTAATGAATTTCTCATCTAAAAGCTTCCTAATGCCTGAGTAATTGTAAGTGAGAACCACAAGCATAGAAATATTAGGGTTAACACAGTGTTCATAAGCACCTATAGGAAGGGATTTAATCAACTGGGAAGGGGCGCTGAAGCCTCCACTGTGTGTTCCTGCTCTGATTTCCGGTTAATACAACAGAGGAATTTCCACGATCTAGGTTTTGCTCACACATGTATAAGGTATTTTCACACAAGGCTTCAGGTGAGAATTGAATCTGCCCTTTAGGCTGGGATCACAGATGTCTGGAGTTCCCACTAATAAATTAACAAGGCAGTGGCATTCATTACTTTTTTATTGTATAGTATAATTTTACAGAGTATATGAATTTTGTGCAGTTATTAAAAATGTGCTGTAGCCGTCTTTCAACAATACATAAGTAGAGTCAAATGCATGAAAATTCTCTGTTTTCACAGAGTCTGCACTTGGATAAATCATGGTGGAATATTGTAGGAAAACAATAAATATATGCGTAAAATATTGAAAAGTACAAAAACACTTCCCTCCTCCTGTTTACTGCTCTGCTACTGACACACTTAGGGTTATATTTACTAAACTGCGGGTTTGAAAAAGTGGAGATGTTGCCTATGGCAACCAATCAGATTCTAGCTGTCATTTTGTAGAATGCACTAAATAAATGAAAGCTAGAATCTGATTGGTTGCCATAGGCAAAATATCCACTTTTTCAAACCCGCCGTTTAGTAAATCTAGCCCTTAGTCTCTGTTCAGTAACATCCCCCGTCTTCTGTTATTCACTTCTCCCCTTATTCTTTCCAGCCAAACACAACATGGCATGTAATGCTCATCAAAAAGGGAAATAAAGAGGAGACATAAAGTGCACTCTGAAAGGACTCCAGGGGCGCACGCAGGATTGTCAGGGGGGGTTTCCCAAAAAATAAAAAACACGAGTGAGAGCTCCGTATCGGCAGCGCTGTCCTATACAGCAGCCGCGGCGCTGTCAAAGAAGAGTCCGCGGCTGCTGTATAGGATAGTGCCGCTATGGCGGCCACTTAGTTAGCGCAGGGGGGGGTTTCTGGAGACTCAGAAACCCCCCATGCATGCGCCACTGGACTCTAACCAGGGGCAGGCTGGGCTGGGGGGCACCTGCCTCCTAGGCTAGTCCCATAGTTGGCTGGGTCACTGGGCCACCTGCATTTTTTTTCTTTAAATGTTCCTAATATACTGCTGAGCCCTCCCCTGAAGCTAACCTAACAGGAGAAAGAAGAACACCTCAAATTTATGACCAAACATAGATCAAGAGGAACTCTAAAATGTTGTTTGTGTGTGTTTATATGTTGTCATATATTCCTAAAACATAATAAAAATAGATTGGGCAGATTACAAAATGTAATAGTAACTCCCCACACCATTGCTATACAAAGCCAGGAAAATAGACTGGCTATAGAAGTAAAACACTTCTGGGCGTAAACTTAATATAGTATGAAACTCTCCCATGTGAAATATGAGGTTAACATTTATTTATGAGAATTCATAATTTGAAAAACTTAAATATATGTTAAAAAGGGGTGAAAGAGAAAATTCACCCAGTATATCCTAATTGTTCCTCAATGTCATTTAGTATAAAATTTCCTTTTAAAGGATATAACTTTAATTTTTATTGGTATATTATTTACCTTACAATATTATTCAATTATTCTTATTAGTTGACTTTTCAATGGGGTTATAGACATCCTGATAGTGTTTGAAATTATCAAGTATATTTCTCCTGTATAAAGTTTATTGAATAATTTATCAAGCTGTGTGTTTGAAAAAGTGGAGATGTTGCCTATAGCAACCAATCAGCTTCTAGTTATCATTTACTTATTACATTCTACAAAATGACAGCTAGAATCTGATTGGTTGCTATAGGCAACATCTCCACTTTTTCAAACCCGCAGCTTGATACATTTCCCCCCAGGTCTTAAAGAGTTAATTAACCTTTACAGCTGTGGCCCTAGATCCAAATATCTTGACCTTAGAAAGGGAAACTATCTGCCCCCATCAATAACAACTCATTCAATAATAGATATGACACCAAGCATTGGATATAGTCTTTTATTTAAATTCTTGTAATTTAAATCTTAAAGGGAGAAGCATATCAGGCAACCAATTCCCCCCAACAGGCCATATATACTGTACCAGGTAATCCAGAAATGCCTTATATGCCCAATCAACTGGTAACAATCCAGAACTTGTGGGCCAAGAACCCCTCCAGGACCAAACCCTTGGCCATTGCCCGGGGTTCTACCAAATAAACCAAACAGACCCTTGATTGTTTCCAGGAACAACACATAGGCACCTTCTCCCTAACCACAAACAAGACTGTGACAAACATCAAATGACAACAACGTCTCCACCTGAAACATTATTATGTATTCGTTCCCTCTCCTACTTACTTCTGCCACCGAATCTCACGATATTCCCCTTACATGCTCTGTGGACATCCCACTATCCTCCTTCACATGCAACGTTCCTCTCACTCACCTAACAGCTAGACCTGTAGCAAGCTCCATGCTGTGGTCATGACCCACTGGTTGACTCCTAGCTGGGTCTAAAGAGAGACCACTCCCCACATACACTCAATATGGCTATAGTAATTATAAACATGAGTTGACCCCAATATATAATAGATACTGTATCATAGAGAGTGACTGCATACACAACAGACCATGGCAAGCACCTTTGTATATCTGCAAGTACAGCAAATCAAACTGATATGAGTGATAGATAGAACAAGAAGAAATGAAAACTCACTCTAATAAAGTAGACCAAGCAATACAAGTGATTGACAGAGATTATTTCTGGGAAGGTTGAGTCTTCTGACCTGACCCCCAAGCTGAAATACTTCATAGAAAGTAGACTGATGAGAGACAGCACCACTTTTCTACACTCACGAAAGTGATATAACAATAAATGAAATGTCAATTGATCTACAACAGCATTCCCCTAAACAATTATAAATGTATTTATGTATTGCATTTTGTACTAAAATACTTAAAACAATGAAATTTTTATATAACAGGTTGAATTCATGTCAATAATAATATTTATATACAGGATAGTGTGGCAAGTGTGTACTGTACTGTATATAAATAGCAGAATATATAGGACTAGCAAGCAAGAACATACACCTACCTTCATCAGATTTCAATTATGGGTACTTGGACAATTTGCAACCATATGACTCAGTGCTTGCTTGGGACAGCTGATCCAGGTATTCCATGCATGATATAAGACCTGACTACCAGAGGAAATCCCTAGTGTTGTGACATCATTGGGAGTTCCTGTGACAATGCAACTGCACTCCGGTGACTTTGTTTTCACACAGCCAGGAACTGATTTAAATTATTCCTGGCCCATTGCTGGACCCGATCGCTGTTAACGACAGCTACAGTTGGGAGATAGGGTTCATGCAGGAAACAGAATGGACACATGCAAACGGAAATGTTCAGCTCTCTCATAGATAGGCTAGAAACAACTTCATTAATGCTTATTTTTTCCCCAGACAGCAGCACAATAATAGCTATGAGCAAGTCATCTTATGAACTGCAGGATATGAATTTTCCAAACCAAATGTGTTAAGTCCCCTTTAATGTGACTCAATTACTCAGTCACATTGGTGAAGACTGCAGAACCCATAAATGGTAAATGCCATATCTAGTAAAAGTAATGCTCTTTGAGCCAAAAGGGATGGATGAAACAATCCTGGCTCACATGTAACTATGGGCCTCAGGCTACAGCCGCAAATGTCTTTATTATAATGTATTAACGGTTTCAAGTTTCATTAATTAAAATATTTGTAATTTAGTAATGAGAAATTAGTAGTCATTTGTTATGTAGTGGTCTGAAGCCTCTGAGTACAATTTAAGGAAATAGGTACCCAAATAATTTATTGTGGGATATACATATGGCTCTAAAGTCAAAGTACAAGTTATAATTATCTGAGTGCAGCATTACTATGATCCAAAATAACCATGATCCAGGGGGTCAGCACTGTGCTCCTGTCTCTAACTAAGACCTGTTCAAGCAATCTGAGCAAGTGTAAATGTCTGCTTGTATCATATATCTTATCTTAATGAAGTCCATCCATATCAGTGATGCATCTTCTCAGGACATAGAAACACCCCCTAGATGCACACATACAGATAGAACATGGACACAATAGTGTAAAACCACATATACATGTATTTTGTAGCAAAGTTATAATGGATAATAAGGATGTAACTGTAAATAGACACTACCTTACAGAATTGATTGGCTTTAGCTAGGACCTTCCTATAAACGCATTAAATAACAGTTTATGTTGTGTCCATCATCCACCAACCAGAACCAGGGAATAGTAAACAGCACCACCTCCTGGTAATGTACATAAATCTTCAAATATCTACTATAGGACATCATTTTAAAATATTTTAATTATGAATAGTTTATTGGCTAATACAATCAACGAAATTATTTTAAAATACCACGAATGGGGCCTCACAGCAGTAGTTAGTAATAAAGCATTGGTAATAAAGCCAGCTAAAGTGTGCAAATTTACACCTGGACAAACCATGCTTTTTGCATGCAGCACACAAATTTTGGACAGCTTTATTTTAACACTGCAATATAGATTTTACCTAGACTGCTCCCCCTTCAGGTCTGTAAATCTGTCCAACCATTTTATATTTGCCTCCACCTGCAAGGCATCATGGTTTTGTTAATGTGCAACATTGCACCTTCTGGCTTCATATACTCCTAACTCTAATGTGAACTTAGGGTGATATAAGTCAAAGGAGAAATGATATTACTTTTATTTGCTTTTGGCACATTGGTGATGTATTCCAGCATCATAGGGTGTATGTCACCTCTATGCCAAGACATTGAAAAGCGTAAACAGTTGTCCATATTTAGGTAAGAGAGACATATCTCAAACGGAAAGTGGCAAAAACAGTGTTGCAGGTCTCTGCAGCCTCCGTGCCTTATCAGTGCAGGATGAGATACAGACAGCAATCAGCGCTGCAAGGGAAGCGGAATCCACTTGCAGGTGCACAATCAGGAGACAGTGGTTTAAACTAGTGCTGACAGTACTAACAACATCCTGGTCAAAAAGCACAAGACAAATAGATCAGTGAAAGAGGCTGAACTCACTCACCGATACACTATGAACAGGAAATCACTTAACCTATAGGAGCTAACAGCTTCCTCTGTAACTGTAGGAGATAGCACTGTTTTCTGTTATTGCTAAGGCTGGGTACACACTACAGAAAATGTCTCCTGATGTATCTATAACGCTTATATCTGATCTATAACGATTTTACCAACAATTGATAAAAAAAAAGTCCTGATCAGCATGCTGATTCATGTGTACACACTATGCACGTTTTACAAGATTAACCATGGCCTTATCTGTGTGGAGTTTGTATGTTCTCCCTGTGTTTGCGTGGGTTTCCTCCGGGTACTCCGGTTTCCTCCCACACTCCAAAAACATACTAGTTGGTTAATTGGCTGCTATCAAAATTGACCCTTGTCTCTCTCTCTCTCTCTCTCTCTCTCTCTCTCTCTCTGTCTGTCTGTCTGTGTGTGTATATTAGGGAATTTAGACTGTAAGCTCCAATAGGGCAGGGACTGATGTGAGTGAGTTCTCTGTACAGCGCTGCGGAATCAGTGGTGCTATATAAATAAATGGTGATGATGATTAACCTTCAGATCTGTGCTGTTCTTCTTCTGTCATAACCATAGGCTGAAAAGATCATGACTCCGTAAACTCTATGGAGATTCTGATTGTGATTGCTTACACACTGCCGGATCAGAACAACATTGTCCCATCATTGAACAAGATTTTTAGTTTGGTTTAAAAATCAAATGAAACGATATGACGAGCTTTGGAACGATAATCACTCATCGTTGTAGTGTACACACTAATGCAATATCGGGTCAAACAGTCGTTTACTGGATGATTGGCCAGGTAATTGGCTGAAAACCCTGTAGTATATATCCACCCTAAGTAGAGTTCAGAAATATCGTCAGTGAATAATAGTGTCAGGGAGGCTGAGCTCAGTCTGTGATGTGATAAGGTGGCACATAAACTATCTAATAAACCGCTTGTAAAATCAAGTAAATAAGTAACAACTATAAATAAGAACGTTCTGTCAATTGAATGACTGCATCTGTAAATACAGTCAACTGTACAGTCACTGACCATAAAGTGACAGTGTATCAATTAAGAGGAAATGTTTTACACTAATTCTAACAGCTTTGGAAATTCAGATTTCAGAAGGCTGGTGCCTGCCCACATTGGATAAGATTCTCAAAAGTAAACCTGTGAATAAAGTATCACTATAAACAGGATAAAACTGCCACAAACAAATAAATGCTCTTACCACATCAATCTAAAGGAGATACAATTAAGGTGCAATAAGTGCAAGTGTAAATGTGACCAGTTAGGTCATAAAATATATCTTGTTTGAAGCTAACTTCAAATAAGGGATCTAGGGGTAAATTTATAAAACTGCGGGTTTGAAAAAGTGGAGATGTTGCCTATAGCAACCAATCAGATTCTAGCTGTCATTTTGTAGAATGTACTAAATAAATGAGAACTAAAATCTGATTGGTTGCTGTAGGCAACATCTCCACTTTTTCAAACCCACAGCTTGATAAATTATTCAATAATCTTTATACAGGAGAAATATACTTGATAATTTCAGATGCTATCAAGATCTCTATAATCCCACTTAAAAGTCAACTAATAAGAATAATTGAATAATATTGTAAGGTAAATAATATACCAATAAAAATTAAAGTTTTATCCTTTAAAAGGAAATATTATACTAAATGACATTGAGTAACAATTAGGATATACTGGGTGAATGTTCTCTTTTACCCCTTTTTAATATATATATATATATATATATATATACGTTTTTCAAATTCTGAATACTCTAAATAAATGTTAACCTTATATTTCACATGGGAGAGTTTCATACTATATTAAGTGACTAAATAAAACATCATAAAAAAAATTATATACCAAAAATTATAATGCCTCCAGTAACAGAACTTCCTTTTTCTACAGGCAATAGTTAAAAACATGCCATTATTTGTAAAACAGAAGTTCCTTATGCAATCAGCTATGAATAACATTGACAATATATACATAAAAATTCCTAGACATTTACAAAATTGGATATATTGAATATACTATTTACATTGCCTGTGCAGCTGAGTACAACCTAGTGTTCTTTGTTATAAGCCTATTAAGGCTGAGGAGACGCTAACTGAACTGTGCTACAATAGGATTACCGAGTCTAGCAAAATATTCTTCCTCCATCACCACTTGATCTCAGATATTTTCCATTCTGATGAGCTACTGAAAAGTCTTTGTATACATTTATAGATGTTATACATTTCTTTACTTTGTACGCCAACTTGTATTCTAGATTGAGTTGTTGTTTTAAGTGTAAAACTGGGTACGCACTGCAGGAAATTTCTCCCGATGTGATATCTTTAACGATTCTACCCATGACTGAAAGTCCTGATCAGCATGTTGGTTCATGCTTACACACTTACACGATGTACCTTCAGACCTGTTTTTTTCATCTGTCATTTCCATCGTGCAATTGTTTATAGTGATTTTTAGGACGTTTATAAAATAAAATCAAATGATACAATGTGCTTCAGTACGGAATAAAACATGATCGTTGGAGCGTACACACTAATGCTAATATCAGACCTAACGGTCGTTTATGATGCAATCGGCCTCATAATTGGGTGATAAACCTGTTGTGTGTTCCCAGCTTAACATTTGTTGGAGAAGTGTGAACAGCAAAGTTTATCTCTCCAATCTGATTGTCACTGCGGTGGCAGGTTGTCAGGTGCATGTGTGCAATGTATCAGAGCAATTTATCTGCTTCACAATCTGATGTACATTTCTACCTTTAATGTTCATTATATTTAATGAATATTGCATGTACAGCCAACATTCAAACATGTCACACAAGTGGAAGTGTCAGGTTTGTGAACAATTTCACTTTATAAGTATTGCCGACTGTCAGGTATACTGCAAAGCAAATATTTGAGAGGTTGATCTTATCAACTCCAATTCAAGAGCTTATTATTTAGATAAGATTTATGGAGCCTGTGGTACCATGAGGGTGTTAAACGTTAATTTCATGTCAAACACAAGTATGAAACATTTAATACCAAATACAACAAATATACCTCATATTTACACAGTGGGCTTGATTCATTACGGAAAGGGGAAAAAAAGAGTAACTTTGCACTTTGGCAAAACCATGTTGCATTGTAGGGGATGTACATTTAAAATGCGGGGACAGATTTATAGTTGTGGTAGGACATGCCCTAGATCAACTTTAAATTTCAGTGTGAAAATAAAGCTATCAAGTATTTGTGTGGTACATGAAAAAACAGCCACTATTTACCTTATGAGCAAAATAATAAACTAATTGGCACCCCTTGTATTGTTACATGGTTTTTCAGTAGAAAATGTACTATTTTTTTTGCCTTACTTTCCTTAATGAATGAAGCCCAATATGTCTGGACAAAATGAGTAACCATACTAACACATAAAAAGGACAGTTGTTTAATGTGAATATGTAATCCCCACATAGAACTATATATCTGCTTCTAAAATGAATAAACAAAAAATCACCATTGCTATGACCCATTTAATTCTCATTCCAAAGGACGGCAGCAGTGATCATTTTTCTTCTCACATTACGAGAGTGCTATTGAACCTGTCTTCTCCCTTTTATATTCATACTTGAGTCACTGAGAGGCAGGAAATGCCATCAATAAACGTAGGCGACAGATTAAATAAAGTGTTGCTATTACTGTCTATCTTAACATTTTTGTTGATGGACAAATGTTTCTGATAGATAACAAATGCAATAAAACATCTTCAGTCACTACTGTATCTTCCATCTAAAAATAATACTTAAGAAGATATATATTATAACAAAGCAATACAGTATAATCAAAACTATGTTTTTCATCTAATAAAATGCACCGCTCAGTTCAATCAAGTTTAATTTTTGAAAACACATTTAAAAGATCCTGTTGTGACAAGACTTTTACTTCAAGAATGTCAGATTTAATAGGCAGGAAAGTCTTTTACTATATAAAAACCCAGGAGCTGTCCACCCTCTAGTGCTGAAATACAATACATGCAGCCTGTAGGAAAGTAAATCATAGCACACAGCGCTGAACAGGATTCATAGTTCAGGGAATATAAGAACAGTAACATGAGGTTCTGATCTGAAAACAGATCATTTTGTGTATGTTGGCCAAACAAGCACTTTAAAAAGTGGCTGATTTATAGAGACCATTATGCAGAGATATCAAATGTATTGTGAGCATATATTTTATATATATATATATATATATATATATATATATATATATATATGTAAAAATATATAGAACGCAAGTGAAGTTTCTTGGCACACAAAGGAGTGTAGGCATAAATCTGTTTAGGGTGAACAAGGCTTTGAGATGTTTTTGGCAGTTGAGGGGATACATTTAATTAAAGGGCTTTGGGCTAGATTTACTAAGCTGCGGGTTTGAAAAAGTGGGGATGTTGCCTATAGCAACCAATCAGAGTCTAGCTTTCATTTATTTAGTACATTCTACAAAATGACAGCTAGAATCTGATTGGTTGCTATAGGCAACATCCCCACTTTTTCAAACCCGCAGCTTAGTAAATCTAGCACTTTGTCTTGCATGTCAACACTATGTAGAAACATTGCAGTGAAATATCACCAATGTTGCTGGAATAGCATTAAATTCAGTACTAATTTAGCAAAATCATGTGTGACTTTATTTTCACATTCTAGCTATATGAGATCCCTTCTTACAGTGGAACTAAGCCTGAAAAAATAGTTTTAACATGTCGTTGAGAATTAGTTTAGGAACTGTTAGGACAACTTTGTTTACTCAGAAAATAGCTCCTTGCTATTTCTGAGAACATCTATCCCACCTCCTTGGAACCATTAATACAAGACACATTGCATATATGCATGTCACACAATGTAAAATTATTTTACATGTTAAAATATCAGACTTTAAAAACTTGATACAAAAAAAAAAAAAGATCTTGTGCTAAAAATCCATATACTTTGTTATCATAGGAGGTCATTTATGGCAAGAAAATGTCTCAGTTGCAGAAGAAGGTGAGATTTGGTTGTGTCTTGTGCCTCAATTTGCACAGTGTGCCTAGATTTCTGCCACAGCACAGAGATTTGCGGAGCAGGATGGTGGTATTTGCGGAAGTTGTCACAGATGGTGGTGATCGCTTGAACGATGACGATATATCCGACAAAGACAAGACCTACAAAAAAATTTGATTTCAGCATAATACGATTGCAATATACACAGACTTACCTGAAACACTCTGCAGATTTCCGATGGCACCAGCAGGCTGACAGGAACTCATTCCGAATGGACAGGTCTCCGGCAGTAGAGTTTGACGTCAGTGCGACCTCCATCAATGTTAAGTTAAAGCTGCAAAGTCGCCACAACCGCAGGTTAAGTGTTTAATCACTTAACCTGCGGCAATGTCACCACTCTGCAGGTTAAGTGTTTAAGCACTTAACCTGCGGGGTCCCGACATTGCCGCTTTAAATTAACATTGATGGAGGTCGCATTAACGTCAAACTCTACTGCCGGAGACCTGTCCATTCGAAATGAGTTCCTGTCGGCCTTCTGGTGCCATCGGAAATCTGCAGAGTCAGTTTTCAGGTAAGTCTGTGTAATTTGCAATCGTTTTTGCCGAAACCTGATTTTTTTTTGTAAGTCGTGACTTTGACGGATTCATTGTCAGCGTTCAAGCGTACCCAACCCATCACAGAGCGAGGCTGTTTCATAGAAAAGTGCAGAGCACTAGTTTTGCAGATCAGTGCAAAACATTTAAGTGTGAATATGAAAACAAGATAAAGGGGTAGAGAGGATGCACTTAAGTGACATTCCCTAAGAGGCTGCACCAGGTCAGAGCTGGCGATCATATCCATTTTCTGGGAACCATTCTGTACTTCCATGTTGCACTTCACTGAAGAAAATCATTTGTAGACACACTCTGAGCAACGATATAAAAAGATTTCAACACACAAAAGTGACAGATGCTGTTAGAAAATGTTCCTTCACTCTTAATTTAAGCTATAAATAAGGCTAAACTGAGCAGTATATCTGGAGAAAAACTGTTTTGTTTCTGTAAATGAAAGAGCTGGTGAGAGATCAGACTGTGATGTGATTACACTTTTGCCTCTTTTGACATTTTCTGCCTCTCTGCACATTTCCAGGTTGTGGGGGCATCACCCAAAATCAGAGGTATGTGTGCGACTTACTAGGCAGGTCACCCGGTATTAGATCAAGGCATTTGCAGTGTGCATTGAGTATTCTTCATAAATGAAGCCCATAAGTCTTATTGGTGGTATTGGATGATTTAGGTCAGTCAATCTACCAATTTTTTTTTGTATAACTAGCTTCAATTACATGTAGGAGATGCTTTTTTTTTGCTTGTATAGAGAGAAAATAGTTCTATTTTAATGGAAAACTCCATTATGCGAATTTGCTTTCTTTTTTTTTTCTTACTAAAACCCCACCTCTCAGCCTTTAGTACCAAATGTCTCCTTCAGAAACCCCGTGTTGGCTCTATATTCATTCCCTGTGAGACCTGGCCTGCCTGAGACCCTGGCTGATGTAATGTCCTGGAGAATGCACTGAGTGGGTAAGACCAGGGGTGTGTATCAAGCAAAAATCAGATCCTTGGGAGGTGGGGGGGATGGGGACAAGTTAAGGGAATGGAGGGGGGGCTATAGGTACATTTTGCAAGGTTGAAGTTTTTCTTTAAAGGATATTGTATAACCATAGTGCAGGAAGATAATTCAACGAGTGAATTAGGAGAAGAGCAGTTGACAGTCAAGGATGGTTGTAGAGCAGCAATAGGTCAGGTAGGTACCCGACAAGGATACACATCAATCAAGTGAGCAATCAGAACAGGCATTCTTGCAAACGATAACAGAATCCTCTAACATGCAGAGGTCTGTGACAAACAGAAAATCAGTCATAGTGATAAAGAAGCTGGATCGCAGTATAAAGACCTTGCTTGGATAGCATTTGCCTGCAAACAACTGTCACAGCTTGAAGTGCCACTGTGCATTCTGTCTTGTTTAGAGCTGGAAATACCTTTGTGGCTACTGACATCTACTGGTGGTCACACAGGACAGACTTTCATCACCTTAGAAAGGTTGCAGAAAAAAGACGTTTCTTCTGAAAAAAGAAACAAAAAACACTTTTGCAATATTGAAAATGGGGAAACATAAAATGTTATTATTTATTGTGTGCAGTTTGTGCTTAATTGACATACATTGCTTTGGAAAATTGCCAGACAAAGATATTTCATCTAAACAGCAACTAAAAGAATGCCTATATATAGATGTGTGTATAGATGTGTATATATATATATATATATATATATATATATATATATATATATATATATATATATATATGAAAGTGTAGATAGTGTTGCAGTGATACATACATTTTTTAGGTATACATATATTTTAGTAATCATAATCAGTTCAGGTTGCTACTGCCCCCTCAAGTTGATTGTGTTTATACACAGTCAAATACTAAAAGGGCAGAGGGGTTGACAGAGGGTCTATTAGAGTTGACGCAAGCCATGTTTTTTAGAGTAAAGTATACTTTTTCCCAACACACCTATCTGGTGGGTTTTGGGGTAATACAGTGTTAATATTATAAATCAACATTATTGTATGTGGCACTACTGGTCCAGCAAGCCCTGGCAGTCATAAGCTGCATGTGTACACTTGTAGAACTACAAGTGCCAGCATACTCATTGCTGACAGAGCATGTTGGCACTTGAAAAAAGTAATATTTTACGAGCATTTTCTTATACAGAGTCTTTTTAAAAGTCTTTTTACAGAAGTTTATTCATATTCCCATATTTTCCTAGCTTTGCTTAAAAGCTAGCACATTTATCAGTCTCCGGTTATATGGTAGTTTACTACTAAACACTTCATGACTGCTCACTGCCTATCTACATTAGTGCAGTCTGCATTGTAGATAGTGCTAATGGTGGTTGCAAACACTTGTATGTGCCACCATCAGGATGGGCCCCCTTGTAGGTAGCACTTCCACCTCTATTAACAAGATGTGGGAGCCCCACAGTTGCTGCTAATTGCTCCAGTCCCAGCCCCCCCCTCCCAGATGCACATCTTCCAGAGAGGGAGGTGCCCTGCTCCCAGACAGAGAGCCACAACAAGGCAGAAGGCTCCTGGCAGCATAGCTGACGTTAATTTTATTAATAACAGCACAAAGTTGTCAATGGAGAGGAACCAAAATGAGCCAGAGAGAAGAAGCTGAGGATGGGTGACTGATGAGAACAGGGTGGTGGCAGGCAAATGTTGGGTAGAGGATAAATTAAAAAATGGGGGTGGGGCGAGAGAAGGAAGGAGGGGGCCCTGCCTGTTACATTTATACTGGGTCTGACATTTCTGGTGGCAGAAAAGAAATAGTTGCATCTTGCTCTAGGGTCAAGACTTCTTCATTCCTACAACCTCATGAAATAATTAGAAGGTAGATTTCTGGTGGCAGCCCTGGCCACCATTAATGGACTGAAGAAGTAGGTAGAAACAACCTGACGTGGTTCCTGCATTTCCAATCACTTATACACAGCACACAATTACTCAGACATATCCACATTCAGGATAAGGAGAATGCTAGGAAACCTGATGATGTCACCAGGAAATCCATTCAAACTAAATTTGAGTGGTCCCTTGAAAGATTAGGGGATGTCCATATAAGATCTACCCTTACACTGACATTGTTTTGCTCACATGTAATCTGCTATTATATCTACATAACACTACATGATGGTGAGTAAAGCCCTCCCCTCACTTTGGAAGATATCCACAAATAAAAAACAAAAAATAACAGCAAAAACAATGTAAACAATGATAAAATACAAGTATAATACACAATAAACATCCTAACATTGAATAGTAAATAAGAATATGAATAAAACCAGTGTTTTCCTTCCCTAATCCTCTCCACAGCTAAATAAATCCATGTCAATCATTGTGCCTGGTACACATTCTGCAAAAATGTGTCATTGTGAAGTAAATGAAGGTCATTACACAATATCCCGAATGATACAAGACATAAAAAAGTTGTCTTGCTACTCCCAACTATATGCTCTCATTTATGCTCAGGAGTTTTGCACACAGGTACATTGTGCCCATGTGTAGAAGGAGCACAGCATGAGGAAGAAAAAACATTGAAGAATACAATGTATGTCTTTGTCCAAGGGCGAAACTTCTAGGGTACAGCTGCTAAGGGGCCCGGCAAGGCCCTGTAATAGTGGGTTATTTGGTCATTTGCAGATTCTATGTTTCTATCCCACTGTGAGTTTTTTGGCCCTGTTTGCCCTGTTTGCCCTGTCATTGGGGCAAGTAATTATGGCTATCCATACATTTATATGTTGGGTTATATCAGCCCCTCACCAAGGCCACCTGTCCCCGTTAGGCGAAAAAGAGCAGAGCAGAGGAGTTATCTGAGCCGGTACATGTGCATGGGGTGCATACACCGGACCATGAATACTCATATTTTGCTATTGGGCAGTAACTATAACTATGATTACTACATCAGAACTTGTACAAATACAAATATTTGATATTCCTATACTCAGGATGTCAGGCACCGTCCATGCACTTCTCATGGGTGCCGGGGAATGGCCGCCTATCTCCTCTCTGACGCGCTCCTCATTGCTTATCACCGGGACACCTCTTCAGGCCTCTAGGTTCCCTTCGGTGCGCGCATGCGCACTGCAGTCGCGTCTCTTCGGGGCTCTGTTGGCGGTCAAATGTGCTCTGACCACCAGAACTCATCCCTCCTCCTATCAGAGGCCATTTCCCCCTACATTAGGATCCTCCCTTCACTCTCTCATTGCAAGAGTATTGGTTCACCAGTCTCCAGCGTGCCTGTGTCCTACTCCCTGTTCCAGCGTTTTGCTATTCGGCTTGCTTCTTGACTTCTCCGTTTCCTTCAGGTTTAGGTCCTTTGTGTCCACTAGTTCCTGACCTTGACTTTCTCACCATTCTTCTGGATCCCCCTTTGTAATTCGCCTTGGCCATCTTTTGTACTTCCCTTTGCACTGGTGACTATCTGAGAGAACCGCGACCTGCGCATCTCACACAGCTGAACCCATACCTCTTTGTGGGGGTCCAGGTGCATTAGACTCTGCGCCTCTCATTCTAGTTGTGTTAATACCAGTCAGTGGCTATCTCTATATCACAAAGGTGACAGTATACTCTGGCCATGAGTACTCAGGATGAACTGTCTGCCCGGGATCTTCTCCTACACCTGTCCCAGCGAGTGGATCAGCAGGAAGCGAACCAGGCTCAACTCTTGCAATGCCTTCAAAGAGTGGCTTCCCATCTGGATACCCTGCAAAGTTCATTGCCAGCTCCCCCTGTTGCACCCACAAGGTTGTTACCACCTCTGCTGCTACCGCCTCCACCAGTGATGTCAGCACCAACAACTTACATATACCTCCTCCAGAGAATTTCAGCGGCGATCCCAAGAAGTGCCGTGGATTTCTCAATCAATGTGCCATACAGTTTGAATTGACACCGGAGAACTTTTCCTCGGACAGAACCAATGTGGCATACGTTATCTCTCTCCTTTCAGGCCAAGCCCTAGTCTGAGCATCCCCGCTATGGGAGCAAGACTACCCTGTGCTTCAAAAGTCTGCAACTTTTATCTAAAATTTTCGCTGGGTGTTTGACGAACCTGGACGAGTGTCATCTGCCGCTTCTGAACTCCTAAGCCTGCATGAAGGAACACTCTCAGCTGGTCAATATGTGGTGGAATTTTGAACCCTAGCATCAGGACTCTGTTGGAAAGACGAGGCCCTATCTGCTACCTTCTGGCAAGGTTTGAATGACCACATAAAAGATGATCTGGCATCTCGAGATCTCCCTTCCAAACTAGACGACCTTATCTCCTTATATATTAAGGTGGATATTCGCCATCGTAAACACACACAGGAACGTGATCGAGGCCGTCGTTCCTTCCCTGCCCCCCTCGTTTTCTGCCTCCTGTGCCCCCTACAGAAGAACCTATGCAAATAGGCCGGTCGTGCCTTTCTTCTGAAGAACGTCACAGACGTATGAAGAATCGTTTATGTCTTTATTGTGGGAAGTCTGGACATCTTCTTTCCACTTGTACCAAAAGGCTGGGAAACACTCACTCCTAGATGATAGCAGGAAGGTCAGCCTAGGATCCCAATCCCTTTCTCCCTGTGCTCAAAAAGAATCTGAGTGTCTTATGCCGGTTACCATCTTTCTTCTGATGGGCCGCAACCGCTGTTTGCCTTTGTGAACTCGGGGTCCGCCGGGAACTTCATATCCTCCAGTTTAGTCTCCAAGCTTCATCTCCAGACCATTCATTTGCCACAGCCTTTGGCACTGACTGTAGTAGAGGGAAACCGAGTCTCCAATGGCTCTACCACCTGTATTACAGTCCCTATTCGGCTGTCGGTAGGAGCTCTCCACTCTGAATGGATACATTTCCTGGTATTCCCGCAATCTGTTAACCCGATTATTTTGGGTCTACCTTGGTTAAGGACACACTCTCCACAATTTGATTAGCATCATGCACAAGTGGTTGCCTGGGGCCCATTATGCCAGGCTCGTTGTTTGACACCTGTAGTACCTGGTAATTCAGTAATTTCCTGTCGAGTGAGCTCTCCTCAGGTAATTCTCCCCAAAGCCTATTCGGACTTGGATGTCTTCAGCAAGCTTGCTGCAGAGCGACTACCTCCCATTGTCCTTGGGATTGCTCCATTGATCTGATCCCAGGTAAGACCATACCTAGGGGTAGAGTCTTCCCATTATTATTACCAGAAACCCAAGCTATGTCAGAATATGTTTCTGGGAATCTCAAAAGAGGTAATCTGAAAATCCTCTTTCCCTGCGGGCACAGGTTTCTTTTTTGTAAAAAAGAAGGATGGGTCACTTAGACCATGCATCAATTACCGTAAACTTAATGCCATAACAGTGAAAAATCAATTATTCATTCGTGGCACAAATCTTCTCCAAGCTGGACCTTAGGGGTGCCTATAAACTAATCAGGATTCGTCAAGGAGATGAATGAAAGACCGCCTTCAAAACCAGGGACGGTTACTACGAGTGTCTTGTAATGCCCTTTGGGCTCTGTAATGCCCTTGCAGTCTTCCAAGAATTCGTTAATGAAATATTTCGGGATCTCTTATATTCCTCCGTGGTTGTCTATTTGGACAATATTTTAATCTTCTTGCAAGACCTAAAGAAGTGCTTCTGCATCTTTTAAACAACCATCTCTATTGCAAGTTTGAGAAATGACTTTTCGAAGTGTCTCATGTACCCTTTCTAGGATTCTTGGTTTCCGGAGCTGGTCTTCAAATGGATCCTAGCAAGGTAAATGCCATTCTCGATTGGCCCCAACCGACGGGGTTAAAAGCCACCCAACGATTCCTCGGATTTACAAACTACTATCATCAATTTATCAAGAACTTTTCCACCCTCATTTCTCCAATTAGGTCTCTTACTCGTAAGAGTGGTCAAGTCAAAACGTGGCCTGCTGATGCATTCCTTGCGTTCAAATCTATCAAAGAAGCCTTCTTATCAGCATCGGTTCTAAGACAACCTGATCAATCCAAAGCCTTCTTCCTGGAGGTGGATGCCTCTCTGGTAGGAAAAGGAGCTGTCCTCTCCCAGAGCTCCTCTGGTTCTCTCCTGCCCTGCGGGTTCCTCTCTAAAAAGATTTCCTCTAACGAATCCAATTATAGCATTGGTGACAAGGAACTTCTCGCCATTAAAGTTGCTTTGGAGGAATGGCGTTATTTGTTGGAGAGTGCCCTCTTTCCAGTCACAGTGTACACGGATCATAAAAACCTTGCCTATCTCCAATCCGCCCAATGTTTAAACCCTAGACAAGCTTGCTGGTAACTATTCTTCAGCAGATGTCAGTTAAACTTGACCTTTCGGCCTGGCTCCAGAAATTTCAGAGCTGGCGCTCTCTCTCGATCATTCGATCACTCTGATGTAAATTCTATTACAGCCAAACCGATCATCAATCCTGTTCAGATTATGGCACTGACTCAATCCATCAGCAAGTCTCTTCCTGTGAGTTGTTCCTTCGTTGATGTTCATGTTCGCCATAAAATCCTGAAATGGACCAACAGTTCCAAATTTGCCGACCATGCAGGTATCAAGAAGACCGTGGCTTTTCTCTCTCAAAATTATTGGTGGCCATCTTCCGCTCCCTGTAACTGAGACTCCCTGGTCCAGCATCAGTATGAACTTTATCACGGACTTCCCAGATAGCTACGGATTTAACACCATTTGTGTCGTGGTTGATCGCTTTTCCAGATATGCTTACTTTGTTCCCCTTAAAGGTTTACCTTCTGCTTCTGTGTTGGCACTCCTGTTCATCGAACACATCTTCCGCTTTCATGGATGCCCTCGGGAGATCATATCTGATCGTGGGGTACAATTTATTTCTAGGTTTTGGAGTTCTTTCTGCAATCATCTTGGGATCAAATTGAAATTTTCCTCTGGATATCACCCTCAGACGAATGGCCAAACCGAGCGAGTGAACCAGGATCTTGAGACTTACCTTTGCTGTTTCTGTTCCGACCAACAAAACTCCTGGAATGGCTTTCTTCCTTGGGCGGAATTCGCACATAATAATCATGTACACAAATCTTCTGGTTGTACTCCCTTCTTTTCCATTTTTGGAAGGCACCCAGTCATTCCTACTCTTTCGGAGCTACCGGATTCTTCGGTACCCGCTGCCCAGAGCATGACCCAGATTTGGTCTGAAGTGCAAGCAAAACTACAGCAGACTTCTGATAGCTACAAATATTTCTCTGACCGTCATCGTAGAAATTTTCTGGTTTTCCGTGCGGGTGATAAAGTTTGGCAATGTGTAGTTTCAAACTACATGTACCATTTATGAATTTTGCACCTTGCTATATCGGTCCTTTCCCTGTTTCCCATGTGATCAACCTGTTGACCTTCAAACTCTATTTGCTATCCTCTCTTCGGTTACACAACTCTATTCACATCTCTCTACTGAAACCACTCATACTCAACGACTGTAGTAGTAAACATCCTCCTCCTCCCATTCGGACCATCCAAGGTGAGGAATTCAAAGTTGAATGCATTCTGAGCAAACGGACCCTCAGGGGCAACTAACAATTCTTGGTACATTGGAGAAGTTATGGACCAGATGAAAGATCATGGGTCAATAAGTCTGACCTTCATGCCCCCGTCTGTTGGTCGAATTTTTGAGAACTGCTGCTCTCTCTCTCGAGAGAGAGAGAGAGAAGGGAGGGGGGTAGATGTGCTCTGACCGCCGAAACTCATCCCTCCTCCTATCAGGGGCCATTTCCCCCTATATTAGGATCCTCCCTTCACTCCCTCATTACCAGAGTATTGGTTCACCAGTCTCCAGTGTTCCTGTGTCCTTTGCCTTGAGATTTGGTACCTTTTTGTCCGCTAGTTCCTGACCTCGACTTTCTGACCATTCTTCTGGATTCCCCATTGTACTTCGCCTCGGCCATCCTGTGTACTTCCCATTGCACTGGTGACTACCTGAGAGAACCGTGACATGCGCACCTCATGCAGCTGAGCCCAAACCTCTTTGTGGGGGTCCCTGGTGAAAACCAGGGGAGCGTTAGACTCCGTGCCCTTCAGTCTAGTTGCGTTAATACCAGTCAGTGGCTATCTCTATATCACGGATGTGACAGGATAATTAGCCCATTACATATTGGGATCTGAGGTGCACTTATTGCTTAGAAGTAGGTAAGACACAGGGAAAAAAAAGTGTTGATTGTCTGATTGCTTATAGAAAGGATGTTATACAGAATTAAATGGAAGCCAGTGAAAACTAACCATAGAACGAAAACATGTGCCACATATTGTTGCTAAAAAGCAATCTAATTTATTGAAAAATGTTTCTGATCCGGGTTGTAGGATTTATATTTATATATAATGTGAACAATGTATCCCATTCTGTAAAATAAAGATATTAGAATACACTAAAGGGTTTAATGATGATATAAAAGTTTGAACCCCTATCTACTCATTCTGTTTCACTACCCATGCTCTCTGACTGATGCCAAGAGACAAGCTGTCTACCTATTGGTTAAGCCGACAAAGTATGGAAGGCTCGTTCGCCTATTCTAATGTGATCAGCCACTAGCAGGCATGAGCTGTTCTTCATGATGCTAATTAATTAATTATAATTGTAGGGGTCAAAGCACAATCAGTCAGAAGCCACTAGATAGTACTGCTAATAGTCATTATGATCACTGCAACAGCTCTCCAGCACCCACAAGAGATACGCCTCCTAACAGGCATATCTGCGAATTGGCCCATGTCTAAGTTTTTTGCAATTATGTAAACATGCCCTTACTGAACAAATAAAAAATAGCTGTCAGTTCTTATCATTAACACTGCACTGTGTGTATCTACCAATATGAAAACATATGAAAAAAGAAACAAAAAACACTTTTGCAATATTGAAAATGGGGAAACATAAAATGTTATTATTTATTGTGTGCAGTTTGTGCTTAATTGACATACATTGCTTTGGAAAATTGCCAAAGATATTTCATCTAAACAGCAACTAAAAGAATGCCTATATATAGATGTGTGTGTATAGATGTGTGTATATATATATATATATATATATATATATATATATGAAAGTGCAGATAGTGTTGCAGTGATACATACATTTTTTAGGTATACATATATTTTAGTAATCATAATCAGTTCAGGTTGCCACTGCCCCCTCAAGTTGATACTGTTTATACACAGTCAAATACTAAAAGGGCAGAGGGGTTGACAGAGGGTCTATTAGAGTTGACGCAAGCCATGTTTTTTAGAGTAAAGTATACTTTTTCCCAACACACCTATCTGGTGGGTTTTGGGGTAATACAGTGTTGATATTATAAATCAACATTATTGTATGTGGCACTACTGGTCCAGCAAGCCCTGGCAGTCATAAGCTGCATGTGTACACTTGTAGAACTACAAGTGCCAGCATACTCATTGCTGACAGAGCATGTTGGCACTTGAAAAAAGTAATATTTTACGAGCATTTTCTTATACAGAGTCTTTTTAAAAGTCTTTTTACAGAAGTTTATTCATATTCCCATATTTTCCTAGCTTTGCTTAAAAGCTAGCACATTTATCAGTCTCCGGTTATATGGTAGTTTACTACTAAACACTTCATGACTGCTCACTGCCTATCTACATTAGTGCAGTCTGCATTGTAGATAGTGCTAATGGTGGTTGCAAACACTTGTATGTGCCACCATCAGGATGGGCCCCCTTGTAGGTAGCACTTCCACCTCTATTAACAAGATGTGGGAGCCCCACAGTTGCTGCTAATTGCTACAGTCCCAGCCCCCCCCCCTCCCAGATGCACATCTTCCAGAGAGGGAGGTGCCCTGCTCCCAGACAGAGAGCCACAACAAGGCAGAAGGCTCCTGGCAGCATAGCTGACGTTAATTTTATTAATAACAGCACAAAGTTGTCAATGGAGAGGAACCAAAATGAGCCAGAGAGAAGAAGCTGAGGATGGATGACTGATGAGAACAGGGTGGTGGCAGGCAAATGTTGGGTAGAGGATAAATAAAAAAATGGGGGTGGGGCGAGAGAAGGAAGGAGGTGGCCCTGCCTGTTACATTTATACTGGGTCTGACATTTCTGGTGGCAGCCCTGGCCACCATTAATGGACTGAAGAAGTAGGTAGAAACAACCTGACGTGGTTCCTGCATTTCCAATCACTTATACACAGCACACAATTACTCAGACATATCCACATTCAGGATAAGGAGAATGCTAGGAAACCTGATGATGTCACCAGGAAATCCATTCAAACTAAATTTGAGTGGTCCCTTGAAAGATTAGGGGATGTCCATATCAGATCTACCCTTACACTGACATTGTTTTGCTCACATGTAATCTGCTATTATATCTACATAACACTACATGATGGTGAGTAAAGCCCTCCCCTCACTTTGGAAGATATCCACAAATAAAAAAAAAAAATAACAGCAAAAACAATGTAAACAATGATAAAATACAAGTATAATACACAATAAACATCCTAACATTGAATAGTAAATAAAAATATGAATAAAACCAGTGTTTTCCTTCCCTAATCCTCTCCACAGCTAAATAAATCCATGTCAATCATTGTGCCTGGTACGCATTCTGCAAAAATGTGTGATTGTGAAGTAAATGAAGGTCATTACACAATATCCCGAATGATACAAGACATAAAAAAGTTGTCTTGCTACTCCCAACTATATGCTCTCATTTATGCTCAGGAGTTTTGCACACAGGTACATTGTGCCCATGTGTAGAAGGAGCACAACATGAGGAAGAAAAAACATTGAAGAATGCAATGTATGTCTTTGTCCAAGGGCGAAACTTCTAGGGTGCAGCTGCTAAGGGGCCCGGCAAGGCCCTGTAATAGTGGGTTATTTGGTCATTTGCAGATTCTATGTTTCTATCCCACTATGAGTTTTTTGGCCCTGTTTGCCCTGTCATTGGGGCAAGTAATTATGGCTATCCATACATTTATATGCTGGGTTATATCAGCCCCTCACCAAGGCCACCTGTCCCCGTTAGGCGAAAAAGAGCAGAGCAGAGGAGTTATCTGAGCCGGTACATGTGCATGGGGTGCATACACCGGACCATGAATACTCATATTTTGCTATTGGGCAGTAACTATAACTATGATTACTACATCAGAACTTGTACAAATACAAATATTTGGTATTCCTATACTCAGGATGTCAGGCACCGTCCATGCACTTCTCATGGGTGCCGGGGAACGGCCGCCTATCTCCTCTCTGACGCGCTCCTCATTGCCTATCACCGGGACACCTCTTCAGGCCTCTAGGTTCCCTTCGGTGCGCGCATGCGCACTGCAGTCGCGTCTCTTCGGGGCTCTGTTGGCGTTCAAATGTGCTCTGACCACCAGAACTCATCCCTGCTCCTATCAGAGGCCATTTCCCCCTACATTAGGATCCTCCCTTCACTCTCTCATTGCAAGAGTATTGGTTCACCAGTCTCCAGCGTGCCTGTGTCCTACTCCCTGTTCCTGCGTTTTGCTATTCGGCTTGCTTCTTGACTTCTCCTTTTCCTTCAGGTTTAGGTCCTTTGTGTCCACTAGTTCCTGACCTTGACTTTCTCACCATTCTTCTGGATCCCCCTTTGTAATTCGCCTTGGCCATCTTTTGTACTTCCCTTTGCACTGGTGACTACCTGAGAGAACCGCGACCTGCGCATCTCACACAGCTGAACCCATACCTCTTTGCGGGGGTCCAGGTGCATTAGACTCTGCGCCTCTCATTCTAGTTGTGTTAATACCAGTCAGTGGCTATCTCTATATCACAAAGGTGACAGTATACTCTGGCCATGAGTACTCAGGATGAACTGTCTGCCCGGGATCTTCTCCTACACCTGTCCCAGCGAGTGGATCAGCAGGAAGCGAACCAGGCTCAACTCTTGCAATGCCTTCAAAGAGTGGCTTCCCATCTGGATACCCTGCAAAGTTCATTGCCAGCTCCCCCTGTTGCACCCACAAGGTTGTTACCACCTCTGCTGCTACCGCCTCCACCAGTGATGTCAGCACCAGGAACTTACGTATACCTCCTCCAGAGAATTTCAGCGGCGATCCCAAGAAGTGCCGTGGATTTCTCAATCAATGTGCCATACAGTTTGAATTGACACCGGAGAACTTTTCCTCGGACAGAACCAATGTGGCATACATTATCTCTCTCCTTTCAGGCCAAGCCCTAGTCTGGGCATCCCCGCTATGGGAGCAAGACTACCCTGTGCTTCAAAAGTCTGCAACTTTTATCTAAAATTTTCGCTGGGTGTTTGACGAACCTGGACGAGTGTCATCTGCCGCTTCCGAACTCCTAAGCCTGCATGAAGGAACACTCTCAGCTGGTCAATATGTGGTGGAATTTTGAACCCTAGCATCAGGACTCTGTTGGAAAGACGAGGCCCTATCTGCTACCTTCTGGCAAGGTTTGAATGACCACATAAAAGATGATCTGGCATCTCGAGATCTCCCTTCCAAACTAGACAACCTTATCTCCTTATATATTAAGGTGGATATTCGCCATCGTAAACACACACAGGAACGTGATCGAGGCCGTCGTTCCTTCCCTGCCCCCCTCGTTTTCTGTCTCCTGTGCCCCCTACAGAAGAACCTATGCAAATAGGCCGGTCGTGCCTTTCTTCTGAAGAACGTGACAGACGTATGAAGAGTCGTTTATGTCTTTATTGTGGGAAGTCTGGACATCTTCTTTCCACTTGTACCAAAAGGCTGGGAAACACTCACTCCTAGGTGATAGCAGGAAGGTCAGCCTAGGATCCCAATCCCTTTCTCCCTGTGCTCAAAAAGAATCTGAGTGTCTTATGCCGGTTACCATCTTTCTTCTGATGGGCCGCAACCGATGTTTGCCTTTGTGAACTCGGGGTCCGCCGGGAACTTCATATCCTCCAGTTTAGTCTCCAAACTTCATCTCCAGACCATTCATTTGCCACAGCCTTTGGCACTGACTGTAGTAGAGGGAAACCGAGTCTCCAATGGCTCTACCACCTGTATTACAGTCCCTATTCGGCTGTCGGTAGGAGCTCTCCACTCTGAATGGATACATTTCCTGGTATTCCCGCAATCTGTTAACCCGATTATTTTGGGTCTACCTTGGTTAAGGACACACTCTCCACAATTTGATTAGCATCATGCACAAGTGGTTGCCTGGGGCCCATTATGCCAGGCTCGTTGTTTGACACCTGTAGTACCTGGTAATTCAGTAATTTCCTGTCGAGTGAGCTCTCCTCAGGTAATTCTCCCCAAAGCCTATTCGGACTTGGATGTCTTCAGCAAGCTTGCTGCAGAGCGACTACCTCCCATTGTCCTTGGGATTGCTCCATTGATCTGATCCCAGGTAAGACCATACCTAGGGGTAGAGTCTTCCCATTATTATTACCAGAAACCCAAGCTATGTCAGAATATGTTTCTGGGAATCTCAAAAGAGGTAATCTGAAAATCCTCTTTCCCTGCGGGCACAGGTTTCTTTTTTGTAAAAAAGAAGGATGGGTCACTTAGACCATGCATCAATTACCGTAAACTTAATGCCATAACAGTGAAAAATCAATTATTCATTCGTGGCACAAATCTTCTCCAAGCTGGACCTTAGAGGTGCCTTTAAACTAATCAGGATTCGTCAAGGAGATGAATGAAAGACCGCCTTCAAAACCAGGGACGGTTACTACGAGTGTCTTGTAATGCCCTTTGGGCTCTGTAATGCCCTTGCAGTCTTCCAAGAATTCGTTAATGAAATATTTCGGGATCTCTTATATTCCTCCGTGGTTGTCTATTTGGACAATATTTTAATCTTCTTGCAAGACCTAAAGAAGTGCTTCTGCATCTTTTAAACAACCATCTCTATTGCAAGTTTGAGAAATGACTTTTCGAAGTGTCTCATGTACCCTTTCTAGGATTCCTGGTTTCCGGAGCTGGTCTTCAAATGGATCCTAGCAAGGTAAATGCCATTCTCAATTGGCCCCAACCGACGGGGTTAAAAGCCACCCAACGATTCCTCGGATTTACAAACTACTATCATCAATTTATCAAGAACTTTTCCCCCCTTATTTCTCCAATTACGTCTCTTACTCGTAAGAGTGGTCAAGTCAAAACGTGGCCTGCTGATGCATTCCTTGCGTTCAAATCTATCAAAGAAGCCTTCTTATCAGCATCGGTTCTAAGACAACCTGATCGATCCAAAGCCTTCTTCCTGGAGGTGGATGCCTCTCTGGTAGGAAAAGGAGCTGTCCTCTCCCAGAGCTCCTCTGGTTCTCTCCTGCCCTGCGGGTTCCTCCCTAAAAAGATTTCCTCTAACGAATCCAATTATAGCATTGGTGACAAGGAACTTCTCGCCATTAAAGTTGCTTTGGAGGAATGGCGTTATTTGTTGGAGAGTGCCCTCTTTCCAGTCACAGTGTACACGGATCATAAAAACCTTGCCTATCTCCAATCCGCCCAATGTTTAAACCCTAGACAAGCTCGCTGGTAACTATTCTTCAGCAGATGTCAGTTAAACTTGACCTTTCGGCCTGGCTCCAGAAATTTCAGAGCTGGCGCTCTCTCTCGATCATTCAATCACTCTGATGTAAATTCTATTACAGCCAAACCGATCATCAATCCTGTTCAGATTATGGCACTGACTCAATCCATCAGCAAGTCTCTTCCTGTGAGTTGTTCCTTCGTTGATGTTCATGTTCGCCATAAAATCCTGAAATGGGCCAACAGTTCCAAATTTGCCGACCATGCAGGTATCAAGAAGACCGTGGCTTTTCTCTCTCGAAATTATTGGTGGCCATCTTCCGCTCCCTGTAACTGAGACTCCCTGGTCCAGCATCAGTATGAACTTTATCACGGACTTCCCAGATAGCTACGGATTTAACACCATTTGTGTCGTGGTTGATCGCTTTTCCAGATATGCTTACTTTGTTCCCCTTAAAGGTTTACCTTCTGCTTCTGTGTTGGCACTCCTGTTCATCGAAAACATCTTCCGCTTTCATGGATGCCCCCGGGAGATCATATCTGATCGTGGGGTACAATTTATTTCTAGGTTTTGGAGTTCTTTCTGCAATCATCATGGGATCAAATTGAAATTTTCCTCTGGATATCACCCTCAGACGAATGGCCAAACCGAGCGAGTTAACCAGGATCTTGAGACTTACCTTTGATGTTTCTGTTCCGACCAACAAAACTCCTGGAATGGCTTTCTTCCTTGGGCGGAATTCGCACATAATAATCATGTACACAAATCTTCTGGTTGTACTCCCTTCTTTTCCATTTTTGGAAGGCACCCAGTCATTCCTACTCTTTCGGAGCTACCGGATTCTTCGGTACCCGCTGCCCAGAGCATGACCCAGATTTGGTCTGAAGTGCAAGCAAAACTACAGCAGACTTCTGATAGCTACAAATATTTCTCTGACCGTCATCGTAGAAATTTTCTGGTTTTCCGTGCGGGTGATAAAGTTTGGCAATGTGTAGTTTCAAACTACATGTACCATTTATGAATTTTGCACCTTGCTATATCGGTCCTTTCCCTGTTTCCCATGTGATCAACCTGTTGACCTTCAAACTCTAATTGCTATCCTCTCTTCGGTTACACAACTCTATTCACATCTCTCTACTGAAACCACTCATACTCAACGACTGTAGTAGTAAACATCCTCCTCCTCCCATTCGGACCATCCAAGGTGAGGAATTCAAAGTTGAATGCATTCTGAGCAAACGGACCCTCAGGGGCAACTAACAATTCTTGGTACATTGGAGAAGTTATGGACCAGATGAAAGATCATGGGTCAACAAGTCTGACCTTCATGCCCCCGTCTGTTGGTCGAATTTTTGAGAACTGCTGCTCTCTCGAGAGAGAGAGAGAAGGGAGGGGGGTAGATGTGCTCTGACCGCCGAAACTCATCCCTCCTCCTATCAGGGGCCATTTCCCCCTATATTAGGATCCTCCCTTCACTCCCTCATTACCAGAGTATTGGTTCACCAGTCTCCAGTGTTCCTGTGTCCTTTGCCTTGAGATTTGGTACCTTTTTGTCCGCTAGTTCCTGACCTCGACTTTCTGACCATTCTTCTGGATTCCCCATTGTACTTCGCCTCGGCCATCCTGTGTACTTCCCATTGCACTGGTGACTACCTGAGAGAACCGTGACATGCGCACCTCATGCAGCTGAGCCCAAACCTCTTTGTGGGGGTCCCTGGTGAAAACCAGGGGAGCGTTAGACTCCGTGCCCTTCAGTCTAGTTGCGTTAATACCAGTCAGTGGCTATCTCTATATCACGGATGTGACAGGATAATTAGCCCATTACATATTGGGATCTGAGGTGCACTTATTGCTTAGAAGTAGGTAAGACACAGGGAAAAAAAAGTGTTGATTGTCTGATTGCTTATAGAAAGGATGTTATACAGAATTAAATGGAAGCCAGTGAAAACTAACCATAGAACGAAAACATGTGCCACATATTGTTGCTAAAAAGCAATCTAATTTATTGAAAAATGTTTCTGATCCGGGTTGTAGGATTTATATTTATATATAATGTGAACAATGTATCCCATTCTGTAAAATAAAGATATTAGAATACACTAAAGGGTTTAATGATGATATAAAAGTTTGAACCCCTATCTACTCATTCTGTTTCACTACCCATGCTCTCTGACTGATGCCAAGAGACAAGCTGTCTACCTATTGGTTAAGCCGACAAAGTATGGAAGGCTCGTTCGCCTATTCTAATGTGATCAGCCACTAGCAGGCATGAGCTGTTCTTCATGATGCTAATTAATTAATTATAATTGTAGGGGTCAAAGCACAATCAGTCAGAAGCCACTAGATAGTACTGCTAATAGTCATTATGATCACTGCAACAGCTCTCCAGCACCCACAAGAGATACGCCTCCTAACAGGCATATCTGCGAATGGTCCCATGTCTAAGTTTTTTGCAATTATGTAAACATGCCCTTACTGAACAAATAAAAAATAGCTGTCAGTTCTTATCATTAACACTGCACTGTGTGTATCTACCAATATGAAAACATGAGGACTGACCAGAATGGGAAGACTTTGGCGTCAGTTGGTCAGCTTAACATATATTGCAATATGTGGAACTAACATTCCCTGTTTTTAATATAGAACAGTACTTGGTATAGCATTAATTATGTGTTTGGAGAGTGCAGAGTATCCCTGTTTTCTTATATATATATATATATATATATATATATATATATATATATACGTACGTACGTATAATACTAATCATATTCACCTTTTGTCAACTATACAACCCTCAGAAGTTCAATTACTAAATTGTGCTTGATTACCATAAGTGTCAAAGGCAAGAAAAACAGATGAGATATGTAACACTGTATTTGCATTACTCATAAGAGATGATTTGTAGGTACACAATGCTCTTGAGAACAGAAGACGTAGGAGCTGTGGAGCCTGGATAAATACAGGTTTGCTGCCCTATCTGGTTTCTGCCAAGTCAAAATGTATCTGTCTGAGTGATGGCGAAAAGCAATGTGCAAATCCCAATAGAGTAAACAGAAGGTGAGCAAATTGTTCATATGAATCTAATACACAAGTGACATGAATACATATTTTCAAAAAATGTAAATATTAACTATATAATTAGTGTTTAATGATGTAATCACTTCAGTATTTTAATGAATATAGGGACACAGAGAGAATGGTGGCGCAAGTGCAAAATGTCAATTATGGTGCGGGCTGATGAAGCTCCTGACCCATCTGATTGTGTATGGGGGACGTGATTGCAGTCACACCACTCAGGCTGTGCATACAGACTGGGAGGGGGCCCTGATTATGGATAATAATCATGTCAGTCATCATGAAATGCAGTGCCCTGTACATCTTTACAATGTTTACAAAGAGGTCATTTTTATTGTTAAAATACACCTCAATAGTCATTGTCCGATGATGTTTTTGTAAATGAGTGTGTTAGATGCAAATGCGGCAAAATAATTCTCTACAAAGAAGTAAAAATGACTTATTTACACTGTGACTATTTTCCACAGTTCCTAGAAATACATTTTTATTCATACTTTTTGTATTTTGTTGGAGAGAGGGTATTTACTGTTAGAAACAGATGAACCATGGGGACCCCTAATGATCACTGACAATACTTAGATACAATGCATACTGGGTCTAATTGTGTCTGACACACTGTATTCTATTAAATCCAGTTTACAAAGAATGTGTTTGCAGTGAAGCTTAAAAAATATCTCTCTTTACCTAGCTTAAACTAATAGTTACCTACTCTCCTGGAAAGCAGGCAATCCTCCAGGAGAACTCTTGTGTATGCAGACTCGGTCACATCTTACACTTACAACTCCTGAAGTTTAGAGAAGCGGTCAGAGGAGGGCAGGGACATGCAAGCGTAAGCCAAGTACAGTAAGGGCATATTCTCGTAAATGCGGCTGAGTCAAACCTGGACACAGAAGCATATATGCCTATCAGGAGGCCAATCACTTGTAGGTGTTCGACCCCTGCTGCGAACTACACATAATGATGACGACCAGCAGCATTAGCTAGATGCTTCTCACTGGCTGCCGGCTGCTTGTGGATTACCTTGGCCAGCAGATTTTCTGTGCTTAATTCATTTGCATTGGGGCTATATTATATGTCTCTATTTGACAGGCGTTGGGGTGTTTCTAATTAAATACTAATTGTTTGCTGAAGTCCATTCTGTGCTTTTAATTAGCAACACGGCAAGCACATACTATAAGAAAAATACATTTCTTAAGGCTATACCCCAGAAATAACCACCATTGTGTTGGGTACTGCAATAGTCACGTTTTATTACTAATACTGGAAGAAGACTTTATAAGACAAAAAAGAAAGCTCTGATGGAAGAATACAGTTTTATGAGGGGTTAGAGCTCTGGATGTATTTTGATTTTCTTTTTTTGTATGTTAAAATGTTGTTTAGGTTTTTTATTCTTTTACATGTATTACATTATCTCTTAGTCATTTACTGATGGAATATTAGATCATTAAATAATTGTATCACACAAAGTATACAATACTTGACTTGTGAAAAGCAGTACTGTAAGAAACAGTAAATCATATACACTACCTAACTGTACACAACAGCATGTTAAATGTGTGTGTGTATATATATATATATATATATATATATATATATATATGTGTGTGTGTAAAAGTAATGCAGCAACTGTGAGCTAGTCTCTATGAGCTATCTGTACTGAGAAAAACCCATTCAGACTGCGGCATACGCACTGCTCTGCATCTTCACACAACTGTATAAGCCGCATATGCAGGGTCGGACGAAGAAAATTAAATATACACCTGACATCGACCTGGCACATATGCAACCACTGCAGACCTGGACACGTCTTTTGGTACGCCTGACTTAGTCTACACACTGTATTCCTTCGTTTTTCCGCGCACATTTTACACCTGGATTTTTTGCATATGTGTTAGCTCTACACAAGGCCCACAGTGGCATGGGCATGATGATACAAATTGTGTCATCATGCCCCTGATCATTCCACAAAACAATATAAGAACAAAATTAAGTACATAACCATTCTGCTAAAGCTATGCACTCGATCCTCCCGACTCCTCTTTAAGGGATTGTTACAGGCAGGTTGAAAGTCTCTGGGTCAGAATATGGGATGAAGGAGTAGCCTGGTGTGTTATTTGGCAGGTAAAGGATATTTTTCCTGCTAGAGACTTGAACTAGAAGGCTCAATTGTACCTGCAGTATGTACCTGCTGGCAGTGACTGCTCTTAAACTGGGGTAAGAACTGAGGTCCTGTGAGAGTGACCCTGAGAAGAGGTCTGGTGGACAACATGTGAGACATTGTGCTGCAGAGTCGTTGTGATTCCTTAGATAGCCACAAGGGGCCTGATTCATTAAGGATTTTAACTTGAGAACTTCTTATCTCAGTCTCTTGGACAAAACCATGTTACAATGCAAGGGGTGCAAATTCATATTGTGTTTTGCACATAAGTTAAATACTGTTTTTTCATGTAGCAAACAAATAACAACTTTGAATTTCAGTATACAAATAAGCTATGAAGTATTTGTGTGCTACATGAAAAAACAGTCAGTATTTAACGTATGTGCAAAACAGAATACTAATTTGCACCCCTTGCATTGTAACATGGTTTTGTCCAAGAGACTGAAATAAGAAGTTTCTCAAGTTAAGATCCTTAATGAATCAGGCCCAAGGTCTCCCCAGAGATAAGTCACAGAACTGACAAACAAATGTGTGTCTGGACAAGGGTATGATTCAATTTATGATTTTTGCCATAACCCCTGTGTGAGCAACTTTGACATATAAATAAAACCAGTTGCAAGCTGGGGTTGGTGAGTATGCTGCATGTACCATTGTTTTTCACCAGGAAGCGGTGATTCCACTAAGTCTACACTTCGGATGGTGCCAACTTTTACACCCCAGCAGAGGCAACCATCTTGGCCGTAAAGCAATACACTTACCTGTAAAATCAGGTGCATTCTCACAAGAGTATCCACTTGATTATAAAGCATTTGTGATACACATTTACCCTTTTGCACTTTATTGAAAGAGCATTAGTTGAAGAAAAGTTTATGCCATTATGTTTCAATAAACATTTATAGCAAGATATTTGAAAATAAAACCTGCTTATGGGCTAGGAGTGTTGTTGTTCCTTTAAAACTGTTTAATCCATTAATTTACTCCAGTAGAACAGCTGTTTGATAGAAACACTCCAAATATTGGTGCTAGAAAACATGCTATTAAAAATTATGCTAATAAATAGCAGCATTCCATTAAATCACACTCACTTGTTACATTGTTACAAGCATCTGTTCTGCATTGGAGCAAACAATAAATAAACACTTCTCAAACCACTTCAAAAACATAAGCAAAGACAGAAACATTTTTGTCTCATTATTTTGAGAATTATTTATATTTTTAGACATCTTTAACTTTTCTGATTTTTTTATTTGCTACATCTAATAGTGTGAAGCGATTTTATATCATACATTCATTATTTACCTATGACTTACTGTTTCTTACCTTTGACGGATTTCAGGCTATTTCATGATACCAATAAGAAAATGGCATCACTTTTCATATTCATAAAGTCTACCACTTGGCTATTGTCAAATTAGAGCTATTTACTTCATTGTTGCCATGTATATATTGTTAGGTTCAGACTTGCCTGCCAGCAAATGAGGGGATCCACTAGTGGACTTATTTTAAGCTGGAGTTTTCCCTGCCATCTCTGATCCCTTGTCTAATAGTAACTCACTCTCATTGTGTGATGCCATGCACCATAGGACATATTTGCTATATTCATGGCTCTTACAGCCACACCGCAGGGAGTCAACGTGGAATGCAATCAAATGGATCTAACCATTTAAAGTAGGGGTCAGAAAAGAGAGTGAGTGAGAACTTGGCTTTGTGACAAAGACATTTGCAAACAACTTATATGAGGGCTGTAGTTCTGCAAAGCTGGGGCGATAAGTACTCTAAGTTCCCACTGTGACCTTAGTACAATTACTGGAGATTGCATTAAGGGTGCAGCAGTGCCAAGATAAACTGATATACCAAAGTGACTTAATTAACAACCAACCATTAATTTTGGCAAAGATTATACCAAAAACACATGAAACCTATTGCAACTTGATACAACTGGAGGTCCCTTTCCAACATCAAAACTAGAGAAAGGAGGTAGACTGGACAAGTTGTTTATCAGTTGGAAATTAGTTCTGATCACTGGGGTTTTTTGAATTTTGTGAGCATGTGTAGTATATTTCCTCTCCCCCTATATGTGATAAGGTGAGAATGGTGGAGGAACTTATGCCCTCCCCACTCTTCCCTTGTCTCATTTCCTCCTCCACTATTCTGCATTTGACCCAAACCCTACAATCCCCCCTTACAGGTTCCTACTTGCTGCAGTGTCCAATGGGTGAGGGTTCAGACTTCGCAGCAGCTTGCTCCATGGGTAAAGAAACTCTGTACAGTGCACCCGTGACTCCCACTGATGACATCACCAGCACTCTGCACAAATTGCCCACATCCTGTGTGACCTGCTGCAGTTTGATGCAGTGCAGCACTCTTACTCAAGCGTAAGAGCTTCTGGTAGGGGAGAGTTGGGAGACCCAGAATGAAGTGGGACATACCTTTTGACTGTCAATACAGTCAGGACAAAGTCCTGACTGTGCAGGACAGTTCCCCAAATTAGATTAAGGACAGTTGCAGACTGTGCTGCTCTATTATCTGTTTTTGTAGTTTTTACTACCTACTGCTGTTGTCTTAAGCTCTACTGCTGGAAAAGACATAGGTACTTGTGACAGGATGGACCGCCTATGCCACCCTGTCTATTGTTGCTGGGAACCGGCTGGGCTTACTTTGTCACTGTTTCCTTTCGTTATCCCAAATGCACCCTCTTGCCGCAGTAGGAGGGGCTTACAATGCTGCCACCACTGAGCTCCTTCTATGGCACTCAGAACCACGTCCCTACTGGGTACATGATGCTGCTAGTGTACCTCATTGCTGATGTACCCGGGCTTGTACTCCTGACCTCTCACTATAGATCAGGGTTGCTGTGGATGGATTCACCCCTGGCCTATCACAATAATCAGGGCTGCATGGGTAGCAGGCAGAGCGGTGGAACTGGAAAAGCTTGGGTCCAAACCTCAGACAGCCGGAGAATGAGTTATATTTAGGGTCTAATCTGCAGGTCACAGGATTACAGCAATATTGAAGATGTTTTCAAGCAGGTCTTGAAGCAAGATGTTTATTTGCTCTCACTGGTTAAAGGTACCAGTGATCAGGTCATTTGAAATCAGAAGAATACATTACATGCTCACACAGCTCATCTTTTATACAGTTCTGATATAACTCCTAGCAGAGGTAAGCCAGCTCCTTGGACCTAGCTGGCTTCAACCCGTCTAGAATATTCCCTCACAACTCAGGATGTAATCTAATTTTGCATCTAATAATTGAACTTCCATATCAACTTGATTTCCATCAGATCACAGGATGTAATCTAGTTTTGCATATAACACAATTTAACTTCCACATCCCCCTTCAGATGTTCTGTCTCCATTGTTTAGAGTTCCTGTCTGTCTAGCAGGACCTGCATTCAGGTAAAGACCCCCTGTTGTGCATTCAAGTGTTGGTCACTCACATTGAATAGACTTAATTAGCCTTAATGAGGACACATCCCCTAGACTACACAACAGACTTACAAATGCTTATCAGAAATCAAACATATACCTTAGACATGAATGCATATCCTTGCACCAAGATATGCAAAATGCTTTAAAAACAAAGACTTATTGTATCAGGTATACATCAGAAATAAGGTATTTTCTTTTGAAAGGTTAAAACAGAAAAACCTAATTTTCTACCCTGGTCTCAGAAATAGCGATTTCCTATCTCACAATATACACAATGTCAAAAATAAGCGCCCTGTGCTATGTCCTTTAAATACATTTATTCCAAAAGTTATTTATCAGTGATCCAGTCACAGTACTATTCACACTCTTGGCCTCTCTCCCCCAACCAGCCCCAACATTAAATGAGAAGCAACACCATTTAATAAATAAGCCTCCTTCACCCCAGCTAGCCCTGTCATTATGTTTTAGCCCCCACATTAAATTATTACATTTTACAATATATAAATAGCCCCCATCAACTCCATGTTACATAAATAGCCCCACTACATAATAATAATAGCACCCACACATTACATTAATACCATCTCCCCCACACACATTATATTAATACAGTCATGGCCAAAAGTTTTGAGAATGACACAAATATTATTTTTCACAAAATCTGCTGCCTCAGTTTTTATGATGGCAATTTGCATATACCCCAGAATGTCATGAAGAGTGATCAGATGTGTTGCAATTAATTTCAAAGACCCTTTTTTGCCATGACCATGAACTTTATTACAAAAACATAATTTCCACTGCATTTCAGCCCTGCAACAAAAGGACCAGCTAACATCAGGTCAGTGATTTTCTCGTTAACATAGGTGAGAGTGTTGCAAGGAAACACGTGCAGTCATCATTGCTTTGCAAAAAAAGGTCTTTACAGACAAGAATATTGCTGCTAGTAAGATTGCACCTAAATCAACCATTTATTGGATCATCAAGAACTTCAAGGAGAGAGGTTCAATAGTTGTAAAGAAGGCTTCAGAGCACCCAAGAATGTCCAGCAAGCGCCAGGACCATCTCCTAAAGTTGATTCAGCTGCTGGATCGGGGCACCACCAGTGCAGAGCTTGCTCAGGAATGGCAGCAGGCAGGTGTGAGTGCATCTGCACGCACAGTCAGGCGCAGAATTTTAGAGGATGGCCTGGTGTCAAGAAGGTCAGTAAAGAAGCCGCTTCTCTCCAGGAAAAACATTAGGGACAGACTGATATTCTGCAAAAGGTACAGAGATTGGACTGCTGAGGACTGGGGTAAAGTCATTTTCTCTGATGAATTCCCTTTCAGATTTTTTGGGGCATCTGAAGAAAATGCTTATCCGGAGAAGGAAAAGTGAGCGCTGCCATCAGTCCTGTGTCATGCCAACAGTAAAGCATCCTGAGACCATTCATGTGTGGGGTGCTTATCATCCAAGGAAGTGGACTCACTCACAATTTTTCCTAAGAACACAGGCAGGAATAAAGAACGGTATAAAAAACATCTTCCAAGAGCAGCTTCTCTCAACCATCCAAGAACAGTTTGGTGACGAACAATGCCGTTTCCAGCATGATGGAGCACCTTGCCATAGGGAAAAAGTGATATCTAAGTGGCTCGGGGATCAAAACATCGAAATTTTGGGTGCATAGCTAGGAAACACCCCAGACCTTAATCCCATTGAGAACTTGTGGTCAATACTCAGGAGACGGGTGGGAAAACAAGAACCCACAAATTCTGACAAACTCCAAGCATTGATTAGATAAGAATGGGCAGCCATCAGTCAGTATGTGGCCCAGAAGTTGATGGACAGTATGCCAGGGCGCATGGCAGATGTCTTCAAAAAGAAGGGACAATAGTGCTAATATTGACTCTTAATGTATTAGTCAATAAATGCCTTTGACACTTATAAAATGCTTCCAATTTTACTTCTGAATACCATAGAAACATCTGACAAAAAGGTCTAAAAATACTGAAGAAGCAAACTTTGTGAAAATCAATATTTGTGTCATTCTCAAAACTTTTGGCCATGACTGTACTATCACACACATTAAAATAATCACACACAGTATAAATCTGTCACATGCATACACAATACTAATAACACCATTATACACATACACATTAAATTGAAACCATATTCACACACATCATATTGATACCATTACACACACACATTGTATTAATACCATAGACATTGATGTAAAGTTGTACATATCTCAGGCATATTGACTCTTAGGGCTAGATTTACTAAACTGCGGGTTTGAAAAAGTGGAGATGTTGCCTATAGCAACCAATCAGATTCTAGCTGTCATTTTGTAGAAAGTACTAAATAAATGAAAGTTAGAATCTGATTGGTTGCTATAGGCAACATCCCCACTTTTTCAAACTCGCAGCTTAGTAAATGTAGCCCTTAGACTGGGTGAGCTGAATTGGGCATCATGAGCAGCACGGTGGCTAAGTGGTTAGCACTTCTGCCTTACAGCATTGGGGTCATGAGTTCAACTCCAGACCATGGCCTTATCTGTGAGGTGTTTGTATGTTCCCGTGTTTGTGTGGGTTTCCTCCAGGTGCTCCGATTTCCTCCCACACATAAAATGTAGATGTACTTTAAACTAATAGAATTTACATTTGTATTGTTTTTGTGAACATATATATGGGCCATGTAAACCAATACGTATTGTTTCAACTCTGCAAGCAGCCGCACAAAATGCACATCAGTACGTGACGTACACCTTGCAACTGATGCCTAGTGAAACGTATCCTTAGTTGTGTGCAACCAGGGGTGCTGAGAGGGAGTGGAGCAGGTGCATAGTATAGGGGCCCAGGTCTGCCTGTGGGCTCTGGCCTGCCTTTGTAGTGGGAGAAGCCACCAACCCAGTGGGATTACACCCCTTAAAGGGCTATGGACAGGGCCCCAAGAGGTTGCTGTACCAGGGTCCAAAATTCCTCTTGTGTGCAACTCTGCATAGCCCAGAAATATACAGTCATTTTACGCGCACTTTTTCCAATTGCACTTTGCCTGCAACATGTGTTCCAATCTGCATTAGGGCCATTGTGTCTTCGCATTGTTAGGAACCCCTCTAGCCGGTACAACACAACCCCAAATCTACTCTGCCAGTCAGGTGTTCACTGGAGCCCTTAGTGGTGGGGACAGACTGGGCTGCAGACTGACAGAGGGCCGTGAAGTGTGTACCGGCTGGGGAGAACCCAGGTAAGCGAAGTGAAGTCCAGGCAAAGGTCAAGGGCCGGCAGCAGATAGCAATTCCAATAAACAGGCCGAGGTCAAGGGTCATGAGCAGACAGGAAGGTCGGTAAACATGCCAGAGGTCAGGGTCACGAGAAACATAGGCAGGGTCCAAATCCAAGCAAAGGGTCATACACGGGTAATCAACAGAATATTCAACGGACAGGAACAAGGCACAGAGCAGGTCAGCAGACTGGCAACAGAAGCTATAACCGGCAGTGAGGCAGCAGACCTCACTGCCTTAAGTACCCAGATGGACCAATCAGGGCTTGCCCCTGGATAGTGCACACTTGCAAACTAATTGCCTGCTACACTACACACCAATCAGGGCTTAGCCCTGTCATACACACCTGCAGGCTAATGCCTGCTAATTCAGCCCACAGGCTGAATCTAATAGTTTACAATATGCACATGCGCGTCCGGCTGCCGGGACGCCGCGCTGAAGTAGCGTCCGGCAACGGTCGGGAGTTGGAAGGAAGTGACGTCCCGGTCGTCATGGTGACGGCCGGGACGCCGGGGAGGACAGGAAGCGAGCCGCGGCGGCTGTGAATACCGCTGCGGCTCGTGACAGTACCCCCCGCCCCTTGAGGAGGGGTTAAGGAACCCCGACACCCAGGTTTCCTAGGAAATTTTTTGAAAAATTCCTTCAAATGTCTTGAAGCATGAAGTCGTTTTCGCGGGACCCAGGACTGCTCCTCTAACCCGCGATTCCTCCACTGCACTAGGAAGTGCACCTGACTCTGCACTTTTTTAGAATCAAGGATCTTCTGGATAAGGTATTTTTGTGGTTTGTTCGTATTTCTCACAGGCAAACTAGAAGGCTGGGTTTGATTTGGACATAGTACAGGCTTCAATAGAGAACAATGAAATGTGTTGGGGATTCTCAACGACCCAGGAATTTTTAACCTAAATGCAACAGAATTAACCTGCTTGATGATGAGAAACGGACCGATGAACTTAGGGCCCAACTTCCTGCAAGGCTGTCTGAGCCTAATATTTTTTGTAGAAAGACACACTTTCTGGCCCATTTTGAGGGAGCAGATGGTACTGTGGCGGTCCAAATTTTTTTTTGCAACAAATGAGGCTTGTCTCAATGATGACTGCACTTTTCTCCAGATAACTCTGAGATCCCTGGCAGTGGAGCGAATCTCCGGAACACCAGCGGACTTGAGTGAGTACAAGGAATTAGATCTGGGGTGAAAACCAAAATTGCAGCAAAACAGAGAGAGGTTTTGGTAGATGAGTGACATGAATTATTATAAGCAAATTCTGCCCAGGAAAACAAGCAGGACCTGTTATCATGAAATTCCGATGTGTAGCATCATAAAATTGTTCTAAGGACTGGTTAACCCTTTCAGTTTGCCCATTTGACTGAGGGTGGTATGCAGATGACAAACTAATCTTGATTCCGAGAAGGGTACAAAAGGATTTCCAGATTTGTGCTATGAACTGGGAACCACGATCAGAAACGATGTCAGTAGGGAGTCCATGGAGACGGAAAATATGTTGGATGAATAAGATGGCCAAATCTCGAGCGGTAGGAAGTTTGGTTAGCGGTATGAAGTGTGACATTTTGCTGAAATAGTCTACCACGACCCAAATGGTATTGTGTCCTGCAGAGGGTGGCAGATCGACTATAAAGTCCATTGACAAGTGTGTCCAAGGTTTTGCAAGAATGGCCAATGGAACCAACTGGCCTACTGGACGAATCCTAGGAATTTTATTCCTGGCACAAACCTCACACGAGAGGACATGACTTTTGACGTCAGCAGACAATGATGGCCACCAGACCATACGGGAAAGGATTTTTAGCGTCTTCTGAATTCCAGGATGTCCAGCTGTCTTACTATAATGCTCCTCTGCAAGAACCGTCTTCCTTAAATGGACTGGAACAAATAGACATCGCTCGGGAGTAATATCAGGGGCTAATCTCTGAATTGTGATACTCAGGTCTTGGGTTAACCCAGCATGGATTATGGAAGGTGGAATAATAGGCTCTGGGTTTGTAACTGGAACGTGGTGTGCCAAGAAGCTTCTGAACAGAGCATCTGCCCGGACATTTTTAGAACCTGGTCGGTAGGTGATCACAAAATTAAAACAGGTAAAGAATAACGACCAACGGGCCTGTCTGGGATTTAGGCGTTTGGGCGATTGAATATATTGTAAGTTCTTGTGGTCTGTAATAACGGAGATCTGATGTGAAGCACCCTCCAGCCAATGCCGCCACTCCTCGAAGGCCGATTTAATTGCCAATAGTTCCCTATTACCGTCATCGTAGTTTGCTTCTGCTGAAGAGAACTTACGGGAGAAATAGGCACATGGTGTTATGATTCTTAGGAAACTCAGCAAGCAGCCATGGAAGTATAATACAAATGTCTTTATTCCAGCAAAATATATAAGCAAGGATTCAGTTCCAGGAACATGCAGGTTTTCATAAACAGGTATAATGAACAGGTATGCCAGGAAGGTACACAGAAATAACTGGTTCCACAGAATACTAATATAGTTTGAATGCAGGGATAAATAAGGGGGAGTTACCCAATTCCAGGATGCAAAAGTTTAGTCCAGGAAGCAAACAGAGTCCAGACAAAGTAAATGTCACAAGCAAACTTGCATAGTCCGGTAATCAGGCCAAGGTCTAAGGTAATGAGAGGTCCATCAGTATCCAGTATCCAGGCAAGGTTCGGGGTCACGAGCAGACAAGCATAAACGGTAAACAGGCCAAGGTCACAACGGGAGATCAAATATCAGCAGAATCAAACAGGAACAGGGGGAACACAAGCAGCAGCCAGGTATACAAGGATGAACTGCTCAGAGCACAGCTTGAGGCAGGTACTTAAAGCAGTGCAACAGGTGCAGTTCTAATCAGGCATAATGCAAGGTGATTAAACTCCTTCAGGCATGTAGAAAAGTTCAGGAACAGAACAGCAGCATCTCTGGTGGTATAAGGTACTGCTGCTAGATACAAATAACAGGCAGAGTTGTAACATAGCCCCCCCTTTAAGGAGCGGATTCCAGATGCTCCATAAAAGCTCCCTTCAGGTTTTCTACCTCTTCTTTCTATGGGATCTTCCTGAAGACACAATTGGGCTCTTCTCCAAAGGAGTACAGAGAAGACCCAATTCCTCAAAAGCAAAAGAAGAATTGGCAAGTTCGTCCACTAAGTCTCTAGCATCTTCAATGAACTTCAGAGTCTGAGTCCCAGCCAAGGGTCGGGATATTACCTTTTATTCTATTAGAAGATGGCGATATGCCCAAAAAGCCAGTCACCAAGGTTGATGCTTGTGGAGACTGAGGTGGCATAGAGAGACCCCGATCAGGTGACTTGACTGGAGGTGGAAGATATTTCTGACAGACTGCATTTACAAAGTCCATGGTGTTGTGAGTAATGGGATCATCAGATTTAAGAAGGGAAAAAGCCCAAGTCTGCGGCTCCCCTCTGAAATTCATGATAATTGTACCAACTTGGTTAAATTGGTCAGAGAAATATCCTGGAAATTCTTCAAATTGCTTCATACAAACCTGAAGGATTAAAGCAAATTGTTTCAGGTCTCCGTCAAAGAAGGCTGGAGGAGGGTCTGAAGATTCCGAAGAAGCTTTTGGGTGTTCAGGCTCAATACCAGACTCTGAAGAGTTCACAGCTTGTGCAGCAGTCTCTGGAGAGTCCCCGGCTGGAACGGTAAGTTGGAAGACTCGGGAGTAGAGGCAGCGGCTGAAGACTTGGGAGTAGAGGCAGCGGCTGAAGACTCGGGAGTAGAGGCAGCGGCTGAAGACTCGGGAGTAGAGGCAGCGGACTCAGGACCGAACACAGCGGACTCAGGACCGGACACAGCGGACTCAGGACCGGACACAGCGGACTCAGGACCGGACACAGCGGACTCAGGACCGGTCACAGCGGACTGAGGACCGGACACAGCGGTCTCAGGACCGGACACAGCGGACTCAGGACCGGACACAGCGGACTCAGAACTCAAGGCAGAGGCTGGCACCTCGGAACAGAAGACAATTGCTGGAGACTCAGTGCTGGCGGTAGCTGGGACTGGCAGATTAAGCCCTATCCCAGGGAATGGATTAGGTTGAAGTAAAACAACAGGAGATGACGTGCAGAACAATCCAGGGTCTGGAGAGGAGCACACTGAAGGCTGCTCCATAGGATGTTGTGGTCTGCAGAGCGGACAGCCTTGTAAGAAATGTTCGCCACTGGCGCAGTAGAGGCATAGTTTACCAATCCTTCTGCGCCATCGTTCCTCCTCAGTGAGATGGGGACGCAGGTAGCTTGGTTGTTTAGAATCCCTAATGGTAGGGACCGCACAGTACCATAGATGCAGCACCACTGTCAGAAAAAGTTCTAGGAAGATCCTCTGCGGTCTGCATGCTTTCACCAGAGGAGTTTGTTGCTTTAAAATGAGAATTAGTGTTGAAACTACTTAACACAGCAGCAGGAAGGGTTTTAAGCAGTTCTTGGAGTAGAGTGGATAACTGTATGATTTGATAGCAGAGCTGAATAATGTCCATCTGCAGTATTTGTAGTTGTGGATTAAGTGACATGGTCTCAATAACCAAACACAGAGTTCAATACAAAAATACTAGGAATCCCGGGACTAAGCAGAGGGCGTGCAATCAGCAGGCCTAGATTGTAGGGCAGTTCATCATGTTATGATTCCTAGGAAACTCAGCAAGCAGCCATGGAAGTATAATACAAATGTCTTTATTCCAGCATAATATATAAGCAAGGATTCAGTTCCAGGAACATGCAGGTTTTCATAAACAGGTATAATGAACAGGTATGCCAGGAAGGTACACAGAAATAACTGGTTCCACAGAATACTAATATAGTTTGAATGCAGGGATAATAAGGGTGAGTTACCCAATTCCAGGATGCAAAAGTTTAGTCCAGGAAGCAAACAGAGTCCAGGCAAAGTAAATGTCCCAAGCAAACTTGCATAGTCCGGTAATCAGGCCAAGGTCTAAGGTAATGAGAGGTCCATCAGTATCCAGTATCCAGGCAAGATTCGGGGTCACGACCAGACAAGCATAAACGGTAAACAGGCCAAGGTCACAACGGGAGATCAAATATCAGCAGAATCAAACAGGAACAGGGGGAACACAAGCAGCAGCCAGGTATACAAGGATGAACTGCTCAGAGCACAGCTTGAGGCAGGTACTTAAAGCAGTGCAACAGGTGCAGTTCTAATCAGGCATAATGCAAGGTGATTAAACTCCTTCAGGCATGTAGAAAAGTTCAGGAACAGAACAGCAGCATCTCTGGTGGTATAAGGTACTGCTGCTAGATACAAATAACAGGCAGAGTTGTAACACATGGGTGTAGACGATGAGTATGAAGATCCTTCTAAGATAGAAAAGCACCGGCACCGATGTCAGAGGCGTCGACCTCAAGAACAAATGCTTTAGCTGGATCTGGGTGTCTAAGGACCTGAGCGGACACAAAGGCTTTTTTCAATCTTTCGAATGAGGCTACTGCTTGGGGCGACCAATTAGTTGGATCCATTCCTTTGTGAGTCAGGGCGACAATGGGAGCCACAATGTCAGCAAAGCCATGAATGAACCTCCTATAGTAGTTGGCGAAGCCCAGGAACCTCTGCACCGCCTTAAGATTGTCTGGTTGCACCCAATCCAAGATAGCCTGAACCTTAATTGGATCCATGGAGAATCCTTCAGAAGATATTACGTAACCCAGAAAGGATACCTTCTGTACCTCAAACTCACACTTTTCTAGTTTTGGCGTAAAGGTGGTTTTCTCGCAATTTCCGTAGAACCTGTTTGTCTGATGTGTGAATAAAGATTTAGGGCTAGATTTACTATCAGGCGTGTTTGTAAACCCGCCGAATTTCGGCGGGTTTGGCGGCGGTTTAGCCATCGCCGGATTTACTAAGGCTAAACCCGCCGTCCAAACGACCAGAAAAGATGTTTTCAAACCCGCCTCTGTATACATCGCCATGACGGTTTCAACAATGTTCAACATACAAACAGCCGGATTTACTATTAGGGGGTTTATAAAGCCGCCGGAAAACCGCCATTCAATAGACCAAAATGAAAGCGCTGCTTGTGAGCGGCGAGATTGCTGAAACAGTGTGCTGTTTCTGATATTTGGGCAATCAGAACAGAAGGAAAAGGGCCATTTCATGTACAAATTTTTTTTCTTTGGGATTGTATATGTTAAAAGGCCAGTGTCTTGTAATTGCAGTGTTGTTTTGGTTTCTTTTTCTCTTGTGTCTTCCCACCATGCAATTTATTTACTGATTTAGTAGAGGTGTGTTATAGCGTACCTTTGTACTTTGGTAAACTAGATTCAGGTTACTAGAATAATCGGGTTGTGTGGCTATGTATGCACCTGAAAAGGGGTCTGAAATTATCCTGGCTGGCTGTTTGATTCATAATCTAGCAATACATCAACTTACCCCACCGATTATTGCAGTAGACAGTGAAGAAGAAGGGGTCCGTGTCACATCTGGTGATGTGCAGAGCACAGAGAGCGGAAAGGAGATTAGAGACCGTCTAATTGCAAACTACTTTACTTGTAAGTACATAGTATGAAAAACATTTTTTGCTCAAAAATGTGTTTTATGTGAGTGCAATTTTAGTATTTTATTGTAAATTTTTTGTACATTGGAACCTTTAAAAACAGGATAGTGTGTACTCCTCATGTGGTAAATATGAACATCCCTGGAATGTGACAGTCAGAGGTCAATGTTTACATGAAATTAGTGCATAGTTGTTAAAAAATCAGAATACTCTTGTTTAATGTGCAGAAAAGAAAGACTGACACAATAGAAATTTAACTGCATTTATTGCAGAACACAATAAATAAAAACGTATAATCGTTATAGAAACTTGACAAAACATTAATAAATAACAAACATTGTGCTAGCGATGTCTTTTTGCAGGCATATCGCTATGCTTGGTGCCACTCACTCCCCTCCCTCGCCCACCCCTGGTGCGAGCACCTCTCCTTGGAGGAGTACTCTGTAGAGATGTGGTAGGCGTGCTAGCGGCACTGGTGGAGGCCGATGAAAAAGGGGCCGGCAAGCGGGCAATCAGTTCCTGCTGGAGTTGGCCTGCCAGCCGGATAACGTTGGCATTCCCCTCGCGAATGGAGGAATGCATGGCGTCCACAGACCCAGACATTTGGGCCAGCTGCACATTTGTCTGCTCCAAAGCGCTCGCCAGCCGGTTTATTGCAGCAGGGATTTGGCTCGTGGAGCGGTGTATTCGCCTCAACTGGGCCGCAATTTGTGACATGTGCCCAGTTTGCCTGTCCATGAATAATGTCTGTTGCTGCTGGAATGCGCCAATAGACAGCGCCATTTCTCTGGCTGGGTCCATAGGTGCAGGTGCAGGTTGCTGGTGTGATGGTTCAGCAGGGCCAGGTGAAACTTCCTGGAGGCCAGACACAGGGGCATCCACTGTTACCAGGGTGATGGTTGTTAGATCCTCTGGCTCAGGGGACATTTCCAGGGACTCCGCCTGAGGTGGCTGGTATGAAGAGGGCCCTGTGTATGAAAAATGACGGTAAGTATATAGTATATAATATGTTTGTATATTGCATTCTGAACACTGGATAGGAAAGAATAATCTTTAGCAACTACAGATTCTTTCACAATGTTTGCATTCCTGATTTCTAGTCCTATGCTACCTGCTTACGGATGCACTTATTATCCTTTTAATACCCATTATCATTAGGACTGTGTAGTACATGCTGGGTTATTTTGACTAAAGTGCATGCTATCAAAAGTGGAGATGTTGCCTATAGCAACCAATCAGATTTTAGCTGTCATTTTGTTGAATGCAATAAATAAAGTAAAGGTATATTCTGATGGGTTTCTATAGGCAACATATCAGTTGAGTAAAATGTAGCCCTAACTTCTCATTGCAAACAATAAAAAGAAAAAAAAAAAACAACATTGACAGCAACATTTGCACAGAAAATCAAGTAACTCCATTATTTCTCTCCTAAACAGAAATCACGCACCTGCTTGCTCGTCTGTGCCCGAATCTCTCGCTGAAGGTGGAGGTGTAGGTCTGGCACTGGGACTGAACTGCGGTCCTGGCGATTCTGGATATATTAGAAAAAGCATACAATGTATTTCCAGAAAAAAAAAATAATCAAAATATACTGTTTATTGCACAAATGTGTTTACAATTTTTTTTTTTTCTATGAGAAAAAAAAACCTTTACAAACTATTAGAGGCAAATATACACTTTGAAAAAGAAAACAAAAAATAAAAAAAAAAACGTTTGCAAAGAGAAAAGCAGTTTTAAAAAGAGAAAAGCAGTTTTAAAAAGAGAAAAGCAGTTTTAAAAAGAGAAAAGCAGTTTTAAAAAGAGAAAAGCAGTTAAAATACTGTTAGGGTAAAAAAAACAAATAACTCACCAACTACTTGGCCAAAAGAGGGCGAGTCGGTGTCCTGGACATTTATGCCCTCTACAATTTCTGCCGGCATTATCTGGCGCAGCTCCTCCTCGTACGTGGTGTACTCCATACGAAGTGGGGGGCCACCACCCGTGCGCCTTGTCGACCTCCTTTCCTGGGCCATCTTCTCTTTAAGCCTCCTCTTAATATCAGAGAAGCGCTTGCGGCAGTGTGCCACTGTCCGCTTCAGTGGGCCCACCGCGTTCACGGCATCACAGACTCTCCCCCACAGTTGGTGACGCCGCCTTAGAGGAGTCCGGGCTGCCAGGTTCCCTAGGATGACCTCGTAGCAGGGAATGATGTTGTGCACCAACACACAATTCTCATCATGTGAGAAGCGCACATTCCTCCCTGTCTTGGTCTTCCTGCCCTGTCCTGTCTCCTCAACCTCTCCCTCTCCCTCCTCTGACCCCTCAACCTCCATCTCCCTCTCCTCAGCCTGTTCTCCCCTCATATCTCTGGACATTTTTACCCAGAAGACAGAAAAACACAAAACACTGAAGGACTTACAAACACAAAGAACAAACTACACTACCTACAGACACACTCTCCACACAGTCACACACAAGTAACACAGACAAAGGACAAATACAAAAAATACAAGACAGAAAATAAATGAGAAAATAAATGTACAAAACAGGCAAAAACCACAGGACTACTCACACTTCAAACAGATATCGCTCCACCAATCCACCAAACTCCAACTCTCACCAACTCTCAGCAAACCACTATCCTCCAAACTCCTCTCAAAAAACTCCTCAAACCCCTATCAAAGAAAAAGTGTCAGGCCAGTGGTTTATATAGGGCTTGTGATGTCAAATCTCCTGATTTTTAAAATAGCCAATAGTAACAGGCCAGGAGACAGGTGTAATTTTCAAAAAAACCGCCTTTACACAAAAGCGCCGTCATTTAAAGCAAAAGCGCCATGTTCTATTCAAAGCCGCCGGCGGCTTTGAGCATTACATCCCGCCGTGACATCGCCGGCGGCTTCGAATTGAAGCTGACAAGCGCCCATTAGTAAATCCGGCTGTTTGCAATGCAAACACGCCGGAAAACCGCCGCGATGCATGGCGGTTTGAAGCCGCCATGCATCACGCCTGATAGTAAATCTAGCCCTTAGAATAGATGATGATATCATCTAAATAGACGACCACGAAACAATCAAGGAACTCCCAAAGAACTTCATTAATCAGGTCCTTAAATACTGCAGGTTCGTTGCTAAGACCAAACGGCATGACCAGATACTCATAGTAGCCAGAGTGCATATTGAATGCCGTCTTCCATTCATCTCCTTCTTTGATACGGATGAGGTTATATGCTCCACGAAGATCGATTTTGGTGAAGACTGTAGCACCTCTTAATTGATCGAATAATATGGAGATGAGAGGAAGGGGATAGGTGTTCTTGACTGTAATGAGATTCAATCCCCGGTAGTCAATACAGGGTCTTAGTCCTCCGTCTTTTTTTTGGTACAAAGAAGCATCCCGCTCCTACTGGAGATTTAGATGGCCTGATGAAGCCTTTCTCCAGGTTTACATCAATGTATTCCTGTATGGATTTGGTCTCTGGACCAGAGAGGGAGTACAAACGTCCCTTGGGTAACTTGGAACCAGGAATAAGCTCGATGGCATAGTCAAAGTCACGGTGCGGTGGTAAGGTATCAGCAGCCTTTTTGGAGAACACATCCCAGAACTCATGATATTGTGAGGGAAGCTGCTCCGGAATAGATTGAATCACACACAGAGGCAGTGTCAAGCAAGACTGTGTACAATAAGAGCTCCACTGGACAATTTCTCCTTTCACCCAATCCATGACAGGGTTATGACGGGAAAGCCAAGGGTGGCCCAGGATCAAGGGAACCGACGGACAGTCGATAAGGAAGAAGGTTATGGACTCTGAATGGAGAGCTCCAATGTTTAAATGTAGTAGCGCAGTCTCCCAGGTAATCTTGCCACCAGGCAATGGACTCCCATCTAAGCCACATACAGTAATGGCAGATTTGAGCTTTACCATCGGAATTCCAGCAGAGCGGGCAAACCCGATGTCGAGGAAGTTGCCTGTAGCTCCACTGTAAATGAAGGCCGACAGGTCCACAGAACCGGCACTGAACGTGAGTTGTGCAGGGATCAATACAGCATTTTTTGGGGAAACAATTTGCAGACCTAAGTGAACTTTCCCCTCATTCCCTAGGCATGCTCTTTTCCCGGTTTATTAGGGCAGGAACGGGAGAAGTGGCCCTTGGTGCCACAATAGAGACATAGGCCTTGTGATCGTCTTCTGTCTCTTTCCTCAGGGGAGAGGCGATACGCTCCTAATTGCATAGGCTCCTCACCATCCGTAGAAACAGGAATCAAAGCAGATGGAAGGGAAGATGCCTCCTTCTCAGACTTTCGCTCCTTAATTCTCCTGTCAATTTTAATGGCGAGCTGCATAAGATTCTCCAATAAGGTAGGAAATGGGTATTGCACCAAAGAATCTTTGATCTGTTCCGACAGACCTAGGCGAAACTGACTGCGCAAGGCAGGGTCATTCCATCCACTGTCAGGTGACCATCTACGGAATTCTGCGCAGTACTCCTCTGCCGACCGCCGACCTTGTTTCAAGGCCCTTAGATGAGCCTCAGCGGAGGCCATTCGTTCCGGGTCACCATTTAGTAGACCTAATGCCTCAAAGAAAGCGTCTACTGACTGCATGGCAGGACTGGTCTGCGGCAAGGAGAAGGCCCAGGACTGGGGGTCACCCTGAAGGAGGGAAATGATAATCCAGACTTTCTGTTGTTCTGAACCAGAAGAGCGGGGTCTCAACCAAAAATAGAGCTTGCAGCTCTCCCAGAAATTCCGGACAGGGATCTATCTCCGGAAAACCGGTCTGGCAGATTCATTTTAGGTTCACAGGTGGAATCTGGAGTGGATTGTGAAGGTTTTGCAGCCTCTTCCTGAACAGACAAACGCTCAGACAATCCCTGGACCATTTGGTATAGGGACTCGACATGACCCGCTAGTCTTGTGCTGGAGACGGTGTGGTTCCGCTTCCATCCATTCCAACCTCGTCTCCGGTACGTGTTATTATGTAGGCCGGTTATAATGTTAGGAACCTATCTAGCCAGTACAACACAACCCGGAATCTACTCTGCCAGTCAGGTGTTCACTGGAGCCCCTAGTGGTGGGGACAGGCTGGGCTGCAGACTGACAGAGGGTCATGAAGTGTGTACCGGCTGGGGAGAACCCAGGTAAGCGAAATGAAGTCCAGGCAAAGGTCAAGAGCCGGCAGCAGATAGCAATTCCAATAAACAGGCCAAGGTCAAGGGTCACGAGCAGACAGGAAGGTCGGTAAACACGCCAGAGGTTAGGGTCACGAGAAACACAGGCAGGGTCCAAATCCAGGTAAAGGGTCATACACGGGTAATCAACAGAATATTCAACGGACAGGAACAAGGCACAGAGCAGGTCAGCAGACTTGCAACAGAAGCTATAACCGGCAGTGAGGCAGCAGACCTCACTGCCTTAAGTACCCAGATGGACCAATCAGGGCTTGTCCCTGGATAGTGCACACTTGCAGTATAATTGCCTGCCACACTATACACCAATCAGGGATTAGCCCTGTCATACACACCTGCAGGCTAATGGCTGCTAATTCAGCCCACAGGCTGAATCTAATAGTTTACAATATGCGCGTGCGCTCACGGCTGCCGGGACGCTGCGCTGAAGTAGCGTCCGGCCGTTGCCTAGGCAACGGTCGGGATTTGGAAGGAAATGACGTCCCGGTCGTCATGGTGACGGCCGGGACGCCGGGGAGGACAGGAAGCGAGCCGCGGCGGCTGTGAGTACTGCCGCGGCTCGTGACACTCATTGGTCCTCTCACTCACACCCCCATTCTGCAGACATTTCAATTGGTGAACAAACATTTTCCCCACTTTAGGTGCATTAATATTACTAGGTGATGTGTTGACTAATGGTTTTTGGGTTATATAAGAAAGTACAGTAACACCCATACACTCGGAAGCAAAAGGATCTTGATGCATATCGAACATATATTGTATGTATCGTTTTCTTGTCCTCCAACTTGGTAAAATAAAATTTTTCCAGTTTCCAAGTTCCAAGTTTCCATTCCATTATCCAGCAGTAGCTGATGAGCTCTTATGAACATTATCATTCTCTTGCTGGAAAAAGCACAGCTTTCAAGCACTCATGTATACCATGATCCTAAAATGATTAAATAGTTGCGATGGAAAAGAGTAATAATATTAAAATATTTACACTTGTACTACTTGCCAACCAATCCCTGGCAGAAGATTTTGAAGCATATTTTCAAAGATATACAAATCTCCTTATCTGAACATCCTGTAAAGGATGCATGCTTTTACAATCTCATTAACAAAGATTGTCTCTTGACAAATAGTTGTCTGCAGAACTCTCCACTTGTTTGTTTAAATCATGAATGCACACTCAACTATCCAGCTACTTCTTGATAAGTGGTAATTGTAAACTGTCTTGCACAGTTCACTATGTCTACTTGACTTACAATTATTGAGTCACATAACGTGGCCCCAAACAGCATTTAAATCTCTGTCAAGCTGTAGTGTTTATTCCATGGAACTGCGGGTTTGAAAAAAATGAAGATGCCTACAGCAACCAATCAGATTCTAGTTATCAATTATTTAGTGCAATCTACAAAATGTCAGCTAGAACCTGATTGGTTCCTATAGGCAACATCTGCACTTTTTCAAACCCGCAGTTTAGTAAATATACCCCCAAGTGTCTTTTTAAAATCAGCACTCAGATGTCTGGCTTTTTTTATATACTAAAAGAAAAATAATCAATCCAACATATATTAGAAAAGTAGTACTTTTTGCCTGCACATAGCTAGCAGTGGTAATGCTGAGTTCCTACCAGAGGCATTTAGTGACTCTGTGAGCAATAGCATCTGTGCTTATATGAGACAAGGAGAGATCAGGGGAGGGTTTATGTGACATATTCCCTTCTCACATTATGCTTCCCCTCCATTCTCCCATTGTCACGTGTTCCCAAAGCCACCATCCACTACATAGGTTCTTACCTGTTGCAATGACTTCATAGCAGCTTTCCCTTCCATTGCTCCAGGTGGGAAGTAAATCTGTACAGAGCACTGGTGAGGCCACCGAGGAGGTCACTGATGCCGTGCACATACCATCCATATCATGGAGCAGCCTCAGGAGCTGCTGTTGATGTGTGCTGTACAGCACTCCTGCCTTGGAAGAAGGGGCCAGATATAGGCAAGATCAAATCACCTGTAGGTGGGGCCAACACAAAAATAGGTGGGGCAAAATACATTTTCCCTAACAGTGTAAAAGTAAAAATGTAATCACTGCCTGCCTGTGACCAAAACTTTAAGTTGTCCTAGCCATGGTGTGGTGGGCATTCTCTCACCAATAACAGGTTACACCTGCCAGTGCCCTTGTACCTCTTATTGGTGCAGGGTGGTTTTCAAACATAAAAAACATATACTTTTATATATAACTGTGATTATGTATAAACACTAGCATCAAAAGTTCAACAGATGTTTTTCTTAAAATGTAACAATAAAATAATCCCATGAATGCACCAAGCAAAATGTATCGTATGTAAGACAAAGTGGGTATTATACTTTTATGTATAATAATTTGGCCAGAACAAGCGATAGATGCACAATACAGAGAGCATCCTAGTGATATGCAATACAGAGGGAGCATCCTAGTGATATGCCATACAGAGAGAGCATCCTAGTGACATACAATACAGAGAGCATCCTAGTAACATACAATACAGAGAGCATCCTAGTGACATACAATACAGAGAGCATCCTAGTGATATGCCATACAGAGAGAGCATCCTAGTGACATACAATACAGAGAGCATGCTAGTGACATACAATACAGAGAGCATGCTAGTGACATACAATACAGAGAGCATCCTAGTGATATGCCATACAGAGAGCATCCTAGTGATATGCCATACAGAGAGAGCATCCTAGTGACATACAATGCAGAGGTAATCCTAGTGATATGCTATACAGAAAGAGTATCTTAGTTATATGCAATACAGAGAGAGCATCCTAGTGACATATAATACAGAGAGCATCCTAGTGATATGCCATACACAGAGAGCATCCTAGTGACATACAATGCAGAGGAAATCCTAGTGATATGCTATACAGAAAGAGTATCTTAGTTATATGCAATACAGAGAGAGCATCCTAGTGACATATAATACAGAGAGCATCCTAGTGATATGCAATACAGAGAGAGCATCCTAGTGACATACAATACAGAGAGAGCATCCTAGTAACATACAATGCATTGAGCATACCAGTGACCGACATACAATACAGTGAGTATCCAACAGAAGGGTAAATGCTCTATTCTTTATTGTGATGACTGTATGTGTGTTTCAGAGAAATGTCATCCATTGTATATTAGTGCTTAAAAATGATTTTCTGTAATATTTATCATCTGCTTGTATAAGTGTTTAAATATAAAACATTAATATGGTCAAATAGTACTGTATTCAGCACAGCAAATAATAAGCATTTCTGTATTGTGCATTCAATGAAATGGAGTTGCGTACTAAAAAGTTCCTATTGATCTGTGGATTGAAATATGCCTCAATTTGCAAATGAATACAATACATCCATAAGAATGCTTCATATGTAAGGTTTAATAAATGATACCATTTTATGAAATTAAATTTGCTAATTAATTTTAAAAGCCTTATGAAATTAGAATCTATATACAAAGACTGATGAGGATGAAAATAAATAGACTTCAACTTCTTTATTTTTTTACCAACAAACTAACAAACTTTTGACCTTTGCCACAAGTCGGTCACTGCAGTAACTGTAATATGTAGCCGAAAGCAACTACTTTTTCCTTAATTCACTGATCTGATGTGTGTTTAGATTTTTTCCAAAATTGTTGTAATATTGTATTGTCTAAGAATTATGAAGGGCAAAAATACACAATATAGGTCACAATTACATTACAAAGTTATGCAGTTCCAGAAGTTATATTCTCACCTCTTGCAAATGTATTTATGCATTTCTTAGGCACATTCTGTGCCTGATTTAGAGGTAAACATAAATTGTATACATGCAAAAATGCATTTGCACACTTACATTTCTGCAGCTGTATTTTATGTTGCACATATCTTAAGAGAGTGCAACTTTTAATTTAACATTTAAAAATGTCTTGCTCAAAAATGTGTTTATCATAAACTTGGAAACTTGCTAGGGGCCTATGGCACACGAAAAGATATGTCTCTTAAAGATTCATGCAACACATTTACATAAGAATGTGTGTGACCCACCTCTCTATTCACAGGGATATGCTAAACTTAAAATACAGTCATAAGTAGAGATGCTCAGGTTTGGTTCCCCCGAGAATCGAACACACCAGAACTTAGCAGATACGAGTTGCCGAGCCGAGCCTTTCGTGCACCCTCGGAATTGAAAACGAGGCAAAACGTCATCGTTATGTTGTCGGATCTCGCGAGTTTTGGACTCTATAAGTACCGCCCTCCACAGCGATACAGTGCCATTTCACAGAGGGGCACAGAAGGGATAGCACATTTCTTGGCAGTCTCTAGTGCAGTTGGCCAGCATCATAGGTAGAAAAGAAAGAGGAGGGGTAGCAGTGTTTTTCAAACTCTACAGTGACATTCAGGAGAGCTCCATTGCTCCCTTGCTAATTGTCATTGCTGGAATAGAAATAATAGGTCTGGCAGGCTTGGTCTTCTAAATCTGCAGTCACATTTTACTGTGTTATATAGGTAAAACACAAAGAGGAGAGCTCCATTGCTCCATTGCTAATTGTCATTGCTGAAATAGAAATAATAGGTCTGACATTATTGGTCTAAATCTGCAATTACATTTTACTGTACCGTAGCTCACTCAGAAACAGGAGAGGTGGCAGAGCGCAGTGCTGAAACATAAATTGTAATAATAGGGCTGTCTTAAAAGTCTCCAGTGACATTCTACTGTGCCATAGCTCATAGAGAAACAGGAGGGGTAGAATTGTTCTTGTCACTCTCCAATCTCAGTTATGATACTAATCCCTCTACCACATGTGCTAAAACCTATGTTCAAGTGCATAGTGGTTTTATGTCAGGGAAACAAAAATATAAATAAAAAGCTTGCACCTTTTTAAAGAAAAAAAACACCTCTCTAATAAAGGTAAAAGTTTACTGTAGAAAAACATAAAATTGCCAACGTGCCATCCTACCCAACATATTACCAAGCATAACAGCATCAGCTAGCTCCTTTTTCTCAGCTAGATCACAGCACCTGCAATCTACACTGTTATCATATTCACCCACATCAGTGTGTACATCATCCTCAAACAATACTAATTCAATCTTGCTGGAATCCAACATCACAGAAGTCTGTGTACTTTGATGTAATTGCCGGTAATAGCCTTCCTCATGGAATTTGTAATTCATTTTATGGAAGAGCTGTCACGATTTGTGGGCAATTCTTTTAGACCAGACCAAATGTCAAAATGTTATGCAGACTCATCTGCATCACCACTGGGTGTCTTGGGAAAGCTAAGTTTTTCCTAGCAGCAATTTCCAGAGATACTGAAGGAGGAGACAGCATTGTTGCATGTACCACTTGAGTTGTCAGTTTGCTGACCAGGAGCTCATTGCATCTCTTCAGATCTGGGTCAGTTGGAAAGAAAGAGAAAACATAGCTCTTAAACCTAGGATCAAGCACAGTTTCCAAAATGGAATGATCCAATCTCAAAATGTTGATAACTCTTGGATCCTGGTGAAACGAATAAAGTACTTAATCTACAAGTTCAACACAATAGCAGAATTGCTTCATTTCATTTCCTCCTTCCTCCTTAAATTTCTTTTGCTGCTTTTCAAAGGTCTAATTACGGGAATCACTTGACTCACGCTAACAGTGTCTGCACTCTCTTCACAGGTGACTACTTCATGTGGTCTCAGCACCTTGCCCAACACGGAAAGTATTCTTCATTGCGCTGGACTAAAGTACATTCTCCCTAAATTCTATTCTTCTTGCAGCTGCTGCATTCTCCTACATGCTGTTGCAGATTCCCGAAATGACCCTATATATTTCGGGACGCAGACAGCATCTCCTTCAAGTCATTGTCAATTTTTTAAAAAGTTCTGTACCACCAAGTTGATTGTGTGAGCAAAACAGGGAATGTGATGGAATTCCCCACGCTGTAATGCTCTAACAATATTGGTGTGTGGCGTTATCAGAAATGATATATCCTCAGGAGAGTAGAAGCAGGATATGCCATGTTGCAATGACATCCCTTCGTTTTTCAAACAGGTTGCCAGCGGTATTATCTCTGACCTGCGCCTTGTCTCGCCTCTGATTACTACCTCTTACTCCCGCCTTCAAGACTTCTCCCGTGCTGCTCCCCCATTATGGAATACCCTACCACACTCAATCAGATTTTCCCACAGTCTTCAAATCTTTAGATGCTCTTTGAAAACCCATCTCTTTTTTAGAGGTGACCATATGCTCGATAACACTATTCACACTAATGCATCCTCACAACTATCCCAGTATCCACTCTGAGCCACACTCGCTCCTCTTCTTTCAGTCGTTCCTTATAGAATGTAAGCTCTCTAATGAGCAGGGTCCTCCATACCCTTTGTTTTCATGTCTCAATTCATTTTGTCTGCCTTGTCTGTTCTTGTTTTACGTATGTCTTGTTTTATGTATGTCCTTGTCTTCTCTACCTTTACGGCGCTGTGGAGCACTGTGGTGCCTTACAAATCTACGATAATAATAATAATAATAATATGTTGTCATAATGGAATTTGGTAACGGGGACAGAAGACCTCAAATAACAGTCTAAAACCAGCTGCATTAATAATGGATATGGGACGCAGATCTAATACTAGCATAGTTGCCATGGCATCTGTGATCCACTTTGCGGCTGGGTGACAACTTTCATACTTGCTTCATCTTGCAAAGGATTGTTTAACAGTCAATAGTTGTAAACTACTAGTAGTCTTCTTCTTGGTCTGCTTTTGGGTTGAAGGTTCACCCCCAGCAGCAGGAGCAGCAGCAGTGGGCCTAACTCTGAGGAGTCCTGGATAGGAGAGGATTCATCTCTCCTTAGAAACTTGGATGCAGGACTAACTCCGATCACTTGTGATGGTATTAATGATAAAGGTGTTGGGGGTGTAGATTGCAGGTGCTGGGATCTAGCTGAGAGAAGGGAGGTAGCTGATGCTAGACTGCTTGTTTCTATTTTTTAGCATAAGTTATTAATTTTCACAAAAGCTTTTCATGAACTCACTTCAAATGGCGTAACTTGGATGAGGTTCCTAGATGGTTAAGGTCCCTACCTCTACTGACTGTGGCTTTACAATGCTGCAAATGGCTAGACAACTGTTGTCAGGATTTGTGTAAAATAATTTCACACATAAGTGGTGGATTTTTTGGTCTTATGTCCAGGTATGACAATGGCCTTCTTCTTATCACTGGCAAGAACTGCTGCAGTCTTTGTTTGAAAGTGTATGAAAATAATATTGTGACCTGTGAGGTGGTCAAAATTGACTGCAAATGACTGGAAATTAGTGTTATTGAGGTTAATAATAATGTAGGGGGGAAAAAAGCAAAATTATGTGATTTTAGCAAAAAAAATAGATATTTTAGAAAAAAACGGGGATCTAAAACCAAAAACATGCAAGGGTGGTTTTGCCAAACCCAAAACACGGAGTTAATCCAGATCCAAAACCAAAAAGAAAACCAGAACACGAGGGTCAGTGAACACCTCTAGTCATAAGTTGTGCGCATATAGTGCAGCAAAATTTATGCAGATTGCATGTGTTGCATGCAATCTTGTTCCTTGCCAGGATAACACTTTCGCTCTGTACTCTGTGGTTCTCATTCACGTTAGTGCTGCTAATGGTTTAATTAGGCTTTCTTGTATTGACTCACTAATTTTTGACGATAGCTGCATGTTTGCAGATTACAACAGATTACTGACCTTGGTCTGCCTGGTTATTCTCTGATCTTGCTCAGTTTCCACCTTCAAAATAAACAGCAAGTACCTTTGCGGTAACCTCTGGTGAATACCAGGTGTCCCTTATGTTCCACTCTTTGGGATATTCTCCACTCATAGGTGATCCAGCCGATTCTCAGTTTCTCTTGACACGTTTTTCCTAACTCATTCTCTCCTTTTACTTAAGTCATTTCTAATTATATTTTCATCTTTCTGATCACTTCCCATATTCACATTATTACCTTGATAATTGTGTTATTGGGATTAGTGATTGTCATTTCTAAGACAAATTGATCAAAAGAAGGTGGAAATTATAGGTAGAGGTGTTGCTTATATAGAAATTATATGTCCCATAGCAAATCTCAGCCTAGAGTGCACCTCCAGGCTGCTACAGAGACCTCTTGCCATTTAAGTTAGTTATGTCACCAGTATACATTTTCTTGATTTCAGGATAATTACAGAATGTAAACCCTCTTCATTAGTACATGGCCCCAATTTTTGTGAAGAGCTCTAAAGTAATATGATATTGCTACGTACCCTCATCTTTCTTTTCTTGAGCTTGGTGCGTTACCATGCTTAAAGAACCATTTCAGTTTTCTTATCCATACTGTACAATTATTGATTTCATATTGTCATTTAAAGTGATTTGTCTTTATATTGTTGCTTATCTTCTATTGTATTGTGCATGAGATGTCATTTGCATTTAGATATTACATTATCATTAGATTATCATTATTATCTTTTAATACTGATATTGTACTGCATTGTTCAACTGATATCATTCTTCAACTGTTTTTGCATTTTACTATTACCATTCAATTGTCACTTTGCCGTTACATTACTCTCTACAACTTTTCCATCACTGTTACAAAAGAAAAGCTGTTTGTTATATGCCGTTCACAACATATCAAATATCAGGCCATAAGATTACCAGGTTCTTTCAATAAATATGCCAGTTGGCTCATCACCTTTACCTGTGAGTGTGTGTTTGTCTGTGTTCCACAAGTTGTTTATGGAGTCAGGTAGAAGTTTCACTGGTGAACCTTACAAGGAGCCACAACCTGAAGGGTAAGATCGACTTGGGTGGAGGCACTGCCATGAGAAAACCAAGAAAAGGTGGAACAACACTAACAATGAAGTTTACCCCCATCCTCCCAGTGGTGCAGTGACTGTCTGCAAACTGGACTTCCTGCATAAGCTTGAAGGACAGTGGAGGAGCCATTAGTCAGAGGTGGATTCTTATGACATAGCTGCGTTTTAGTGACAACCAAAGCAAGTCTTCTTGAGAAACTCCACTCAGATCAATTCCTTCAAAAAGTCAACTTAACACTATACTCTCACATAAAATTGCTTGAAAAAATACAAGAACACTTTTATTACAAAACTGACAAGGTTGGCGCTATTTTGGCTAATGAATTAAGACAAAAAATAATTTCAAGATAATTAAGAATCCTTATACAACTTGCTCTAACCCTCCCCGTAGGAGGATGAAATACAAAGTTTAGAGGTGGCTGTCTTTGACTTAACTTGTAACAACTTTAGCCAATATCATGGTGATACCTAGGCTAGGTAGGGACCCCATTTTATGTTCAAATTATAGACCTGTTCTGCTATTAAAAATGAACCTAAAAATGTATGCAACATTTCTAGCAAACAGATTGAATCTACTTTTTCCCTCTCTAATTCATCCTGACTAGGTCAGCCATATTCCAGGCTGATAGATAATACCAGACAAGCCATTGGTTTGATTCAATCTGTTCATGTACAAAAATGCCCCTCACTGATTCTGGCTCTAGTTGCTGATAAAGTGTTTGATAGAATACTTTGCCCATTCATGTTTAGGGAGCCCAGATCAAATACTAGATACAAAACGGTTTCAGTTAATGGAGTCACATCATCTCCATTTGCATCTCCAATGGCAGGAGGCAAGGCTGCCCCTTTCCCCCCTGATTTTTACGCTAGTTGCTGAGCCCTCTCACCATGAAAATATATACTAATAAAAAATTACAGGTATTAGAGTGTTTAAATCAGAACACAAAATTCTACACACAATTTCTACAATTTTACAGACATGGCTCGGTGGCTAAGTGGTTAGCATTTCTGCCTTACAGCACTGAGGTCATGAGTTCAATTCCCGACCATGGCCTTATCTGTGAGGAATTTGTATGTTCTCCCCGTGTTTGTGTGGGTTTCCTCCGGGTGCTCTGGTTTCCTCCCAAAATCCAAAAATATACTGGTAGGTTAATTGGCTGCTATCAAATTGACCCTAGTCTGTGTGTGTGTGTGTCTGTTAGGGAATTTAGACTGTAAGCTCCAATGGGACAGCAACTGATGTGAATGAGTTCTCTGTACAGCGCTGCAGAATTAGTGGCGCTATATAAATAAATAGTGCTGATAATGATGACTCTTGTTAATCTGACTTAATCACTCCCTAACCTTTACAAAGAAAAATGAAAACTATATCCTTCACTCTTATTATGGCACAAGAATGATATATAGATATAACCATTTTAATGAATTAAGAAATGGGCATCACCAATGAGAGAATGAGAATAGACCAATAGGGAGCAAGGAAGCACCGCCCTCTTTCCTTCACACAGCAGGATGTTTTACATACCCTGAGGTAAGCCATTTTACAGTTGAAATGCATTGGAGACACTTGGCATTGCATCTCACCACAGACTGTAATCCAGAAATAAGATGAGTTTCAAGGTGGAATGCATCTATAGAAACATTTGTACTGTCCTGCTGAACTGCTGTGGTCATATAGCCTCCATCTTTCACTAAATGCTTACAGGTGCAACACCTGTCCAAATATACTCAAATGTTGGTCTGGAGAAAGGGCAACTTTTATCTCCCTCCAGGACAAACTCACTCACAATAATGTCTATCAATATGCTAAATTACTTCGGGATATAACTACCTATCTACTGCACATCCTGTTATAATCCATTGTATTCTGACAGGAGTTAAATAACCAACCTGCCAAAATTGCAGGCATGCAGCATGTCAGCTAGCTGTTGGAGAAGAAGTGGATTAACAACCCTGCATCTCTGTGGCTCCCAGTCAAAAGTAAAAGGCAACTAAATGGTAAAATAAACTAGTAGAATTATAATAAATGTAAAAAATTAAATTGGTAACTTAAAAAAATTCCCAGTCACCAAAAATTCAACAAGGAGCTGATGTAAACATAAGTCTGCTGCTCTCTGATCTAACTGACAATACACTGCAGGGTACGTCCAGTACATATGTTGAATATCAATTCCTAAAAGAACCCACAGGAAGAAAAATATTAATGTCACCTGATAATAATATAGTCATTAATGACAAAATATTAAACAAAGAAAATTGTTTTCCCCCCTCCTCCCACAAAATACACTGATTAGGATGTTTTGAAAGTCTACTGTACATAAAATACATTTTCACAGTTGTTCCTGATTGCAAACACATGTTCTAGCATTCATATATAACCATCATCACTAGTAATCAGCACTTATATCTGACCTGTAACTGGTACAAGTGTTACAACAGAAACTTGTGTACCTTAGAGATTCCCAAGGTTTGAATTGGATGTTGCTGCGTGCGCTCGAGCTTGGCATGCCCTTACTGTACATTGACTATGTGCATACGCTCCTGAAATCGCAAGCGGTAGTAAGGGTCCTTTGTGCTCAAACGTGAATTGGATATACTTTTTGTTCTCTGATGCATAGTTAGTTTCTGGGCAAGCGCAGAGCAATTTAATGGAAAATACGGCATGTATCGGCATTTACGTTCCTTGATGAATCAGGCCCTGTATGTTTTACATAATTAAGGACAAATTTAGGATTCATCAGGTCTATTCATTAAATAACAATCTTTTATTGACCTTAAAGTTTAATAACCTTACCATAAATGTTTAGCTTTGACACTCATTTATTTCAAGCCCATAAGAAAAAAACAAGGCCCTGGTCCCCTCCAGCAACCCTCCTTCTCCTTATCAAAAAAATTGCTCAGCACACTCACATAGTGGAGTTTAATGTTAAACTAATGTGATAATGATTACAGAATGCAAAGTATTGAATCCTATAGATTTATTATTAATATTATTTATCACTAATTGTTCTCAGTTCCCCAGTACTCACCCTTCCCCAACTTTCTCTCTATTAACCCCCTAATAAACACCTTTCCTAAGTTTATGTTTTGCTCAGATAGGGTTCGCATCTCTCTGTGTCAGGGTTGGCGGCACTCTCCCAGAGAAAGCTAAGAATAATAAGAACCTGACAGATGACCAAATTATTGACCATGCTTATTCTACTTATTTATTCAGAGATGAGAGAACGCCCCATGGTTTGGTTCACCAAACTATTGTTGGTACAACCTGCTAAAAACACAGTATGTCTCCTGTAACATTTGTTCAAGCTATTGTTGGCCACAGCAGCGAATGAACACAGCCCAAAACCTATGCAATCTGATTACGACATCACTACCAGTTCACTTTACATACAGACATTCCATGCATGATGCTTTTGTGGACAAAAAGTTATAGAGAAGTAGACTTTTGTGCTCTCACATTTCCAAGATTTTATTGATGTGGAGAATACTGTAATACAGGGCCCTGGGCACAGCAGTGCACCGGGGCCCCTATATATACAAAAAAAAGAAAAATTATTATATATATGGGCCCTGCAGCCCAGGGGGGCCCGTCGGAGGCAGGGAAGAAAAAAAAAAAAAAACAGAAAAAAAAGAAGAAAATACTTACCTTGCGGTCAGCTGGTGATCCGGCTCCCTCCATGGTCTCCTCCTCCGTCGTGCTCCGCAATGGATGTCGGGCGGGCGTGATGATGTCACGCCCTACCTGCACTGCCAGCGCGACGGAGGAGACACGTCTTCCTTATATAGGAGGACAGCATAGGCTCTTTATTATAATTGATCCCATAATGCATTTTAATACACAGGTGTGTACTGTCTATTTATCATTAACCTCTTCTCTTTTATCTATTTATCATTAACCTCTTCTCTTACCTCACTGACAGCGTATACACAAAAGGTAACAATTGGTCCAAGTAGTTCTAGGGATGAAAAATAAACAATCATATCAGAATGCGCAGATTGATACATTTCCCCCTGATGCTTCAAATGTCACAAATCTGTCACTTGTCATAGTTTGATATAAGGATATTCTTCATTAATGGCCAAGAGATTTAAAATTACCTGTATATATTATATATTATTTACAGAATTGTCTGTGTAATATGTTCACAGTGTCATCTGCCAAAATCTACATAGGGAAAACATCAAGACAATTCACATTTCGTCAATGTAAAAGTAACATCCCCATTGACATAAATATCTTTGAAAATAAGCTGGTTGATGTTCATGAATTTCTTTGTTTCATTTTTATCACAGTTGGATTTCAGGGATTTAACAATAGTACTATCCTATACTATCACTAGGCAACTCCGGGTAAATAAACACACTTCCATATGTTGTTATCTTCTATAAGCAGGAGCAGTTTTATATTTACATGTTAGAAGCTGACAGAATTTGTATAGCTACCTGCAACCAGCTCACAGATACACAGAATGTTATGTGATACATAAAAGTATATGTCCCTTACGGTGCGTTTTTGCCTAATGGTGCGTTTTTATGGAAACTGAAACCTGCTCTCCTGAAAAATATATCCAGCCACCAAATTTATTTGCACTTTTTATGTTAATGTTTACCATTTAATAAGACTAGTTTTAGAGAATGTACCTGTATATGAAGCAAATGTTTTATTTTCACTTAACCTCAGGTTCGGTTTTACAGTCATGAAATATTGACACAGAGAAGGAATGATAACAGACAGATTTACTTAACTTTGCTTACAGGTTATCGATCAGGTACCAACGTCTAGAACTAGTACAGGAACTCTCAGATACTATTAAGTCTCACAGTGTTGCATCCATGGATTCAAGTCCCTTTCAGTAGGAGGGTATCGGGGCACTTGTCTCTTAAGTCTACTGGAGAGATTTCAAATAATTTATATTTAGACTGGTCTTATATACTGTTAAGACCCTATATAGATAGCTGTGTTACATTACTTAATATACAATGTATGATCATTACACATAATGGTAGATGGGAGCAGTACTTCAAAAGTTAAAAAACGGAATCTCAAATCCTTATGTTCTCCTCCCAAATACCACAAAAATCACCAGACGTAAAGTTTTCTCTGGAACTTTTGAACACTGGCAATGTTTAAAGAGAATGTGTAATAATAACAGAATATAATGTATATATGTATATACTGTACGTATAAGTGTTGATTACATTTATGTCTGCAGTAGAGAAAATGTATTAAGTGCTTTAAAGTCTTGCAAAAATTATAGTAAAGCCTTGCCTTAAGCTGGGTACACACTACAGAAATTTCAACCAACTTTTTATGCTGAGCGATATTACATGCGATCGATGTTCCGATCGCTCGGTCCATGGACTGCATACACACTAGCCTTGTTTAGGACGATAAAGGGAAGAGCGGACGTCCCTTTAGCGACTTTTTACAGCCATGTTGTCGTGAGCAATGACTGTAATTTCGTACTCACTGTTGTGGATCGGTCGGAAGTTTATACACACTACACAACGGAAACGAGATTGGAACGAAAATATTAAACGGTACGACCAACCAAATGAGGCGACAATCGTCCATTTGGGCAGACTTTCGACCATTGTGTCACTGCACACACTGACCCGACTTTTGAACGAACGGTCGTATGTCGGCTGATTTAGCTGATTATTGGATGAAAACTGTGTAGTGTGTACCCAGCTTTACTTACAATGGCTTGCAAAAGTATTTAACACCCTAACAAGTCAACAGATTTGTCTGTAACATAAATGACACTTCACAGATTATTCCAGACAGTGTTTGTATTGTGAACCACTAGGCTCTTAAAATAAATGAATTATTTGTCTCCAGATTTAAAAAAAAAAAAAAACATAACTGGAAAATGCTGCTTACATAGGTTTTCAGCCCCTGCAGACTAGTACTTGGTAGAGCTAAGAAAAGTTGCTTCAACTGCACCAGGTAAATTTACTTTATCATCCCCTAAATTTGTCAATATAAGGTTTTCTGCTCAGGGTATCTATGTATTCTATAACCGGAGAGGTGCAGCCATACACATAAAAGCATACGATTACACACAAGAGAGCAAAAGAGAATTGTGCTGACAGGGGCACACTCTGGGATGTTAATTAATACAGCTTGAATCTTTATTAATGTTTATTTAAAATATGGTTCTTGAAAGGCGGCAAAATAAAGATAAAAAACAATTGTGGAGTTGCAATGTGATTAAACTTATAATGTGAAAATAAAGTGATTTAAAAATTGCAGATTAAACTGCAACAGCTTCGTTGCCACTTTCTTTAATGAATAAACACTTATATTTGTGTAATAGTTATATCTCTGCTTACAATTTGAATTTATAATTTCTCAGTTGCTATAGAAGCAATCTAATCCACAGTGACAGATCAGACCAATGAGTTTATCCACTTCTCATACAATTTTAATTCAAAATATTGTTATAATTGCTGACACATATTGTGTTCCCATAAGCAATTATAGAGAACCCCCCATAGGTTCAATATATTCATTGCAGTATCTCAGTTAATATTGTAGCTGGATCTATTGTATCAATGTGGAGATATATATATATATATATATATATATATATTTTATGAACATTTTTATTATTATTATTTTTACAAACAAGAAAAATGAGAAAAAGGTGTACATAAAAAGATAAGCAGGAGAGTTGTTGAATATCGAATAATGCACACATATAACACGTCAGATTTCAGAAGGAGGAGTAAAAAGAAGAATGGAGAAAGAAAGAGGGAAGAGAGGAAAGCAAGGAAGGAGGGTGGGTATTGGAGAGGGCGGGCTCAAACCCTACAACCGGGAGGTGGGTGGAGGAGTACACATTGAGTAAGCTGGGTAGCCCGGTAATATTTAAGAAAATGGGGGACTACAAACCCGCCCTCCTGAGTGGGCTTGTGAAGAATGCTGATTCGAATACATGGCTTCCTGGACAACAAAATAAACTTAGTAGCCATTTGCTGTAGGAGTTTAAAGGTGCTCGCAGGGACTCTTAGAGGGTAAGGTAGATATTTTCAGTTTCATATTCCATCTTTTTAGTCATTCATTCATACCCCATCAGTTTAATCACCCAAAACAGATATATAGTATTAAAGTCAGTTTAGTCAAGAAATGACTTAATAGCATCTGAGACAAGTGTGTACAATTTATAATTGTATAATTTTATCTGTATAATTTGTGTATAATTTTTTAGATCAAGCACTGCAGAATGATTGTGGGCTTCACTCTGGTGCAGTAACTTCCCTATAATGGTTAGGGTTAAACAGCCTCTTCAGCCTGATTGTTATTCTGGGGGCTGCAGTAAGACAACTATGGTTATAACTCCTTGATCCTCTATCCCGTGTCTGGATTAAAGATTGCTACAACATAACGCTCCATTGTTCCCTTCAATATCTATACCTAATCTAAATAAGGATCAATGGTGATTCAAGAATTTTTATAATGGCGGCATAGTGGCGTTAGACTATGGCAATGAATCAATAATGCTGATGAGCGGTTCGCTAGGTTCAGCTTTTTTACAGGCAAAAAGAAAAGATTGGCAATGACTATTTGCACCTGTGGATTACATTGCTTCTACAGCAGCTGAGAAATTATAAATTCAAATTGTAAGCAGAGATACTATTACACAAATATAAATGTTTATTCATTAAGGAAAGTGGCAACGAAGCGGTTTAATCTGCAATTTTTAAATCACTTTATTTTCACATTATAAATTTTATCCAATCACAACTTCACAATTGATCTTTATTTTGATATCTTTCAAGAACCAGGATATTCCCATATTTTAAATAAAATTATTAAAAAATGTAAGTTTTTATTATTTAACATCCCGGAGTGCCCAGAGCCAACACTCTTCTCTTTTTCTCTCTTGTGTGTAATAGTACTTGGTAGAACCTCCTTTTACTGCAATGAGAGCTTTAAGTCTGTTGAGGTACGTTTCTTCCAGGTTTATACACTATTTGGACGTGATTTCTGCCCTTTCTTCCTTGCAGATTTGCTCCAGGGCTTGACTGGGTGACTCTTGTGAATTGCAATTTTCAAATAGTGCCACAGATTCTGAAATGGATTGAAATGTGGATAGATCAGTTGTATGCAAAGCTCTTCCTATGGTTGTTGCATCACCACTCCAGTCTCAGCCATTGAACTCTGCAGCTCCTTGAAAGTGTTAGTTGGCCTCTGTGTGGCTTCCTTCACAAGTCTCCTTCTTGTTCTAATGCTGATTCTTGAGCGGCGGCCATGTCTAGGCAGTGTTTGGCTGCTATGATGCATCCACCATTTCCTCACAATGGATCCAACATTGCTTACTAGGATATATAAGCAATTGTGCTTGTCTATAACTTTATCTTTCATTTTCTTAGAATGTTCTTTGGTCTTTATTTTCACAGCTTTCCTTCAGATTTACAGTATGACCAATGTTATTTGAATTAGGGGGTCTTTTATCCATAAAAGCTGACCTTTTTAATGATTCACAGGTAGAGGCTAATTGGAAGAAATTTTTTAAGGCAATTTAGGGGAATCTCTTTTAATATCTTCCAAACTTGGAGCTTCGACAACACATGGGTTGAATACTTATATAAGCTACATTTTTTAGTTTTTATTTTATTTATTTTTTAAAAAAATCAGCAGGCAAATAATGAATTATGGGTTTAAACATTTACTATAAGAGCCTATTGTTATGCAATAAAAATACTGTCTGGGTGTTAGGAACCTCTCTAGCCGGTACAGCACAACCCAGAGTCTACTCTGACAGTCAGGTGTTCACTGGAGCCCCTAGTGGTGGGGACAGACTTGGCCGCAGACTAGCAGAGGGTCGTGAAGTGCGTACCAACTAGGGAGAACCCAGGAAAGCGGAGTGAAGTCCAGGCAAGGGTCAAGGGCCGGCAGCAGACAGCAGATCCAGTAAACAGGCCGAGGTCAGGGGTAAGGAGCAAACAGGAAGGTAGGTAAACACGCCAGAGGTCGGGGTCACAAGAAACACAGGCAGGGTCCAAATCCAGGCCAGGGGTCATACACAGGCAATCAGTCCAACAGGTTTTCACCAATACAAACAGGAGCAGGAGCAGGTTAGGCTGACAGGCAAACTGGACGCTATAACCAGCAGTGAGGCAGCAGACCTCACTGCCTTAAGTACGCAGATGGACCAATCAGGGCTTGCCCCTGAATTGGGCACACTTGCAGGCTAATTGCCTGCTATCCCGAGGACTTATTAGGCTTGGCTCCAACATGCACAGTTGCAGGCTAATGCCTGCTAATTCAGCCCACAGGCTGAATCTAATAGATTACCTAATGCGCGTGCGCGCCCGGCTTCCTGTACCGCCGGGACTCCGCGCTGCTGAAGCGTCCGGCCGTTGCCTAGGCAATGGTCGGTATATGGGCGGAAGTGACGGGGAACACAGTAAGCAAGCTGCAGCGGCTGTGAGCACCGCCGCGGCTCGTGACACTGGGACAATCTGTCATTTGTAATACAGACAAATCTGTTGAATACTTTTCAAGCCTATGTAGTTATGTAAAAAGAAATATAAATGTCATCATGAATCAAATCCATACATTTATTTAAAAGAGTGGCCATAATCCGAACGCATTTAAACGCATGTGTTTGTGCCAGTGTCATTGTGCTGACCTCTTTGAGGTTAAGTGCCATCTTCCAGCCAATACAGACATGGCCAACATTTTTGAGAATGACACAAGTATTGGTGTTCACAAAGTTTGCTGCTTTAGTGTTTTTAGACCTTTTTGTCAGATGTTGCTATGTTATACTGAAGTAAAATTACAAGACTTTCAAGAAGTGTCAAAGGCTTTTATTGACAATTGCATTACGTTTATGCAAAGAGTCAATATTTGTAGTGTTGACCCTTCTTTTTGAAGGCCTCTGCAATTCACCCTGGCATGCTGTCAATCAACTTGCGGGCCACATACTGACTGATGACCGCCCATTCTTACCTAATCAATGCTTAGAGGTTTTCAGAATTTGTGAGTTTTTGTTTGTCCACCTGCCTCTTGAGGATTAACCACAAGTTTTCAATGGGACTAATTAATTAATTTTCCTGGACATAGACCCAAAATTTTTGATGTTTTGATCCCCAAGCCCCTTAGTTATCACTTTTGCCTTATGGCAAGGTGCTCTATTATGCTGGAACAGGTATTGTTCATCACCAAACTGTTCTTGGATGGTTAGGAGAAGTTGCTCTTGGAGGATGTTTTAGTACCATTCTTTATTCATGGCTGTATTCTTAGGCAAAATTGTGAGTGAGCACACACTCTTGGCTGAGAAGCTACCACACAAATGAATGGTCTCAGGGTGCTTTACTGTTGGCATGACACAGGACTGATGGTATAACCCACCATTCCTTCTCCGGTAAGCACTTTTCCAGATGCCGCAAACAATCTGAAAGGGGATTCATCAGAGAAAATGATTTTACCCCAGTCCTCAGCAGTCCAATCCCTGTACCTTTTGAAGAATATCAGTCTGTCCCTGATGTTTTTCCTGGAGAGAAGAGTCTTCTTTGCTGGCCTTCTTAACACCAGGCCATCCTCCAAAATTCTTCGCCTCACTGTGCGTGCAGATGCACTCAAACCTGCCTGCTGACATTCCTGAGCAAGCTCTGCACTGGTGGTGTCCTTATCCCGCAGCTGAATAATGTTTAGGAGACGGTCCTGTCGTTTGCTGGACATTCTTGGGCACTGTGAAGCCTTCTTCATAACCATTGAACCTCTCTCCTTGAAGTTCTTGATTATCTGATAAATGGTTGATTTAGGTGCAATATTACTAGCAGCAATATCCTTGCCTGTGAAGCCCTTTTTGTACAAAGCAATGATGACTGCATGTGTTTCCTTGCACATAACCATGGTTAACTGAGGAAGAACAATGATTTCAAGCACCACCCTCCTTTTAAAGCTTCCAGTCTGTTATTCTAACTCAATCAGCATGACAGACTGATCTCCAGCCCTGTCCTCGTCAACACTTTCACCTGTGTTAACAAGAGAATCACTGACCTGATGTCAGCTGGTCCTTTTGTGACAGGGCTGAAATGCAGTGGAAATGTTGTTTTTGGGATAAAGTTCCTTGTCATGGCAAAGAGGAACTTTGAAAATAATTTTAATTTATCTGATCACTCTTCATGACATTCTGGAGTATATGCAAATTGTCATCATAAAAGCTGAGGCAGCAGACTTTGTGAAAAATAATATTTGTGTCATTCTCACAACTTTTGGCCATGACTGTATATATTCTCCTCCCAGTGGTTTCTGGGCCTCTTTTTTTGCTGCAGGAAATTCAGTGCGACTTGTGGATCACATATGAAAATGATTCAGGTTTAGTCTTGTTTTTTCAATCAGTAGCTGCATTTTCTGTATTGACATCTGCCTCCTACTTAACTTTTTTATTTGTTATTTATTATATATTAATCTTTTCATTCCTTTTCTCTCATCCCCCCTTCCCCTGCTCTGTTTCCCCTCTCCCTGTTCCATTCTCTCCTATATTTCCATACTGTTTGGTGTTTCTCCCTTTGTCTGCTTGTTAGATATGGCTCCTCTGCCCCCACAGTGACTATTCTAAGCTCCAGAGCTTTTCACTCTGTAGCGTCAGGCGCTGGGTGGCTGCAGGGGGATCTCCTTCCCCTCTCTCTGTGTGCGCCACTGCTTTCAATGAACGGGGACCCAGAAGCTGCCCTCCTCTGGCTGTAGCGCTTATAAAATCAATGTTATAATGGAATGGAATTAAAGGGTATGTAATGAAATGAAATTCCATATATAATATGAACTGCAATTAGTGAAATAAATAAACGTTCTCTGAAAACCCATCTCTTCAGGCAAGCTTATAATATTCCTCAACCACCCGCTGTATTTTAGTACTCAGGGGATATCACATATTGTGTGATGCTTGGTTTTTCTTCCCTGACTTTATTTCATTTTTATTTATTTAGTTCAGAGGACCATTGGGTTTATCAGCTTGGGAACATGACACCCATTTGATTAGGTTTGGTACAGCTGCAGCTTTGAAATTGTCTTCCATTGCAGCATTAAAGTACTTAGGAAGATGGAAGTCTGATGGCTATGGGACTTTGTGGTGCGGACGAAACACAATGCAAATGTCAAATTGCTTGCTACACGCATGATAAATGGGAGCGCACTGGTTATTCAGAATTCATAGGTTCCAGAATGCCCAATTTGGTATCCAATGTCGAGTCACCAGCCCTCTGCTTGCTGATCTGATCATAGCCCAGTTTGCCTTCTGGGCGCTGTTACATGGCATGTTTATTTAGCACTGCATTTTCCTTACCCCCTTATGTAGTGTTTCCGGATAGAATGTTGGTGGGTCAGTTTAAGCATATTGTGAGGGCAGTCTTGCTCACTAGGCCAATGCTTTGATTCTAAATAAAATTCTTATAGGCTTCTCTGACTATGACAGACCTATGGTGGAAAGGACATTGGATTAACATGCTTGCCCAAGGGACTCGACTATCTGCCCGGTTGCTTTTGTACACAATTTTTCTGTGGTTAGACCCCATGGGGAAGAGCTCAGGCTGGTTCATTCCACCGGGCCTCTCTCACCAAATTTCAGTTTAACGCGCTATTTCAGCATTCTTTGTTGTACATGAGTATTGACCCTTCCCTCTAGCGCACCAACGCCTTTGGATTGGGGCTATATTAGCCACAGCCAATGAAGGATCTTCCATTGCTGCATTTAAATCCCTGGGCAGATGGAAGTTGAATGCCTAAAATTTACATTAGATGAAGAGATGATGGCTGTTAACTTGGACTCTCTGGCAACCCAGGGCTTTGCTGCTCGTCACTTTTAGTGGGGCCTGAAAGGATTTTTTACTATTTTTCCCCAGGAAAATCAAGACCTGATTAGCTATACACCTCTAGGGTATTATGGGTTTTTACCTCCATATGGGTTACCCTCCTCCCAATGTCCGTTTCCTGCCCAATTATTGACTCGGCACTGCTTTGTTCTGTTCTATTCAGAAGACCCAAATATGGTGTTTGGCCGCTAGTATGTGTACTGGGTATCCAGGCACCAATTGGCTACTGACTGGGCCACTTTTGCTCACCCTGTGTCAGTGAGATGGTTGGGTTGGTGGAAGTTGGGTTGGTCGTCCCTTCCCCCGAACATACTTGTCGTTCATCTGGGAATTAATGATGTAGGTAAGAGGAATTCTTTTGACTTGTTGATCTCCATTCAGGAGGATGCAAGGGCTATAAAGGTAATATGGCCAATGGTACATTTATTTTGGTCGGATGTCATCATCAGGCTCTCCTGGAAGGTGGATATGCCTGCTCCCACTATGAGAGGTTTAATTAAGATTTTTAATAGGTCTACTGGGCAGATTTAGCACCAGCCAATCGTAAAGGATTAGATCCTAGGACCATTGGCTAGTGCCTGTCGGCCATATACTGTTTGGTTTCGGCTATTAGTTGTAGTTGACTCGCAATTTGCCTTTTCCGCCACCATGTCCTGTTTTAATAAACATTGACAAAATTTACTGGTGTCTGTGTTTTTATTTATTCACTTACAGTAATAAGTCTTAACATGTGAAAAGGGTCTTAGTGCAATGAACAGTATGCAGTTTATGACAAGCAAGGCCATAAGCCGAACGCTCTTAAACACATGTGTTTGTGCAAGTGTCATTGTGCTGACCTATTCGGGGTTAAGTTCCACTGCATCTTCAAGCCAATAGTATCCACGAGGAGGGCCTTCAGCTTCTCTATATATTCTCCTCCCAGTGGTTGCTAGTTTGCTGCAGGACATCCCTCCCTTTCTCCCTTCATCTGTATCTGTGCTATTTACATTAGTATGTTTGTGTTTAACAATTTTCTCTCCCTCAGTACGGAACAGACACAGTTGGACAGTAAGGCTTTTGCTGTCAGCAACTAATTCATACAGTGCTTTCCAGGACCAGTGCAAGGTTTCTGGGCACCCTACGGAAAGCGTAGGCTTACTGCCCCTCCTCCACCAAAAAATCTCACTTCCCAGACCCTAACACACTTGACATTTCTAATATAAAAATAATAACTCTTACCTCCTCCTGGCTGGCAGACGGGCAAGGCTGGAGTCCAGATGTATCGATGTCTGACGCAGAATGCTGTCCAGGCTTCACTGCTGCCCAGGGGCAAATGCGGGATATCTAGAGGAGAGGCTCCAAATGTTAGATTTCAGAACAAAACAAAATAAACTTGACATCACTCGCCTCTTACACACTGACATGTCCTCGTCTGCCCAACAACTTTTCTCACACATGGCCAACTGCCCACTAGATATTCTCACATGCCACCCCTTGCCCATCAGAGTTTGTCACATATGTTAGTCGCATAATACCAGCTATACTTATATGCCCCCCTGCCCACCTGCTTATCTCTCACATACACCGCTGCCTTAAGCGCCCTAGCCTGCTTTTTGCCCACCAGCTTTTCTTTAAACCACACACCCCTGCCCCCCATATCCACCTGCTTTTCCCAAACATGCTCCCCTGCCAAACTACTTTCTCACATGCCCCCTTGCCAGCCAGATTTTTTTCTCACATACTCTCTTTCCCACAGAATTTTAACAAATAAACAGCTTAATGGTTGAGCAACCATTTATTTTTTTAGTATTTGCCCACTACTTAGCTCTCCTCTGTTGCTGTCTGATAATGTTTTCTGTAGATGTAATATTAAATATACTAACACATGCAAATGTATAGAGAAAGGTAATGTAAACGATATAGATAATCTAGACCATTCTATATTTATTTGCCTTTGTTAGTGTATTATGTAGAAGTAAAATTAATTATACATATAAAAAGCAACAAAGGAGAGACAAATAGAGGGCAAAAACTAAAAAAACATAAATGGTTTCTGAACTCTCCTAAAGTAGCCCTGGCATGGTGAGTTACAGCGGTTCTTCATTATGCATCAGTGCAACTTGCAGCGATGCATAAGGTTTGTCACCGGACTATTTTAATACATAGACCCCATAGTCTCCCATAGGGGATTTCTGAGTGTGTTCTCCCCACCTCCCCTTTTCCACCACCAGTTGCTCCAGAAATCTCCCCCAGTTTTTCCAGCCTCCTCCACGTTTTTTGTAGCATCGCCTTCTCCCCCCTGTTCTCTGTAGCATCCCTTTCCCTCCCCCCATTCTCTGTAGCATCCCCTTCTTCAGCCCCCATTCTATGTAGCATTCCCTTCTCCCCCCATGTTATCTGTAGCATCCCCATCTCCCCCTTGTTATCTATAGCATCCCCTTCTCCCCCACCCGTTATCTGTAGAATCCCCCTCCTCTCCCCCCAGTTCTCTGTAGCATACTTTCACTATCCCCCAATTTCTGTAAGATCTCTCCCCCCCCCCATTTTTTCTATAGTACCCATCCACTTTAATTGAAATAATAATGTCTCCTTCTGAGACATTACTGGCTCCTCGACCATAGTGCCGCCCCCTAGAGGCCAGCGACCTAGGCAGTTGCCTAATGCTGCCTAATGGTGGTGCCGGCCCTTGTGCTTCCACTGATTGGCCGCAGGTTACTGCCCTCTTCGAAGTAACGTGGCTTTTGGTTCTTTTGTGTGTGGGATCTCATGACCTGCTATGTGTGCACATATCATTGTAAGTCCTGAAGGGATCTAGTGACTCTGATGCCAGATTTAGCACTGGCCAATCGTAAATAATTATAGTCTTGGACCAGTGGTTAGTGCCTGTTGGTCATACACTCTTCTGTTTCTGCTATTAGTTGTAGCTGACTTACAATTTGCCTTCTCCTCCACCATGTCTTATTTTAATAAACTGTGACCTTTATTGCCAAAATATACTGGTATCCATGTTTTTATTTATTCACTTATAGTAATAAGTCTTAACATGTGAAAAGCGTCTTTGTGCAATGAAAAAGAGGCATCATCAGTATGCAGTTTATACCATTATTGTACAAAAACTTACTACTACATTTAAGTATATATGTCGTTGGTGATGTTAAATCATTTCTAGAGCTTAGCCTAATCATCACCAGCCCCCATATTATTGTTTATCACTTTTTCACTAGTCTTGGAAAATATGCTCAAACCAGTAGAAAACATTCACAATCTCACAAACCCTAATCATAAATCAATTAAAGTTAATGTGTGTAGCATGTTTATTTAGATGGATATACTAAAATAAGCTGAGAAGTTTTGCAATTAAAAGGTAATGATTAGGAACAGGGCAACTGCCCGAGGCAGTACTTATTTTTCTGCTTCTTGGCAGGGGCAACGAAATGTAGGAAATTGATTGAAATGCTAATTTTCTTTTTTTGCAGAAGTGTATATTAGTGGTTTCTACAATATTGGTTTCTACAATATTGGTACTAAATGTGTTAAAGAATGTCATAAAATGCTTTACATCTGATATTCCTCATCTCACCTAAACCTCTTAATACTTATTCTAACTTCTTTCTATAATTGACACAAGACATAAATGTGACAAAATAAAAAGGAGTTTATTTTCAACCAAATATGGTAGTGGAGAAAAGAACATTCAGTATGACATCCACTAGGCAACCAGGTTATCCCAGCATTAACCATGGGATATCCACAAACGTTTGTGGACAATCAAAACACACCCCGGGCACACATATCTACCTTACCGGGACCCTTGATCCCGGACACTACAGAACCCGCAACGCTTCTGCGCTCAAAGGAATGCAACCAGAAGCTGACCCACAGGGGCGGTACTTGGACAGAGACTCTAGTCGACTCATTGAAGAATGGCGGGTTCAGTGTGCCCACTAATGTAATGTGCGCCCCAACAAATGGCCGTCGATTGCACTATGTTTTCCAGCAACTTGCCATCCAGGATCTCCACCAGCAACGCCAACCATACAAGGAACTGGTCACTGTTACCATAGAACAGTCTGACAATCCATAACAGGTACCTGATTTCAGCCAACGGTGGGCGGGCAGCGTGCTGAACTCCAGAGAATTATGTACTCTCCGCCCATATATCTTATAGTCTACACCTAGCCCTCCCCCTGTGACATCATGGGTGTCCACCTTCCCCATTTAAAATTTTAAAACCTGGAAAAATAACTACAATTTAATGACACAGCCTCAGCTTTTAAATTCCCTCAAGCTTACTACAGCCCTCAGTTTTTATTCATAGTACAGAACACTAATATAAATAATTAAAAGGTAACTCCGCACATTTCTTTTTAATTAAAGAGGATATCCATTTTAGGACAACCCCTTCTCAAAGAAAATACAATTCTTGTACATTGGCACGTTAAAACGATTACCACAATTTTGATTGCGAGGAGACCTACAAATAAAAAGCGAATTTAGGACAAACAGATTCCAATCTAAATAGACTTACCTAAAATTTAAAGCGGCAATGTCGGGACCCCGCAGGTTAAGTGTTTAAACACTTTATCCGACATTGCCACTTTAAATTAACATTAATACAAGTCGCGACGACATCAAAGAGTAGTGCCGGAGAGGTCTTCATTCGGAAGGAGTTGCGGTCAGTATGCTGGTGCATCGAAGATGTGCAGCGTCGGTTTTCAGGTTAGTCTATTTAGATTGAAATCGGTTTTCCTAAATTCGCTTTATTTTGTAGGTCTTCTCACTGTCGAAATTGTGGCCATCGAAAAACCGTACCCAACCCCATTGGCAATTTCCCTGCTGTGAACTCCCACTTTTAACAACGTCCTTTCTTCATTTTACACAGTCATCATTGGAGCAACTGGGCGCTATGAACACTAAGCCCTTTTTGTTAAAAGCGCACTTCTGACACCACAGATAGTGCTACAGGTATGTTGTGAAGTTTAAGGAGTAGATTTATCACACCTTCTGAAAAGGAAAAGTGGAGGTGTTGCCCATAGCAACCAATCAGCTATCATTTATCTATAACATTCTAGAAAATAATAGGTAGAATCTGATTGGTTGCTAATGACAAGACTTCCTCTGTTCCTTTTAAGAAGGTTTGATAATTCTACTCCTAAAAGCAATAAAAATATACTTGTGAATCGTCTTATCAATTAGAGGGAAAAAAATGTTCTGGTTCAGAAATGACAACAAAGTGTGTTCACCCTGTTGTATCTTAAAAAGAAACACAGCAAAGTCTTTTGTAATAGGGACCTAATAAGATGTCGACCCACATAGAAAGTATATTTTATGTGTTGTCATTGTAACCTTGACAACATGAATATAAGAAGAAGAACATACAGTAGCAGAGCTGTTTATGTCTATTTTGGGATTCATAAAATGTTTTTGCTATATGGTTATACAAAACTAAATGTCAGTAGCAAAATATAATTGCATTTTGGCAGGAGGATGTGATTATTGACTTTAAAAACAAGACTGAAAGACTGCTTACCATTTGGTAGCAAAATGTAATTTTGCTCAAATTTTAAATTTTGATTGTCAGATTAGAGATTCATTTTCACTGTAACTACTTTATTTATATGTAGTTGTTTAAGGTTTTCAACTTAGAAGAACAAAGTAGATCAGGCATAAAGCACTTAGAGCTACTAGAGTAGTGGTTATTAGATGTTAAACTCAATAATTGTAATTTAAAATTGCAGCAGTGATTTCATAGAACATTTGTTGAGCTGAGCATGCATTGATGTGTCACTCGGCATGGCCTACCTATTACCCGTAAATAGTGGCTAAAGTATGCACAGGACTAGTTTAACATTTGTATGGACCACAGGGTAAGTACTTTGTGGCAGGGTTGTCTCCCATCACAGGTGGTAGAGGCTAATACAGTAGAGCAATTTAAACATGCTTGGAATAGACATAATAATATCCTTAAAAATAAATAAGGATTAAATAGGGGATTAAAAATGGGCAGAGTAGATGGACCAAGTGGTTCTTATCTGTCGTCAAATTTTATGAGGCTGGACTACCAATAAGATTCTTCCGATGTGGCTACTTCCTGGGGCCACACCAGTGTAAACACGCAGACCCTCCCAAGTCTGTGCATGTAGCCAAGAAGGGGCGTGAGTGACCCCACAGACCTATAGAAAGCAATTGGTCAGATTAGTCCATCCCACCATAATCACCACCCACTGACCTCTAAGGTAGCCACACCATTCCGATTCCCTGCCACATTTGCTTTTAACCCTTTTCATTTCACAGTACAGTAGGGGAGAGTACATTTAGTTAATCTGAAACAGAGTGAGTTTCTCGTATAAGGAGATCCTTATATCCAGGTGAGTTTTGCTTTCACTTAAATCACAGAACACATCAAGCATAAGGGTACTGGTGTTTCACATTTCTTTTTTTTTCTCTTGCAAAAATGATAGCAAAATGCATATGGTAATGTATTCTATACCTGTTTAATGTGATTTTTGTTCTTATGTTTTGTATAGTTTCAAATAAGTTGCAAAAACATGGCAATGAAATAAGTAGCATGCTAGAAAGTGCTACCACAGTGCAATGAAATTGCAAATGGGTATGGACTTACTTGGAACAATGCTTTTTACTGTTACATATGTTTGGAATACATAATTCAAACTCCAATGGGTATGTACTCTAACTAGGGGATCTTTCAAAGGGTGAATTATTTCTGATTAGAGATTGCCCAAAATTTATCCAAATCAACAACAACAAAAAAACAGGGATTTCTTTCTACTAATCTCCAACCTATTAAGTGGTGATTTCCCCACATTTCTGGTGTTTTCCACCAATGTGAAAGCAGTGAATTGGATTCTAAATTTTCATTCCTTCTAACGATTTACCATGCGATTTAAGGTCCTCAATTGCTGCTATTTTGTGTGGGTTACTAATAAAGAGGAGACAGATCCATTTATGTGAGAGAACAGTGGGTCTATATATATTAAGTATTGAGTGATTTGTCTTGTGAAAATTGTTTAACATTTTTTGTGCAAGGTGAGTGTAGTATCTGTTATTTGTTAGTATTTTTACTTATATCTGTTTGGTGTGGAGGGAGGAGGGAGAATGTAGTTGAAGATGGAGAAAGTAGGATTGAAGAGAGTCAGGAGATTGCGGAGGGTAGTGAGGTGGTCGTAAATGTGCCTCTGGTCGCAACATACATTTCAGTTATGAGAAGAACAGTCAGGGGCGCTCAGTCTAACCGCTGTTTGGGCCGGACGCCCCCCCCCCCATGGATGCAAGTGGTGCATATTACCAGCAGCGCACAGGCGGCCGCATCACATGACAAGCGATGCGGCCACATCAGTATCACATGACACGCGATGAGGCCGCGTTATCATTGAAGTGGCCGCATCGCTTGTCATGTGATGCAGCTGCCTGTGCACCCCTCAGGCTTAAATTTGCCAGCCCGCCCCTGAGAACAGTATGCTTGTTACAGCAGTAATAGCCACTTATGAAAGGCTATATGGATAGCTTGCCAGTAAAACAGGCATCTCACATAAAAGAAAACTAAGGATCCAAATCTGTGATGTTGTAAGTACTAATGGTAAATATACAAGATCAAAAGAAAATTAAGACATATTGATTGATTAAAAAGACTCCTGAAAGAAAACATTTCAAAAGAATGCAGACCTTCAGCAGATTCCGGAGGAGGGTCACCTCTAGAAATACGTTAGACACCATATAAGGAGGATCTGCTAAAGTCTTCTTCTTTAGGAGCTATTTTGTAGACACGCAGTGCATGATACAGACCACTTGAAAAGTGATCATAAAATGATATCAAGTAATTGTTGTCGGTCAAAGGTTGTACAACCCAGTCCTCATGAGCTACCAACAGGTCATGCTTTCAGGATTTCTGTCGGTAGAAACAGGTGAGATAATTACTGACCTAGAAAAATATATTAATTCACCTTTGTATGATTAAACACATCCTAAAACCATGAACTTTTGCTAGCTTTTGAGTTTGGGCACTTCTGCTTTAGGTAATTAAAATAAAAGCGTAAAAGTGCTTGTCTGCTGCTAAAGTGAAAATAGGGCAATGTTGGAAACAACCATCCCCTCCCACCCTCCATAAAGTTATTGCAAAAATTCACTTTAGTTTCCATATGGAGACACTAGACGCCCCATACTCTATGGTGCCATCCTCCCCACTATTAAATGGATGTCGTGGCATTAATTTACAACCGACGAAGAAGACTCCGAGCTTATCATCCCTGACAACATCCAATACCCCCACTCACACTCCGGCTAATGTGTACCCTTAGTCTCCAGTTGAGTTCTCAATGCCGTGCTAATCTATGACCCTCTAACCAGGTACTTTTTTTTATGTACCCCGATTCATGTTTTGTATTTAGATATTTAATATTATCTCTGCTCCCCACTCTGTACCCAGCCTCACTCACCTTTTTTGTTCTGTAACCCCTTACCCCTTACGTACAAAACCTTAACAATAAAAACTATTGATGAAAAAAACCGTAAAAGTAAAACAAACGTTTTGTTATATTATCATTTGAAGGGTTCTCCTGGGGTAAGAACATCATCTGTTGCGCCTTCTGCTGCAGTACAAGTGTCTCTGTACAGTAGGAGAAGCAGGAAACTTGCAAATGGTAAGTATTCTGTGGAAAAACATCAGAAAGCAGGGATTTCATTACTGGACATGAATATTATGTTTACATGTTACATTGGTCAGGAATTAAGGTGATCTGTGTTAATAAGAAGAATGGGAGAGGGAGAGGGCATACCTGTATGTAGCAAGCCAATCTTGTTTCCAAAGATGTGCAGTTTTGTTATGGTGTATGAATGGTGTGGTTGGGAGTAAGAAGTAATAGATGTAAAAGATGGGTGTATTGTTAGGAACTCCCAAGCCAGTACATTGAAACTCGGGGACTACTCTGAAGGCCCGGTGTTCGCTGGAGCCCCTAGTGGTGGGGACAGACTTGGCTGCTGGCCGACCGAGGGTCGAGTAACGTATACTGACTTAAAGGAGTACCCAGGAGTGGAGTGATTGGCGGGCTGTAGTGATGAGGTATCCAAGGTCAAAGGTCACAAGCACAGATGCAAAATCCAGGGACAAGCGAAGGGTCAGACACACAGGCAAAGAAGCAAAATCCGGAATCCAGGCAAAAAGGTCAAGGTCAGAAGAGAAGGTTCTCAGGTCCAGGAACAAGCAGGGGTCAAAACACGGGTAGTCAATCCAAGGTAGCAATAACCAGACAGATAGAACAAGCAGGCAGCAGGACTGAGGGCAGAACGCTATAACCGGCAGTGAGGCTGCAGACCTCACTGCCCTAAATACCACAAGCCACCAATCAGAGCCTAGCTCTGAGCCTCACACAGCCCCCATAATAATTACATTAATCAGCCCACAGGCTGTGTTAAATTGCGCGCATGCGCCCGGCCACTAGTACCGCCGGGACGCAGCGCCAGATTAGAAGCGTCGGACCGTTGCCTTGGCAACGGCCGACCAGGAACTGGAAATGACGTCCCGGTCGTCAAGGTGACGGCCGGGACGCTAGAGGACCCAGGAAGCGAGCCGCGGTGGCTCGTAACATGTATCAATTGTCCTTGTAGGTATGTAACAATTTTCCTTGATGTCTGAGTCTAATTTCTGTGTCCTATGGAATTTGCAGGTGTATCAATTGTCCTTACTGGCCTCCCCGCTCCCACCTTACCCCCTACGCTTTATACTCAATGCGGCTGCGAGACTTATCTTCCTTTCATGCCGCTCTTCTTCTGCCTCCCCCTACACTGGCTACCCTTCCCCTACAGAATCTTTTTCAAACTCCTAACCTGCAAGGCCCTCTCCCACTCCACTGCCCCATACATCTCCAACCTCCTCTCCATTCACACGCCCTCCTGTTCCCTGCATTTGACCAATGACCATCACTTCTGTTCCAACCTGATCACCACATCCCATGCCAGAATTCAAGATTTCTCCTAGGCTGCCACCTCCCACGCTCTATCCGACAGTGCCCTAAACTGAGCACCTTCAAACGGGCACTTAAAACTCATCTGTTCCTCATAGCCTACCAGCCATCCACCTAACCATCTTACATCCAACCACTTGAACATCTTATATACATCCATACATGCTTGATCCCCTCACTTCTCTCCTCCCATGTCCCTATACACGCTCCACTTCCGCATGATCCCTTCCACTTACTCCCCCTTGTGTCTATAGTCTCTTCCCTCCTGTCTCTATACCGATTCTTCTCCTTTAACTTCACTGTACTACCTATGCTTGGAGCTATTGGAGTCTTGCTTTTACTTGTTCATTGTTCTGTACTGTTACCCTGTATGGTCCACTGTTTGTATTCTGTACGAATGATGAACAATCAATGGTAAATGATGGTCAAAACCCCTAAAGTGACCTTTCAGCACACCATAGGTTCTTCCAATTGCTGACCTACTGTGGATGTGCATCATTATATGTCTGTTCACCTCTTGTACGAGGACTTGCAAGAGCTGTTCACAACCATGGCCGACAGCCATAACCTGAATCACCTACTGATGTAAAAAGAATATGACAAACACTTGTAAAGTTTACAGAAAAATAAATTCTAAACGTTAGAAAATAGATAATACCCTGTTCATTGAAAGGACCAGGAAATCTCACTGATCTCATTAGTAAACCAGTGAGATTATGTTTGAAGATTTACAAAGTGATTTTGCAAATTGCCCTTTAATAAATTCCATCTGCTCTACATTTTACAATGCAGAAATCAATGATTTTTGTGGCTGTGAGATGTATGGCGATTTTTTCGTTTGGAGGTTTGCAAAAAGTGCAAATTTACATGACAATTTGCCTTTAGCAGATAAGGTGAATTGTAAAGCGCCCTGTACATCACTAAAATAAAATATTTGGTCAAAATTCACCTTTAAAAAGATCTCCCTCAAAATCTCTCAGTCTTGTGATACAAGCGGTACCTCCATATGCCTAGTGGAGGTGAGGGATGTTCAGTAGCGAGCAATATTGTCAAAGGGTCTTTAATAGATCCCTTACTCTCAAAATATAAGTGACATTACTAGTCACTCAATTTAAGGATATACATTTGTGTCTTTGTATATATGTAGATAGATATATGTTTGCTTGCATGTATGTCTTATGTAAACACAATTTATGTAAGGTTTCAGACAATTGCAGAGGCCTTTCTTAATATATGTGTGTGTGTGTGTGTGTGTGTGTGTGTGTGTGTGTGTGTGTACGGTTATTCACATATTACACATACTCTTGCTAATTTCATTTGTGTTTGCGTGAGACAAAACATATATAAAGATAATGATGACAAGGACAATCACTCTGCTTATGCTACATTATCCTTTATTTATGTAACACATAGTTGCCTACTCTCCCGGAATGTCCGGGAGACTCCCGAATTTTTGGGAGTTCTCCCGGACTCCCGAGAGAGCAGGCAAAAATCCCGGAACCAGCATCTCCCCATTGTTGTAGATGGTGGGGGCGGGGCTAACGGCCCATTGTGGCCCCGCCCCCTGCTACGATTGCCCAGAATTTCCTACGATTGATAGGGGACGGAGCCTAGCGGCGCATCGCGCGTGGCCACACACCCTCTACGGACCCCCTCCCGGACAGCTGGTCTCAAAAGTAGGTAAGTATGATATAACATCAAGATATGCTGCAGGGCTGTACAAATAGAGAATGTTATTCAGACACATCAGTCCTTACCCCAGTAGTACTAGGGCCAAATTAGTACAAACAAACAATGACGTCACATTACCAGCATGAATTGTTACTGTAGGAAGAATTCATGCAGGCACAGAAAGAACATACAGTACCTTGCATTGGAATTGAACTCATGATCCCAGCACTGAATGACTGCAATGCTAAACAATATGCTCTATCCTGCTTATAAATAACTGTCACTAAACAATGGCAGTTATTGCAAGCAATGTAGATATTCAAGTTTTACCTCGTATCTTGCCCTGCTCTTCCAGGTCTATTGAGCCTGATAGGTGATATTATTTACCTCAGGCTATAAGCTGCCAATTGTACTCTTCGTACTGTTACTGCAAAATACTGGTAAATCCGTCCACTCTGATTTCCACTTGGCATTCACAAACTCATTTGCTGGTTACACTGAAATTTCAAACACGTCTACATTTGCTTAATAGATTTGTTGTTAATATGCGACCTTAAAACTGCATTAAAAAGTATGAAATCTTTATTATGGGTTCACGCTCAGTATTGCAATATAAAATTGTAACAGTGCATTTGTCAGGCAATAGATTGTGTTGGTAAAAAGTACAATGCATCAAACACACCTGTTGCTTTTCAATTTTACTAATTTTCCCAGCGCATGTGTAAGAAGAAAGGTAAAGTTTAGTAAGGGATCAGGAAGGCTGACTGTCATTTATATATTTGTCTGTGTAACATATGCACATGAATATTTGGTGTGTATATATCATACTTGCCAAATTTGGCAAGATGGCATCCGGAGGGAGGTGGGAGTGTGGGGGCGGGGCTCGGTAAATCGAGTCGTGTGGCCACGATGACGAGTGAGTCGCGTCATAAGCTTCACCCCCTGCCACTTAACTAAATGCAGTGGCCAGGATCCAGAAGTTGCCCTGCTCTCCTGGGAGGACTCCCAGAAATTTGGGACTCTCCCAAGTATTCCAGGAGAATATATATATATCATTTATATTTACTTTTATTTATATAAAGCCACCCAGGTGGAAGGGAGAATTAGCTCCCCATTATAGAGGCACAGAAAGAGATGTATTGATCACAGTGTAGCAATGCTTTCCTGTTTTCAAAACTACTTGTGGAGTTGAAATCTAAATTAGCTACTAGACAAACACTAACATTAACTTACCAGAACAGCGTAGTAGGAAAGTGTTGCACCCTCATGTGACTACAAGGAGAACATAGAAATTCCACACAGATAGGGCTCTGGATGGAATGGAAGCCAGGTCCCAGTGCTGTGAGGCAGCAATGCTAACCACTGTGCCACCCACAAGGCAAATTCATTTAATTGTTAGATCTGACACTGGAAGACATGTGAGTTGGGTACTAATAAATACTATATAGCATACTTGCCAACCTTTGACAAGTGAATTACGGGAGATCCCGATCAGGGGGCGTGGTTACGGGGCATGGTCAATTGCGTAATTTTGGCCCCACCTCCACAACAAAACCGTCATTTTGCTGTGGGGGGCGGGGCCAAAATGACCCAATTCTCCGCAAATCGCATCATTTTGGCAGATAAATTCCGGGATGCGGGATACTTGCCTGCTCTCCCAGGAGTCCGAGAGACGTACCCGGGTTTCAGGAGTCTCCCGGACATTCCGGGAGAATTGGCAAGTATGCTATATAGAAGTGTTAGGGAAATGTAAAACAGAGATATTACATGGAATTGAGCAAAATAGATTTTGGAATAAGAAATAGCTATTTGGACACCATAATAATCAAATAGCATAATGCACTAAAAAGTTTATTTCTGTAGAAAGTAAAAGTGACAGATCTCTATTTATTTGAATTTTCTTTGTATTGTATTCTTAGCAGCTCTGCACAGTCGTTTCCCTTGCAAACATACATATATTTATTTCCAACAAAGTAGCATAATACGATTTGATGCAGTTCTTGTACCCTGCTGGCCAATACTGCCCCTTCCCTTTCATTGTGTCTATGACCTGTGTCAGGCTGTGCAACACTGTACACACTGTGTCAGTGTTTGCTGTGAGGTTGTCAGGTACACAAACCACAGGCTCCCAGACACACAATGGGCTGACTCAATCTCCTTTGGTAAAACAGGCTTTCGTGTTCTAAATAGAAAGGGGAGGATAAGTCTAGAGGGACCATGGCAACAAAACAGGGATCCTGCATTCACAATAGTGGACTTTAGAACATGGATCCCCCATCAGTTTCTTGTATCTGTGAGCTGTGCGACTGTGGGTGAGCGACTAGACCAATATATACATGTGGTTGTGTTTTGTACCAGAATACTCGTCGTACATAATAACTTAGCAGTGTATTATGGATTAAGCCAGTACAAATTGCAACATATTCAATTCAGTGATCGCGCAAATGTTCTAGTGTTCATAGAAGCTGATAGAAGTACCTTGTTTAGACTTACTGTATAAAGCATTTATTGTTATTTATATAGTGAGTGATAATGATTTGATATATTAATGGATTGATACAAAATGACATTGATATACAATATATATATATATGTGAATATATAGCCATTAAAAATTAATGCAAATTGATTTTATCTATGAAAATGTATATATGAAGCAGGAGTACATTATAAATGTTCATGCAAACAGGTATACACAAAAAGCAGACACTAACCTATTAGCAGTTGTACAGAAAAACGCTAAGGAGGGCTATATATATATTCCTATAATGCACTTGTCTAGGAAAGCACTCTTCAGGGAGTAAAGAGGATGGGGGCTGTACAATATTTTGCATCATTTTTGTTTCTTTTCTTATTTATTAAAAGTACATTATACAGCATCTACATATTAAGCAGCGATGTATAGAGAATATTTATTCATTCACATCAGTCCCTGCCCCAGTGCAGCCAACATTCTAAATCACACTTGCTGACTTTTAAAACTGATCCGGTAGATCCAGGAGGAGAGGTCATGTGACAGGGGGTAGGAGGGGGCGTGATGATGCCATGCTCCACAATAGCCCCGCCCCCTGCACGGAAATGGTGGGGCTTAATGGCACATAAACTTGTCCGGGAGGATGCCAACTTTTCTAGGAGTCCGGGAGGACCCCTGAAATTCGGAAGCCTTCCAGAAATTCTGGGAGAGTAGACAAGTATGTTCTTAATCCCGACCTCAACACAGACACACACACGCTAGAGTTCATTTACTCAGAAGTCAGTTAACCAACATGTCTTTGGAGTGTGGGAGGAAACGGAGTACACTGGGGAGACCCACGAGAACATTGAAATTCTACACAGGTCAGAAACGAACCGTTTTGATACTTGATCTGTTCCAAATGAACAGTAAAATTTATTATGTAGGGTGTGCTGGGCAGAGTGGCATTAAGACGTGGGGTGCACAAATACCAATTTAGTGTGTTTTTATTTTATGTTGTCACAATACAGGAAGCACAAACATCACAAGGGATGTACAAGGCAGCATCATGTTCAGCACAGAGTGAATAAAGGCAGCTGTTACATCTCCCACTATAAGGCCACATTCAACGCCCCAAGAAGTGAGTGATAATTTTCTTTACTCTATTCTTGCAGGGAATGTCAGTGCAGTCCATAGGCATCCTGTAATACCAGATTTATTCAGCCTATGATTTATTTATCTCTTCTGTCTGACTACTGCTGGTGCTTAAACATTGGTTGTATTGTAAAGTATTTTGAGCAGCACATTTGGTGTAATCTGAACAGTAGATCGGAAACCACTGCATTTCACACTGTGTTTTATGGTTATGCTGCTAATATGAAGTTGCGGTGAGGAAAGGTCACTTTTACCGAAAAAGTCTGTATATTTATATAAGGGGGAAGGGACCAGGTTCGCCAACCACTCCCTGTGTTTATTGGTGGCAGTTGTCCTGTAGGTGGCTGCTTTGATCCATTAATGAATGAGTCTGGGGGGTAAATTTATGAAGTTGCGGGTTTGAAAAAGTGGAGATGTTGCCTATAGCAACCAATCAGATTCTAGCTGTCATTTTGTAGATTGCACTAAATAAATGATAGCTTGAAACGGATTGGTTGCTATAGGCAACATCTCAACTTTTTCAAACCCGCAGCTTGATAAATGTATCCTTGGATCTTCCAACAGTGCCCTGTGGACCGTGATTTAGTTTATTGAAGGAATTGAAGAACTAAAAACCACAAAGTCGAACCGCTTTTACCTAACCAGAAGTCAAAAAGAGAGTAACAAAATTACGGATGTGTTTGCAAATCTTCACTGTATCATGAGCAAAGCATAGCAGGGTAGTCAGTCGGAGTATTTCCTTGTCAGTACATGAAAGCAATTTGCACTTACCAAGGGGAGTCCATCTAGGTTGCTTCATAGCAAAGATATAGTGATGAATAAAGAGTCCTTCCTTTCTGATACTCATTGTGTAAACAGTTGTTCTGCTGTAGGTTATATAACACATGGCTCAAGAACAAGAACAAAAAACTACGGAAATCGTTCTAGCTATTCCTAAAATATCACTGTCTTGCAGAGACGATCCCCAGCCTGACGTCATCTGCACAACATAATTGTACCTGTAAATGAGGACTGCGGAATTCATATTTTTGGACAGAATTAGTAAAACAGTGGGATTTGCCCAGAGATCTGCTAGTCAGAGTGGTAATTTTCCTGCACGACCTCACACACAATGTGTGAGAGATGCCCTTAGAAATAATTAATTTTCAACTACTCTACATTTTTTGTTTTCTCAATCATTGACATGGAAGTAATCAGGTTTGGATAGTAGCTTTGTCATAAATCTCATCCAGTTTCTGCGTTTAACCTTGTTGTCAGTAACAGATTTTAGAAAGAATATCCCTTCCAAAGCTGATATAATACTTTCAGGTTTAGGGATTTTCAATATTTAATATTTTCTTGTTTAAAACTAATCTTCTTGCACAGTGCCAAATTGGATAAAACCTTTAATATTGTAGTTTTTGTGTTCATCTGCAGTCTCATCTCCTCCACACAGATGCAGCTCCTAGGAGCAGTAAGAGGCCTCCTCACACTCCGCTCCCCCGCAATCTGCCTCCCATGAACTTGGCCACCACACAGAGGACTGAATTCATACCAAGGTCACTTGAAGGGAGACCTAAACCTTTTATTCCTCCTGTGAGTGTTTCTTTGCATGGAATTTAAAACCAATTACACATGTCTATAACACACTGTTCTGTGCACCACCAACAGTCATTGTTCTGCTAAAGGCTTAACCGATCTACATTCCATACCAAGGACTACTGTAAGCCTATGAATATAACTCTATTGTCCCTGACACAGATAAACACTATATGACACAAAATGCATTCAATCATATGTCCACAAAAACCTATCTATTGAAATATCTGGTCTGATCAGAATTCTCCTCTCCTTTTTATATACAGGAAGGCTATTATCAGAGCCCAGAGGAGCCCCTGCAGAACCAAACTGTTTATGGCCTGCACTATCCTCCCAAAGATGCAGAAAGAACTATGGTTACACGTCCACCAGACAACCTGCGCCCTCCGCCACCCTCAGGCACTCACCACAGTACAACAAACAGGGAACAGTACAAACAGTGGAATGCAGAGCGCCAACCACTCTATGGAGAACTGCCAGCTCTAGCAGGTACTGAAATGGAATAATTAGTAGTTCACATAAAAAAAGCATTTCTTCAATAATATGGATAAAAAGTTGAGTCTGCAACCATGAGCATGCTGGTACTTGTACTGTCACATGTCTGCAGTATAAATGTTGCACCTATCTCAAATAATTATTACCCAAAATCAAATTTAATTACTCCCCATAAGTTAATTATACATTTCATTTGCCCTCTTACCCAATAAATATTGTTAAGTCAATGATGCTTCCTCTTATGTTCTGAATGGTCTCACAGCCACCTCTTTTTTTCTGGCAGTTTGTTAAACTGCAACTTAGTAAGTCTGATAGTTTGTATTTCTATCATGTTATCAATGGGGATGGCAATTTATATTTATAATGTGTTTGTACTTTGTGCATTTAGTTTTATACAAGATATACAGATACATTTGTTTTGTAAGAGCTCAGTAATATGAACCTCTCAGAACCTGAAAATGAAATTTCTGCGGTCTCTCGTCTACATCTGAACCTTACCTTTCCTCACAGGAGCTCTCCTCTTTCCTGGTGATGTGAGTGACATGAGAACTACAACCCAAGACCATTTCATAGAGAAGAAGATAAAGAGAGTGGAGCCAGTGAGAGCTTCAAAAGATCACTTGACCATTGAAGGTAAAGTAGAGATGACAATATAACTGCTAAACCTACCTCAAAAAGTTTAATTGCTTAGCTACAACTAGCAGACATTGAGGTGTAGGTACACTAGGGATTGTCACTATAAGACATGAACGGCTCAGGGGCTTGTTGGATGGGGGCAGGGGACCGGTACCATATCGGGCTACCTTGAACTGAGTTACTGGGCTACCTGCAGTTTTTTCCTTTAAAATGTTCCTAATAGGCTGCTGAGCCAATTCTCGCCCCACAGACTAAAATTTGCTAGCCAGTCCCTGGAACGGCTCCTAGACTTAAATTACATTATTGGGGTAATAGCAGTGTGCAAAACATAACTGGTAGCTATAAATTGAATCCCAAAATGAAAAGTTCCACAAAAGAGTAGTAAATCTCAAAAATAGACTTTTCCCACACCACAGTACATTATATTGTGAGCGAGATTTTTTGCAATGTAAGAATTTGGAAAGTGGATTTATCTTTTTTTGGTATAGGTTTAGAGTGTGAGCTAGGTTTACATTTTGGGCTAATGTTAGATTTAGAATTATGATTTGTGGTTTATTTTTCTGAACCCATAGAAAAGAGGATTTTATACTCACGTTAAATACATTTCTCTGAGTCCATCTGGGGACACTGCTTACCATGGGGTTGTATGAGAGAACTTTTAGTAGGCACTCAAATAGTTAACTTTCCTGCTGACAGGCTATATCCCCACATGTGAACTGCAGTGTGTAATACAAAGGCCTGAAGGAAGGGAACCACAACACCAAAAGAATAACCACAGAAAAGCAAAAGGAATGGAACGCAGCGCACCCAAGACGTAATCCACCTAGCGATGGTCTGCTTAGAAGCCGGTCAGTGCCACTCCGTTGAACCTATTGGTTCAAAGGGGGACCTCTGAAGCATAGTCAGAACAAAGTTTAGGTCCCAGAGAGCCGTAGGAGTAACATAAGGGGCTGTATATGCAAGACCCTTGAAGGAAGGTTCTTACTTTTGGAATATCAGCTATTTCCAGTTGGAAAAAGACAGATAATGCCCACACCTGGACCTTTAGGGACCCAAGTTTCAGACTTGCATCCAAACCATCGCAGAGAAAGGCTAAGATAAGGGAAAGATGAAAATTAGTTGAGTGGCAGAATCTTCATTCACAGCACTTAATGTAGGTATGGCGCACTCTGTAATAAATGCAGGCTGAGGTCAGTTTCCTGACTCGCAGGAAACCAACCTTTCCTGGATCTGTCTACAACTCTGGAGGAAAGCCCTCTGAACATCCAGAGTTTGCCACAAAGACCATGTCATCAAAACCCACAAAAGTAGGTGCTGGTAAAGAACCAGGCCCTGCCATAACAGGTCGCCTCAACAGAGCACAAACCTTCTTGGAACTGCTACCCTGCTTAGAATGTCTGTGGACCCGATGTGTCGGAGCCAATCAGGAACCCTCAGGCTCACCAGAAGCTGCCCTAGGAAGGCCAGCAACTTCTGGCGCTCTGTGAGGGACGGAAAGTCCCTCTGCTTTACTCAAGGGGCCCCCCAGGGGATTTGTATCTGAAGAATGTAAAAACTTTCATGCCCAGCCATCACTTGAGGAGAGGTCTGAGGGGCTAAGGGAGTGAAAGGAACCTTCTCCCGGTCATATTCTGGCAGATGACTTCTGCTGAAGGAAGCAAAGCGACAACCTGGCTTCAATTTAGTGTCATCGTTATGTGAAAAGAACAAGGGTGTGCGACCCTAAAACAATGCTAACCCACTGAATGATCATCCCTCTCCAAGTTCTGGGAGGATGCTGCTTCAAGAATTCTGACCCACACCAGTCACCCCCTTTACCACTTTACCCCGTGGTCTCGAAGAGGGGAAGGGTCCATCAGACTGTCGTTTTGTCAGGGAGCATGGGGTTCTGGATGTTTTGTAGAGAATAGGGCTCTACTTCTCTTACAATGACTTCTGGTCACAGAGGACCTGCCCTTAATGATCTGGCCTCTCACCAATGGGACCCCCCCGAATGGATTGGTGAAAAGACCCAAAACTCTGAACCCTATGGGTACCACTGGAAGGAAGGTGAAAAAGGGCTAAGCCTGAGTAGGGAAGAGCCTCCAGAGATTTTTTTGACTCTGCATCTACAACCCAGGACCTGAGCCAGAGAGTCCTACCTATTGCCACTATTGCCGATGCTGAGATTCATGCATCTTGAGCAGCCTCATACAGGTAACCAAAGGCCTCCTTTAAATGTAGAGCAAGGGGAAGAAGATCTGGGTCTTGCAACCCTGCAAACAGCTGGTCAGCCCAGGTCTCCATTGCCCGGCGACCCATGTTGAACACAGCCTGCCATCAGGAAGATGGAGTTGAGAAAGCCCTCCACCCTGCGGTCAGTGGCATCAGGGAGTGCCGCAGAACCAGGCATTGGAAGAGTAGTATGGTGGGCCAGCCTGGTCACTGACATATCCATCTTTGGAACCTGTTCCCAGTGGGCCGTTTCTAACTCCTGCATTGGATAAAGGACTAGAAATCTGTGTGGTATAACAAATTTATAATCTGGCTGCTTCGGAGCTGACTCCGCTATCTCCGTAAGTTCCACTGATGCCATAAAACAGACAACATTATGTTTCCTGCGCTTAAAGAGACCTAGGTCTGACCGAGGTTCCTCTAGATCCAATAGTTTCAATGTCTGGCGAACTGCGAATACCAGATCCTCAATGCCCTGACTCCCTGTGGGTTCAGGCATATCACACACCAGGGGGGAGATCCGAGTCTTCAAAAAGCTCACCTTCCTCCACCGGAGACTCCTCTGAATCAGAAAGTGCGAGGAGAGGATGAGTAGACTTATGACGCTTGCAGCGTCATGCTTGGGTTCTGGGAGTGTCCAGAAACCGATTTAACCAGTCCAGGCCTTTAACTAAGGACGTGGACCATGCAGGCTCTCCCTGAGAGGGGCCTTTGAAAGAGGAGGTGGATGCCTGACGAACAAGGTTCAGGTTCACATCCTGCCCTGCTGCTGGTGCCAATGGTGCAGTGGACTAGGCTAAAGGGGCGGAATCCGTTGGGGGGGGTAACCCAGCGAATGCTGGGATCTCTGTCGGACGGGCAAGCATCTGAGTCAGGGCCAACACTGACAGTGCCAGTGTGACCGCCCACGCCGGTTCCTCCAACTGCTGTGGAGCAGAACCCTGGGTCTGTTCACCCCGGACGCCACATCACAGTCCACACAAACCACCCGTGTGATCAACTGTCCACTAGGAAGCTTTACTTTACATTTGGAGCAGATGTAATATTTAGTCCGGAGTGTTCCTTCCCTTGTCTGACATTGTTATATAACAAGGTAATACTTTACCCCTATTACCAACCACCTGTCTAGTATAGAAGCAGAAGGTAACAAAATAGAAAATAAAACTTTTTTTTTCTTAGAAAAGAAAGAAATACTTTTAGAGATACTGTTTAGTCTGTGACATACACCACAGTACCTCCCAACCATATAAATATGTATATACACACATGCACCTAGGTTCCAGCCTACACTGCTGTAGCACACCTAGGTATAGAAATTGTGATTTACATGGCACAAAAAAATGATAGAAAAGGGTACTTTATTTTCCTGTTGGCCAAGAACCAGTTCAAACGATTGGACAGAAGAGGATCCTGTCTCTGAATTGCAGCCTTTTTTCCAGTCCCCTGACTGTAGATAGGTGTATTTCCTGGGTGGGAGCAAACAAACTTGTTGTAACAAACAGGGAGTTCCTTTTCAATCGCTCCCTCCCCTCTCAGGCAGCCTGAGCATACAGGCCAAATGCGTGCTTTTGTTAGCATAACCCCGCTGGCCTCTTATCTATAGCTATAGGTTTTCCAATAGCAGCTGCTCCATTTTTGGGCCGAGCCAAGTGCCCCCCTCCAATTCAGCAGGGACTTGATATATTCCAAAATGGGCGCATGACACACAGAGATGCGGCGCTCACTGCCAGAATGCAGTGTCTGAACGGCCCAAGGTAACAGCAGTCTCATTACTCTGTACTGTTACCAGAGACATCCCTGCAGAAGCCTCCTTTTGTCCATGGCTGCTGCTCTCCGGTATATCAAGCTGAAAAACCTACATAAGCTGTGCATGTGCTGCCTATAGCTCATACACCTTCTAAAAAGATAAAAAGTAATATTTAAAAAGGAAATGGCTGCAGCACAGCACACCAGAGGTCCTACTCCTCTGCCACTCAAACATACACTGGAGTTCACACAGGGTTGCAGACAGGATATAGCCTGTCAGCAAGAAAGTTAACTATTTGAGTGCCTACTCCAAGTTCCCTCATACAGCCCCATGGTAAACAGGGTCTCCCAGGTGGAGGTATGAAGTTTAGTGGTATACATCCTGTCCTGCTAGGACCATGGTAAATATCCTGTTTGAAAATTTGTTTTAAAATATCACTGCATGCCAGGGGCAAATTCCTATTAGATACAATCCACAGCAGGACCAGAATGTTGCAGGCAACATTGAAATTGATGCAAAGTGAATTGGTTGTCAAAATTATGTTTGTACAGGTCTAATTTCTAACATTATTAAAATGATTAAATAATGGATAGTATAATAAAAAGGAAGTTTTAAGAGATATACAATTGTTTTGGTGGAACTAGTTATAGGTCTTTTGAATCCACCTAACAAAATGAATTGGACACATTCCTTACTGCCACTGGTGAAGATGCAGAGACTCACATTTTCCTAAAATATGATCTACAGACTATTTGAAGGACTCTGACATCTGCATAATCTTTCACTCACTTTACCTGAATAATGAACTATTTAATGTACATCCAGGAACAATACTTTCGTCTAGGTGAACATTACATGACAACAACAACCCAGTCTACTTTCCATCCTCTGCCATTGGAAAAGGTAAAAGAAACTAGGCAACCTCTTCCAAGCAAGGTCATCAAACGGCCTCCAGTGGCACTGCAGACAAAGTATCAAAGTGACTTCTCCATCTGCCATGCCATAGAGCCAAGCAGACCAGCCCCACCACCCACTGACAATCTGGCTGTAAACCCGTATTGCAGGTGAGTAGCTGGAATATATTTAAAGACTATAACTAGTTAGCATTTATACCAACAAATATAGTATTTATTCTTGCTCATCAGCAATGACTTCCAGACGGTTCAGAGGGAGACTTTTCCTGGCTGGGATCCTTTGCTGCATCCTCGGCCTGAGCCAGCCCATTTAAAGGAGGAGTTGACTTCCATGGATAGAGAGCGAGGAGGACAAGTGGATGGGAATACAGTTACAAAGGTAATATTATTTATACAAAACAAAAAGACAGTTGTTGTCAGCGCTTATCCTTAACACTGCTTATATGTGTGCATCTAGCAAAATGAAAACAGGAGGTATTAGTATATATTTTGATCAAAACATTTAAGCCTGCATACCAAAGTCAAGGGTACCTCACTGTATGCAGGTCCTACACTGACCTATATGCTTTAAACACCATTGAAATGCAGTTAAAATCAGATGCACTCCCCTCCCAGGTATAGGGTCTTACATCTAACTAGGCTTGTGAGCCACACCAAAAAGAGCCTTAAATAGGCCAGAAAGACAGCTGCTAAGACAACATAAGGCAATATTTTAAACAATATAATATTATTTAAAAAGTAATTTCCCAGGAAGAATTACATTAAGAATCAACTCTCATTTTCAACTATGTTCTGGTCTATTTGGATTGTTCCAAACAGTCTCAGATAAGCTTCATGTTAAGGTCTACCTTACCTTAAACCAATGTTTTTAACTCTAGTCCTCACGCACCCCAACTATTGATGCTTTAAGGATTTCTGTCGTGGAAACAGGTAGAATTATCAGTGACCAAGCCAAATAGACTAAGTCACCAGTGAATGATTAAAGAATTCCTGAAACCATGAGATACTTGAGAAACGGCATTAAGAAACACTGCCTTAAACTGTTCTTTTATAATAATATGTTCTTTTACAATAATATGTATATCCTAAATATTTATTTTGTAGAACATTAGATTATTATCATACCCGGTCTTCTTCGTTTGTCTCATGTGTAACCTGAAATTTTTGCTTATCATACTGTATAAGGCCATGTATATGACCACAATCCTTGCCTAACTATCTTCATTCTTCTTTTATTCTGCTGCTCTAAAAATGTATTCATGTGTTTTCTTATAACTCTCATGCATCATCACCCATACTTTCTTATTGGCTCCAGAGGCTGCCAAAAGTTATTTTAGGCCATGACTCAGAAACTTCCTGCAGCCCATTCAATATCTGCTGAACGAGGCATGGCCATACCAGGTGGGTGGCTCCTCCCACTATATAGGTAGGTCAGGTCTCCCAGACAAGTCCAGGCCCTGGTACTATGTATCTGCTCCTCCGCCCTCTTGGCACCCCTGATTGGCTCATATCATATCCCTTCTCGATTTCTATTCCAGTCAAGCTGATGCCTCCAAATTATTCTTGGGTCACTAGAAATTAACAAAATAAATCACTCCAACACTAAATTGCATATTTCACCCTGCATATAAAAAAATATAAAGATCTTAGCACCATACTTTGTACAAAGTACACAATGACCAACTCAGCACATGCAATTGAATTTCTGTTAAACTGGCCTTAATTCTAATCAATGAGGATAAACCATATTGTTGCCATATATATTTAGCAATGAACTGCAAACCTCAATAGTAAGTAACACAGATCCTCCAAAATGGTTCTTCATTCCCTAAGTTTGCCAGGGTCACCATTTGGCAACACAAGCTTTTCGGTGCTTCCAAATATAATCTGCAAGTCAAAATAAAAATGTGAGCCGGTGTTAAGGATTGATTTCCCTGGACACAGGCACCATGCTTGAGAACATGATAGGGATATCTTAAATGCATAGTTATTTGTATGATTGCATGCAAATTACAATGCAGTGGAAATCCCTGTCCACTTCTATGGTGAAATCAAGATGTCATACAATAATGAGCTTTGAAAAAGTATCAGCAATATTATCTGACATACAAGATATATTTCAGACCATATGACAATCATAGATATCCTTAATTTAGAAATGTTATACGTCAATAATTGTGTTATTATTGTATATGAATATTTGATGTTAATGCCATCCTTTCCACTCTTTCCTTGCCTTCATAACACAACTTAGCTTGGCATATTTGAAATCAGTTAACTAATCAGTTAACCATCTAACTAATAATATATTTACATTTTTGCGTACCACATTTATTGTTTTAGCTGGCATTTCTGCCTCCTGAGTCACAGCCCTGGGAGCCAGTGAGACGGCCACGATCAGTCCTCCGACCACTGAATGGCAAGTTTGATGGTACCACGCACAGCAGAAGTGTGTTCAAGGACTGGGGCGTTCAACCACGACAGCGGTGTGGAGATCCCATGGATGGTGTCTCACTGAGACCTCTGGTGAGGCTATAATTTACTGCATGCAAAGTTAATAGTTTTACAATACATAGTTATTAGGTCTGATTGTTCATATTATTGTTTTTGCTTATGCAAGAAAAATATAGAACAGCAAATAAAGCATTTCTTCTCTGTTGTTATCTCTAGGTAAAGCTCGACAGTGAGACCACAACAGGAAGCACATTCCTACCTAAAAAGGGGCAGCTGGTGAGGACCTGCAAGCCTGCGAAGGACAATTTAGAACTAACAGGAGATAGAGATTTCAATACTGTACACAAGGAAACATACAGGTATAAAGAGTGTAAACAGTCTGTGATTACCAGATGTGAGTCCTGACAATATATTCATCAGTTGCCATAGTATCAGTAGGTGTAGGGATAGAGGACTGATCACAGCTTAAAGATTATCAGTTATAGTAATATTATAAAAGCCTGTGATATTAAACACCCCAATTGGTGACCTCGCCTCGTATTGAGGCACATACAAGACTGAAAACATGCTGCCAAATGTGAAAGCACAATCAACCCCTGAGTAATGTATTATCCTGGAAGTTCCAAACCTTATTGATTTTGTGACACCAGAGTACACTGCTTCAGTTGATAAATGTTTTCATGACACACCAATGCACATGGTCTAAAAAACAAAGTCTTTTAATTATCAATTAGACTATCAATTAAACTATAGATCACAGGTCACATGCATACATTAAGATTATTTTAACACATTTCCCCTACCTAAGTCAAATATCTAATAATACATCCAGTCTAGTATTATATGATAGCACAATGGTGGAAAATCACTATATCTGATAGTGTAATTGTTAGATAACAGTCCGTGGACTATTTTCTGATAACTCAACATGGAATCATATATTTTAGTAAGGAAATATCACTTGGCTTAAAGGGGTTGTACACCGCTAACTACTTGAAACATAAATTCTTGCTTTTGTAAGCAGTCAGTGCGAGGCGTTTGAGAAGAGGAGATAGAAATCAGTGCCATACAGAGCAGTGTGTACTTCTTAGTGAGATGCTCACAACCAAATACATGGTGTAAAACGCTGCGAAATTTGCTGGCACTATATGAAAAAATGATAAGGAAGATTACGCCTCTCACTTTCAAAACTGTCTTCCTGAACTCTGCCAGAAGCAGTAATCAGTATATCACACAACTGTAAATGGTCACTGTCCTCCTGCACATTGCTGTGAATACTGGAAGTGTCCCCCAGTCTGATGTGTCATTCAGCAGACCTCATCCAGCATGGAAAGCTGTTTGTGCTGGACTGAGTCTGGTTGCATAGGTTGAAGGACACAGCCGTATGCAGCAGATGATGGTTTTCAACAAACCAAATCTACAACCACTCTTGCTACACAATATAGGAAAGGTAAAAGCATGATGGGGGGGTACATTGGGGGAAAACATAGTCAAACATATTTAAAGTGGATTTAGACTAATAAAAAAAAGACATGGCAATTGTTTTGGAAGACTATAATAATATAAGAGAGACATTGTAAACTTCATAGGAAACACTTTTAGTGCACACGTTTTTTGTTGTTCTGCTGAACTGACCTTGGAACTCTCCTATTGTAAAGCTTGATGTGGTGCAGATAAACAGCTATGCTGTGATCAAAACCTTGAGTTTTCTGCCACTTAACATAGCATAATAAAATACTTAACATACCACTTAACACTGTGAAGCTCAATGTTTTCAAGCCAAATCAGTGTTTCCATTTCTCTGTTCCCATGCAGGACACCAGTACTACCTCCGTGTCGAATGCAGCTGTACCTTGAGCAGCAAATAGGAAACAAGTTTCAGCTCCAAGCAAGCAAATGAGAGAAAGCGGCAGCTGCTTGAACCATCAGATGACATCTTGCTGCTTGTATTGCTTACTACAAGAAAACCATTGTCAGTCTACAGTCTCTTTATATAAATGGCATACTATATATATGCAGATCCACAAAACGTCCACTCATAAGCAAATGCGTATTAACTCCTGATTACATGACATCACATTACATTACATAATGACCACCAGTGGTTGATTCAACTCTAAAAGTAACACCACTTTTATAGAATGGCCTTAGAAACTACACAAAAAGATAAAAATCCAAATAGATAATTAAAAAAAGAGCTACTCCATAGTAAGGTTCTAAAGTTTAGTAATATTAATGTTAAAAAAACTGATCCAAAAATACCTTTTACCTATAAGTAAGACTATATATATAATATAGCAATGACTTTAAAAATGACATGCAAATTACTTTAGAAAATAGGATAATAATTTCAAACTACTTTAATGTGTTACATGTAAATATTATTATTTCTATTTCTATAGTCCAACATATTACCCAGCACTTCACATTCAGAGAACATTACATCCCTGCCCTAGCGGACTTTACAGTCTAATTTCCCACTATAGGCACACAAACACACTAGGGTCAGTTTTATCAGAAACTGGTTAACCTACCAGTATTTCTTTGTAAGCCGAAGCATCCAGAGGAAACCTGCCAAGAAGCAGAGATAAAACACTAAATCCATACACATATTGTCCTGGGTGGAATAGAACCCAACGCTCTGTGAAAAGTATCTACCCTTTTAACATTTATATAGAATAACACCATTAGGGGCGTATTCAATTGTTAGCGTTAACGTTGAAAAACGAGCGCTCGAAAAATATTACCGTTTATACGGTAATATTGCGGTCGAAAAGCGTTAATACGGTAGTTTACTCGCGGAATTTCAGCTCGCAGCTCAGGGAGCAGCGAGCTGAAATTCCGCGAGTAATTACCGTATTAATGCTAAGATTTTTCGAGCGCTCGTTTGTTAGCGTTAACGCTAACAATTGAATACACCCCTTAGAGCGCAAAATGTTGCATACTTTTACTTTATATGAAAACTATTTTTATCTTCTAATTTGTTTGGTGAGAGAATTATTATACACAGTAACAAAAACACTGCTAATAAAGTCAGTAGCTAACTAAGTTCCTTGCCTTAGCAAATCATTAGATTATACAAAGCTTCAAGTCTGTCAAGATATGTGTTTGTTTACATTAGAGATGGTCACTGACCCCCGTGTTTTGGTTTTGGATTCGATTTTGGATCTGGATTACAGTCGTGTTTTGGTTTTGGATTTGTTTGGTTTTGTTTTGCAATTTTTTTACATTTATTGGTGCTAAAATAACATAATTTAGGTATTATTTTGTAGCTACATTATTATTAACTTCAGTAACACTAATTTCCAGCCATTTTTTATTCAATTTTGAACACCTCCTATGTCACAATATGATTTTCATACACTTGAAAAGAAAAATTGCTGCAGTTCTTGCCAGTGATAACAAAAAGGCCATTGTCATGCCTGGGCATAAGACCAAAAATCCACCTCTTAAGTGTGGAATTATTTTTACACAAATCCTGGCAAGAGTTGTCTATCCATTTGTAGCGTTTTTAAAGCCACACTCAGTAGAGGTAGGGACCTTAACCATCTGGGATCCTCATCCATGTTTCGTCATTTTTCAGCGAGTTCTTGGAAAACTGTTGGGAAAATCAGAAACTTTGGTTAAAAAAAATAACAACAAGCATTCCAGCATAATCTACCTCCCTTCTCTCATCTACATCCCAGCACCTGCAATCTCCCCCCCAACACCTTCATAATCAATATCCCCTGAACCAACAATTGGCAGTTAAACAATCCTCTGCAAGAATGAGACCTGTCACCCAGTCGCAAAGCGGATCACAGACGCCCTGGGTACTATGCTAGTGTTAGATCTGCGTCCAATGTCCACTATTAATACAGTTGGTTTAAGACATTTAATTGAGGTGTTCTGTCCCTGTTAGCAAATGTCATCACTATACCATTTTACTAGAAAAGCTAATTCTCTCCTGTACCAGAAAGTTCCTAAAAATTTAATTATTGGGCGACAAAATGGCATTCTACCCACTGTACACTTAACCACAGATATGTGTACAAGCGGAACTGGGCAAACTAAAGATTATATGACTGTGAAAGCCCACTGGGTTGGTCATTCGCCTTCCTCAGCATGGACAGCAGCAGCATGTACCCAGGTACGTCACATTTTTGAGAAGTAGGCTACTCTGTGTATCAGCGGCTTCAGTAAGAGGCATACAGCTGACAAACTGTTCCAAAAACTAAGGGATGTCATTGAAAGATGGCTAATCCTGCTTGGACTCTCCTGAGGATATATCATTTCTGATTACGACCCCAATATTGGTCAAGCATTAAAGCGGGGTTGAATTCCATCACATTACCTGTTTTGCACACACTATCAACTTGGTGTTACATAACTTTTTAAAAATGACATGCAGGAGATGCTGTTTGTGTCCAGAAACATTTAGGGTCAATTTCTGGTTTCTGCAACAGCATGTAGGAGAATGCAGCAGCTGCAAGAAGACTAGCATTTGAGGGGAATATACTTTAGTCCAGCGAAGTAGTTACCTGTGAAGAAAGTGCAGACACGGTTAGCTTGAGTCAAGTGATTGCCTTAATAATACATTTTGAAGAGGTGCTACAGAAAATTATAGTGTGCAATAAAACAAAGTAAATGTGCTAACTATATTTTAATTGTAGATGAAATACTTAATTTTCTTTGCAAGGATCCCAGACTTATCAACATCTTGTTGGGACGTCTTCTCCTTCAGTTTCTCTGGCAACTGCTTGTTGTAAAAGAAATTGCTTTCCCAAGACACCCAGTGGTAATGCAGATGAGTCCGCTCAACATTTTGATATTTGCTGTGCTGTAAAAGAATTGCCCAAAAATCGTGACAGCTCTGCCCTAAAATCAACTAGTCATTCCCTTTGGAAGGCCATTATCAGCAATTACATCATACTACACAGACTTATATGATGGTGGGATGAATTAGTATTGTTTGAGGAAGATTATCACTAAACCCTGCCACCTCTCCTCTTTCGTAGTGAGCTATGGTACAATAAAATGTAACTGCAGATTTAGACCAAGACTGTCAGCCCTATTATTTCTATTTCAGCAATTACAATTAGCAATGGAGCTCTTCTCTTTGGGTGTTACCTATATAACGCAGCACAATTTGCCTGCAAATTCAACAGACAAGCCTGCTTGTCTTCCTCTTCATCAATGACTCTTAGCAATTGAGCACTCATCTTTGGGTGTATATTACACCCAAACATTATTAGTGAAAATTAGGAAAAATACAGTTTAATCCTTAATAGGCCCTCCACCATCCTTTGCATGTTAATAGTAGGATTGGTTGGAGTTATAGTCAAGGTCACACATTTTTTTGACAAATCCTTCAAACCAGCCCAGATGTCAAACTGTTGTGGTCTGCCACCTGCGTCATCCCTGCTTGTGTTTGGAAAGTGCATATTGGTGCCAGAACCTCACGTGCCAGAACTGCTCCCACTGGTGCCACACTGCTGCAGGACTTACACAATCAACCGCATCCTCATCGTCGGATACCCAAATCTCCCCCACATCCTCTTCTAAAGACAAAGTGTCATCCTCACTTGGTGTCATCCTACACTCGGGCTGTTCAGGCACACATCAGCAGAACTGCTGAAAGGGCCCTTCTTTATGGGTACACTAACAGAATGCTCATGATTAGACATCCCATTGTTGGATGGACTCTCCACAGGGATTGGTGTCATTTCTGATTCAGAGCAAACATTATCCTCTAATGCCTTACTGTTATCTTGCAGCTCGGCTTTGACGCGTAACAGTAGTTGTGCACCACTTGTAGGCTCGGTAACATTTTTGGATCTGCCACTAATAGCCAAAGGTGAAGGCCTCATTCTCTCTTTGCCACTGCGTGTGTAGAATGGCATGTTGGCAATTTTTTTTTTATCGCCACTTAACTTTTGCTCAGTAACACTTCTTTTTCGCTTCAACACAGTAAATTTTTTTGGGGTTTTGGTTTTTTGGACTGATTTTGAAACACTGTGTAGTTTGACATTGCCTTGCCCAGATGACGTACTGGGAACACTAACATCAGGACTGGTGACAGAACCTGGTTGCTCATTCTGATCATATGTGGACTGCTTTGAATCCATTCTGAGCGCAAAGCACTTGTAGTGGTAAAAATTATTTGATAAGATACTGCTGACAAATATGACTTTTGACAGCCAGAAATATTTATGCACAATTATGGGGGACACCCCAAAAGTACTGGGAAGTGCCAAATATTACAAAAATAAAATAAACCTCTATCCTCCTCTCTTCTCTAGCGATTTTTGTTACAGCAATTGGAATAAGAATATTGTATTCTCTGTCCCTGCTCTAATCAGCCTGTGACTACACCCTGCTATCTCCCTCTGTCAAATGGCGATGGATTGCTGTGGAGGCGTGTATTTATAATCTTGAAGTATCGCGAGAACCGAGCCACGACGACGTCATGATGACGTTCGGCCTCGATTTGGATTCGGAGCGGGCGGGAGAGTATCGAGCTACTCAGCTCGATACTCGGATACCCAAAGTTTGGGTGGGTTCGGTTCTCAGGGAACCAGACCCGCCCATCTCTAGTTTACATGTACACATTTACATGGCACAGCTTTGCATTCATTTTAACTGATTCTATCACTTTAGATGGATCCAGTAATCAGCTGTCTGTTGATATGTGTGAATATTAAATATGTGGGTGTTAGGGGTGTACCAGTTACTCTAGCTGTGAATTCAACAATTCAGATAAAGAAAAAACTTATTTCCTGTCAAGAGGGAGTAACATATATGGCAAAATAAAACTTGTACATATTTCATCACCATCATCTATTTATTTATATATATATTTGCTATAGACGCTGGGATATCAAACTACAAAACAACGGAATTGTTTCCTAATTAACTGCAAAAGCAACACTGCTACAAAAAGCAAATACACCACAACTTCAAACTGTCCTGCTAACTAGGACACTTGTGCCAACTGCTGGGATGTTGGGAGCTATGTCCCGCTTACTGCTGTGCACGGATCAGCCACACTCCTATTTTGATCCCAAAAATTTGAGTTTTGGGCCGTATGTGTTACGCCCACAGATGTGACGGCACTATCAGTCAGGGTTAGCTCAGGCTTCTCCAAGGTGTGGAGTCTAAAGAATCCCCTTGTTTTCACCAAGAACTGCCACAAGGTGGTATGGGTTTTGCTGCCAGAGGTTCGTAGGTCTTGGTCCCTGGAGCCCCCCCCCCCCCCCCCTGATGTGATAGAATAGAAATAAGAGGCTTTGGCGAGAGGCATAGTCAGTGGTCCGAGTCGGTACATAATCAGGCAATGAAGAACAGAAGGAAAATTCAAAGCCGTAGTTAGAGTAATAGCTGAGGTCAAATACACGGTCAGTCAGCATGGGATAAACGGTCTGTGACAACTCAAATCACAGAACGTCCTTTGGAATGGGGTAGATCAGTAATGAAGTCCATTGAAAGATTGCTCCACAGATGATCAGGAATGGGGAGAGGATGCAGGAGCCCGTAAGGAGTTTGTTTGGGAACCTTATTCTGGGCACAGATGGTGCATGAGTAGATATATTCCAATACATCAGACTGCAAAGAAGGTGCCGATTATAAATATAACAGAGTTTTATGGTCCGTATAGATGGTCATGGAAATGGCTTCTTCCAACAGATGTCTCCACTCCTCGAGAGCTAGTTTAATAGCACAAAGCTCTTTATCTCGTATGCAGCAGTTCCTCTTAGCCGGGGAAAATCTTTGAAAGAAGATTACACATGGACAAAATTTCCCAAAGGAGGATCTCTGAGATAGAAAAGCACCAACCCCAAAGGACGAGGGATCCACTTTGAGGAACAAAGGAAGAGTGGAATCTGGCTGCTGAAGGACAGGAGCAGAGGTGAATGCTTACTTAAATTTGACAAAGGCCTCTATTGCTTCAGGAGGCTATAGCTTGGAATTGGCAGATCTCTTGGTTGAGGGAGTAATAGGCGCTACGTAAGAGGAGAACCACTTGATGAACTGTCGATATTAGTTTCAGAACCCTAAAAATCACCGGACAGACTTAAGACCGACAGGTTGGGGTCAGAACAACACAAATGCCTGTAGAATCAGCTGTTTGACTCATCTATATGTGGGGGAGAAGCCTCAGCTGACTAATATAGTGGGCTGCACTGGAATGTTCGATTAACACTGAACAAAGCATAACTCAGATTTTCCTGGTATAGTATCAGTGAATTGTTAGGATAAATAATTTTCCTCATATAATGGCAATCTTTGCTTTTCAGTTCTATATACTTCTTAACAGGTTTCCACCCTCTGGTGACTAATTTATTGGCTTCTACAACGTACTCTGCTGCAACATTTACGAAACAATTATTTTTATCTTTGTTCTTTGCATGTTGGCTGTGTTGTATGTATAATTAGGCAAAGGTATTTGGCTTTCATTGCCCTGGGATATGACAAGATCATTTTCCAGGCAACTAAAATAAACACCTCTGCCAGGTTAATAAAGCCAGTTTAAGGTGTAAACCCTCATACTGTGTGTTGTCATAAATACATGCTTTATAACACCTGTGTGCTCTTATGCCTCTGATTTGCTGGTACTTTATACAGCATTTAAAGTGATATATTTTTTTTTTTTAACACACTGATGAGCTCAGGGGACATCAGTTAATTTCAGGCATAGCTACAAGCAGGGGCGGATTAGGAACTTAAAGGGGCCTTGGAAAAAAGTAATGTACAGAAAGGTTCAAATCCGCACTAGGAAATGTCACAATGGTCCCAAAGTAGATACACTAATATGTAGTCTACATCTCAGAGTTCATATATTTAGAGGGACTATTGAGTGGTGCTCCCTAACACTTGGAGAAATGTATACAAGGAAAAGAGAGAAATGTTTACAAGGGGCACTCAGGATCCATAGGTCATCAACATTGTTGAATATAAATTATGTTTTATATTCAACAATGTTTATGACCTATAGATCCTGAGTGCCCCTTGTAAACATTTCTCTCTTGGCCTTGGAAAAAAGTCTGAAAGTGGCATCATGTAGGCGGGCCCAAATATATTGTAGGCGGGGCCTAGTAGGTGTGTGCCCAGTGTGTGTACCTGTATACATGTGTCCTGTTCTTGTCACTATCACCTCCTGTGGCTGCTGGTTTCTTTAGCTCAGTTGCTGCTTGTCTGGAGCCTGGAATGTTGGAGGCCCTATTTGGAAAAAAAAATGGATACATGAAATATAGAAAACGCCAACCATCCCAGGCATTAAATCAATAGCATATACATTTACTAAATAGCCATCCTCTCCCCAAACTTATCATCATCATCATTTATTTATATAGCACCACTAGTTCCGCAGCGCTGTACAGAGAACTCACTCACATCAGTCCCTGCCCCATTGGGGCTTACAGTCTAAATTCCCTAACATACACACATACACAGACAGAGACAGGTATGCAGACTAAGGTCAATTTGTCAGCAGCCAATTAACCTACCAGTGTGTTTTTGGAGTGTGGGAGGAAACCGGAGTACCCGGAGGAAACTCACGCAAACACGGGGAGAACATACAAACTCCACAAAGATAAGGCCATGGTCGGGAATTGAACTCATGACCCCAGTGCTGTAAAGCAGAAGTGCTAACCACTACGCCACCGTGCTGCCCCTGCACCACATTCAATTAATAGACCCCAAGCTACCCCATCTTAAATTAATAGGCCCCACCAATTAATTAAACTGCCCCACCATCACCCCATAAATAAATATTACCCATTAAATAATTAGTCCCCTCCTAAATACCACCATTAATTTAATAGCCTACCTCCCACAAACATTTTATTAAGAACCCCCCCTCACACTAGGGCAGGCTGGGCTAGGGGAACCCCCCTCCCTTCCATCCCTCGCACATAATATTAAGCCCCCCTCCCTTCCATCACTCGCACATAATATTAAGATCCCCCTCCCTTCCATCCCTGGCACATAATATTAAGATCCCCCTCCCTTCTATCCCTTGCACATATTAAGAACCCCCCCTCCCTTCTATCATTCGCACTTAATATTAAGAACTCCCCCTCCCATCCCTCCCTCGCACATAATATTAACCCCCCCTCCCTTGCACTTATTAAGAACCCCCCTCCCTTCGACCCCTTGCACTTAATATTAAGAACCCCCCTCACACTATATATATATATATATATATATATATATATATATATATATATATATATATATATATATATATATATATATATGTATTTTCTTCTATATATGTATATATATTTATTTATTTTAATTATAAAAAAAAATCCAAAATAAGTTCTTATTGAGATTTAAGACCATAAACAGGTTATACAAACATTTTCAACAGTATTTGTTCTGATTGGTAAATGATAAAGAAAGTACAGCCTCATGGCATCATGCCAAGGAAGAATAAATGTATCAAAAAGAACAAACATTTCCAACCACATATGGTAGTTGTTGATAACCTAGTACATAAAAGACAAAGATAAATACAGGGGTGGGGAAGAGGTAAAGACATACGGAAAGGGTGGGAGGATAGCATAATGAGAGCCCTCATAACAATATATCCATTCCGGTCTCAGCTAATTAAGATATATCTAAATCCTATATAAAACAAGTTTGAAGAATAGATTAATCCAACAATCATATGGGGACGGTATATCCCTGTACCTACATACACATAGCTCAGGTGGATATGTCTAAGGCTATGAACTCTGGAGAATCAATAAAGTTCAACCAAGGGCCCCAAATAATATAATAATGTTTCAAAAGAATCCATAGTTGACAAATGTAGCTCCTCCATAGACCTATAATACTCTAATCTATTAATACAGTCCCGGATATTTGGTGGTATAGTTGTTTTCCATCTCACAGGTATAACTGCCTTGGCAGCCGATATCACAAATTTTATATATATATATTTTGAACCCCCCCCATCACACTCACACACTATATTAACATACCCCTCCTTCCCTCATACACTATCTATATATTAAAAGCCCCCCAATCACACACTGATTTAACATACCCCCACCCTCCCCACTTACACTCTCCTTGTAACATCCACTGTCTGAGAGATGCAGACAGCCTCTCCTGCCTCTCTGCATGTGTGGCTGCTTCCCCCTATCGGTGCTATATATAGGAGTCACATGGGACGCACATCACGTAACAGGTGCCGCCCCATGTGACCCCGGTCTATAGCTCTGATAGGAGGAAGCAGACAGACACAGGGATCCGCGCTGAGGCCACATTAAGGAAGGTGACTGGTCCCGAAGGAGGGGTTAGCCACCCACTACCTCACTAACCCCCTCCGCTACCACCCAGGGGGAACTCACAATTTTTAATTTAAATAAAATAATAAAAAAAATAATACATTCAGCAGCCTCCTGAGGCCAGCGGCCTACCAGGAAAAGTCTGTAAGTTGTATAGCCAATCTTCCCCTGACTACAAGAGAACGCAGTTCTATTTAAAGATCATTTTAATTCACACATTAGGTATTGGAAATGATTTGCAACTACACCTAATGAGTAACATTTTACCAACACAAAATGTATGGACACATTCACATTGTGAAATTACTACTTCCATTATGACATCTTTCAGGCAAAAATACATTTGAGTAACACAAGAAGCACTGTTTATGAAATGGCAAAACATAACTAGTACAGAAGTTTAAGTGAAGCCCTAAGCTGAGGGCAATTAAAATATTGTGTTATAATTCATCAGCACTGACCATTAGGGGTTAAACATTTTGGCAGCCAGCCTGTCACTCTTGGGGGGAGTGGCTTTCCAAGAGGTTATAAATTAGCTTGGATTAGTGGGCTGGCTCTCTCTTAGTCCTGGATTTCAGATACCTCCCTCCCGCCCGGCGTAAATTGGTCATGCTACGATTTAAGTCCTTGTCTTATGACAAGGCGCAGTAGGTGGGAGAGGAATGCAGTCAGCGACTAATCGAAGGTGCTACTGTTGAATTGGCCACACATCACTGCCCCTTTTGCAGTAACCTGACTCTTTGTCCTCTGGGGCAGAGGATATCCTGTCGTACACGGCAATGTGAGTCCAGAAGGGGCAGTCGCGATTACGCCAAGTTTAGTACCGGCCAATCGTAAAGACTTGGGATTCGTAAAGTCTTGGGACAGCGGTATAGAGATTCACCTTATGCTGTATTGGTTTAAAGATTAGGTGTTAGCTGACAGCTTCGCTCTCATCGCCATCACAGTCTTAAATAAAAATTTCCCACTAAATAAAATACGCCCTTTTTGCCAAACTTATATTTGGTGTCCGTGACGTTATTTTAGATAAGAAGGTTATCAGTGGTTAACTATAAGATATAAGTATAATGATAAAAGGTATTAACACTGAGCATTTTAAGTATTTTTCAGACTGCTAATAAACTGCTGACATATTATAATTATTATTAATAATAATAATAATAATAATAATAATAATAATAATAATCTTTATCTATAGGGCACCACATGAGGTCTGCAGCACCGTACAGAGGACAAACTACAAGACTGTACAAATAACACTACTACTCTCAACACAGTTATTGGGGTACAAGGGGTATATTCAGCATGAATCCTGTGCCCAATAGCATGGGCGCAATTATGAGGTATAGAGCCACTGAAAGAGACATATTACCATATAATTTCAATGCAATGTCATTTTTGCAGTAGAGATTGATAAACTGCAGTTGAAGATATTTATCGCTTTACTAGGTCTAATTAACACTTACAAGTGGAAATAGCAACAAATGTTGAGATTCCCACACCATCTTCAAGCTGAAAACATGTTGTAGCTGTCATCTTGTGTAACAAACCATTATTTTCATGGTCAATTATATAAAACCTAGGCTAGAGAATGGATGTAAAAACTATTTAAATGAACATTAAAGAGGACCTGACATTAAATGAACTCAAGTTCCTTCTGTCATAGTAGAGGTGGCTAAAATGGAATCAGAATGTGTCTTGCTGACCCTTAGATGTAATTGTTAGATGACTTCTGCTAGCGCTGTCATGTGACCTTTCATATTCACAGACAACAGGTCACAGCTTTCCCTATTAAAACTTGCAAAAAATAGTGCCCTAGAATTCAGATTCCTGGAAAAAAGAATAGAGGTCTGTGCTGGAGAAGATCCCTGCCAAAGAAAGAGGGTGTCCTTGACAAGAAGGGGAAATAGTTCATTTCTGTCTTAGTAGGTTCATTTGGTGTTTAAAAAGAAAGATAGTGTGACAACTTTATGAATTTGTAGGACTTGCATTGTCAGGATACAAAGAACAACACACAAGTATTCATCCTATTCGCTAATAAAAGGTGTGTGCAAACACCTCCCTTCTACCTATCTTTTTTTCTTTCCTATCTCCCTATTTATCTCTTTCTCTCTTCTATTCTTTTTTTTTACTCTGTTTCTTTCTTAATTTAAATAAAAACTACCGGTAGTCCTTTTTCAATATTTGGAATAGAATCTGACTTCTGTTCTCTCCGGCATACGGAGAGCTCTTCAACTAACGTACTCTACATGATGTAAAATGTACTTGATTCTCACTGTGTATGTTATCTGACCATCAATAATCATTTGTTTAAAAAAATAAAATAAAATAAAAAAACGTGTAGAAAGGAAAGGTCATAGCGTTGTCTCTCTTATGACACATACTGCAAAAGTTTAAGCAGCCACATAGTGTGTGTATGTATCTTTTAATAATGCACTGTTTGTTAAAAAAAAATGTTTAAACTGAAGATATTTTGGTATCCACATATGTATTCCTTTAATTTTCAGTGGAATAAAACACAAAAGCATCCCACACAGAAATAATTAGCTTTCAAGCAGATGATTCTCCTTCACTTTGGAATTGAACTGGCCTGAGTAGAAAGTTGTCTTCAATATAAAAATCACTCATTAAATGAGCTTGAAGAGTCACTAGTTCTGATTCTTTAAGGAAAGTAAAGGCAAACAAATGAGTTACTTTGCACCTTGGCAAAACAATGTTGCATTGAAGGGGGAGCTAAATTTAAATTGTGGGGACAGGTTTATAGTTGGGGTAGGGCATGCCCTAGATCAGTGTTGGCTAACCTGTAACACTCCAGGTGTTGTGAAACTACAAGCCCCAGCATGCTTTGCCAATATTTAGCAGTTTATTGCTGGAAGGGTATGCTGGGACTTGTAGTTTCACAACACCTGGAGTGTCACAGGTTAGCCAACACTTTAAATTTCAGTCTACACATAAAGCTGTCAAGTATTTGTGCGCTACATGAAAAAAAACAGCCAGCATTATCGTTATATGCAAAATAATAAACCAATGTGCACCCCTTAACATGGTTTTGTCCAGGAGAAAACGTACTAATTTTTTTGCCTTACTTTTCTTAATGAATCAGGGCCACTGTGTTTAGCAATGAGCATGTATAAATAAAAGAGCTAGAGAATTGTCTGAGTAAGGCTAGGTACACACTACAGGTTTTTCTGCCAACTATCGGGCCAAATGCCTGATAAACGACCATTTAGCCGGATATCGCCTAAGTGTGTACTTAGGCCAGGTACACACTACTGGTTTTTAAGCCAACTATTGGACCAAACACTTGATAAATGATCGTTTGGCCCGATATCGCATTAGTGTGTATACTTACATGATGAGCGAGAGTCGTTCCAAAGTAGCCATTGTCATTTGATTGGTCATACTGTTAAAAATCTCATTCCAACTGCCTTCCGATCCTGCAGTGTGTATGCACTTATGATCAGGATCTCCATAGAGTTTACAGAGTCATGAGCTATTCAGCCGATGGTTGACAGTTGAAGAGCACAGATCTGAGAGTAAAACTTTTAAAACATGTATAGAGTATACGCATGAATCGGCATGCTGATCGGGACTCCCTCCCCCCAGTTATTTGTAAAGTCGTTATAGAAAATTCTGTAGTGTGTACCCAGACTAGGTCAAACAGAAGATTGTGGCGAAACATAAACAATATCAAGGCTACAAATCATTCTCCAGAGAATTTGTTTTCAATTTTCACTGTACATAATGTTATTAGGAAGTGTAAGGCCTATAACACTATAGCCAACCTCCAGAGAAACAGAAAACTTGATAGAAGATTGTAGTAAGGATTACAGAAATGGTGGAAAAAGCACCTTGATCAACAGTCAAGTATATTGAAGCTGGCCTTCAGACACAAGGTATGACAGTTTCAACTAGTACAATTTGTTGTCAACTCAATGAACGTGGCTTATGGTAAGAGCCCCATGAGGGTTCCACTGCTGATACAGAGACACAAAGTCAACAGACAAAACCAAATTAGAGCTTTTTGGTATATTATCCCCATGTTTACAGAGAGTAAAATAAAAAGAACACAACCCTTACAGTCCAACATGGAGGAGGTTCAGATGTTCTGCATCTGGCACTGAGCACCTTGAACATAAACATGGCATCATGAATTCTGGATATAACCATTTTGGAGCTTGATGTTGAACCCAGTGTTAGGTTTCCATCAAATGTCATGGGTCTTCCAATAGGATGATGACCCCAAACACATTTCAAAAAGCACCCATAAACGGTTTAGGACAAGACACTGGACAGTTCTGAAGTGCCCAGAAATGAGTCCACATCCCATAGAACATCAAATGCACTTTAAACTTCCAAGTATTTCTACTTCGGATGCCTTATTGTGTCAATTTTATATGTTAAATAAATGTTGTTTTTATAAAAAGAATGTTGAAGTTTAATGTGAACTATTAGACAATGCTTCGATTATTGTAGTAGTGAGGTGTTTTTCTTTCAATTTTAGAGGATTGCTAAAACCCTTAATTGGGGCTGCTTCTTTATTAGTCCTTCACATATACTAATATATATATATATATATATATATATATATATATATATATATATATATATATATATATATATATATATATATACATATATACACACACACACACACACACTATATACATTCACATCTGTACTATATACAGATGTGAATGAGAATATAAATCAAAACTAATGTGAAAAGGAGATGTATAAAATGTTTAATGAACTTTATTACAGAAACAAAACATTGTTGGGATGTTAGTGAGTCCTTAGGGTTTATATACTCCTCCTCTCTATATTTGATTGGATAACCATGGAGGTGGGCAGTATTGCCAGAACTCGTTTTGGATATTATGAATGTGCCTTACTATGCCAGGTAAGCATACCCAGTACCTTCTAGGGTTCTTATAGTCACTCAGGCAAATGCAGTTAAAAAAGTACAACAGTACATTTATTGTAATAAAAACAAAAGTAGACTATATATACAAACAGGCACATTTACCACATCATCTGTCCCTTATCCTACTAGCTTATGGAGTTACAGTCACCTAGCCGTCCTGCCTTGAAGACCCATGGATCTGCAGATGTAGTTCACAGGTAGAGAACGACAACTCAACACCAGAGCTTGCACCTTCCAGAAATCAAATCACAGAATAAACACCCCCCCGGAGTTGCTCCTTATATCCAGGGTCATATTTCCACAGTACTTTCTCCTCCCTGGGCAAACCCCTGGCTCTATTCCTCTTAAATATTGGTGAGTGCTGGATCAGGGGTTGGAGGAGTAGTGGAGAGGAGCTGTGCTTCCACAGAAGCTCCCTGCTGGGTTGCAGAAAAAATGTCTGGACTAGTCCTGTGGAGAACAGTGGATACTAATTGGCCTCCCCCAAATACAAAGATAAAGTAGCAGTCAGCCTCTCCGGAAATTAACCCCTTACATAGGGTCCCCAACTGTTCAATGCTTCCTGTAGAGAAAGGAGAGAGAGAATGAATGCAGCTCCAGCCCCCTCACCTGTATCCTGCAATTTGATCCTTACCCATAACCCACCTGGCTTCACATTAAGCACAATGAATAACAGTTTCACAGCAATATCAACAAGACACAACATTATACATATTTACAATGAGCATTTAATTAGACACTACAGTTGTACTCTGTTGAGCTGGGGAACAAAAACAGGGCTATAAAAAGTACAAGTTATAAAGCTAAACATTTTGTGAGAAACGAGGCATAGGTTAGTTAAGGTGTTATCAAACTCATTTCGTCACAGAAGCCATCCAAGAATTATGTAGAAATAAGTACATAATCATCAAACCTGTTGACTACGGGGGGTATAGTGATTATGGGAAAAGATGACCATCTTAAAGAGGCATTTACGTTGCTAAAAGAGGATGACACATATGAACCTCTGAAAGGGGACCCCACAAAGAAATACAACAAAAGCCTCCTAGGAATACTAAATAAAGGCAGAGACGGGGGTGTTCTGACAAAAAAGCAACACAAGTACCTGTACATATCAAATCCAAGACTACCAGTATTCTATTTCTTACCCAAAATACATAAATTACTCATCAACCCGCCAGGGAGACTGATTGTGTCAGGTATAGGATCAATCACAACAAACCTGTCAGAGTATATTGACCCATATCTCCAACCATTAGTGGTCACACAGATATTATTTACGGGACATGACACAAGTCCTTAATTTACTTAGTAACATAGAGTGGGAAGAGAATTATTTCTTAAGGACATGTGATGTGACATCACTATATACTGCAATTCAACATGACAAAGGCTGTTCCCCTGTGGAAAATATTTTGAGAAGCGAGTTATCACTTGAAATACAACATATTGAGTTCTTGATTGAAGCCATCAGATTTATCTTAGATCACAACTATTTTTTGTTCAAGGGGGTGTACTACACATAGGTTTGCGGGACCGCTATGGGAACCAAGTTCACTCTGAGTTGCACAAACCTGTTTGTGGCACACTGGGAGAACTACACTATCTGGAAAAATAATCCATTCTTTGAGAACATCATGATGTGGCGTCGGTATTTAGACAATGTGGTGGTCATATGGAAAGGTGATGTTAACACCCTCACAGCATTCATCAACCACATCAACAACAATGAAGTAAGTATCAAGTTCACCAATTTGATTAGCAAGGAGAGAAGGGAATTTTTAGATCTAGAGATTATTGATAGGGATGGCACACTCAGCACAAAAACCTTTATGAAAGATATAGTCTGCAGTAACCATACACTGGCCAACAGCAACCACCATCCATAGTGGATTAAGAGTATACCTAGGTGCCAATTCGTTAGATTACAGATAAATTGTTTGAACATTGCAGATTTTGAACTGCAAGCATCTAATTTTGATAGCAAATTTGCAGAGAAAGGTTATGACCCAACAACAGTGAAAGATACCATTAAAAAAGCAAGGGAAGCGGATAGTGCACACCTCTTCACAACAAATGAGAAGTTAGATAACACACAAAAAGTGAACAACATAAAGTTCATCACACACTACAGTGTGTACTATAAGAAAATCAGCAACATTGTATCAAAATCTAGCCAATATTACAGAAAGATGAAAAACTTATAGGACTTATTCCTGCTAAATCAAAAATCAAGTTCAAGGAATCTCAAAAACAGTGTAGCACATAGTGTCATTCCACTCGAAACACACACCCCTTTAAATACCTGGTTGAGTCAAAAAAGTAGGAGGTTTTTACTACTGTAACAAATGCTCCACATATAGGAATATGAAGGTACACACCACAAAACCTGTTACAGAATTTGTATCAAATCAAAATGGTAAGACATTCAGGATTAAAGACAAAATCACTTGCGAGACTAAAGGAATAGTCTACCTGCTATATTGCCCCTGTAAGAAACAATATATAAGGAGAACAATAAGGAGTTTAAAATAAGGCTGTCACACTTTTACACAGAGAATATCACAGACTGGTATTAGCGCTACTAACCTGAGAGGCGTGGAGTCTAACCCACCACCAGTGTTCACCAGGGACCCCCACAAGGAGGTTTGGGCTTGGCTGCGTGCGATGTGCAGGTCGCGGTTCTCCCAGGAAGTCACCAGTGCAGCAAATAGGGTAGTCAGACAAGCCGAGTCAAAACCAAGGAAGCGAGGCACCACGGAGAGTAGGCAAGAGTAGTCGGGGACGGTCCAAAGGTCAATACCAGTGCAGGCAGCGAGGTACAAGGGAAATCCGGAAGAGAGGTCAAACAAGCCAAGGAGTCTATACACAGGAGTTCAGGAACAGGAATGCAAACTAAATGCTGGAGCAGGGTAGAACCAATACTCTGGCACTACACATGTGTCAGAGGCTGCTTTAAGTACTCTAAGGTGCCTCCTGATTGGGTTAGGGAGATTTAGGCGGTTTAGACATGCTGGCTGCAGACAGGTGAGTAGAGATAGAGTTCTGCTGCTAGGCAACAGGACGTGGATTGCGGAGAGAAGGTGCCCATCTCCGGCACCTGTGGAGAGCGCGGAGATGGCACCTGACAGTATCCTCCCCTTCTTTCTTACGGGTGGTGCAGGAATCCCGAAGAAATCTTGCCAACAGATGTGGAGCATGAATATCCTCTTCATAGACCCAAGATCTCTCCTCTGGGCCGTAGCCCTTCCAATGGATGAGAAATTGGCGTTTTCCTCTAGAGATACGAGATTCTAGAATGCGTTCTACCAAAAATTCTTCACCACGAATAGTCTTGACAGGAGGAGGTGGAGATGTTTTGCTGGAGAATTCATTGAGAATGAGTGGTTTAAGCAGAGATATATGGAAGGTATTATGAATCCGCAGGGAAGCTGGTAGATGAAGTCTGTAGGTGACAGGGTTGATCACATGAGAGATGGAAAATGGTCCAATATAGCGTGGAGCTAATTTCATAGTGGGAACCTTGAGTCTAAGGTTGCGGGTAGCTAACCAGATTTTGTCTCCTACCCGAACTACAGTGAGATTCCTTCTATGCCGATCTGAAAAGTGTTTGTAACGGTCAGAAGCTTGTAGTACTCTGGAACGTACTTGGGACCAAATTTGAGAAAAATTGTATACCAAATTCTGCGCAGCAGGTACCGAGGAATCCGAAAGATCAGAGAAGGTGGGGAGAATGGGATGTCTCCCCTAGATGGTAAAGAAGGGAGAGTTACCCGTGGACTCGTGTTGGTGGTTATTATGGGTAAACTCTGCCCAGGGTAAAAGTTCACTCCAGGACGACTGCTGATCCGAACAGTAGCACCTCAGAAATGCCAGGTCCTTATTGGTCCTTTCAGTCTGCCCATTAGTTTGCGGTTGGTACCCGGAGGAGAATTTTAGGCTGATCCCAAGCTGTTTGCAAAAGGATCTCCAGAATTGGGAGACAAATTGGACTCCACAATCAGAAATGATGTCCCTCGAGCAGCCGTGAAGGCGAAAAATCTCTCGGATGAACAGGAGAGCCAGCTGGGAAGCAGAAGGTAATCCCTTGAGGGGAATGAAGTGGGCTAATTTCAAAAAAGCGGTCCACCAGCACCCAGATGGTGTTAAAGCCATGACTGGCAGGAAGGTCTGTAATGAAAACCATGCTGATACTAAGCCATGGAAGGTCCGGAATGGGCAGAGGATGGAGAAGACTGGCAGGGGGTCTCCTCTGGATCTTGTGTTGGGCGCAGACCTCACAAGCGTGGATAAATTTCAGGACATCCGAGGGCAATGAGGGCCACCAATAAAGGCGAGATAGACGAGCAACTGTCTTCTTAACCCCAGCATGACCAGCGAATTTGGCGTTATAAGCCCATCTTAATGCGTAGATGTTCCTGTACAAAAGAACGACCAGGAGGAGGAATCTTGAAAGAGGAATTGGTCAAGGCTACAATAGTGGAAGGATTGAGGATAGGTTTGGCAACAATAGATGACGAGACATCGGAGAAGTCAAAAGATCGAGATAATGCGTCAGCATGCAAATTCTTGGTAGCGGGCTGTAAAGTTAGTATCAGCTGGAATCTGGTAAAAAAAATAGCGACCAGCGGGCCTGTCGAGGGTCTAGACATTGTGCAGACTGCAAGTAGGTGAGATTTTTATGATCTGTATACACTGATGGGAAAGCGCGCCTCCTCCAACAGATAGCGCCATTCCTCCAGGGCGGTCTTGATGGCGAGAACTTCCTTGTCCCCAATCCCGTAGTTGGCTACATGTAGTTGAAAAACGGTTTATTTTGATCGGGTTGAGATAAGACGGGTGCAGACAAGAAGGCCTCCTTAATGGCTAGAAATGCTCGTACAGCCTCTGGGGGCCAAGACTTGGATTGGCCGCCCCTCCGAGTGAGGAGAGTAATAGGAGAGATTAACGTAGAAAACCCTTTAATGAATTGGCGATAATAATTCGTAAAGCCAATAGAACGCTGGGTAGCCTTGAGACCGGAAGGTTGAGGCCTATTATGAATAGCCTCCAATTTGCTTGGATCCATCTGAAGGCCGGAGCCTGATACAATATATCCTAGGAAGGGTACTTGAGAGCAATTGAAGAGACATTTCTCTCGAGCTTGCAGAATAGGAGATTAGCACGTAAACGAGAAAACACCTCTTTGACATGCATGAGATGAGTAGACAGGTCTTGGGAAAAGATTAGGATATCATCCAAATAAATAACCACTGATTGGTAGAGCAATCCCTAAATATTTCATTCACAAAGTCCTGAAAGACCGCTGGGGCATTACTGAGCCTAAACGGCATCACCAGGTATTCATAGTGGCCGTCTCTGGTACTAAATGCGGTTTTCCACTCGTCTCCTCTGTGAATTCTGATTAGGTTGTAGGCTCCCCTGAGGTCCAACTGAGTAAAGATTTGTGCCCCTCGAATATGGTCAAAGAGCTCAGAGATTAAAGGAAGGGGGTAACGATTTTTAATCGTGATGGCATTTAGTCTCCTGTAATCAATGCACAGTCTGAGAGAGCCGTCCTTCTTCTTTACAAAAAAGAAGCCTGCCCCTGCTGGAGAAGATGATTTCCTAATGAATCCCCTCCTGAGGTTCTCAGTAACATACTCCGACATAGCCTGTGTCTCAGGCAAAGACAGCGGATATACCCTGCCTCTAGGAATGTTTTTTCCAGGGATGAGGTCGATGGGGCAATCCCAAGGCCGATGAGGAGGAAGGATTTCGGAAGCGGTTTTAGAGAACACATCAGCGAACTCAGAGTAGACTTCAGGAAGGCCCACCAGGGAAGAAGTACAGAGACAGGCCAGCTTGGGTTTAGATGGGAAAACGGATCTCAGACATCTTTTATTGCAGGATGAACCCCAGCGGATAACTTGAGCTCGCCGCCAGTCGAATTGTGGAGAATGGAGCTTCAGCCATGGTAGCCCCAGGATGATTGGGTTAACTGATTGGGGTAGCACAAGGAAACTTATACTCTCGGAGTGAAGTGCTCCTATCTCCATCCGGAGTGGGGAAGTAGAGAGAGAGATTGAGCCATTGGAGACTATTTCCGTCCACAGCAGTGAGCATCAAATGTTGAGCCAAAGGAATAGTATCCAGACAGAGTTCGGTCGCAAGTTTGGAAGAGATGAAATTCCCTGCGGACCCCGAGTCCACAAAGGCTCAGGTAGTAAATGGGCCATTAGGGAAAACCAAGGTGACTGGCATCAAAAACTCTGACTCCTTCCGAAGGTAGGGAGAAATTGACTGGGGTCCTAGGTTGACCTCCCTATTATCACCTAGGAGGTGGCGTTTCCTGGCCTCTTGGGACAAACTGAGAGAAGATGTCCTGGTTCACCGCAATACAAACAGAGGCGGTTTTTCATACGTCTCTCACGTTCCTCTGGGGACAGACGAGAACGGCCGATCTGCATAGGTTCTTCTGCAGGTGGAGTAGGAGGAATAAAGTTGGGTGCTAGACGAGGAAACGGCCGGCGAGTGCGGTCCCGTTCGAGAGCACGTTCCCTGTGGCGGATGTCCACCTTAATACACAGGGATATCAGGTCATCCAGATTGGAAGGAAGATCACGAGAAGCTAAATCGTCCTTGATACGCTCATTAAGACCTTGCCAGAAGGTAGCGATGAGAGCTTCATCGTTCCATCGGAGTTCGGCTGCAAGGGTCCGAAATTGCACCGCATATTGTCCAGCTGTAAGAGAGCCTTGGCGTAATCCTAGGAGACCGGAGGCTGAAGAGATTCTTCCGGGTTCATCAAATACCTTGCGGAATCTTTCAATGAAGACCACATAATTTTGCAGTATAGGGTCATCCCGTTCCCAGAGAGGGGAATCCCAGGCCAATGCCTGCCCTGAGAGGAGCGAAATCAAATAGGCCACTTTAGCTCTTTCTGACGAGAAATTCTCCGGAGCCAATTCGAATTGAATAGAGCACTGGTTGAGGAAGACACGGCATTTCAGCGGATCGCCATCGTATTTCTCGGGAGGAGGAAGACGGAGGCCTCTAACGGTAGCACCCCTAGCAGGGACGGTAGGATCTGATGCAGCAGATGATTTGGCGGCCGAGGAATTGGTAGGCGGCGATGCTTGTAAGGAGTCCAGACGGGAGATGACTCCCTGAATGCATTGCAATAACTGTGCCTGGTTGGATTCTTGTCGTTCCACTCTCTGACCCAGGTGAAGTAATGTCGCTGGCCGAAGGTTCGTCCGGTCCGCTCATGGCCAGAGTATTCAGTCACACTTTTACACAGAGAATATCACCAACTGGTATTAGCGCTACTAACCTGAGAGGCGCGGAGTCTAACCCACCACCGGTGTTCACCAGGGACCCCCGCAAGGAGGTTTGGGCTTGGCTGCGTGCGATGTGCAGGTCGCGGTTCTCCCAGAAAGTCACCAGTGCAGCGAATAGGGTAGTTAGACAGGCCGAGTCGAAACCAAGGAAGCGAGGCACCACTGAGAGTAGGCAAGAGTAGTCAGGGACGGTCCAAAGGTCAATACCAGTGCGGGCAGCGAGGTACCAGGGAAATCCGGAAGAGAGGTCAAACAAGCCAAGGAGTCTATACACAGGAGTTCAGGAACAGGAATGCAAACTAAATGCTGGAGCAGGGTAGAACCAATACTCTGGCACTACACATGTGTCAGAGGCTGCTTTAAGTACTCTAAGGTGCCTCCTGATTGGGTTAGGGAGATTTAGGCGGTTTAGACATGCTGGCTGCAGAAAGGTGAGTAGAGATAGAGTTCTGCTGCTAGGCAACAGGACGTGGATTGCGGAGAGAAGGTGCCCATCTCCGGCACCTGTGGAGAGCGCGGAGATGGCACCTGACAGTATCCTCCCCTTCTTTCTTACGGGTGGTGCAGGAATCCCGAAGAAATCTTGCCAACAGATGTGGAGCATGAATATCCTCTTCATAGACCCAAGATCTCTCCTCTGGGCCGTAGCCCTTCCAATGGATGAGAAATTGGCGTTTTCCTCTAGAGATACGAGATTCTAGAATGCGTTCTACCAAAAATTCTTCACCTCGAATAGTCTTGACAGGAGGAGGTGGAGAGGTTTTGCTGGAGAATTCATTGAGAATGAGTGGTTTAAGCAGAGATATATGGAAGGTATTATGAATCCGCAGGGAAGCTGGTAGATGAAGTCTGTAGGTGACAGGGTTGATCACATGAGAGATGGAAAATGGTCCAATATAGCGTGGAGCTAATTTCATAGTGGGAACCTTGAGTCTAAGGTTGCGGGTAGCTAACCAGATTTTGTCTCCTACCCGAACTACAGTGAGATTCCTTCTATGCCGATCTGAAAAGTGTTTGTAACGGTCAGAAGCTTGTAGTACTCTGGAACGTACTTGGGACCAAATTTGAGAAAAATTGTGTACCAAATTCTGCGCAGCAGGTACCGAGGAATCCGAAAGATCAGAGAAGGTGGGGAGAATGGGATGTCTCCCCTAGATGGTAAAGAAGGGAGAGTTACCCGTGGACTCGTGTTGGTGGTTATTATGGGTAAACTCTGCCCAGGGTAAAAGTTCACTCCAGGACGACTGCTGATCCGAACAGTAGCACCTCAGAAATGCCAGGTCCTTATTGGTCCGTTCAGTCTGCCTATTAGTTTGCGGGTGGTACCCGGAGGAGAATTTTAGGCTGATCCCAAGCTGTTTGCAAAAGGATCTCCAGAATTGGGAGACAAATTGGACTCCACAATTAGAAATGATGTCCCTCGGGCAGCCGTGAAGGCGAAAAATCTCTCGGATGAACAGGAGAGCCAGCTGGGAAGCAGAAGGTAATCCCTTGAGGGGAATGAAGTGGGCTAATTTCAAAAAAGCGGTCCACCACCACCCAGATGGTGTTAAAGCCATGACTGGCAGGAAGGTCTATAATGAAAACCATGCTGATACTAAGCCATGGAAGGTCCGGAATGGGCAGAGGATGGAGAAGACCGGCAGGGGGTCTACTCGGGATCTTGTGTTGGGCGCAGACCTCACAAGCGTGGATGAATTTCAGGACATCCGAGGGCAATGAGGGCCACCAATAAAGGCGAGATAGACGAGCAACTGTCTTCTTAACCCCAGCATGACCAGCGAATTTGGCGTTATAAGCCCATCTTAATGCGTAGATGTTCCTGTACAAAAGAACGACCAGGAGGAGGAATCTTGAAAGAGGAATTGGTCAAGGCTACAATAGTGGAAGGATTGAGGATAGGTTTGGCAACAATAGATGACGAGACATCGGAGAAGTCAAAAGATCGAGATAATGCGTCAGCACGCAAATTCTTGGTACCGGGCCGTAAAGTTAGTATCAGCTAGAATCTGGTAAAAAATAGCGACCAGCGGGCCTGTCGAGGGTCTAGACATTGTGCAGACTGCAAGTAGGTGAGATTTTTATGATCTGTATACACTGATGGGAAAGCGTGCCTCCTCCAACAGATAGCGCCATTCCTCCAGGGCGGTCTTGATGGCGAGAAGTTCCTTGTCCCCAATCCCGTAGTTGGCTACATGTAGTTGAAAAACGGTTTATTTTGATCGGGTTGAGATAAGACGGGTGCAGACAAGAAGGCCTCCTTAATGGCTAGAAATGCTCGTACAGCCTCTGGGGGCCAAGACTTGGATTGGCCGCCCCTCCGAGTGAGGAGAGTAATAGGAGAGATTAACGTAGAAAACCCTTTAATGAATTGGTGATAATAATTCGTAAAGCCAATAAAACGCTGGGTAGCCTTGAGACCGGAAGGTTGAGGCCTATTATGAATAGCCTCCAATTTGCTTGGATCCATCTGAAGGCCGGAGCCTGATACAATATATCCTAGGAAGGGTACTTGAGAGCAATTGAAGAGACATTTCTCTCGAGCTTGCAGAATAGGAGATTAGCACGTAAACGAGAAAACACCTCTTTGACATGCATGAGATGAGTAGACAGGTCTTGGGAAAAGATTAGGATATCATCCAAATAAATAACCACTGATTGGTAGAGCAATCCCTAAATATTTCATTCACAAAGTCCTGAAAGACCGCTGGGGCATTACTGAGCCTAAACGGCATCACCAGGTATTCATAGTGGCCGTCTCTGGTACTAAATGCGGTTTTCCACTCGTCTCCTCTATGAATTCTGATTAGGTTGTAGGCTCCCCTGAGGTCCAACTTAGTAAAGATTTGTGCCCCTCGAATATGGTCAAAGAGCTCAGAGATTAAAGGAAGGGGGTAACGATTTTTAATCGTGATGGCATTTAGTCTCCTGTAATCAATGCACAGTCTGAGAGAGCCGTCCTTCTTCTTTACAAAAAAGAAGCCTGCCCCTGCTGGAGAAGATGATTTCCTAATGAATCCCCTCCTGAGGTTCTCAGTAACATACTCCGACATAGCCTGTGTCTCAGGCAAAGACAGCGGATATACCCTGCCTCTAGGAATGTTTTTTCCAGGGATGAGGTCGATGGGGCAATCCCAAGGCCGATGAGGAGGAAGGATTTCGGAAGCGGTTTTAGAGAACACATCAGCGAACTCAGAGTAGACTTCAGGAAGGCCCACCAGGGAAGAAGTACAGAGACAGGCCAGCTTGGGTTTAGATGGGAAAACGGATCTCAGACATCTTTTATTGCAGGATGAACCCCAGCGGATAACTTGAGCTCGCTGCCAGTCGAATTGTGGAGAATGGAGCTTCAGCCATGGTAGCCCCAGGATGATTGGGTTAACTGATTGGGGTAGCACAAGGAAACTTATACTCTCGGAGTGAAGTGCTCCTATCTCCATCCGGAGTGGGGAAGTAAAGAGAGAGATTGAGCCATTGGAGACTATTTCCGTCCACAGCAGTGAGCATCAAATGTTGAGCCAAAGGAATAGTATCCAGACAGAGTTCGGTCACAAGTTTGGAAGAGATGAAATTCCCTGCGGACCCCGAGTCCACAAAGGCCCAGGTAGTAAATGGGCCATTAGGGAAAACCAAGGTGACTGGCATCAAAAACTCTGACTCCTTCCGAAGGTAGGGAGAAATTGACTGGGGTCCTAGGTTGACCTCCCTATTATCACCTAGGAGGTGGCGTTTCCTGGCCTCTTGGGACAAACTGAGAGAAGATGTCCTGGTTCACCGCAATACAAACAGAGGCGGTTTTTCATACGTCTCTCACGTTCCTCTGGGGACAGACGAGAACGGCCGATCTGCATAGGTTCTTCTGCAGGTGGAGTAGGAGGAATAAAGTTGGGTGCTAGACGAGGAAACGGCCGGCGAGTGCGGTCCCGTTCGAGAGCACGTTCCCTGTGGCGGATGTCCACCTTAATACACAGGGATATCAGGTCATCCAGATTGGAAGGAAGATCACGAGAAGCTAAATCGTCCTTGATACGCTCATTAAGACCTTGCCAGAAGGTAGCGATGAGAGCTTCATCGTTCCATCGGAGTTCGGCTGCAAGGGTCCGAAATTGCACCGCATATTGTCCAGCTGTAAGAGAGCCTTGGCGTAATCCTAGGAGACCGGAGGCTGAAGAGATTCTTCCGGGTTCATCAAATACCTTGCGGAATCTTTCAATGAAGACCACATAATTTTGCAGTATAGGGTCATCCCGTTCCCAGAGAGGGGAATCCCAGGCCAATGCCTGCCCTGAGAGGAGCGAAATCAAATAGGCCACTTTAGCTCTTTCTGACGAGAAATTCTCCGGAGCCAATTCGAATTGAATAGAGCACTGGTTGAGGAAGACACGGCATTTCAGCGGATCGCCATCGTATTTCTCGGGAGGAGGAAGACGGAGGCCTCTAACGGTAGCACCCCTAGCAGGGACGGTAGGATCTGATGCAGCAGATGATTTGGCGGCCGAGGAATTGGTAGGCGGCGATGCTTGTAAGGAGTCCAGACGGGAGATGACTCCCTGAATGCATTGCAATAACTGTGCCTGGTTGGATTCTTGTCGTTCCACTCTCTGACCCAGGTGAAGTAATGTCGCTGGCCGAAGGTTCGTCCGGTCCGCTCATGGCCAGAGTATTCAGTCACACTTTTACACAGAGAATATCACCAACTGGTATTAGCGCTACTAACCTGAGAGGCGCGGAGTCTAACCCACCACCGGTGTTCACCAGGGACCCCCGCAAGGAGGTTTGGGCTTGGCTGCGTGCGATGTGCAGGTCGCGGTTCTCCCAGGAAGTCACCAGTGCAGCGAATAGGGTAGTTAGACAGGCCGAGTCGAAACCAAGGAAGCGAGGCACCACTGAGAGTAGGCAAGAGTAGTCAGGGACGGTCCAAAGGTCAATACCAGTGCGGGCAGCGAGGTACCAGGGAAATCCGGAAGAGAGGTCAAACAAGCCAAGGAGTCTATACACAGGAGTTCAGGAACAGGAATGCAAACTAAATGCTGGAGCAGGGTAGAACCAATACTCTGGCACTACACATGTGTCAGAGGCTGCTTTAAGTACTCTAAGGTGCCTCCTGATTGGGTTAGGGAGATTTAGGCGGTTTAGACATGCTGGCTGCAGACAGGTGAGTAGAGATAGAGTTCTGCTGCTAGGCAACAGGACATGGATTGCGGAGAGAAGGTGCCTGTGGAGAGCGCGGAGACAGCACCTGACAAAGGCTAGCAGAACTGTGGCTGCATCACTTATAAATAACTTATGGTATAAATTTATTTAAAGGAAATAATGCAGGGCACTTATTAAATATAATTGCAAATGTACTTATTTTTGATATTGTGTGTATTTTGGTATAGGAAATGTCTTGTTTGGTGTTTTGTAACTTTGCTAGCAGAAATCTCCAATTAGGTATATCTGGGGAGGGAATCTGTTTTGCTGATAGCAGGAAATGCTAACAAAGTCTTTTGATGTGAAATGTCAAATGCCTGCTCTGGCCTGAAGGCCCAGCAGGGAGCCGTTATCTGTATCCTGGTTAAAGTGAAAGGAAATCTCTGATCAATGTGATTTTGGGTATCACAGATTACTGCAAATTTTGTTAAGTATAAATTGCATTTAAATCCATGTTTGGGGAAACACATTGCATCCCGATACTACAAATAACTCAGACTTCAGGTGGCGGCATACCCCCTGCGAGGCTGTGTCCAAAACTGTATAAAACAGCACTGGTTTGTACTGAAATGTGTCATCCTTGTTTATTCTGACCTCTTGGTCACTGGTACCTTCAACCAGTGTGAACTGTCCTTATTAGGACTACTGGAGCTAAATAAACATCACTTGCTTCAAAGACCTGCTTCACAACTTCTTCCATGCTGAAATTCCTGTGACCTACAGATTAGACCCAACTCTAATACGTTTCCGGCTGTACTGAGGTTTGAACCCTATTTTCTGATACCACCCCTCTACCGCTACCCAGCAGCTCTGGCCAGTGTGATAGGCCAGGGGGGGATCCATCCACAGCAACCCTGATCTAAAGGAAGAGGTCAGGGGTACCAGCCAAGGCGTACCAGCAAGAGGGTACCCTAGCAGCGAGTTACCCAGAAGGAACACGGTTCTGGATGCCGTGAAGGAGTCTAGTGGTGGCAGCATTGTAAGCCCCTCCTACCGCGATTAGAGGGCGCATTTGGGATAAAAAAAGAAAGGAAACCGTGGCAAAGTAAGCCCAGCCGGTTCCCAGCAACAAGACAGGGTGGCATAGGTGGTCCATCCTTTCACAAGAACATTGTAGTAACATCAGGAACAATCTGAACCATAGCCTATCAGACCATTATGCTACACACCACAATGGTGACCCTACCTCACTCAAGTGATTAAGAAAGTTAAACAAGTTTGGAGAGGGGGGAATTTAATCTCAAAAATCCTCAAGGAAGAGGCTGGGTGGATCTACAATATGGGCACCACAGGGCCTAAACCTTGATCTTTGAACCACTAAGTGTCATTTTTTCATTAGCGGACCCTCTCTAATATAACATTTAACTACATAACCATACACGCAGATGTGTAGACATGCACACATATGGGTGCTTTAATCTTACCTCATTTACTCTATGGTTTTCATTAATCCTAATCTACTCAGATCTGGAAAATATTTTCAATAAATTACACCTATAGGTGTATCACCTATAAAACAATGTTTTGATAGATTCGGTAGAAGGTGTTCCCATACTTTGAGGATGTGTATAAATAAGACAAATAAAAATCAGGATCCTTCATGCATATAAGAATTGTGACCTATTCAGACTTTCTCTTTTGACATAATGCATTTTACAATACTAAAATTATTATTTTTATGTATGGTTAGAAACAACAAACCCATTGGGCATCACTACATTTACATATTGTTCCTAGAAATTAATATAGTATTATCTGTGTTTGCAACATTTTCTTAGTATCCAAAACAAGTTCTGGCAATATTGGCCCCCTCCATGATTATCCAATTAAATATGGAGAGGAGGAGTATATAAAGCCTAAGGGCTCATGTCAACATATCCTTGAGGAAGCCTCTTGTATTGACGTGAAACGTATTGGGTAGAGACTATAGACAACAACTTCAGATATTCAAAGACCTGTACTAAAGGCAGCCTGCACTTTCAACATCATTAGAACAATCTGCTATTGACTAACAACATCTGTGTATCGGAAAGAGGAAACTTCCAATGCGCATGCACAGCGCCACTCACCACTATTCTAAATCTTTCCGAGCAACAACAGCCACCTGCATTCAGCACCCCCCCCCCCTCTCTCTCTCTCACAAGGGGAGGTAAAAGGACATTCCAGGAGATAAGGAACGGCGCGAGTCTCACGGCAAATACGTAAGTCGAGCACCGCTCTGTGAATGTTATTTTACCAACAATAGATAACCTTTCAGCATTTCCATTTTTCACTTGCACCGGAATACCTTTCGGGCTCAATAGATAACAAAGTAGTGATTTGGATACAGCAGACGTCTATTCTTGATTCTGGACTGTGATGCTTCCAACACTTGCACTAATATATACTGGCTTACCTTTTTCAGAAACATTACAATTTACATGGACTGTATCTTTTCACATTTGGGGGCATATTTATCAATCTTCTCATTAAGTGAAAATAAGTTCTCAATCCTTATCGCATTGATAAGGATTGAACTATTTCTCAAATTTATGAAAAACGCAACACAGAAACAGCAGTTCCGATAAACTGCTGTTTCTGTGATAAAAAAAACATACTTACCCCACCTCTTCGGAATGCGCTATCTCCAGATCTCCTCCTTGTCCTCTTCATTTTTCTTCACACTGGAATTGCGCATGTGCAGTTCGAAGAACTGGACATGCGCACAGACATCTCTGCAACTATAGTTGCAGAGAGCGAGCATTGAGTGACAGGGAGGGATCATGTGATCCTTCCACACATGCGCTGTCCAGCTCTGCTCTTCGGAGCAGAGCTGACAGCACTGAAATCTTTCAATTATGAATCAGCTGGCGTACATTATTATGACAAGTTACCGAAAAAGTTTTTTTCGTAACTTGTTAGCTTGCGATTGGGAGCAGTCACCATACTGTAGAATGGTGACTGCTCCCAAAAACGAAGCAGAATGCAAAGCAGCAGCTATCCACGATATCTGCTGCGATGCACCCTTCTTAAATATGCGGGACACACAAAGGGATGTGTTTTTAACGGTAAGTGCGCAATACTTTGCCATCGGTAGTTGTTAGAAATGCCCCTTGGACTCTTAGAAAGTTTGTGAACGTCGTACATATATCCAGAACTCTAGACCATTCTTTTTAACTGCATGCAATTTTGTATGGTTTACACTAGTGTTCTGGCCGGAACAACTTTTGTTGATTATAGCATTGCTAATACATTTATTGTACTCACAATGTACTCACCTTTTATACCTACATTGAGTAATTAGGGGAGTGCCAAGAGGCACCATTTTATTTGATTCGTTCTGAGGATAGGGATACTCTCCTTCCCCCCTGTCTGTGTGACGGAGTGGGATAGTAATTTGGATAACTGTTCAATATCTTTGATGGAATTACTGATTAGATACAGGGAAGGTAAAGTTAGTTATTTGGAGGCAGAGATAGAAAAATTACAACAATCTTTGATAAAATAAACTGATTTTAATGGAGAAAAGGATAACAAGTTTAATAAGAAAAGAGAGGAATTTAACAAATAGACAGGTAGACAGGAAGGATAGGAAAGCGATCGTAAGGACTATGAAAAAGATGAAGTACAGGTGTACAATAGAAGATTTAAATATCAAACGAAAAAGTATGGGGATGGAAATATCCCCAAAAAATAATAGAGAAAACAAATATTTGAGGATACAAATAGGAGAAAAGGAAGAGATTTTTTTTTTTATACAAATAAATAATAGTAGCGTCCAATATAAGAGATAAAGACAACGAAGCCATATAAAATTGGAGAACAGACATGGAGTTTTTGATGAAACAAAGAAAGGATTCATTTAGACTTAATTTTAAGAAAACATGATAGAGGGAGAAATAAAATTCTTATGATGTATTTATTGAAAAAGGAGCAACGCCCACACACATATCAATTAAAATTAGACATAGACAAGAGTCCAATAACGTTACCATTACAAATCTTTCAGAACAGCACAAAATAGCCCAAAAAGAAACATACGTTTTGATATAAAGGAAATTGAGGAGGAATTAAAAAAAAAAAAAAAAAAAAAAAAAAGGAAAAATTTACTAGATGAGGGGCTCATTTTTAACTTCTCCTCTAAAGCCTTGAACCCTAAGGAAATAAATGTTTTGAGTAAGGGTTTAAAGTTTGCCCCATCCAATAAACCAATTATGTTTGATGTAGTTATTTGTAGATTTATATAAATGTATAAGAGGTTTATGTCATAAGAGGTACATTGCGCAAAAACCACTGAATAAGAATAATATTGTAGGATACCCTATTATTGTGAATGAAACGGATAATGAAGGGTTAGATATTTTGAAGTCATTGATGCTAGAAAATATGGGACAAGTGTCTAAGCTGAACAGTTGATGAGTGGAATGGAAATATTTGATGTAAATAAAGGGAATGCTGTTAAGACTTTTTAGAAGAACTCTGACATCTATCCTTTACAATACAAGACCACCTATATAGAAACCTTCTATAAAACAATGGAGGACTTTAGAAATGTATGCCAAAATACTAAAAAAGATAAAGTGGAGTGATAATTTAACTCAACAGTAAAGTAAAGCTCTTACAGATATGTTAACTAAAGAAATAATAATAAAATCTGCAGATAAGGGGGTGGGGTTGTAATGCAAAACAACTGATTATTTGATAGAAGCATTAAGACAACTCAATGATAACACGATGTATACTAAACTGGCAATTTGATTTCGAAATTTATGTTGGAAATGAAAAAAATTGTTGAATGGGGCCATTAGGGATGAGGCAACACATGCCATTTCCTGCACACTTCCTATCAAATTATCCCCACTAATTAACACCTTCCTAAAATACACAAATTCCTCACTTCCCCTCCTAGGCATCCTATTATCTTGGGGATTGAGTCCATCACTGCTACGCTTTCTCTTTATGTGCATTCATTTTTACAACCTTACATTGTGTCACTCAGGTCACATCTTAAAGATACCACTCAATTTCTAAATCTAATTAAGAATATAGATGATATGGATATATTTTTCTTACATGTGATAAGAGAGTCACTATATAGCAATATTCCACACGCGAAAGGGATATCAGTGGTGGAGTTCTATCTAAAACAAGATGTGACACGGTACATTTATTTTAGATTCTATTCGTTTCATTCTATCTCACAATTATTTTACTTTTGATTCACAATTTTACTTACACACACTTGGTACTGCAATGGGCACAAGGTTGACTCGAGTTTTGCAAACCTATATATGGGCCAATTTGAATAGGAGCGAACAATGTGTCCTATGTCAGGTATATAGATGACTGGTTCTTAATTCTTTCTTTCACTAATTTCTTAAATACTAACACCTTTGGGTTACGGTTTATTAGCACATACAGTGAATGCGGTATTAACTTCCTGGATATCTTACATTATTAGTAAACAGTGGTGTTATTTATACAGAAACGTATACAAATAAATGTTTATTATAATACTTATTTAGACTTTAAAAGTAATCACTTAGATGTCTGGAAAACTAATATTCCGAAGGGCCAATGTCTCAGGCTCCGGAGAATCTGTACCACTGTGGAGTCCTTTAACAGACAACCTATACAAAGGAGAAAAACTTTTTTGAGGCAGAGTTTCCCAGAAGACATTTTAAATAGAGCTACAGAAGGAACTCTAGGTAAAGATATGGGGGTAAATGTATCAATCTGCGGGTTCTTCAACACCCGCGTGTTCAGCCTCTTCCGCGATTAAATTTCAAGCGGCGCTGCATTGTAAAGGGAAGTTAACCCTTTACAATGCAGCGCCGCTTGAAATTTAATCGCGGAAGATGCTGAACACGCGGGTGTTGAAGAACCCGCAGATTGATACATTTACCCCATGGAATCTCTTTTAATATATAAGAAACAGTAAAAGATCAGGGGAGAACTAAGGATGTACAAAATCATACTATGATAAATGAAGTACCAGAGAAAGGAAATCTATCCAGAAGTAAAAATAAGGATGTCTTCAGCATTTATTTCACAGTATAATCCTTACTCTAAACAAATTAGAATTATTATTAAAAGAAATCTAAAAGTACAAAAGTTGGATGAAAGTTTAAACCCCTTTCTGAATGAAAAGCCTGAGATCATATTTAGAAAGTCAGAGAACTTGAGGAATAATTTAGCACCTTGCATTTTGCAAGAAAAGAAGAAATATGTAATAATATTAATAAACAAATAAATGTAGGCTGGTTACAAAATAGGCCAAAGGGTTTTTTAAGTGAGTGAAAAAGTATGAAATAATAGGATTTTCTTGATTGTAGCTATTCCTTCGTGATCTACGGCACAGTATGTGGTTCTGCATTGCAATATGTCGGCAGAACCATACAACGATTGCGTATAAGGTTTGAAGAATATGAATAAGCTACACAGTCTATCAAAGAACCTCACGCAGTGTGCTTTGGGAAGTGTAGACTAAAAATAACAAAAAGGAGGCTGCAATAGATACAGAATACTATATAGGCATGAAACATTCTGTATCTTTAGGTTAAAATCACTAATGAAGCAATAGAACTGAATGACATTTATTCACTGTGCATGTGGGTTTTTTTTTTTTTTTTTAAAAAAGATAAACTTTATGTTTTGGATTAATGCAGGTATTTGCTACCATATTTAACTTATATTGATTTATATAATTTATATTTATATTGTTTGGGTTGTATTCTATTAAATATTTTAATCATTATATAGTTATTTTTCCTAATCAATTTAAATGTATTTATGCATGAAATTAAAGTATTAATATATTATTTTTGAACAATAAGTGATTAGATACAATATAAATCGAAACGAGATTTAAGATACATGCAAATAATGTCTTGAGATTTTTATTATGTTTCAATATTTATGCGGGTGCGTTTCTTTGGGTATGCTTGGAATATTGATAGCCAAGTACTTTAACATACCAAAAGAAATAATAAGTAACTACTGACTATAACAAAACATTTATAAACATTCCTTGATCAACAAAGTGCTGAATAAGTGAGGTAATTAGGCAAGAAACCCTTGAGAGGTTCCTTCCTAGCAACAGGAATTTGTGTGCAGCATTTCATGCTGATGAAACTGCATTAGAATAGAAGGCAGAGAAACGCGTAAGGGTTGTTAAAAAACTAATTGGAGGTTCCTATTGTGTTATCCTTGGACTATTTGCTGGTAATAATGCCTTATTACCATTCATGAGAATTCAGAACTTACTTTTTTATAAAGTTCAAGGCCATAACATTGCTGTAGTAACGTTGGACTTTTATAAACTGGACACCACTGTGCGTCAACTGCGCTGATTGGATCCGCTACAGAGACAGAGAAAATCATTTGGGAATCGCAACATCAGACGCTCCCTACAGTCTACTGAATAAAAAGAACTGTTCCTTTTCCTTTCTCTGAGCTCATTCAGTGTTTTCCGATCACTGATTGAAACAGCTAAGCTGTGGGAGCGTGTTACCTGTAAAGTTTCCTTTTGAGAGAGATCGCTAGACCGCAATAACCGTTTGCTGAATACATCTCCCTGTTTAAGACGTAGAATTAGCCATTTGGGAGCCACCAATGAGGATCTGGTACAATCAATGCTTTTTCTCCGGATTCTATTTGTTGTCTAATGAGACTATCCGTTAATGGTAAAAAATGTATAGAATGCCTGCATAGTGTGTATTCTATAAAAGTGCCATGAACTACAAAGAACGACAAATCTAAAGACAAGATCTTTCATAGAATGTTTCAGTCTCACCATTTTTTTTACTTAGCCTGGAAGGGAAGCAAATATAACCACCTCAGTTTAAGAACCACTGCTCCAAGAATTAAAGTCACTCTAGTTATTTTACCATATTATTATTATAATCATGTTCTATTCATGTAGCACCAACATATTACACAGCCCTTTACTATCAGAGAAAGTTTGTCAATAGAACAGCCCACCCTTGTGTGTAAATTATTCATATCTTCTGAAATAAAACATTTAAACATCACAGCATAAATGGGTGGCATCAGCCTTTTGGTTCAAATCAAATACATTTTACACAAGTTTGGGGTCTGTGCTGGTCAAACATAAAAAATAAACATATATGATATGTTTGTATCTTCATGAGAGACCAGCTTGTTTCACCTGTATGACTGAGTATCTTGCAGTCATTGCATGCAATATTATTTGGTATGATCCCTTTGAAACCTAGTTCATATTACTACAGAGAAATGTTTCCATTTCTATGTCCAAGAAAAGTTCAGTGAGGAATGCATTTACAGGAATAACACAGAAACTGTGGATTTGGGGGCGATAAGTTCCTGTGAATATACAAGTTCAATTAAAAAAAAAAAAAAAAGCAGGTACAGATTCAGATGAATTGCATTGTAATATTATATAAATTAGAAAAACTAGTGTCTGTCAATAAACTATGGTGCAAAATTATTGTGGAGTATTCCATACTCATTACGGAGGACATTGCTTTGAACATACAGGTCTTACAATAACTGAATTGAGTACTTGGACCACCCCTTGTGAGCTGTCTAATGAGTGATAAGCAACAATGAAAGTGTTTTATTACCAGTAAAAAAATAATTGTGCTGTGGCTCATTTATGCTATACTAGAAAATAGGACGTGACAGGTTCACTTTAAGATATGAAGAGTTTATTTTGTTGTGAATTTGCTTTTAAAATATGTAAAAAAAAAAAAAAAAAAAAAGATTAATTCCGAGGACAAATAATAAGTGTAGTAATTCTGCCAGGAAACTGGAAGTACCCAACATCCATGTCAGATTTAAGCAGTAAAAGCAAAAACTATACATTATCATTAATACAAATAAAGAAACATTTACTATATCTTACAGAGTGGAACCCAGCTAACACAACACAAGGTAACCATTTGTTTGGTGGTGGTGGTGTTAGGTAAAACACCTTAAAAAAAATCCTGAAGTTTTGTTTTCCTTTCAGCAACAAACCGATAGACATCCTCTTGGAATTCAGAGGAACCCATGTAGCATTGCGTACCCACGGGGTATATAGGTTGAAACACAAGCCTACAGTAGTGCATCAGTAAACAGATAGTAAGGCAGTCTACCAAAACATGTTTTTGAGGTCAGGCAAATAAGAAATACTTTTTTACTTATATTGCTTGGAGATCACTTTCAGGAGATACTAGCAAGACCATCTTCTCCACATAGACCGCTAGCTGGTAAGCAGCATTAAGGTGGCCAACAAACAAGGATCTCACAGAATACAGAGAATGTAAGGTGAAATTCTCCTTGCATTGCACATGTTCAATGTCCAATGGTTTAAAAGGCCCTCTCAAAGCTTTGACCATAGATGTTTGAATTCACATGTCTTCTACACTCCATTTGTAAGCAGACTCCTGAACAGCTTTCTTTTCCGATATTCTAGCAAAATACTTGTTCTCAAATCCATTGGACCTGGAGGACAAACAAAACGTCAGAGCAGGTTGGCAATAATTATGTTCATCAATGTAATAATTTAGGCCACGTTATCCATGAATTACATTGTAGCAATGTACGTCATTGAGATTATACTGCACGTGAGGTGTAAGTAATCCTAGCCAAAGTCGGCCTGTATCATTCACTGAGTGGCTCCACAAGAAGCAAGCCCTTGTCGTGGATATGCTTTTTTATTTTTTCCCCCCCAAAGGTTAAGTGTATGAAGAAACAAGAGGCTACATACACCTTGTTTTGGGTGACAAAGTGGAGTGTTCTATTGAAACATTATTTCTCAGTTTGCTTTTAGGTCGTTTTGTAAAATGAATGAATTAATTTAAAACATGCCATTTTAACTACAAATGCCAGTACTGATGATCACAATCTGCAGCATATACATTTGATCCTGGGGTACAGCACTCATAACAGATACATTTCCTGACAGGCAAATCTGCAGCTGTCTTCACCTCTAGAATGCAAGTACTTAAAGAATCCTTTACTGGGCTGATACTTAGCTACCCCTACCCTGCTACACATGTACAGACGTAAGGAGGCGCAAGTCAGGGATATGCAAATTATGGACATAGGGATATGCATTTTTTTTATGTGCCGTTAATAAACCCCCAAAATCACAACATATTTTATGCTTAAAAATGGGCCTGCTGTCCCTTTCTAAATAAGCCCCATATATCTCTCTCTATATATATATATTATATATAGATATATTTTAGGCAGGTGTGGAAAAAATACTGCAAAGTAAGAATGCTTTCAAAAAGAGAAGTGTTAATAGTTTATTTTTATCAATCAACAAAATGCAAAGTGAATGAACAGAAGAGAAATCTAAATCAAATCAATATTTGGTGAGACCACCCTTTGCCTTCAAAACAGCATCAATTATTCTAGGTACACTTGCACAAAGTCAGGGATTTTGTAGGATTATAGTCAGATGTATGATTAACCAATTATGCCAAACAGCTGATAATAATCATCATTTTCATATGTAGGTTGAAACACAGTCATTAACTGCAATTGAAACAGTTGTGTAGGAAGCTTAAAACTGGGTGAGAAACAGCCAAACTCTGCTGCAAAGGTGAGGTTGTAGATCACCGTTTCATGTCACAGGTCATACACCATGGCAAGACTGAGCATAGCAACAAGACACAAAGTATTCAGCATCAGCAAGGTCTCTCCCAGGCAAAGATATCAAAGCAGACTGGGGTTTCAAGATGTTCTGTTCAAGCTCTTTTGAAGAAACAAGCAACTTTGGAGGGCCGTAGATGCAGTGGTCGGTGCAGGAAACTTAGTGCATCAGATGAAAGACACATCATGCTTACTTACCTTTGAAATCAGAAGATGTCCAGCAGTGCCAGCAGCTCAGAACTGGAGAAAAGAGTGGGACCCAGGTACACCCATCTACTGTTTGAAGACGTCTGACCAGAAGTGGTCTTTTCATGGAAAAATTGTGACTTAAAAGCCATACCTTCGACGTGAAAATAAGGTCAAGCGACTCAACTATGCACAAAAAGTTAGGAACTGGCGTGCAGAAAAATGACAGCAGGTGCTCTGGACTGATGAGTCAAAATTTTAAATATTTGGCTGGAACTGAAGGCAGTATGTTCGCCGAAGGGCTGGAGAGTGGTACAATAATGAGTGTCTGCAGGCAACAATGAAGCATGGTGGAGGTTTCTTGAAGTTTGGGGCTGCATTTCAGCAAATGGAGCTGGGATTTGGTCAGGATTAATGGTGTCCTCAATGTTGAGAAACACAGGCAGGTACTTATCCATCATGCAATACCATCAGGGAGATCTCTGATTGGCTCCAAATTTATTCTGCAACAGAACAACGACCCAAAACATACAGCCAATGTCATTAAGAACTATCTTCAGCGTAGCCAATGTCATTGAGATCTATCTTCAGAAGAACAAGGAGTCTTAGAAGTGATGACATGGCCATCACAGAGCCCTTATCTCATCATCAAGTCTGTCTGGGATTACATGAAGAGACAGAAGGATTTGAGCATGCCCACATTCACAGACAGAAGATCTGTGGTTAGTTCACCATCATGTTTGGAACAACCTCCCTGCCGAGTTCCTTCAAAAACTGTGTGCAATTGCACCTAAAAGAATTGATGCATTGATGCTGTTTTGAAGGTAAAGTGTGGTCACACTCAATATTGATTTGATTTAGATTTATCTTCTGTTCATTCACTTTGCATTTTGTTAATCCATAAAAATAAACTATTAACGACTCTATTTTTGAAAGCATTCTTACTTTGCAGTATTTTTCCATATCTGCCTAAAACATTTACACAGTATTGTATATATGTATATACACACACATATACATACATACACACACATCACAATATTTCTTTAAGATGTAAACAAACATATACACCGCCTACCTGTCCACACCATCCCAGCGGTACCCAGGCAAAATGTTAAATCTATTTGGGGGAGGGTTTGGACCCTTATATCTTGGGCGTTCTGCAAGAGAAAGTGAAGGCAAACAAAAAATCATCTTCACACTACATTTCTGTAACAAGAACAATTGAAAAACTGAGCACGGCAAATAATAGAGCATTATGAGATCTACATTATAGATGTTCACTATTGGAGCAGTATGTGATTTGTATACTGGTCATAACTTTAACGTTTCAAACAGATTATAAAGTATATAGATATTCTCAAAACAAGCCAAAAATTCACCACTCCCCTGTTAACACCACCAAATCAGGTAACTCATAAGACAAGTTCTACAATCCACATGGGGTGAGTGCTACTAACACATGGATGTTTTATCAAAGTTGAAATACACTTAAATTATTATCTCCCAATAGTAAAATAATAATTGGCAATTTTTGTCTGCTCTGTGGCAGCACACGGGTGACAGAATTCCAGAGGGGCTGTAAAAATGATAATTATTTTTCAAATAATCTCCACCAAAAGGGAGCATAAAAACAAGAACAATGATTTGCAAATAATTTAATCATAAACTAGAAGACATGAATAGAACAAAAAATGGTTGAAGTTCTCTTTAAGCTTTTACTGTGTACATATCCTCTGGCTTATCTTTCACTGTAGAAAAACTTACCATTCTTTTCGTTGCTTTGTTTCTCCTTTTTCTTTTGCAGGAACTTTGCCATTGGATCACCGTCTCTCTCCTGTTCTCGTAGCATGCGGTCCAGGTCAACATCATCGATGTATCGAGCTAGAGGTTTTGCAATCTCTCGAGCAGCATCCTCCAGATTCTGACGCTGCTGTTCCTTCTGTGCCAGTCTGAAGGAAAAGGCACAATATTATCACACAAATCTTCTTCTAACTCACAGTCTAACTCCATGAATGGATTCTCTCTCCTACTCAAACCTCTGCACATTCAATCATACTGGTCTCCACAGATTCCTTACAGCAGTGATATGCAACCTGATATACTACAGGGGCCGCATGGGTAGGCCGCTAACCTACAAAAGGGCCGCACAGGCAGGATGTATGAATAGGCTGCAAGTTGATCGCTTTGTCAGCACTGCCTCATCTCGCTATTGCAACGTTTCAGGTTCATGACGTTTGAAGTCCCAATACAATAATATTGGCACTGAAACCTCATGGTGCACCCATAGTTCAGGGGAGAAAGAGGGGTAAGGGGTAACTTTTAAAAATGTCAGCTATAAAAGGGGACATTAAAATTCATGCTTGTCACCAAGTCCTCCCTCAACTAATTGAACACCATTCACTTTTCTCATCTTAGTAAGCCTCCCGTTCAGCTATCAGTCAGGATAATCTGGGGTCCACCATCTATTATTTCTTACCCTTTGCCCCACTGGGCATACATCGCATCCCTCTTCTCCTGAACAGCTTGTTTCTGCAGTTTCTGTTCATGTTCAGCTTCTAAGTCTCTGCGTTTCCCACTCTTGTCTCGGAAAACTGTCTTTGTGTTCCTTGAATCATCTGGATATATTAAAGACGACAGGTTTAAAGCAACTGGCTAAACACCACCATATACCATAGAGAAAGAAGCTGCAGAACAAGGCATTCGCTCTCATATCACTGACACATGAGAAATAGGGCCATATAGCTTACCCTGCTTGTACATATACAGATATGGTCGGTTTTTGCCATGTTGATCGACCACGCCATTACAAGGACGTATATATATGGTAAGTCATGGAGGTATGAGCAAAACTAAGCAAAGATTTCTGAATGACAATTGTCTTGCATGAGGTTCCTATGGGACATCACTCTTAATTGAATCTGCCCCTTAGAATAACTGCTATCTCCTACTTGAGCTGTAACTTCTGCAGTTTACGAACACAGCTCCCATTTGCAGCTTAAGTGTTCATTGGAGGAGGACGGATTCATGTTAGGACATACGTCCATTTGTGTAGCTTATATAGCGGTAGTTGCGCACAAGTTCCATGCTCTTTTTAAAAACACAACTTACGTACTCGTTGCGTTCAGACATGAATCAGGCCCTTAGTGTTTTCACCATTTCATTTAATTCTTCCCTGTTGCAATCTCTCTGCCAAACTGAGTTTTATTAATTTTTTTAATTAGCGGTCATCATAAAGAGAGACATTACCCTGAGTTTATCTCGGTTGTACCCAGTCTCACATCTGTTCTGCTATACTCCATAAGGCCTAAAAGAGACTACTACTTCATGGGGCAGGAACTTCCTAATTTCCCTACCTCCCTTCTCTCCTGTGATTGGGTAAATGTATTGAGACATTCAGCCAACAGTTAGATGGCTGAACAATTCAGTAATCCCACTAAAATATCAGGTAAGTATGCAGAGGCAGTGAGATAGATTAGCTCAGTAGTAACTGCACCGCTGACTGAGCCATAGATCCTACAGCTTGGGATCACAACCTGTGGGTTGACGGAGGTCCTTTTATGGAAAACATTCTAGTATAATAAGATGTTCAGAACACACCTGTGTCGCCAGTACACATCTAACCCCCTCCACACCCTTATTTTCCCCTTTACCTATTCTCTTAGGAGTACTTTATTTGCAGCGAGGATAGGAGAACATTTTTATGTAGAAGGTCTTCTTCCTCCATGATCTGCCTTTGGTCGGTACTGGGATCTCCATAATTGTTACACATTATTTAATGTGAAATTCAGAAATGCAGTGGTTAAACTGCCACCTGCTTTCTAAACTGTGAGCGACAGCTTCGTCCATGTGAGACTAACCCTGCCATTGTATGGTATATAGTGTGAAATGATAAAGATCAATCTGTGCACTCAGTGAGTGTAATTCCCATTGCATTAAGCATTGTGCATTGCACTATTTTAATTTTTAATTTTTTTTTTTTCGAACCTATGGTGCTCCTTGCAAAGGTACAATAAAAAATATATATACACACACATGACATGTATGGTAGAGAGGAACAGAATATAATATATATATATATAGCAGGCTCATTATGGAAAGAATATAAACTGGACATATACAAGATGACCGCTATTATGAAAAGGATATACTTTTTACAGTATTTCAATTATTATGCGCAGTAGCTTCCCTTGCAGTCGATATAAGACTACAATATGCATTATACTGACACTGTAACAGTTATTGTAACAGTTCCTCTCTCAGACAGAATAGAATGCGTATTCTTGGTAAAAACATTGTAGCAACACAGAGGTAAAAACCTTGTAAGGTCTGATTCAACTGAAATCAGCTGTGGCCTGATGATTGACCTCCCATGGGACACCTGGGTTTCCACCACTAGTGTCATGCTGCCACTTCATTTCCCAAACATTATTACACTTCAACGTCCAACAATGGAAAGCATTGATGCTGGAAAAAAAATATATATGAACAAACGAAAGAAAGAAACAGGCTAGGGTAATGAGTTTGATTACTGGCCAGGGCCTTTTCTGTGCAGAGTTTGTATGTTTGGAAAACCCATGTTTGCGTGGGTTTCCTCCCACACTCCAAAGACATACTGGTAGGTTAATTGGCTTTTAACCCTAGTATCTGTATGTGTGTGCTAGGAATTTAAACTGTAAGGTCCAAAGGGGCTGGCACTGTTGTGAATGACAAATAAGAGGATTTTTATACTCATGATAAATCCGTTTCTCTGATTGCATCTGGGGGACACTGCTATCATGGGTTGTGGGAGGGGAGGAGTTTGGCACTTAACCAGTTAACTCCGTTAACGTATGCTGCGGACAAAACCCTTTCCCCCTGCATCCCTGCAGCCTTCAGTTTAAGTATAATGCCCCAAGGAACGGGAGTCAACCAACCAAAGACCAAACAGCAGAAGGGAGGGAACGGAGTGTCCCACAGATGGAATCGGAGAAACTGATTTAACTGGAGTATAAAAATCCTCTTTTCTCTTTCATCCTATTTGGGGCACACTGCTACCATGGGGACTTTCTAAAGCAGCCCCCTTAAGGAAGGGACCGCTCTGACAGCCCGGCATGTAGAGCACTACGGCCAAAACTGGCGTCTGCCGACGCAGAGACATTGAATTGGTACAATTTAGTAAAGGTATGGACCGAGGACCTGGTGGCTGCTCTGCAAAACTGGTCCGCTGTGGCCCCATTCCACGCAGCCCAAGACGGGGTAGAATGGGCAACAATACGATCTGGTACAGGTCGGTCAGCATTGATATAAGCCTGCTTAATAGTCAACGTAAGCCATCTAGCAATAGATTGCTTGGAAGCCAGCCAACCACCTTTTGAGAAGTTAAATAAAATAAACAAGGAATCTGTACGGCGAATTTGATGTCCCATGGACATAGATTCGGGAGAGCTCTGACTACATCCAGAAATTTCATAGATCCTGTTCCAAGCACCTGTGGGTCGTCCGTGAACACCTTTGGCAGGAAAGATGGAACTGTTCGGAGAACTACTCTATGATCATGAAACACTAGATAAGGTTCTCGACATGATAGCGCTCCCAGCTCGGAAACTCTACAGAATGAGGCAATTGCAAGTAGGAAAACCACTTTCCATGTTAAAAACTGTAACTTCCCAGTCTGAAATGGTTCAAAGGGAGGTTCTTGAAGCATATTAAGGACCATATTAAGATCCCAGGGTGCCGTGTGCGGAACATATGGAGGCTGGATATGCAGGACTCCCTGTAGGAAGGTCCTGACATCCGGTATGTCTGCTAGGCGTGGGTGAAAAAAACACTGAAAGAGCTGAAATCTGCACTTTTAAGGACCCTAGGCGAAGACCCCCATCCAGGCCACCCTGGAGAAAAGGAAGAAAAGGAAGAAACCTAGAGATGCGGAACGAATCCGAGTGGCAGGTCAAGTTCTCACACCATCTAATGTATGTAAGCCAAATACGGTGGTAGATCCGAGCAGAGACTGGTTTTCTAGCTTTAAGGAAGGTATCCACTACTCGTGAAGAGAACCCTCTGGATTTCCAAAGGTTGGCTTCAACAGCCATGCCGTTAAATTCAGTTGCAGTAAGTCCTGATGTAGGAATGGTCCCTAAAGTAGAAGGTCTTCTAGAAGAGGTAACCGAAGAACTGGACCTACCGCCATCAACAGAATTTCTGGATACCAGACCCTCTGCGGCCAAGCTGGAGCCACCAAAATGACTGGCAGTCCTGCTTGACTCTCCAAAGGACGCGGGGAATCATGGAAATAAGAGGGGATAGGTATCCTAACCTGAAGTCCTAGGGCATTGTCATTACATCTACTGCCACGGGATCTCTTGCCCTTGAGCAAAATTGTAGGACCTTTCTGTTGTGACGAGATGCCATTAGTTCTCTGTCTGGGGACCCCCATCGGACAACCAGAGACTGAAAAAACTCCGGATTAAGAGCCCATTCCCCCAGCAGAATTGCATGCCGGCTTAGATAGTTTGCCTGCCAGTTCTGGATGCCTGAAACAAAGACTGCAGAGATGGCGGAGACTTGGTTTTCGGCCGAGGTGAAAATCTGAGTCGTCACCTCCATTGCTCTTGCACTCCTGGTGCCTCCCTGTCTGTTGACGTACGACACTGCCGTGGTATTGTCGGAATGTAGACGGACCGGTAGGCCTTGAAGGATGGACTGTGCTCCCTGCAAGGCCTTTAACATGGCTTTTAGTTCCAATATGTTGATGGGAAGAGAGGTCTCCTGAGCGGACCAGAGCCCCTGAAGTCTCAGATGAAGAGTCACAGTCCCCCACCCCTGAGGCTGGCGTATGTGTGGATACTAAGATCCAAGGCCATGGGGCAAAGGCCCTGCCAACTAGCAAGTTGTCCTGGACTATCCACCATCTGAGGGATCGCCCCGCTTCCAGTGACAAGCGAATCAACTGGCATTCTAACTTCAGATGGGATCCTGACCATTTTTTAGGAGGTCCCATTGGAAGCAAAAAGAGTGGATTCGCCCATAAGAGAGAGTCTCAAAGGTCGACACCATCTTCCCTAGTAAGCGCATGCACAAGAGGACCGACGGTCTCTGGCAGCACAACACTCAAATCGCCAAGTCCCGCAGGGATCGTATTTTGTCCTCTGGAAGGAACACTCTCTGATTGTTGGTATCCATTATCAATCCCAGAAAAGTCATTCTCTGGCAAGGGGTTAACTGGGATTTGTGGCGGTTTATGAGCCAGCCATGCCTCTCCAGGATCCTGATGGTAAGCTGAAGATGTTGTTTGAGAAAGTAAGCCGAGGCAGCCTTGATTAGTAAGTTGTCCAGATAGGGCACTAATTGCACACCTCTGAAATGAAGACAAGCCGCCATTATTGCCATATTCTTTGCAAACACCCTTGGTGCAGTTGCAAGGCCGAATGGAAGAGCCCTGATCTGGTAGTGAGCAGATCCTACCATGAATCTGAGAAGAGCCTGATGTGCCTTCCAGTTCTGGAGGTAGGCGTCCTTGATGTCTATCGAAGCCATGAACTGGTTTGCATCCAGTCCGTTGATAACTGACCTCAGGGATTCCATTCAAAATCTGACCACCTGCAGGTGAAGGTTCAACTGTTTTCGGTTTAAGATGGGCGGAAGGAACCATCCGGCTTTTGGACCAAAGAGAGGTTGGAGTAGAACCCCTGTCTTTTTTGGTCTTCCGGAACTTCTCGGATAACTCCTGCCAAGAGAAGAGAAACAATACAGAGAAGCATTGCCTGTCTTCTTTGTGGATGGTGGGGCAAGCTGGTTGCAAAGAACCTCCAAGGGGCTGGGCCTACTAGGTCTATTCTGTAACCTCTTGTCATGATCCCGCAACTCCAACTGTCCTCCGAGAACTCTACCCACTGATCCCTGAACAGTAGCAGACGTCCCCCCACTCCAGCCACCACTAGAAGGAGGGGTGGGCGTCATGCTGCCGGTTTATCCGGGAGCTTAGAAGAGGGATGGTTTGAGGAGGAGTAGGAGGAAGACCTACCTCGGAGCGAGTGTCCTCTGGTGCCAGAAGATCTGGACATGAGTGTCTGGCCCCCTCGAAAGGGCTGTCTGAATAAGCCAAACCTGGGTGTCCTAGGCCTTGGGACATTGACAGGTAAGAAAGTACTTTTGTGTCCCGTGGCCTGGGAAATGATGCTATCCAATTCCGGGCCAAATAACACTCCCCTGCAATAAGGGAGGGACTCCAATGACTTTTTAGATTCAGTGTCCGCATCCCAAGACCTCAGCCATAGGGCCTCCTAGCCGCCACTGCTGTTGCAGAGACAGAGGAGGAAAGGGAAGCTGCGTTCTGGGCAGCCTCATAGACGTACCCTGAATTCTCCTTAAGGTGAAGAGCAAGAGGAAGCAAGTCAGAATCTTGCAACGTTGTAGCCAACTGGTCAGCCCATGTTTCCATAGCTCTGGCGACCCATGCTGATGAAAACATGGGTTTGAATGACGTACCTGCTGCCGTATAAATAGACTTTAAGAAAGCCTCTATCTTGCGGTCAGTGGGGTCCTGCAAGAAAACTGTTCCTGGAACAGGGAGCGTAATGTGGCGAGCTAAGCGTTCCACTGGCGTATCCACCCTTGGGACCTGTTCCCAACGGATTAGATCATTTTCCTGTAGAGGGTATAAAGACAGGTACCTTCTTGGAATAACAAACCTACGGTCAGGTTGCTCCTGCGATCTCTTTCAACTCCACAGATGGAGGGAAACGGATCGCTCATCTTCTGACCTTTTTAAATAGACCTCGATCTGTAGATCTAGCCTCCTCTATGTCTAGAAGTCCCAGTGAATGACGCACTGCTACCACCAGGTCATCAATCCCCTGATATCTGGGAGACTCCTCTGGGTCCGTAACCTGTGCGGAATCGGAATCTTCTAACTCCTCACACTCTTCTGAGGATCTCTCCGAGTCAGAGAGGGGCAGAAGTGGGTTAGAGAATCTGTGTCTCTTTTTTCTGGGTAAATGTCTTGAGGCCTCCAAAAACTGGTTTAACCGATCTAGGCCCCTGACTAAAGATGTAGACCAAGTCTGTTCTCCCATAAGGGGGGTTTGAGATGGTAAGGCAAAGGGATCTCCCGCTTGTCCAGAGACAGCGGACTCGGTAGTCCCCGTGATCCTCCCTGAAGTAAGAGGGGCCATCGTTCCAGAGGTGGAATTTCAATGGGTTTAGAAAGCAGGTCTACCAATGTGGTAACCCCCTGCGTCAGGGCAGCCGCCCACGCTGGGGTTTTCGTTATGGTTAGGGCGTTAGTCTGTGCCTGCATCACCATGGGAGCCCCACAGCAGTCAGTACAAAGCGCCCCCGGGTCCTGCTGTTCAATGGGTAACTTAACTTTACACTTGGAACAAGTATAATATTTAGCACAAGGTGCTTTACCCTTGTCAGACATTTTAAAAGGTAACAAAGTACAGTAAAAAAAATGTAAAACAGGCAAACACACAGGAAATAGACAGAGGATACTAACTAATCTATGACAGAGTATTCCTGTTTTTAAAGTTATATGTGAAGCAAGAGTATCTATGCAGGTAATATACTATGTACTAACATATATATGCATAAATAAGTTTTCTAATACATCTCTATCTACATTATAGTGAGTATAGAATAAAAGATTTTGGTACTTAGCCTTCCCAAGGCTAAGCTGTCTGGAGTAGGACAGGTCTGTCAGCAGCTCTGCTTTCCCTCAGAAGGAGCGGATGCCTCTTTTCCCAGGCAGATCTTGGCGCCTTGGGAGAGTCCACTTTTCCCCTGCAGGTGGGGGAGCTCTATTATCTCAGCTCTCCCCGTCCTGCACTTGCTGCATTTAATATGGCATTGATTGATAGGTAGATTTACTGCTTCTCTATAAGCAGTAATCGCCGCTCACTGCTTTTCCCGGGCAGATCTCCTGACCCTGCAGCCGAATACCAAGTTCCCCCCCCCACACCTTTTCTGAGGAGGGGACTTGGAATAGTCCAATATGTCAGCCTCCTACAGCGGAAGTTACCGGCGCTCTCTGCCTCCGTGGTAACAATGTAACCTGGTAACAATCAGTGCGACAGCGGCTTTTATAAGCCGCCTGTCACACTGCACAGAAGCCACAAAAAAATTCTCCTGCTGTCAGTTGTCTGGCTTTCATCTGACAGAGGCTTCTTTATAAGTGTGCTCTGTAAGGAGTACGGAGCACACCTCTGGATAAAAAAATAATTAAAATAAAAAATTTAGTAAAGAAAATCTTCACTACCTAGCTAAGGGAACCCAACTCCCTTGGGCACTCAACAAAAACTGAAGGTTGCAGGGGGGAGGGGTGTGTCAGCAGCATACGTTAACAGAGTTAACTGGTTAAGTGCCAAACTCCTCCTTCCCTCACACAACCCATGGTAACAGTGTTCCCCAGATAGGATGATAGAGAAATTCTATATACAGTATTTGGTGGCACTATATAAATAAGTGATGATGATGCCGAGACTTTTAAATATAATTAAGTTTGGGAAATAAAATGGTCACAGCAGTACAAACAATATGCACCTCTATAACAAGGACTGTTTAACAGGTCTTCCAAGTTGGCTGCTTGAGGAGGGTCTCCACTAAACATATATATTTAAAGGGATGTCTCTGAAAGATACATGTTTTTTAAATCATTTTCTCTACTAGTACATTGCGGGGTTTGTGCGGTCACAAACCCCTCTTCTCTGCACAGTTAGTGGTCCATGATTCCCACAACAGATGCAAGAGTATGCAGCATGCTAAGCCTTATGTCAGCCCCAGATCATTGACATTCAAGGTTAGAGTCAATCATCGTTTTCGCCAGAAGCGCTCCAAAGTCGTCATCAGCGGAGCTGACAGAGGGCTCTGCATGTGCTTCAGGTTCTCCACTGTGAGGACCAGGTACAATCACAGATCCCTTGTTGTGGGGCCCTGATACAAATGATTCCAAAAACGCAAAACAGATGATCTACTATTAAGGTTGACTTAGCCTCTAAAAGGATATAATGCTCTGCAAAAACACTCTCCATTAATGCCTAAAAATACATATGCTACAGTGCTCCTGAACAAAATGCCGGTGCACACATTCAGTGGCACATTCTTTGCTCACCTTCAAGGTGTTTGTTCTCTTTCTGTGCCCTCCTCTGTTCTTCTTTCTCTTCTCTCAGAACCTCTGCAGACACCAGGCCAGCTTTGCCACCAGACAGCATCTAAAATTGGCAGAATTGGTTAACGCAAAGCTGATAATGACAAAGCGCTAAATTTAACAGCTCATGTCATATGGCAGCTTACACTTTATGTATAACCTTATCCATCTCCATACACAAGCTTGGAATGAGCAATTCATTAATTGAAGGCCAGACATATTTAAATAAAGATGGGTACATCAAATGTAGATATGTATTTGTACTCAAGGTCTAACACAAAGCTTAATAAAAAAAAAAAAGGTTTGAGGTTCGTTCCGTAACACTATGCTACTCTTAGACTGGGACTAAAAGGAGCTGAAGCCATTTTGGATGGTTCGTAGTCACCTTAATTTGAGTGACAATTACATTCTGGCTATCCACTTCAAACCCCTTACACACCCATGGAGGACTATCACTTTACCTGGGACCCCCTGCTTCTTTGTGAAGACAAATGATCTTTTTTGGACTCGGCTTTGCGCCTAGGGGGTGACAAGTCCGAGTCGGAGTTTGAGCCTCTCCTCTGTGCACGACGAGGGGGTGACAAGTCTGAGTCTGAACCAAGCTGCCGTGTCTGCTTCATATGCCTTGGCGGAGACAAATCGGAATCGGAATCCTTTTGTTGAGCTGCTAAAAATGGGAGATATTAACTTGTGGGGAAGAAAAAACAATGCATTGTAATCATGCCATCTATAAAGAACTGTCAACAAAGGTTCCATATTCCTAACAGATTAAAGCAGGTGAAGCACTGTGCTGCAGAGGACAGAGCATTCTCTAGAGAGACCAGTAGTGTCTTCCAAAAGGTATAATTTTTACATGCTGTAACAAGATGTTGCACAAGCATATTACTCAATGGAGCTATAAAAGTTACAATGATACTGAACGGCATCTCTGGTGCTTCACTACAAAAATGAGGTAAATCTACGCTCAACATAAGAAAGAATAATTACTCAAAGTGAAAAGTCTGAATTAGGAATGTATTAGTCATTGTTTTCTAAATATATGGCACCATCAACGTACATTCACTATGAATTTATTAGGACTTCTGTTTGTCAGTGCGCATTTAAACAAAGCTTTAAAATCTGTGTATTAATAATAAGTAGGCTGCAATACTATTGGTAGCTATTTACGAGTGCTTTTATATTTTAACATATAAGGAATCTGTGGATATCCTGTGGCCCACCAGACCAAACCACAATTCATTTCTCTTAAGGAGTTGCTTATGGAAAATGTATAACAAAGTGAATGTCTAGTTTAGTTCTGCATCTTTACAATTGGGTTTACGTTATTAAAATTAATTTATATGTCAATAGCCAAACGCACCTTTTTTCCATTTGCCTTGTGGTGGTGACACTGCTCTGTTCCGGGTAGAGGAAGGGGCAGAATCTGAATCATGCCATCTGGAGGTACGTGGAGGGGAGCAATCAGATCTCATTTTAGTTGCTGATCCTTTAGCAGTGCAATGCAGACGTTTTCCTTGCTCGGCCTTTTGGGAAAAGTCCAGTGAGCTATTTCGGTTTTTCTGAGGCAGGGAGTTATGTTTTTTACTTTTGATGGAAGATGGACTAGAAGAATGAGGTGTTTTCCTACAGTGTGGAGATGAGGCATGATCTGAGTAATGGGAAATTTGTTTGTTCTTGCTAGGAGACAGATGCTTTCGAGAAACATTTGTGCTCTTGTGAGGTGGTGAGATTTCTTGCTGTCTCAGTTTAGTTTTGTGTGAGGATAATATGTTCGGAGAATCATGTATTTTTCTTTGTTGAGGGTAATCATATGAGGAATCTCGTCTGCCCCTCTGTGGTGGGGATTGGTCCGGAGAGGCGCGCCTGGCCTGCCGCGGTGGAGAGAAGTCTGGGGAGTCACGCCTGCCCCGCCGCGGTGGAGAGGAGTCTGGGGATTCACGCCTGCCCCGCCGCGGTGGAGAGGCGCCTGGGGAGTCAGGCCTGCCTTGCCGCGGTGGAGAGGCGCCTGGGGAGTCAGGCCTGCCTTGCCGCGGTGGAGAGGCGCCTGGGGAGTCACGCCTGCCCCGCCGCGGTGGAGAGGCGCCTGGGGAGTCGCGCCTGCCCCGCCGCGGTGGAGAGGCGCCTGGGGAGTCGCGCCTGCCCCGCCGCGGTGGAGAGGCGCCTGGGGAGTCGCGCCTGCCCCGCCGCGGTGGAGAGGCGCCTGGGGAGTCGCGCCTGCCACGCCGCGGTGGAGAGGCGCCTGGGGAGTCGCGCCTGCCACGCCGCGGTGGAGAGGCGCCTGGGGAGTCACGCCTGCCCCGCAGCGGTGGAGAGGCGCTTGGGGAGTCACGCCTGCCCCGCCGCGGTGGAGAGGCGCCTGGGGAGTCACGCCTGCCCCGCCGCGGTGGAGAGGCGCCTGGGGAGTCACGCCTGCCCCGCCGCGGTGGAGAGGCGCCTGGGGAGTCACGCCTGCCCCGCCGCGGTGGAGAAGCGCCTGGGGAGTCACGCCTGCCCCGCCTCGGTGGAGAGGCGCCTGGGGAGTCACGCCTGCCCCGCCGCGGTGGAGAGGCGCCTGGGGAGTCACACCTGCCTCGCCGCGGTGGAGAGGTGCCTGGGGAGTCACGCCTGCCCCGTCGTGGTGGAGAGGCATCTGGGGAGTCACGCCTGCCCCGCCGCGGTGGAGAGGAGTCTGGGGAGTCACGCCTGCCCCGCCGCGGTGGAGAGGCGTCTGGGGAGTCACGCCTGCCCCGCCGCGGTGAAGAGGCGTCTGGGGAGTCACGCCTGCCTCGCTGTGGAGGGGAAGGCTTCTGGGAATCATGTTTTACCCCTCTTCGAGGGGAAGGATTTAATTGTCCTTTTCGAGGAGCAGAAGGCTCTGGCGAGTCATATTTAGCTCTTCGGAGTGGGGAAGGATGTGGTGAGTCATGTTTCCCTCTTTGAGGTTTAGAGGAGTCTGGAGAATTATACTTTCTGTATTGAGGTTGGGAAGAGTCTGGTGAGTCATGTCTCTTCCTTCGAGGTTGGGAAGAGTCTGGAGAGACATGTCTGTCCCTTTGAGATGTAGAGGGCCCTGGAGAGTCATGCCTGCCCCTTCGAGGTGGAGAGGTGTCTGGAGAGTCATGTCTGCCACTTCGAGGTGGGGAGGGGTCTGGAGAGTCATGCCTGCCCCTGCGAGGTGGAGAGGGGTCTGGAGAGTCATGTCTGCTCCTTTGAGGTGGGGAGGGGTCTGGAGAGTCATGCCTGCCACTTCGAGGTGGGGAGGGGTCTGGAGACACCAGAGGACTGGTTCCAATCCCCTTAGCTGATGTTGTTTTGAAGACATCCGTTCTTTCCCTACAGGTAGCACAAAACATAAAAATTGGACTTAGCAATGAAAGAAACATAGTTTTAATAATAAAACTGCACCAGTCAAAATCAAGAGTTATCAAAACTGAATCCGTTGAACTTATACAGATATTTTAAGGAAAAATAATGTAAATGAACCTTGATGTGTACTTTTATAATCCTATTGTGCGCTCCTATCACTTCACAATAATGCAATCGAATATATCAATCACACCAATTTTCTGCATATGAATAGACGAATCCACTGCTTCTCTCACACAGTCCTCAGCCACTGATGGACCAACTGAAACACATTCACCAGACGAGAGCAAGAGAACGCATATAGTATAGCGCTTTTTTGCAATTCAGATAAAATAATGAAAGTACTAAGCACATTTAAGATTCAGAAAAAATGGCTTAACTGTAATCCATCATCTTCTTTCCTCAACCAAATATTTTGGATCCTTTTGAATAATCAGCAGATGAGACGAGAACTACAAGATACCCCACATACCAGTTAAACTATTCTTATGAAAACAAGAGTTTATCTCAAGTCTCAGCAGAGCAAGGATCACAATCATCCCCACTTCATCCAAACATGGAAGAAATTTTCTCTGCGTGGCATTGCCCTCTTCTTCAGGTAATCCTGGATTTATGTAGCCTCCAATGTGTTGCACAAGACAACACTGTGGGAAGCTACCCTATCCTTCACTTTACATCTAGAACTTCATCCCCGGTGTGGCCTCCCAACTTTCAGACCATTCTTATAGTGCATCATCAAACAAGGACACTGATTACCAAGTAAAACTATCTAAGGTAAAAGTATGACCCTCCCCATCCTCTTCTGGAACCAGAGATGGGTGTCCAGTTCACCTGACTAACAATTATCCAGTGTCAATCGTGATACTGGGGCTCTCCGGACCACTTAAGAACATATAGTCGCCAGATAACCCAAGCTAATGTAATTCTTAGTCTGTACTAATAAATAATAGTTTATTTGCACTAGAGTGTCAGTCTGATCATTCCAAGCAGTTATTGGGTTTAAATATAAACAACATCCAAATGAGGGATTACCGCCACGGTTATTCAGACTGTGGCCCTTATCAGTTTGGGAACAGTGTGTAATGATACCAGGGTGAAATTAAAACTGAGAAGAGCACGGTTCACAGACTGTAATTTGATATTGTGCTATAGAATCTGGAATGAGATACAGCAAATATATGATAAATCTACAGAAGTCCATCTCTGAGAAACCTGCAGTATTGTTAGGTGGAGGAACGCATAAGAGGATGACTTTTTTGGATGTAAGAACATAGCCTGAATGGTCATGGAGGTTTTTATTGAAGCTTACAAGTCGCAGAGAGAGACCCAGGTCCAGAAGCTGTTCGATATACACAGCAAAGTCATTGGGCCATAAAAGGTAATAGACGGGGAGCTGTGTTTTATGTACTGCTGAGGAGAGACTGAATAAAGAACTATGTCGGGCAGCTGAAAATACTGTTTACCACTTACTGAGTGACACTTTGATCTTAATTAGCCCTGAAAGCAGCGGTCTGAATAATACCATTTATGCCTCCGAATCATACAAGGTAGGTAATTGTCTTCCTCATATTGTACAAGAAGAACATCTGAAACTGGTGCAATATGTGATAAAAAGCCATTTATATATTTCGTGAAAATATTAATGAGCAAACATATTCTGGTGTGTGCACCACCGGAATTATTAACCAATTTATGTTACAATTTAAAGGCAATTATAAGCCCATATATTTTTATTTAATGAGTTGGATTTTTTCTTTATGTATGTTGAATGTTAATAAATATTGAATTTTTTAGCGACTATTTGAACAACTGGGATATATTTTGAAGAGCCTGTCTGTGCTTCTTTCTTTCTTTGAACCTACAGAAGTTGTTGATATGAGTCATGGTATGAGTTGGGACAAGGAATACAGAGATTGCGCGAGTTGAGATGTATAAATGGCATTAATCAAAATCCGTTACCTGAGCAGGATGTGTATTCTGTGTAAACTAAAAGGGTTGGTCCTGATATAGCTCTATTTATTTCAGTAACACAAAATATGCCTTTAACAACTGCACCTCCACAACTGAATGGGTGATACGTGTGGGTGAGCCAATGTAAGGGAATCTGAGGGCAAGAAGAGTGAGAGACATGGAAGATGAAAGACGGTGATATATACATGGTGAAACGGTTAAGAGGAGGACTGGTAGGCTTTTTTTTTAACAGGAGGTTTTTCAATGACCGTTTGAAGCTATACATGCTGGAGAATAGGGTGATAGAATGAGGGAGAGTGTTCTAGTGGTGGGGTGCAGCATGGGAGAAATCTTGGATAAGGGAGTGAAATGTGGTTACCAGAGGGGAGGAAAGGCGACGGTCATTAGACGACCGGACAGGGCGGGAGGAAGTATGTACGGTGATGAAGTTGGATATGTAGGGAGCAGTAGAGTTGGAGAGGGCCTTGTAAGCGAGGGTGAAGCATTTGAAGAGGATTCTGTAGTGGAAGGGGAGCCAGTGAAAGGTTTGGCAGAGAGGGGAGGAAGATGTAGAGCAGCGAGAGAGGAAGATAAGTCTAGCCACAGCATTAACTATAGTTTAAAGAGTGAAGAGGAACAAGATGGGCGCAGGTGGAGGCCTATAAGGAGAAGGTGGCAGTAGTCGAGATAACAAATGCTCAGTGAGAGGATAAGAGTTTTGGTGGCATCCGGAGAGAGGAAGGGTGTGATACGGGCGATATTGCGGAGCTGGAAGCTACATGATTGGGCAAAAGATTAAATGTGAAGGAGATGGAGGAGTCAAGAAAGATACACAAGCAGTGGAGTTGGGGAACAGAGGATATAGTGGTGTTTCAACAGTGATAGAGAGATGGGGAGGGATGGAGGGAAAACAATGAGTTCAGTTTTGCCATGTTAAGTTTGAGAAAGTGTAAGAACATCCAAGAGGAGATGGTGTAGAGGCAACTGGACACCCAAGAGAGGAGGAAAGGGGAGAGATCAGGAGATGAGTGATAGAGTTAAGCATCATCGGTACAGAGGTGGTACTGGAGGCTAAAGGAACTGATGAGATCACCACCCAGGGAGGAGGTGTACAGAGAAAAAGCAGAGGGCCAAGGACAGAACCCTGTGGGACTCCTATGGGAAGGATGGATGGGAAGGGGGTGGCGGGAGGAACCAGAGGTATAAACAGAGGAGAAGCGTTTGGCGAGGTAGGAGAACCATGAAAGGATGGGAGCAGAAAAGCCCATGGTGTGAAGGGTGTGGAGTAGGAGAAGTGGCCCCTGAATTTGGCTGAGAGAAGATCATTGGTGATTTTGGTCAAGGCAGTTTCTGTGGAGTGGAGGGGGCAGAAGCCAGACTGGAAAGGGTGTAGGAGGGAGTTAACAGACAGATAGCTGCCTAAATGGTTGTAGGCAAGCTGCTCAAGTATTTTGAACGCAAAAGGGAGAAGAGAAATGGGGCGGTAGTTAGAGAGATAGGGTGAGGCCAAGATGGGTTTTAGAAGAGTCGGTGAGACAAGTGCAGGTTTAAACGATGAGGGGAAGATTCCAGTGGAGAGTGACAGATTGAAGAGGTGAGCACAGTTGAAGCAGGCAGTGTGGGAGAGGGAGGAAAGGGGGCGAGAGGGGATGGGATCCAGGGGACAGGTTGAGGGTGGATAATATGAGAGAATCAACTTTGTCATCCGTAGTGGTGCAGAATGAGCACAAGAGGTGTTGGCTGGAGGGAGAGGAGGGTGGAATGGTAGGTGTGGCAAAAGAGTGATGGAAGGAGGAGATTTCGGGTCTGATTGCCTCCTTGTTCACTTCCAAAATTGAGGCTAAGTCCAGGGCAGTAAGGGAGGATGGGATGGGAGTGGGGGTTGGCGTGTGTTGAAAATGTCGTAAAGGCGGTGGGATTGGAGGACTGTGAAGAGATGAGAGACTTGAAGGATTGTTTAGTGAGGGAGAGGGTGGAACTGTAGGATAAGAGGATGAACTTGAAATGGAGGAAGTCTGCCAAGGAACGAGAATTCCTCCAGTGGTGTTCAGTGGTACGTGTGCATTTTTGAAGGAACCACGTTAATTTGGAGTGCCAAGATTGGGGTCTAGAGCGGCGAAGGTGGACAGAAGATTTGGGGGCAGCAGAGTCAAGAGCGGTTGTGGCGGTGTGGTTGTAGAGTGAGGGCGCCTGGTTGGGGCAGGGGCAGGCCAGGGTGGATAGAGGGGAGTTTAAAATGAGGAGGCGAAAAAAAGCAGGATCAAGAGCATCAAGATTGCGTCTAGCAAAGGTAGATTTGTACATGGGAAAGGGTGCAGGAGGTGAAGAAGGAGATGAGATGTTGGTCAGAGTGGGAGGGGAGAGTTGGAGAAGCCAGAGGTCAAGAGAATGACCGAGACAGTGGGCAGGAGAAATGGTACATTGTGAGAGCCCAAAGGAGGGAGAAAGGGCCAGAAGTTTGAAGGATGGGGTCTGTGGGGTTGTCGATGGGGATGTTAAAGTCACCTAGGATGATGGAGGGGAGGGTATGAGAAGAGGTAGTGGGGAAAGCCAGGCAGCAACATTATCAAGAAATTAGGAAGTGGGACTGGGGGGGAGGTAGATGACAAAGACGAAGATGGATGGGGTAGAAGAGATAGAGTGGACTTCAAAAGGAGGAAAAATAAAGGGAGTGCTCAGGAGAGATGACACGAAAGGTACAATTGGGGGATAGGAGGATGCCCACCCCACCACCTGGTAAATGACTGAGTATATTCAGAGTTGCAATAGAAGTCAGAATATAGATTTTTTTTTTTGTAATTCATTAAGGTCATACAATTAAGATCAATTTCCTAAGTTGTGTTTTATAAACTATGATAACTCTCAAACCATCAAGTTTTTTGATTTAGGACATACCAAAGATTTCAATTATATAAAAAGATCTACAAAAAAATGTCTGAGGGTATATGCTAATGGGAAATGATGGGCAATTAGTGAGAATCATGTTATACCCTTGAGAAGTATCACAGACTAGATGGCAGATGCATATTACCTCTTACACTTATTTAAAGTCATAAATAATAGACAATAAAATAAGATAAAAACTATATTAAAATGCATAACAAGATATGACAAGGATCGATTGAAACAATATTTGAGACTCTTTGATTGTTAAAATTCTTCAGAAACACCGATACCATTTCCTAATTACTTTACCAATGGCATTTTTCCCTACAACGTAGCAATCGGTGTCCTTGACTGCTGATGTACTGTATTTGCTCTTAGAGAAATTTCTTCCAGGAATCGATGAACCAGTGATGATTGTGATCCTTGCTCTAATGGGACTTCAGATAAGCTATTAACTTTTTGTAACAATGCAAGGGTTTTAACTTGTGTTTTTTATCAATTAAAAAGAAATGTCCATTTAGCCATTTTTTATTAGGAGTTTTGTATGTAGGGAACTTTTAAAATCATCAGCAGATGAGAAGAGAACTACAAGGTCCAACATATTTGGATATGGAGGAAGGAAGAAGACAGAATACAGACAAGCTACTTTTTCTGAATCTTAAGTATGCTTAATATTTGCATTATTTTATCTGAATTACAAAAAACTGCTACACAACAGCTATAATGTTTTAAATAGGTTTACAATACATGGATTCTAACTTTGCGTCTTGCTCTGGAATTCTTCTTTTGGTTTACTAGGAATCTTGGAATGTGATAACCAAATTGTTAACAAAACGTAACATTTGAGATTGTCCATGTTTAGCCACCTCAGACAATTCTCTGGCATTCTTTCTTTTATCCATGCTCATTAAAGTACACAGTGACACAAAACAGAATTAGTTAATTTCTCTATTCAAGCTCGATTAATATTGCAGGTACCTGACATTCCCTATAGAGGAGTTCAATTCCAAAGTGACGGACACTGGCCTGAAATCTATTTATTTATAACTACTTCTAAAAAGTGCCAAACACATACATATGTGGATACCAAAATATGTTTTAACTTCAACAATTTTCTGGAAGAAACATTTACAACCTTAGAGCACGTCACAATCGGATTCGTTTTCGATAGAGCTCTGTGAATGGACTCTCTCTCTCAATAATGGTAATTTGCCTTGCTGGATACTTATTTGTACTTCACTGCAGTTTAACATCTCGTGGCACAGAGAAATGATCATATATTTATATAGCGCTAGCATGCTCTGCAGCGATGTACAAATGGAAATTGAGATTTTAGCATGCTCTGTTAACCATTTTAAGGCTTATGAAGATACAGAGATGGTGGTGTTAATAAATTAAATACTCACACTATATCTTATATGTAAAGTGTGGGTCGGTGTCAGAGTGATTTAAACTTAGAGATGCCCACCAATCACAAACATATAAGGTAATTTCCAGGCAGTTGATGCAATTAAATCTTTCACACAAGCGAAAGAAGATGATCGACTCCTAGGGCTAGATTTACTAAACTGCGGGTTTGAAAAAGTGGGGATGTTGCCTATAGCAACCAATCAGATGCTAGCTGTCATTTTGTAGAAGGTACTAAATAAATGAAAGCTAGAATCTGATTGGTTGATATAGGCAACATCCCCACTTTTTCAAACCCGCAGCTTAGTAAATCTAGCCCCTAAATTGCTTATTAAATAAATATTTATATACAATGCATGCTCAAAAAATGATCTAAGGTGGCATATGTGAAACGTTTCATAATATATTATATCCAAAGTGTTAATAATACAAAAGGCATGATATCCAGACTGTACAATTCATTGTTGCAACTGATGGACGGACGGAGGACATATGTTTAATATCGGATGATATGTGGTTGGATATTTCACAGGTATATCTTATAACCTAGTATAGAAAAACAATTTTTTATTTTTATAGTGCACATTACATCTGATCAGTTTTTGCTCTTCACCCTCAATGCCAAAACACTGCCCGTGGTGTTATTCATACGTCATAGAGACACCCAAAATGATTCACATACTGGCAAAATGTTTCAGATGTAAAAACTATATATAGTGGAGTTGATTACCCACTGGGGTGTTTATTAGGGTCTGGGGAAGTCATGGAGATCTAGAAATTTCAAGAATGATTATTTATGGCAAGAAAATGTATAGTACTACATTGGATAAATCCAGCTAAAAAAAACTTCTCAATGGGATAAAATTGTCAGTTATTAAGTATGATTTTTTTTTATAAATTTGGGGTAGGTGAACAGAGGAGACACATTACTCATCTCTGTAATTATAAATATAGAGGCATAATGTCTCAAATGATAAAAAAGTCTCCTAAAGCGTACTTTATTGCAAGACAGGTAGGTGTTATCTTAATTTCTCCCTTTTTTTTTTTCATATTTTATTTTTCTCATAAATAATTTTATTACTAATTTCTCCATTTTACTACTCTTCGTTTCATTTTTAGATTGTCAATGTTCCCAGAGAGCAAGATTTTTATATAAACAAAGACACGGTTTAATAATTAACGTTTATTTTGAAATACAATCTATAAATAATCTTTTAGTGATGTAACTGCCATTCATGAAGGAGGCAAAAAGTACAAGCAACATACAACATGATGTAATACTATTCCTTTATTACTGCTTATACCTATGACATTTATCAATAGTCATCAATTCAAAAATATGTGTATACATTTTATACATAAAACAGTCAATACATCTCACAAATGACAAACACAGGAGACAATGGGAAAGGCAAAGTTGGGAACAGTGCTGTATTCCATAGCAACCAATCTGATGCTGCGTTAATGCAAATTTTTCCTGAGCACCAGTTTACAGAAACGTCCCCAGTGCCTACGTTTTGCTCATAAACTGTATATACATATGTATTTAAAAACAAATGATTACTGTACCTTAATTCTTCGGCCTGGGATGTTTCTATTTCAGGGGAACCATCATCTGTAATGAATTACACACATTTAACTCAGTTATCTGATCCTACCATCAACAAACATTTACAAAGACAATATATATATTTTTTAAACTATCTTGGAGGGTAGAAAGCACAAAGCTCAGCAGGGTGATTATTGCATGTATGGTACAGCAAGAATGAATATACCTAGGGCACCATACATAGTATGCTGAAAGCTAGAACAAAAGAAAAATAAACAAATATTTGGTGTACATTGCATGGCAAGACAAAGTTAATATTTTGCATAACAGACCTATGCTCATCACACTAAGCCCCCCAACCTCCCTTAGGATATAAGCTCGAATGAGCAGGGCCCCCTCCTCTCCCCTCCTGTCTCCATACCTACTCTTCTGCTCCGTATTTACTCCATTTGTCTGCCCGGAGCTTCTGAAGCATTGGTACTTTATGTTTACTGTTCTGTACTGTTTCACCCTGTATGGTTTACTGTTTGTACTATGTACGGCGCTGTGGATACCTTGCGGCACCTAACAAATAAAGGATAATAATAATAATAAGCCCACAATATAAAGCACCGTGGTCTGCCTAAAGGCTCATGCCGACCAAACATATATACACACACTGTAGCGTCTGTACCCAGCTTAACTTCAGGCCCACAATATACCGTCCAAAATAGTCATTTGCCCAGCATATATTTCCCTGTACCAAACATAGGCGTTTCATGCCCAACATTCCTATGTCCAGGGTATCTGTGCCCAGTATGCCTTAAGCCAACTACAGTCCTATGTCCAACACAAAAGCTTCATACCCACCATTTGAATCCATACAGCGTTATGCCCAGAAGAGCAAAGCCTTCTACCCAAAACAGTCATATGCCCACCATATACTGCCCTGTGCCCAGTATAACAGCCTTGTACTCACTTTCACCCTATGTCGCTCATACACTGCCCTATGCAAGGGGCATAACTACCTAATGTATCTCAGAGTCCTATGCAGACCTTACATTGCACTGTACCTAGCATAACAGATTCCCTCTGCACCACACATATATATCCTGCATCTTGTACTACAACACAAAATAGTAATAAAAGCTCCTGTTGCAACTTTTATGCTGCTCTCTCAGTGGTAGAAAAAAGGATCTTTCCATATTAGCAGGGATGAGAATGCGGTGTTAGTGTGGAGAGCCAATGAAATGGCAGGGCTTCTGTCCGATAGAAATCACAATTAGTTTTAAGCAAATAAACTGTATCAGTTTAACCTTGAAACCATGCACTATTTACGCAGAGATAATGGCTTCGATTAGCAAAATGGCTTGTTGAAGCAAAGCCGTTAGTGAGACCACTCTGCTTCCCTATGGGACAACACTGTGCCAAGTCACAGACAGTAGTCTGCTGACGCAATAATTCGATAGAACGGACATACATATAATCAGTCCTTTAGATGCATATCCCTTTAGCAGGAAATAATTAGACAGAGAGCAGTATTAAAGTATACCTGACATCAGCACTTTAGGACAGATGCTTAAGCAATTTCAATGCACAAGTACCTATAGGCTTATAGAATGCTACAGCTACAATACATGTAGAAAAAACTACATGGTAAACAAAATTTCCAATACTTTACTGAACCAAAACTTCTGCAGACAAAGGTGGACACTAACGTGCCATCAACAACCAAATGACAACTCATCTCCTCAATTTTTACCCATGAACCTAAGTTTACTGCGTGTAAAATCACAATAGTAAACAGTGTATATAGTAACTACTCACCTTGTATCAGTTTCCACTTATTGCTGTTCCTGAATTCTTCCATGCGTTTAACTTCCTCTGGGCGTTCATCTACAAACTCTGCCACCTATATAGAACAGGAAGAATGTTATCTGCCACTAACAACAGTGATCTGAATCTAATTTGATTCATGTATGTGAAGCACTCAACAAGATGAACCAGGACAGTCATAGTACACATTGTTACCACTAAGACAGATTTGGCAAAAGTAAAAGTGTTTTGTGGAGGAAGGATTTTTATCTAAATACCAAATATTCCCTCTAAAAGTAGAACTGAATATATATTTTAAATTCAAGCACCCCAATTTATAACGAGATTTCTGCTCTTTGAAGTTTAAGGCACAATTTCTCATTAACATCCAGTATAACAAAATATTACCACGCTGAATAATATACATGAAACAGCTACACACTCTTCTGTCAAACTAGAAAGGAAGAAGGTGTTTCTCTAATTAAATAAGTAGACAGTGACCGACAGCTTGGCAGTCTTGTAAATTAGGGGCAGGATTTTTCACTTCTATGGGATCACATGAAGACACGGAGATCTATTTATTAATATGTGGTGATAAGGCCGATTTGTTTTACTCTCACTTATAGTAGCACTAAGAAACAAAAATCACCTACCGCAGCAATTTCTGAATAAAATCTCTCCAAGGCAGCTGAGAGATACTCGGCTGTCTCAGCGATACAGGCCAGAAGTCAACAGGGTTAGCTTACCGCTTTGCCGCGCCATCCTGAGATGGCAATAATATAAGAAGCATTGCAAAGGTACATGTATGTAGTACAAAGGCCTATTACCAGCAAAAACACCCGATATCACCAGCCATAGGGCTTTTCCGTATGATAAATATGCCCCACTGTCCTAAAGATGTGGAGAAGTTGCAGTTGTCCCTAAGGGAGTAGGAAGGAAACACTTACCTGATATTCGACTACAACTCTTCACACTGAATAATGAATTTTACTTTCATGTTTGAAAAATTATTTTCTGGGTTAAGTGGCTCTTTAAATAGTGTTATGCTTTTCTGTAAAACTTATTGCTTTTTCTAAGTTATTGCTTTTATTATGCTTTTCTGTGAAAGTATTTTAGGAATGATCAAGTGTTCCAGTAAAACAACTGGCTAATAGAAGCTCAGTCTCCTGGTAACAGAGAGACTTGCAGCCAACGAGGGTACAGTTGAGTACATCTGGCTCAGCTTGCCCACTAGCCTTGAGATTGACTCTAGCTTTCCCACAAGCTATTATATTGGGTCTAGCTTTGCATACTATCCAAATGAATGTACTGTGTAGTACACTAGGCTCTGCATTGTATACTAGTCACCAGAAGAAATACACAAAGTGAATAGACCCATTTTTTTTGTTGTGTTTCTTTCATAAAACATAAATGAACTTCACAAGATAGGTAAAAATATAGTTAATTCAGATCAAGAATCCAAGTGCAAAAAAATACTGTATTCAAAAAGAGGACCTCAATCACCATAAATCAATACTTGCACCGAGGTTGTCAAATCATACCTTTCCGTCCATTAGTGGATTATGGATACCCTTAGCTCAGTGTGTGTGGCCACAATAAGATAACTTGCAGGAGATGAAGAGAGATTTGCAGATGTTCTGGCAGTCAGCATCCATATATTAAGCAAAGAATAACCTTCAAATGAGGCTTGTGATACAATAGACCAGCTAATAGGCCCTTAGTGTGGGTATGGATTTATGGTGACTGAGCGCCTCTTTATAGATCAAGTATTTTGGGATTTGAATTTCTATTCTGGAGGAACTCTTCAATAATTAAGTTTTAATTTCATATTTAGCAAAACTAAATTTGTCAAATATTGCCTTTTACTTGAGAAGCATCTTATTTGAAGTACATTTATTTGTTATATGAAATAAATCACGATTTTGTATTTTTACATATACCACAGCTCAATTTAGATAGCTTTTAGAATTATTTAAATTAGGCTGTATATAATCTACATACACTATATATATATATATATATATATATATATATATATATATATATATATATATATACACATACACACACACACATAATCATCATTATCTAGGACATTTACATCTACAGTACGTCTTAAACGACAGAATCAATGGTTCTCACCACTGGTTGGTCGTCTTCCTCGTCCACTGGCTCTTCCTTTTTCTTTGGCTCTTTCTTCCAATCTTCAGCATCATCATCTACTATACGCATGCTAAGACGTAAGAAGTTAAACTATTAGCATAATGACAAAGATAACATAGAGCAGGTAATCAATAAAAAGGTGAGACCAATATAGAAGACAAACACTACAAAGGCACAAAAACAACAACTACACAATTAAAAAAACAAAACACAACAACAAAAGTTGAAAAAAAAAGTTTGACAAGGAAAAAAAATAAAAGCATCAAAATTAAGTCAACATGATGTGGGGTGGTGAATATGGATTAATCAACCTGAAATTACATTGGGTAAAACTTATATTGTGCCATGATATAAACACTTTCTTATACAGTATATAAATAATAGCTATATGTTATTCTTACTACTTGTGCCAAAATACATACTTTATTGGATATCAATAATTTGTAATGTCCTTTGTTTCCTGTGAAAGGCCAATGGCTCTAGTATGCTAATGAGGGAAAGTAGATTCAGAATCTTTGGAGCACAGTAACAATAAAGACAGGTTCTACTTCTCAGGGGAAGAGAACAGAAAAACAAATAACAAAATCCCCTTAATTTAAAACAGGTATCTAGTCAAATCCTTAGATGTTGCTTTAAAGATAACAATGTTGGCAAATCCAATGTAAACTAAAGCTGGGTACACACTACAGAATTTTCCACCAACTTTTTATGCCGATCGATTTTACATCCATGGACTGCATACACACTAGCCTTGTTTTAGAAGATAAAGGGAAGAGCGGACGTCCCTTTAGCGACTTTTTACAGCCATGTTGTCGTGAGCAATGATTGCAATTTCATACACATCGGTCGGAAGTTTATACACACTATACAACGGAAACGAGGTTGGAACGAAAATATTTAACGGTACGACCAACCAAATGAGGCGACAATCGTCCATTTGGGCAGACTTTCGACCATCGTGTCACTACACACACTGACCCGACTTTTGAACGAAGGGCCGTATGTCAGCTGGTTGAGCCGATTATTGGACAAAAACCCTGTAGTGTGTACCTAGCTTAAGCTTAACACTCGTTCGATTAAGTAAAGCTGGGTACACTACAGGTTTTATACCCGATTAACGTGCCAATCATACAATAAACGACCGTTAGGTCCGATATTGTATTAGCAAATACTCTCCCACGATCATATTTTATAGTACCAAAGCAAATTGTACTGTTTGATTTTATTTTATAAATGGACTAAAAATCTCTATATATGATGATGGGCAAATTCTGCAGTGTCTATGCACTCACAACCAGCAGTGTAGGCAGACCTCTCTGGAGTTGACAGAGTCACAATTTTATCAGCTGATGGTTATGACAGTTGAACAGCACAGATGTGAAGGTAAATCTTGTAAAACATGTATATAGTGTGTACGTATAAATTGGCATGCAGATCGGGACTTTCAGTCATTAGTAAAATTGTCAGGAGAAATTTTCTGTAGGGTGTACCCAGCCAAAAGCAATGTCAGTTTATCATTGTTCTGGGCAGCTTCCAACAGAATGTATAGCATATCTGGGATTATGGGACCCCAATTCAAGTCCCTAGAAACAAGTTGTGCACCCCTGCTTTAGTAGCAACATACATCCAAACTAATGAGTGACAGAGACAAATCCAAAACAATTAGAAAACAGGCAATAATTTACACTTTATTTTTAATCCATATTCGGTAAAATGACCTGGCACAGAGAACCAAATTTCTCTGTGTGCTTGCATTTATTACCATCAGTGGCAGCTGCCATATTGTTTATTTAAAATGATCCACCTGCCACAGATTTTACACTCTGCAAAAAGAAGCATATTGTTTAACACGAGGAATGTTTACATGGAATTACCAAGTTATGTAATTTCGCCCAAAATATTATAACATGTTTTGCGCAATATACTGCAGAGCATAAACATTTATCAATATTCAATTATAATGCATCACATTCTGCAAGAAAAGATTCCAGTTCCACTTTAAAAGAGGAGCAAATAACATGTACTAAATGTGTATGTTAACAACAACATACATTTAAATCACAGGAGCTAAATAGTTTAATAAAGAATTACATAAAACAAAATGTCCAATATAAAACACACTCTGAAATATACTCTGGTATTGCCGATCTGAAGAAATAGAGAAGATACAGGCACCTTATAGTGCAATATTTTGAAAAGTTAATAAAGTGCCTGATATAAGGTGTAAATTGAACTTATACCAAAGATAATATATTTGTATCAAATAGCTCCTGAGATCCTCTATATCTTTTCTTACAGATAGGTCGCACAACCTCATCTCGGGGGAAGACATAGTGAACTATATTTAAAAAAAATAATAATCTTTAAACAAAATAAAAATATAGAAACTGCATTTCTGGGGATCACAAAGACCAAAGTGCTTTAGCCATCGGCCCATGTGCATATTGCATTTTTTAACGAGCCCTTGTTACAGAGAGCATAAACGCACTGGAGCTTAACAACACATGCACCCTGGTCTCTTAATTTGCAGAGTTCATATATATGGATGCTTATCGCTTCCGTTAGATAACATTAAATATTATTTATTTAAAGTGTTAAACTCTTCAGTTGTTTTATATCCGATACACATATTAACTATATAATCGTTGCATGCAGATTACTGAGCACTGAAATTAATTGATGCAGATAACAATTTATTACCATCACCTTTAAACTTTATTATCAATACTACGCCACATGAGGGTAAATTTAATATAAAAATAATCTTTTCTTATTTAAAGTTACTTGCTTTTTTTTTTTTTCACCAAACAAGTCATATTCATAAAAGAACAGTAAATATTTTGTTTTTCAGCTGATACATTATAATTCAGTGCAATTGCCTCTGCTAAACACGTAACCTTCAATTTCTTCAACAATCGGCTAATTATACAGTGCACCAGTCACGGGTCTGCCAATATATATATATATATATATATATATATATATATATATATATATATATATATATATATATATATATATATATATATATATATATAAACAAATACAATAGATAGTACAGCGCGTAACTCTGAGAAGATTTCCAATTCAAATATTGTCCTTTGGAAGAAGTGGATATCCTATGTTCAGGAGGCTGCCAAAGTTCCCACAAAGCCAGTTGGTGGACTGGAATAATCTAAAACAAAATAAGTAGGAGGGGGCGCCACATAGTATAATACTGTATTCAACAATACAGATAGGTGTACCGCAAGCCAGAATTTAAATCACCAAGTGGACATAGGCACTCAGGTATTAGAAGTGAATCAGTAAGGATAAAAACACACAGAGGAGGAAATATTTCCAAGACCACCAACACTATACCAATATGCGTACCAGATAAAAGAACTTTAAAGCTTATCTGTAGGTATAGTCGGTCCCTTCATAGATTAGAGTAGCTTTGATTCCCCTTCAGGTTGGTGAAGTGTTATTCTCAACACTTACAGGAGCATGAATAGGCACTTCATATATCCTCAGTGGTAGCCACATTTATATAAAGGAAAAAAGGGGGAAGGCTCTCATAGTGTAATACCATATGGTTACACATTTATTGCAGAGTAAAATACAGATGTACACTTACATTAAAAAATTAAGATATATGCTTATCTGGGTATCTTTGAGCTGGAACAGGACAGCAGGATTCAGTAACTATCACGCTACCACATTGCCAAAGATCCAGATCACTGAGTCCTTAGGAAATAATCCTCAGCCAAGTTCAACACAGAATGCGCTGCCACGCTAAAGTCAGATAATGCAGACACCCGAATAAGTGACTGAATCCCCTACAAGTGCTTCTAAACCTCTTGAAATTGCGAAGCCCTGAAAATGGAGACCCAAATTGTTTGCAGGATGAATTTTTTCCCTTGCCAGGCACAAATAAACAGCTCTCAATTTTTATCCTTACTGATTCACTTCTAATACCTGAGTGCCTATGTCCACTTGGTGATTTAAATTCTGGCTTGCGGTACACCTATCTGTATTGTTGAATACAGTATTATACTATGTGGCGCCCCCTCCTACTTATTTTGTTTATATATATATATATATATATATATATATATATATCCCTCACTAACCACGACTTCACCACTAACAAAATATTTGTCACAAAGCTCCCCTTGCCAGAACACCACACTCACCTTCTCCTCCACTCCATTCCCCCCCCATCCATCCTCAGGTTTTCTTCTCTCCTGTTACAGAGTGCAAGGTCTTCATATTCATCTCTTCCTCACCCCCCTCAACCTGTCCTCTTAATCCCGTTCAATCCCAGCTCTTCTGCTCATATCCCACCACAACAAACGCACCTAGCTCACTTGAACCTGTCCCTCTCCTCCTGCACTTTCCCTTCCGGCTTAACATTTGCTCATCTCTTCTATCCTCAAACACCCATTTCGACCCTACCTCTCTTTTTCCAATAATGTCCCCATTTCTTTTCTCTCCTTTCAAACATGTTTAGCAGTTTCTGAACGCTTTCTCACTCCCATCAACCCTCTGAAATCAGACTTCTGCCCTATACACTCCACCAAGACTACCCTCACTCACAGCTAAATTGAAAGGTCACTTCTTCCTACTTATCCTACCTTGACTTCACTAATGCTCTTGATACAGTAGACCACTCACTTCTCTTGCACACCCTTCACAGCACTGTTTTCTCCTGGCTCCCTTCCTACCTTTGTACTTCCCTCCACTTTCTGTTATGGGCCTCAAGGCACTGTTCTCGGCCCTCTACTTTTCTCTCAGGTAATTAATATACTTCTCAAGCCTCCCTGTTGCACCTTTATGCAGACAACGCTTAAATCTATCCCTCTACCCCTTATCTCCCCCATCCCCAATGGATATCCCAACACTACCTAAAGCTCAAAACATTCAAAACTAAGCTCATCAGTGTCCGTAGTGTCAAAAACCTCCCCCGCAAGTAACCCTCAACATTGACATCAAGCCCTCCCCAGTCCCCTATGCCCTTTGACTTGGTGTCATCCTAGACTTTTCGCCACACATCTAGTCACTAGCACTGTCATCTTGTCACCTCCTTCAAAACATTATACAGAACATGCCCCCCTTTCTTTCTCTGGATACTACCAAAACCCTTATCACTAAAATCTATCCTAAATGCAGTGGTGAGAATTTCCTTAAATATGTGCCTTGTTCCTCTTCGATTACCACCTCCAAGACTTCTACCAAGCAGCTCCCCACTTCTGGAAAACCTTACTCAACCTGACCAGACTCTCCCCCAACTTTTAATAATTCTCTTAAAACCTACCTCTTCACTTTAGCCTATACTATCTCTACCTGATTCTACTGCTTTTGGAAATTACAATTGCAGTCCCAATCTCCACTTTGGAGTCCCACTAGCTCCTTTTGTCTCAGCTTTGCCATTTCCCTCTAGACTGTAAGCTCTCACAAGCAGGGAGGGTCCTCTCTATCCTCTGTCAAACGCCCAAGTACTTGTCCTGTTTTTATGTATGAAATTGTTATACACACTGTACAGGCGCTGCTTAGTTTTGTGGCATTTTACAAATTAACAGTGATGATGAAACATTGGACACAAACTGTAATATTATTATTATTTTGCAAACTGCAATATTATCAAATTACTCAGCCCTGTATAGAGACCATTTCTCATTCACATCAGTCCCTGCCCCACTGGAGCTTACAGTCTAAATTCCCTAACACACAAACGCTAGGGTTAATTTTGTCTGCAGCCAATTACCTAGCAATATGTTCTTGGAGTACAGACTCCAAGAGTCTTTCCCCAAGCTTGCAACTGATAAACAACCTTGCATTGTCACCATTCCCATCTAAAATCTTACCACTGTCTGCAGTGCTCCAACACTCTAAACTCCACCTCTGCCTCTTATTTTCTTTAAAAATAGAGACAGAGAGGCAGCAGTCACTGCAGGCTATGATAAGGGGAAATAGCCAGTAATGTAATAAGTACTGACTGGTAAATACTCAGTGATTCTAATGGAGGGGAAGGGCTAATAGTGGGTGACAAACTGGGTCCTAGACACTGGCAATGAGGAACTGCACAACAGCACTGGGAGAAACTAGCACTGAAGGTTCTGCGTCCTTTTTCCTTGACTTACAAATTATGACCCTATCATAACCAAAGGTAAATAATATATATTGGATGAAAACTGCAATGCAAATTACACTACATGACACCGACTGTTAGAGCTGCATTGGGCTTATAGTTTCAAGACGGCAGAACTAAATTACATGTTCTATACACAATTTAGATTATATATTATTAGATTAGTTGCCTGAAAACTAGTAGAACCACAAGTTGCTTGAGTCTGAATTAAATGATATAACCAGGATGCAAACTGCGATGTAGCTTACATACTAGTACATGTCTGCCCAGCCAGTGACCAGGTATCTCTGTATACACCATCATCGAAACCTGTCACTATCTCACCCCTTTCCTTCTGGCCTCTTCTTTTTCTTCTTCTTCTTCGCCGGTCCATCATCTCCTCCTAAACTACCAGGATCCAGGTAACGCTTCAGATATTCCGTTTTGGAGATCCCATGGAGCTTTCCCCCGGGCGCAGCCATGTTGCTGGTGGCGGAAGTTTACCTGACAAGCACTTCCGGGCTCGCATGGTTAAACAGGAACGGCTAAATCTTCAGTCTAGGTATCTTCAGACGTCACTATGACATCACAGGGTTGCGGTCACATGGTACACACACAGTGTAGGCACCCTGCTGGAATTATATGGTAGTCAATGCAGGAGCTACAGCAGGAAGGGGTAATATAACGGGGAATTAGCGTGTGTGACTCAAACATGTGTGATTGAAGCTGCTCTCTGACATAGGGGGTCATGTGTGATTGAAGCTGTCTCAGGTATAGATGGGCATATGTGATTGAAGCTGCTCTCTGACATAGGGGGGCATGTGTGATTGAAGCTGCTCTCTGACATAGGGGGCATATGTGATTTAAGCTGCTCTTTGGCATAAGGGGAGGCATGTGTGATTGAAGCTGCTCTCTGGCATAGGGGGGCATGTGTGATTGAAGCTGCTCTCTGACATAGGGGGGCATGTGTGATTGAAGCTGCTCTCTGACATAGGGGGGCATGTGTGATTGAAGCTGCTCTCTGACATAGGGGGTCATGTGTGATTGAAGCTGTCTCAGGTATAGATGGGCATATGTGATTGAAGCTGCTCTCTGACATAGGGGGGCATGTGTGATTGAAGCTGCTCTCTGACATAGGGGGCATATGTGATTTAAGCTGCTCTTTGGCATAAGGGGAGGCATGTGTGATTGAAGCTGCTCTCTGGCATAGGGGGGCATATGTGATTGAAGCTGCTCTCTGACATAGGGGGGCATGTGTGATTGAAGCTGCTCTCTGACATAGGGGGCATATGTGATTGAAGCTGCTCTCTGACATAGGGGGGCATGTGTGATTGAAGCTGCTCTCTGACATAGGGGGGCATGTGTGATTGAAGCTGCTCTCTGACATAGGGGGGCATATGTGATTGAAGCTGCTCTCTGACATAGGGGGCATATGTGATTGAAGCTGCTCTCTGGCATAGGGGGGCATATGTGATTAAAGCTGCTCTCTGACATAGGGGGACATGTGTGATTGAAGCTGCTCTCTGACATAGGGGGCATGTGTGATTGAAGCTGCTCTCTGACATAGGGGGCATGTGTGATTGAAGCTGCTCTCTGACGTAGGGGGGCATGTGTGATTGAAGCTGCTCTCTGACGTAGGGGGGCATGTGTGATTGAAGCTGCTCTCTGACGTAGGGGGGCTTGTGTGATTGAAGCTGCTCTCTGACGTAGGGGGGCATGTGTGATTGAAGCTGCTCTCTGGCGTAGGGGGGCATGTGTGATTGAAGCTGCTCTCTGGCGTAGGGGGGCATGTGTGATTGAAGCTACTCTCTGGCATGGGGGGGGCATGTGTGATTGAAGCTGCTCTGTGGCATAGGGGGGCATATGTGAGTAAAGCATGTGGGCAGAGGGGGCATATGAGGGAGAAGCCTCTTCCCCACACAGACCCTCCTCAACCATCAATACCCTGACAACACTCGCCAGCTTTTCTCTGATATTCCCCATGACACGTGCTCATTATCTTTTGCCTCACATGCCCCGCTGCCTCAATGCCTCAATGCCAACACCTCTCTTACTTCAAAATGTAAAGAGGCACCTTTTTTTTTTTTTATTTGAAAGAGTAGAGCCTTACCAGCAAATGAGATAATACAAAGACCGTTATTGCCATACATGTTGTGGTTTTGTTTTTTAAAAATACCGTATCTAGTCACATTTTACTCACATGATATTATCATTACAGGCCATGAGTATAATTGCTTTTGTCACATCACTGTACATAAGATATTTTTATCAATTATCTCACAGAAATAACAATACATCCAGGTTTCTATGCACTTTTTTTAGGTGGCATACTTCAGCCTTCTCACTTATCCATAATTTTTAAATATTGATATTTTTCAGGCATTCATTGCGGAACACCAGGAACCATTGGAGGATAGTCAAGAACAAGAGTGTATACATGACTCCTTACAATGGGTAAAGATGATCCTCAAGGATGGATTACTGAAACAAATTCAAAAACATATATCTGTATTTCCCCATGTATAAGATGCACCTTTTTCCCAAAAATTTGGGGTCCAAAATTGGGTGCTTCTTATACAATGGTAGCGGGGCTCCAGGAAGGGGGGGCAGCGTTACAGTGGCAGCAGCAGGGGGGTAGGCCGCAAACGATTGCAGGGGCTTGCTGCCGGCGGCTGCACACTATGTGCAGGTCCGTTCCGCAGAGACAGGCAGGGAGAGTGTGCTGGCTGACTGCTCTGATTGTGTTTAAAACACAACAAGTTTCCGGACTTACCATCTGTCACTTACGAGGTGCCAGCTGCTTGCAAACAAGGTAGTGGAATTGGTGTTTTGAAAGACAGCTCTTGGACTTGATTTTGGAACTAGCGCTTCCATATATAATTTTCTCTCTGTGTGTGTGTTATATGTCACAAGATCAGGGTACAGACGCCACCTGCTGGGGTAGACGGGACACTTTTCCACACAGCAACCATAAAGAGTCGCAGCAGTCCAATGTTACGGTACAGCTGTTACGAACTGCCGCGCTGTTAAAGCAACAAAATAAATACTGCCCAGTACAGCTCTAACTAATATATTTGACAATCCTTCTCTAAGGGGTATATTTACTAAACTGCTGGTTTGAAAAATAGTTTTCATATATTTAGTAGATTCTACAAAATGACAGCTAGAATCTGATTGGTTGCTATAGGCAACATCTCTTTTTGAAACCCGCAGTTTAGTAAATATATGCCAAAGTATGAAAGGACCCAAGTTTAGTTTAGTTATAAATAGTAGTTTTCTCTTTCTATGTTGGATTCCAGCCTCTTTCCCCAATTAATAAGAGAGAGTGACTGAGTAAATAAACACCCTTTTAAACTATAGTATGCAGGTGCAACTATTTACCTGCTTTCTGACTGCAGATCGGAAGACCCAAAATGGATCTAATGAATAGAGGCCGTCCCTCTTGATTCACTCCAGGGAAGCATTGATGCGGCTTGAGGCCAAAGCTTTCTTTCCAGTACCAACAATTTTCCCTGGATGTTCAAACCCCATAGGTCAGAAACCTGGGACTTGCTATAGTCCATCAATGTTACTGTCACAATTGATATACAAAAAAATATATTTTTTTTATTTGCAAGTCTACTTTTACTTATAGATTGTGCTCTACAGCTACTTTCCCTATTGTCTAACAGTCACCATGTCTGCAAAGGGGACAGGTTCCAGGTCTAAATCTGCCCCAGTTATTTACTTCACATGCTCCAAATATCAGGTTAAATTAACATTTGGATGCCCGATGTGTGGCTTGTTAGGCTGGGACCCAGAGTCCGCACACATCTGGGGTGATGCTGCAGAAGTTTCAGAACAAGCCTGGGTGGAGAACCTAGCTTTATTCGTCCCTGAATTAACACGGCTCACTGCGTGTCTACAAGAGGTAAGTGAGAAAATCCTCAGGGTCTTTTATTATTGATCCCCTAAGGGTAATTTTCAGGGCGTTTCTGAAACGGGTTCAGGAGCCACCTTGGGCCAAAAGTCTGAAGAAATCTGCTCTGGCATTAGCACAACTTTCTTCATCAATAGAGAGATTAATGGGGTCTACTTCAGTTCCGAAACATCACAAGAAACAGTGGTCTAATCAAATTCAATACTTTGGGCCTCTGAATTAGAATTTTCCTCTCAGGAGGAGGAGGTAGGAGATATTACAGGAGAGTGGCTCTAAGGACCTTACAGGTTTGGATAATGACACTTCTAATAGATAGGGCATTGACGACATAGTACTTGCTGTTCATCAAATCCTTAATATTGTGTATACTGTGGACTATATTGTCTTCCATCCTAAGTAAAAGCAAAATTTCTTCTTGGGGTACACTGGAGAGCTAAAGGGACTGTCAGCTTCTCAAAACACTCCTGCCTGTAACAATGCTTGCAGTTTCTCCAATTTCCTTTAAACCTCCTTGAATGCGATATTATTTGAGGTTTACATGTTGCGCTGGAGGAAGAATGTACACTGGGGACCATTTGCATTCCCTCTTATAGCCGGTTTCTCTGCAGACACCGTGAAAGATCTTACAGAACAGTCAAAAACGTAAGTGCCTGAGGGCACATCTATATCTATTCCAATTATGTTATCTGGTAGTTCAGATCCCAACATTTTCACTGGGGAAAATTACTCCTTTCCCTATTTGATTGCAGATGGTGAAATGTACTTGCGGGGACCAGCCTTCCTTTCATAAAGGGTGCGGCGCTCTCCACCCAACACCCCTATGTGTGTACTGCTCAAGTGTTTTCTGTACTTCTGCATATGGGCTGGATGGGGCACTGCAGTGCGTTGGGAATTGCAGTCTCTTCCTCAACATCATTCTTGGCAATGTGCTTAGGGATAGTGCCCTTGTTCTTCTCTTAAAGTGCTTTTTCACTCTTTAAACAATCTGCAGTGTTTATAGCATCTATTTTATCTTTAGGTAATCCTGCATTTAACACTTCAAGAAACATTTTTTTTATAGCACTTTGCATTGAGTACCTGTGCTGGGGGGGAACTTATACTGTATCTGTTGTCAGGGGAGGGCTGGCAAATTTTAGCCCAGGGATCAAGACTTGACCCAGCAGCCCATTAAGAATATTTTAAAGGAAAAAAATGCAGGTGACCCAGCCCAAGGCAGCCCACTGTGGGACTGAATCAGGGGGCAGATGCTCTCCAGCCCAGCCTGCCCCTAATCTGTTGTGCACCTGTGCTTGTTAATAGTGTCTGATTCTGCCAACTGACTCAACATGTACAGTGGCCTAGTGGTTAGCACTTCTGCCTCACATCACTGGGGTCATGAGTTAAATTCCCGACCATGGCCTTATCTGTGTGGAGTTTGTATGTTCTCCCTGTGTTTGCGTGGGTTTCCTCCTACCTCCAAAAAAAAACAACCGTAGGTTAATTGGCTGCTAATAAAATTGACCTTAGTGTGTGTGTGTGTGTGTGTGTTAGGGACTTTAGACTGTAAGCTCCAATGGGGCAGGGACTGATGTGAGTGAGTTCTCTGTACAGCGCTGCGGAATTAGTGGTGCTATATAAATAACTGATGATGAGGATACATCAAATAGTTGTTTCAGCAGGTTTCTTATTATGCCACCTTTCTCATGGAAAGATGTATATTGTAAAAAATGTCATGCCTAACAGTTGGAGATAGATTTTTATCAATGCAACTGAATCTACTGTGCCAGATTTTGAACAGTCGCTCCTCTGACAGTAAGAACCTTGCTGTATCTATCTATCTATCTATAGAATTGAATTGCAATCTGTATAAAAGAGATTACCCTTGACTGTCCTGGTTAGTGTTAGACTGCGATTTCTTGCTTTCGGAGGACCAATAGTACTTTGGTGAAGGTCCATGCTGATGTAAACAGACATAATAGCAGGTAAGTAAACTGGAAATGCTATCTCAGAACAAAGAATCTGGGGAAACAATGATGCTGTACTACCATGCGGAGATAAGCATTCTATAAGTCTATGGATGTGAGAAAATCTCTCTGTATTACATGAAGGAGAGATTGATTCCAGGCGGAAATGTTATGTGCACCCAAACTGCTTTAGCCTTTTTACATCGAGGATAGTTTGCAAATCTCACAGTTACAAAGAAGAACTGCTTAGAATAAAAAAAATAAAAAATAAATGGCATGTCTTTGATTGACAGGGACTAAAGTGATGACTTGCTTTTCCATCAATATCTGTAAATTGCTTGATCCCACTTTTCGTTGCATTTGGGAATATGGGTTCTGGGATTTTACAAAAATATTACTCCTGGGTAGCTTGAAACTATTTTATATCCAGTGTCGATAATGTCCCAAACTCAGGAATCCTGAGTAGCAAGTTTCCAGACCTCTGCCTAGGCAGATACTAACTCACCGCTGGGATTAGGATTTTTTTTGTCCATCTTCCTTTATCCCTAAAAGGACAGTTTAGAAATATTAACCCCAAACTGTCTAGGGTCTTGTCTGCCAGGACAATAACTTTCGGCTGTTTGAAGGATGAAAAAAAAAAATAATATATACCTTCTTGCGCTAACAGGGAAGGATTGTCAGATGATTCTTGGACTGTTGGTCTGCCACCAAAGGCCATAGCCAAATGATTTTTATAGGCGCTACTGTGAAACTCACACTCCTGGTGGAAAGTGTAATTGAATTTAACAATGCTTCACAGAGGAAATAAACTCTTTTCTCTAGAACATCAATATTGCTGATAAACAATCTTAATTACCTCTGTCTTGGACTTCTTAATGCAGAGAGCCCTGAAAGCTGAGGTCTTAATCTCTGTTCCCAAGGAAACATGAAGTGTCTTAAAACATTTTTTTCATCGTCCTATACATTGGAAAGGACTCCTGGAAATTCATGGATTGGGTTGATGTCCATCCAGCTGTTCCCATTGCTTATTGATCAAATCTTTCATGTACCACAAAGACTCTATGCTTCAGTTAATAATCCTCCAAAAAAGAAAAGGAATCTTGTAATGAAGCCTTGCCTGGAATGTCCTGTATCTACATTGCCTTAATAAGGTGTTTAAGTAGTACTTTTATATTAAAAGCTCTGGGCACTTCCCTGATCTCACCTTATTCACTATAAAAGGAGTACTCATATTCCCCTAATGAATATAAAGATCCTGGAGTAGAGGATCCTCCAATATCCACCAGATGCACATAATCTGTGATCTGCCTCTAACCCTAAAGTGCAAACAAATCTGTTACAAAAGATTATCCAGTCCATTATTTTATTTTAATTGCTCAGAAGTTGCCCTCGAGGGCTTATTTATAGTCCTTGCTAGTTCCTTCTCACATGCTCCACAAACATGACTATAATCTTTATTCGTCTTCTGTCCTACAGGTTCATAGGGGTACTAAGAAGAGGACGAATCTTGAGATCGAAACATAGCACCACTAACTAGGTCTTCCCTAAAATTGTTGCTCTTAGACTTGTTTGTGGGGTACATGCAATTTCCATAGTCACTTGCTATGCTGTGTTGCACTGCACTGATGACTGCTATACACAAAACAGGCCTCCACTGCTGTTTGTAATGCACTTTCCATGTCAACACATGCACGGACTGATTCAGAAATGACATAAGGTGCCGTTGATGATGTGGCATGGGTCTGGGTCATGACATCATGCACGGTGTTTGCATAACTTGCCATCTCTGTCCATGCCTAGCATTCCCCCACGTCGCAATACTGTAACCCTCCAGATCAGTCCAGCATGATTTTCAGGTATTCCCAGGCCTCCTTTTTAGTCTTGGCTGATAACTGGGGGGTGTGTAACTCTACAAAGTGTGTGGGTAATGGGACACACACACTGCAGATTCCGATTGGTTCTCCCAGACTCCTTTACAATAGTAAAAGTAGGTAGTCAAGCATTTTAAAAGCACTTCATTTTCACAATCAAATTGAAATGTTTGTTTACCAAAATATGCAAAACTATGTAGTCCAAAATGTAATATCTCACGCACGTATCCAAGACTTCTCCCGTGCCGCTCCCCTCCATTGGAACAAGCTCCCCCGCTCCATCAGAACTTCCCCTAATCTGTCCTCTTTCAAACGAACATTAAAAACCCACCTTTTCCTTAAAGCCTTCCAGTCTCATGCCTAAACTCCCACCGGTCGGCTACCTCTCTATCTCATCCCTTCTCCCCCTTCCTCGACTCAGTCTCCGTTTCTCCCGTCTCTCCGTCTCATCCATGTGTCTGTCTGTCTTCCCCTCCCTTTAGATTGTTCGCTCCTTTGAGCAGGGCTCTCCTACCTTCTGTTTCCATCACTTTTAACTGCGCTCTCCAGCTACTCAGCTCACCTCCTCTCAGTCCCTCTGTCTCCTCTCGCTTCTCTCCGCTCCCCTCAGTGACTCTCAACCTGTCATCCGTGCCCACCCTCTTGGGCCATAGTTACCTGCCTATACTCACTTTTCCCCTCCCTCCCTCTCTTTCATGCTGTGCCTGAGCCCCCAGAGTTATAGTGCTTACTGTTACTTGTACTGTGCGGTTTCACCTTGTACTGTGCCATTGTTTGTCCTTGTACGGCGCTATGGATACTTTGTGGCGCCCTATAAATAAAAATTAATAATAATAATAATAAAAATAATATATTAATTTCCTAACCATGCATATAGGTGCCAAAAATTGTACTGGACCACAGCAAGCAATCACCAAGTATTAATTATCAGTCTAAAGCAAGGTAGAAAATGAAAGAAAGTGTCTGATTGGTTGCTATGGTTTAATGCACATTTTCAAACTATATATAAAGTTATTAAATAAACCTTAATAAGTTTCTTTACAGAATGCAAGGACATGTCAGAGTCAGTGGCAGTTCGTTTCTTGGTTTAAAGAGCTGTCCACTTGGACAATCCATGCACAGTATAGCAAATACTCCCACCTCTTACCTGAATTTGAGAACCAGCTAGAGAGAGTTGTATTGAAGAGTTTGGGCCCTGGCTACACAGAAAGGAGGATTCTCTTTCCCCACTTGTAAATAATCTTTGTGTTATTAAATAGGAGATTGATAAGAACCCTGCACAAATGTCCCCATTTTGGAAGGTGATTCTAAATCTAACAGTCTACCACTATTACAGGTTCATTACAAAAACCAGCTTCAATAAAAGGCAAAACCCCAACTACAATAACAATTTTAGCAGCACCATTGCCAAAATAACCAGTCCTAATCACACTAACAGTAAAGACTCTCCCAGTCATAGCATGTTGCACAAGAGAATATTTGGACAGGGCTCCTGTTTCAAATACAAACATTATAATTTAATAAATGTTAGACAGACATCTTAATAAAAAAAAAAAAAAAAAAAATGTATGAGTACACTCTAGCGCAGCAGTTCCCAAAGTGTGCGCCGAGGCTCCCAGAGGTGCCGCGGCATTGTCACAGGGGTGCTGTGGCCAGGAAAAAAAAAACAAAATAACCAATCCAGCGGCGCCCAGGACCCAGCATCCTCCTCCCTCCTTACTGAATGCCTGGCGTGATGACGTCACGCCCGACATTCAGTGAGAAGCAGCAAGAGAGAGGAGGATGCTGGGTCCCGGGCGACCATTCATGAGTGGGGTTGCTTCTCAGGCAAGGGAGTGGGCTCACTCACAATTTTGCCTAAGAACACAGCCATGAATAAAGAATGGTACCAAAACATCCTCCAATAGCAACTTCTCCCAATAATCAAAGAACAGTTTGGTGATGAACAATGCTTATCCCAGCATAATGGAGCACCTTGCCATAAGGCAAAACTGATAACTTGGGGGATTAAAACATCGAAATTTTGAGTCCATGGCCAGGAAACTCCCCACTTGAGAACTTGTGGTCAATCCTCAAGAGGTGGGTGTACAAACCCCCCCCCCCCCCCCACAAATTCTGACAAACTCCAAGCATTGATTAGGCAAGAATGGACGGCCATCAGTCAGTATGTGGCCCAGAAGTTGATAAACAGCATGCCAGGGCGAGTTGCAGAGGTCTTCGAAAAAAAGGGTCAACACTGCAAATATTGACTCTTTGCATAAACTTAATGCAATTGTCAATAAAAGCCTTTGACACTTATGAAATGCTTTTAAATTTTACTTCAGTATACAAAAGAGTCTAAAAACACTGAAGCCGCAAACTTTGACACAAGTATTGGTTTTCACATTCTCAAAACTTTTGGCCATGACTGTACGTGAAGTAATTATACCTCCCTTACTAAAAGTAGTCCGTTTAGGTCCTAACAGGAGACTCCACCAACAACCATCAATATGCAGCATCAATAACCAATACTTTCAGGGCAAACAAGGTTAATCATTGGATATTATAAACTAAGGGATGTTTGACAATTGATAACTAACACAAAACAAAAATCATACTTCCCTTTAAATCAACAGGGAATTATATGAGTCACTAGTGTTGCTTCACACAAAGAACAGAAAGCTAAAAAGGAGGGTTATCAGTGTTTAGCTTTACCTATAGAAATAAAGCAGAAAGATAAACCATTTTCTTTTTTTGAAGCTCTCCATTCTCCTATTTCCTACATGCATGTTGGTGTAACACTGATGCCCTTCCACTCATCAAAGTATAGAGATTACCTTGTACACACATAAGTTGAAACACACAAGTCAGTAAAGTAAGGATTTTATTTTCTGCTTTTGATTTGTCAAAAATAAATATATAAAAAGAAATACCACCACATGTTTCTTTGTGGCTATGCTTCCATGTTAAACTTAAAATACTGAAAAGATAACACCTCCAACGCTGTGTGATATCCGACAGTGTGGGTCATGTCTGAAACTTCTCCTTTACGTCTCTCAAATGTTTAGAGAAAGCCACCATTAGAAGTGTGCAAAATAGAATTGAAAAGAATAAAAAAAAAACAAAAAAAAAAAAACAAAAAACATTCCCCGAGCACACTACAGTTAAAGAACAATTCTGTGTTAGGATTAGACTGCAAGATATGGGGCTGTGGATGTCTACAGCACCTCTGCTCCATGTGTTTATATGTCAATCTAAAAGCTCAGCTCCAAAAACAGCAGCCATCTTCTTTATCCAGTAACATCTTCCCCAGATGGCACGCCATGCACTACATACATGGAGGTAGTTGCTGGTAACATTGTGATCCACTTCTATAACAAAAGTATAAACGACCCAATGTCTCTATTGGTTTTTTAGGAGACTGTGGTTTGTGTAATTTAAAGTTAACAACCACATTTTGTCGCTTCCTCTTCATAGCCTTCTGTTTTCATGTCATTGAGTCCAAGGTCTTCATTCTGTTCGTATGATCGCTCATACTTCTCTACTGTCATTTCGGGGTCCTGCTCTGGAGCATAAACATTCTATAAAGGAGAAAGATATGCCACTATTAGCATGTATGCACTGACAACTCTTGCTGTATTGGACCTTACCGGACTTCCACTTTAGAACATTTTGGGTTTACCTGGAGGAAGCTGTTCCCCGCTGGATCATCCAGAACAATATGAGCTTTCACCTGTCCCTCTAGGATCTGCACAAAAAGAAAGAATATGTGGAAAGCAGACCATACCCAGTCAAAAGTGTAGCAAGTATTATTATTATTATTACAGTTTAATTATATTGTGCCATAAGGCTTTAGCAGTGCCGTACAGTGGGTGAGACGAAGGGAAAACAAGACAGATAGTGTAATATCACATAATACAAAAAGATAATATAAATTAGACACAATGCAGTTGTCAATTGTAAAATGTGAAGAGTACCATATACAGCAATACAGGGCTAACAGAAACAGATTGCCTGGTAGAGTGCAGACATGGAGGAAGTAAGAAGAAAAGGAGGGACATCATTGGGGCACATGTAGAGGAGGGCAGGGGAAGGGGGCACAGAAGAAGAGAGCTCACAATCTGAAGTGGGGTGCAATTCAATCAAAAGAGGCATAGAAAAGGGGGAGATAATAGGATGGAGAAGGGATTAGTCAGTGAATTTCTCTTTAATTAAGAGGTGGGTTTTAAGGGAAACAGAGTTCAGTTTTAGCCATGTTGACCTTGAGAAAGCATTGCGATATCCAGGAAGAGATGGCAGAGAGGAGGGAAAGGGAGAGATCAGGGGACGAGAGGTAGATTTGGGTGTTGTCGTCATAGAGGTAATGCTGGAGTCTGAAGTGGCTGATGACTTCACCAAGGGAGAATGCGTACAGAGAGAAGAGCAGGGGGCAGATGATTGATCCTTGAGGGACCGCTATCGGAAGCAGGGAGGAGCAGCTGGAGAAGGAGCGGTTGGATAGGTAGGAGGTGAACCAAAGAGGACAGTGTGAAGTTGGCCAATTGAATGAAGGAAGTAGAGTAGGGAGGGTCCATGTTGTCAAAAGCCGTGGAGAGGACGAGGAGGATAAGCAAAGTAAGATGTTATGTATAAGCTTCCCAGGCATAAGTTTCACTATACAATTTGTTTTACCAAGATGACTGTTTTGGGAATCCTGAGCTAGACCTGGACATGAAGTAAGAGGGCAGAGTAAGCCACGTCTTACTTCATATAACCAAAAGAGTCTTAACTTTCTGCAATAAACTTGATTAAAGCATAATGAACATCACCACAATTTGCAAAACGAAAAAAATCACTAAAGAGGCAAAAGATGCATTGCCCCATTGCCATAGCAACCATCAACCTACCCGATCAATTTTCCTGCCAAATTCCTGCAGCTTCTCTGTTCTGTCTGATGTAGAGCTGTCACCAATGGTAAAGGGATTTTTCTGAACCACCTGGAGAATTAACAAAATTGACTTAATGGCTGCAAACTCATTCTACAGAATTGAAAACCAGATATGATCATGCAGAGGAGAATTCTAAAAATCTTTTTTTTTTTTTTTTGCAGTTTATGTTAATAAGTCATTATCATATTAGTTTATGAACGTTGCTACTGTTTATATAGCTTAATCCCACAAATGAAGATGCAGCATCTACTTTTTCTTCTCTTCACATGCTACTACTTCTCCACCTGACCTGACCCTCATTAGCTCATCCCCACCTTAACTTCTGTAACCTCTCCCTCTTCACCGGAAACATTACAACATCATTGAAGCGTAAAGCCAATTACTTCTATTCTGTAATAAAAAAAAATCTAATCCAAATTCTCTCACATTAGAGATCCATCTCTCAACTCTTCAAAAGCTTCATGAGAGGCTACCTCAACTCACATGCTTCCTTTCCTTACACAACCTACTGGGCCTTGTGAGCTTCCAAACACTCCACAGAGCCTAGTTATATGTCTATTTCTGTTGACAACACAACTAGAAAAACCAACACTGCTGAGTCAAGGAGGGCCTAGGGGGCCTTCCCCGACTACGGGCCTAGGGGGCCTTCCCCCACTACAGGCCTAGGGGGCCTTCCCCCACTACAGGCCTAGGGGGCCTTCCCTGACTACAGGCCTAGGGGGCCTTCTCTGACTCAGATTGGATGTGGGGAACAAAGAACAGTTCTGTCTCCCAATCCTATTACATGCATCTAGGAAACCTCTTACTGAACTTGCACATCTCACACAAGTCTACAAAAACTTTACTTCATACACTCAATCTTCTCCATTAACTATTGCAATTTCCTTTCTAATGGCTACTCCCCTCCCCCCCCCCCTCCCCTTAACTATATTTTTACCTCTAGAATCCATTTTGAACACAGCAACTTGACTAATTTTCCCTCAACAATTTATTTACTGTAGATCTACACTATGTTAAGTATATGCTAGCTCGGTGAGATCAGTATCCTTACGGTTTCTTCCCATTCCTGAATAAGCTGCTGCAATTGGTTTCAAACGCTAAATGAAAAGAGTGCTATAGAACATAGGAGACAACGGTAACGCCTGCATACTTAGAACTACCCTAGTGACCTATGTGACCACATGGAGAAAGTCAAACATACAATGGATAAACACACCGAACACAGAAGATAATGATCTTTTAGGATAGCATGTAAGAGGGCACATGGAACAGAAGCAGTATAATCTTTTACCAAGTCTCTGATATCGTTCAAGAGTCCCTCCAGAGTGGTAAACTTGCCCCCTAGAGCTCCCATTCCCAGCTCAAACTCCAGTTCTGGAATGCCGATACTGCAGGTTTCAGACTGCCAAATCAAAATAGCAAAAATTAACATCTTCCAAGTGCTGCAAGTATGACTATAGTGGTGTTAACTGTGCTAAAAGGGACCGTCAATAGACTGTTCATCCATTGGAAAGCAATACACAAAACTACTAGTGCACTAAAGTTTAAAGTAAATACAAATGATGGTAAAATGTTGTAATATAAGTGTAAATATTTTTTTAAACAACTCCCTAAAAGATTTGAAACATTTGAATGTCGGCAGCACTGTGGCACAGGAGGTTAGCATTGTTGTCCCAGCACTGGTGTCCTAGCATTGATTCCATCCAGGCCACGATCTTTGTGGAGTCTGTATATTATCCCTGTGTTTGAGTGGGTTTCCTGTGGGAGCTCCGGTTTCCTCCCACACTCCAAAGACATACATAGCAGGTTAAATGGCTTGCGTGCCTCCATGTGGTAGGGAAATCGTTTAATCTCCCATGTGGCAAGGACTGATAAATTATCAAATATTCTCTGTAAAGCACTGTGTAATTTGAAGGCGCTATAAAAAAAACGGTTAATAAATAAAGTGTGCCGTTTCCAATTACCAACTTTGATATGGTAAGTGCTCTGTGTTTCTATGTACATGCCAATTAAACTCTGATAACATAATACTTACTTTAAGGATATCTCTAGTAAGGTCAGATGGGTCTGTGATGTGAAGAGTAATTTTGGTACCAAGAGGTTCTATAGCCCCTCCTGATTTGACCTGAAATAAAACAGAATTGGTTTCATCCCCGATCTCTTGTATATTTTTAAATAAGGCAAATTAAAAGCTAAAGCTTACCTCATTGGTTCGATGGTTGCAGACGTCGCAGTTTGTTGCCATTATAACAACTTCTTTAAAGTGAGGGATTTCTGGTATTCAGTTAAGGAAACGAACCAGATGTAACCAGTTGTCAATTTATACCTCTGCCTAAAGTACCACCTAGCAAACATCCCCTGAGCCCAACTCGAAATGCTGCTACCACCTAGAATTTAAATTTAAACCAGTGGTGGTTTCCTTCACAAGCGCTGCAAAAATTGCTGGCTGCATATAAATGTTAATGATAATAAAGTGGCTGAGGGATTTTAGGAGTTGGGCGATCATCAAGTTAGCGAAAGTTGGTACCACTGAAAAAACAAACAAACAAACCAAAAGATGGAAATGCTGTTAAAATGAGACTTCTCTTTTGTGAGGTAAAGTGCCTATACAAAACCATCATATCACCCTGTCAAAATAATTACCTTTTGTTTTTTTCCTGCTGTATTTACATATAACCCTCAACATCAAAATGAAAATAATATTTGCAAAAATTCTTAACAATTAATATAATCGAGTTACTAAAATACCTGGTTTGGATAAGTAATCACTCTCTTAGAGTAACCATTGTAAACGTGCTCAGGTACAACCAATGACCAACAGGCCAACTGCCCACCAGCTGACATCGATTATAGTGGTTTTCATTTCTTCAGAATTTCATTACTAATAGTGTACGGTAAGGCAAAGAATTCACCGTGCTTGGAAAGGTGCTTTTTAAACGGCTCAAGGATAAAACTGTAGAAAGGCACAAATTAGGCAAAAAAGCCTCTTCTGTAAAAGTGCCACACTCAGTCTCGTTTGCACTTTGCAAAAAAACACTAAAGATTCCGATGCCATGTGGCAAAAGGTTGGTCAGATGAGACCAAGATAGAACTTTTTGGACTGAACTCCAAGCGCTAGGTTTGGCGCAAACCAAACACAGCACACCACCCAAAACACACCATACCTACTGTGCAGCATGGATGGAGCAGCATGTTGTGGGGGTAATTCTCTTTAGCACAGACTGGGTGATTGGTCAGAACTGCAGGGAAAATGGATGCTGTCAAGTACACCCAGATTCTTGAGAAAAACTTGCAGCCCTCTTCTAGACAGCTGAAGATTGGCAGATAGTTCACCTACCAGCACAACAATGACCCCAAACATACAGCCAAGAAAACAATGCAGTGGCTTAAGGATAGGAAGGTAAAAGTCCCTGACTCGCCAAGTCAAAGCCCTGACCTAAATCCGATAAAAAAAAAAAATCTGTGAATGGACTGAGCAGTCCATAGCCGCTCACCAAGAAATTTGACTTAACTTGAACAATTCTGCAAGGAAGAATGAACAAATACACTATATGGACAAAAGTATTTGGCCACACCTGTTAATTATTGAATTGAGATGTTTCAATCAGACCCGTTGCCATGTATAAAATCAAGCACCTAGCCATGTAGTGTTCATCTGTAAACATTTGCGATACAAAATAGGTCGTTCTGAAGAGCTCAGTGACTTCAAGTGTGGTACTGTGATAGGATGCTACCTTTGCAATAAGACGGTTCTTGACATTTCATCCCTGCTGGATATTCCACGGTCCAACTGTAAGTGATAATAATAGAAAGTGGAAGCATTTAGGAACAACAGCAACGAAATGGAAGACCAATTACTAAAGTGAGGGATTTTAGAGCAGGGTCAACGACTGCAAAGGCGCATGGTGTGTAAAAGTCACCAACGCTCTGCTGATTCCATAACTGAAGAGTTCTGAACTTCCACTGGCATTAATGTAAACACAAATATTGTAAAGTTTGGTGGAGGGGGGAAAATGGTATGGGGCTGTTTTACAAGGTTTGGGCTAGGCCCCTGAACTCCAGGGAAGGGCAATCCTCTTCAGCATACCAAGTCATTTTGGACAATGCTATACTTTCAACTTTGTGGCAACAAAGCAAGGACTATAAAGACATGGCTTAATGAGTTCGGTGTGGAAGAACTTGACTGACCAACACAAAGCCCTGATCTCAACCCCATCAAACACCTTTGGGATGAACTGGAACGGAGATTGCGAGCCAGGCCTTCTCGTCCAATATTAGTGCCTGACCTCATAAATGCTCTACAGAATGAATGGGCACACATTCTTACAGAAACACTCCAACATCTTGTGGAAAGCCTTCCAAGAAGAGTGGAAGCTGTTATCACTGCAAATGGGAGACCAACTCCATATTAAAGTATATGTATTTGAATACAATGTCATTACAGTTCCTGTTGGTGTAATGGTCAAGCGTCTGATTACTTTTGTCCATATAGTGTATTTCACAATCTAAGTGCACAATGCTGGTAGAAACATAACCAAACAGAATGATGGTTGTAATTACAGTAAAATATGGCTCTACAAAGTATTAAATCAGGAGACCGATCACTTCTCCAAGTTTATCATTATGTATTAAGTCTCAGAACTGTTGCCTTTTTTTGTTAGCTGAATGTTGTAAGGTGGAATCTGTAAATAAAACTGGAAAAAGTTTAATTTATTTCAATTTCCATAGTGTAATGAAATTATTATTTATTTATTTTTTATAGTACATGGAAACGTGAATCAATTAACACGAACACTAAAGCCAGCAGTTGAAAAAGTAGGAAGTCAATACTGAAAGGGCAAGTGGATGCCATCCACCACCATAGCGCCCATCACGGCTGGGATACAATTTCCCCACCTCCCCCTATTGCTGGCCCCCAATGTAAGTCACATCCAGCCACTGCCAAAAGTCAGAATAATGTAACTCACAATTTGTGACTACATATATACAGATGGGGGCACAGGTGGCACCCTCGTTCTCCTTCACCAGGCACAGAGTAGCTCAGCCTATGGTGTTCTCCTCAAATCGCTGCCTAGCTCTCAATACACAATTTATGAATTAAGTTCATTATCTTGAAGCAGATATATACACAGTGTCAAGGGAATCTAATCTCCATTCAACCAATGTCAATTGCACTAATCGCAGAAATCTGTCATATTCATGTAATGTTATTTTACTAAACAGACACAAATTAACTCCAAAGGATACGCACCAATTTCATATTGGTGGCTGCAGGAGCATTACATTCTGGACAGTTCGTTGGAAACTGAAGCACCTGTAGGAAAGGAGAATGTAATCGTTTTGTACATTTTAAGAGTACACCAGCCTCGAATAACTTTTAGCTTTGTCCCTCCAACAACTGCTGCCTTTTCCTGCCCCTGAAACCCTCTTCTGTAATGCACCTCCGGAGTCACCACTTTAAACCCTCTATGCACCGTGTCCAGAGAATATACTATAAGTGAGCAGTTTGTGCCAGGTTACAGGTGACTGGAAAAGCTGCAGTAAAATGTGGATTGTCCAATCAGCACATTTCCTATAAACCTAAGTGTACAAATTCTTGTGGCACTGTTGCCTGAAGTGCACAATGAGGGACTTACTGTATGAGTATCTCTGGAATGGCACATGTCTCTGCTAGCAGAAAACATTTATCCCTGGCAATCGGGGGAAACCATGTATAGCCAGGGAGTGATTATAGATCACAAGAGGATGTTGTAGCAGGGTAACTGAAGATGACTTATGTAAAGACTACTTCTGTTAATGCAATGATGGATTAGTACCTATTATCTATAAATGAACTGGCTGAAGTAGATAAAGTATGCCTCACAGTAGAGCATCTTACCTCATCTCTCATGTCTTCTGTACTGACCTCAGGGGTCTCTTCAGAATTCTGCTGGCCATTCAAGCTCTTTCCAACAAGAGAAAAAAATATTCTCAAAAGTACATACAGAATTTCCAATTTACGCTAATAAAATTATGATTTTCCATTTTAATCTTTGTTTAGATAAACTAGAAATGGAGCCACTCACAAATTGTTCATAGCAACACAGATAGTCACTGGCAAAAAATAATGTTGATCTCACCTCTATCCCTAGTAGAGAGTCCTGTTCTTTGCTTCTCCTGTAGTGTGCGACTGTAAGGGCTTCATCTTTCTGGGGGGCAAATGGATTTTCTACAAAACTATTTCCAGAGGGGTCATCTAGGACCTAGAAGAGATTAATTTTGGACATACACCAATAATATATTAGAAGCTGTGACTGATTTTACACAATGTCTGTGCCTAACCCATGCATAAATGCTGATTTAATCAATCTAGAACATTACAGAACTAAAACCACAATGGACACTTCCAGTGGACGTGCATTCTACATTCCAATTATTGCTCCTCCAATTCAGCCATCTCCTTGTAAGTTCTGGAATATATAAGGTCTACCTGCTTCTGGTATGTAAACACACACAGTGAACAAGTAACCCATCTCCCATACACACTTATTCATACCCGTTTACTTCCTAGAAACACAAACCAAGCAAACATTGTCCACTAGACTGCAGTGTAGTGTGCCACAGCCACTGTCTGAAACCCTACTGATGACCCAGAGCAGTTCTCCGACAACTCCCTTCATGTTAATACACTTTGATATGAGCTTTGAATGCCACAATCCTGTTTTATGGAATGTTAACACTGTGGTGAAAGGTGGGGCGGGGGCGAAACAAAAAAATGCTTTCATGTATTGTATCTTATACACTTTATTATTGGCCCACACACAAAGACCAAACATTTAATAGATACATAGGGGAAAAATTCAGTTAGCTGCAAGGTACTGCCGGATATTGTCTCGATGTCCGGCTGCACACCTTGCTGGCTAATACAGTACAGAAATATCTCATAATTTTCCCTCACATGTCTATAGAAAGCAGCTTTGTTTTATCCAAGCATTCTAAAGAAACTTTTTGTCCTGTTAAAAAAAAAAAAAGAAAAGCCCAAAATAACGTTTGTAGCATATATCAAGGAAAAAACAGCTACAGATTCAAATAGTCTTAGTTAAAACTGAAAGACTATGCAGAAGTGATACTCTTTACACTTTGCCCTGTTCTTAGTTAAACATATTGAAAGAGAATCAGCAGGTTGTCACGTTAGGAAGGAGGGCTTCACCGACGTAACAAGTTGACAGTGATTGACAGCTAGACAGATTTGCTTAGCATAAATGCACAGTGTCCATTGGTTGATTCACACACAGGGACAGGCTTAGTGATGTCACAGAAACTCTGACATTAGTTCAAAGGGGACAGACCAATGAATAGAAAGGTTGCAGGAAGTTGGATAAATATGGCTAAAGACACAAAAAACAAAATGTTTGAGTTGCTGTCCCTGTGTATGAATCAACTAAAACACCCAAAGAACAAGCAGTACAAAGTCATACCAGAGATATAAGCATCATTTTATAGCATAATATTAAATTTCCACTTATGTAGTTCTGCCATCATGACAGAATCAAATATGCAAATAAGATGAACATGTAGCGCATGCATACTGTGCTTTGTGCATCAAATAACCACATTCCCATCCTGAATTAAACTAAGGAAGCATCTGTGGTGTGAGTGGAGGTAAATGACATTCACTTTATTTCAGGGGGAAAAAAAAAACAACAACACAGCCAAACAAAAAACACACACTGCTGAATGGCAGAGATCCACACATCATTGACAGTTACCTCTACTCATTCAGACCACGGATGATGTACGGTGTAAAAAAATAAGGCAGCACTGTCTATGCCCCCAATCCTCAACCACCCTCAGCACTAAACTGCCTGGGTTGCTATAGTGAAAACCCACCCGATGCTAGCAAACAAGTACAATATATAACATAATTTAAAATTTAACTTTAATTGAATAAATAAGTACCCAAAACCCTTGTCCACCACTTTACTTAATAAAGACTTTATTTTTTTATGTAATAAAGTATTCCACAATGGGAAAAAAAATAAAATAAAAAAAACCTCAGACACCCACCATGGCAAAGTCAGGATTGACAAGTAGCCAGCATGGAAATCTTTTGTGATTGGCTGGCAGTAGAGTCCCAGTTAATCTCAATCAAAATAATTTAATTTGGGTCGTTATTTATTGGCGTTTTTACCCCCCCCTATTTGGACTACATAAGATTAAGAAAGAAGAAAAAAATATGATGTTATTTCCTATTTGACTAGGATCAAGAAAGATGATTTTATATTTAGAAACCTGGCGAACAAGGATTTGTGGAAGTTGTTATTCAATTAAAGCGGTGTGTATTTATTTCTGATCTTTTTGTATAACATGGAGTCTTAGGAATCTTTCCACTCCAGTGGGCCCAATACTTGTTAATTAAACCAGCCCCCACAGCCACCAATGGTCGTTGTGAATCCCAGGACTTTCAGAGGGCTGGGGTACACTGTATTTTTGCCACACCTCTCCATAGGCAGGGTGGTCATTTTTATTTATTATACAGTGCAGTCTCTGTCCTTTACTCAGCCATGTTTGGGGTTTTTCTGCAACTGACAGACAGCTAGCGCCTCTCAGAACACAGATGCTGGCGATTCATTCATTTAAGAATACTATTCAGTATTGCCGAAACCATCATTCAGTGAGAACTGATTCAATAGCAAACCATGTGGTTATCCATGGTATTGCAAGTAAAACTTATCAATGGTATGTATGGAGACATTGTACTGCATGGACTATGTAATGGCAGCAGAATCGTTACACTTGCTACATCTGTATATTTTTCCAGCTTAGCATACACAACACACACATGATGTTTGAATGTTTCACCGACACTCAAACCAGTCCTAGGAAAATTAACTTACAAACGTGAATGGTGTCTCCCCAGCCTTCATACGCTGAAGTTTTGCAATGAAATCATCAATTTTCTCTGCTAATTGTGCATCTTCAGCCTATAGGAAAAGACATATATTCACCATTATATTGAACGCCTATATCCCCATAATGAAAGATTAAGTAATTTAAGAATAGTGTGAACACTATACAAGACTTAGAACCAATACAGTAATGATCAGTTCTGGGCCACAGCTTGATAACTATACTATTATATTATTTATAATGTATATATCTGGACCCAATGACTTGGCTACTTTGAATTTTGATACTTCAAGTAACACCTATTCTGTAGTAAATATATTGCATCTACAGTACAGTAGGGTATAGATCTTGCCCCCAATAGTGTAGGCGATTTATGAATTTTCAACAGCAAATATGAAGCAAAAACAGTTACTTATGTAATCTACAATTTTTTTTTCTCCTTCAACTTCCCCGCCCCTTCAGTTATTTGCTGTACTAATTATCCCTTTGTTTTTTCCACTACACTAGGTAGGTCGCTGTGTGGAGTTTTTCAGTTCTCCTCCCACAAAATCATACTGATAGTTTAGTGCTCTTTTAAATCAATAAATGTGTTGGTTTTCAGTAGTAATACAACAGTATAGTGTTTTAATATGTTTACTGTAATTTATTTACATTATAAGGCTTTTTAGCCCACCATACCCAAATCTTACTGGGTGTTCTGTATAAATAGCTGTATACCAGACTCTTCAGACTGCAGTCTAGTATACACTAGATCCTTACCCGGCGGAGGGGCTGTTCCTGCTGCAGACCCACAACAGTTCTTTCAAGGATTCCTTCAATTGTAGTGTGGGCTAGTAGAGAACAGAGATATGTTAAATCATTACATGCATCTTCTGCACTATACAATAATGGCGATTAGCTATATATGCATAATGGCGATTAGCTATATACGCACCTCCTTTCTGCGTACAAGCAGGGATCTCAAAATCAATCTCAGGGATATGGGTTGTTGCATAGTCTGTTTTCACCACCTCACGGTTCACATCCTGAACAGAAGAAACATTAGACTGTGTATATAGAAATCTGTGGATTTGGGGCAGAGTGACTAACTTCTATACATACTTATATCCACAACTTCTCTTCTGCATGTGCTAGACCAAACATTTCACAGACATCATTGGGGGAGATTCTATCCGGGGGAGATGCCCTTTGTGCATTGCTGGATATTACGGTAAGGAATCTTCGCTCATTTTTCTGGGCACCTCTACGAGGAGCAAGGAAAATGAGAGAAGATTTCAGCCTGAACCTCATGTCAATGTGTCTCCACAGACTGTTCCAGAGACACATCATGCTGAATAGAATCTCCCTTATTGTGCACAAACTCATCAACAATATTCAGGCAAACAAGGGAACCTGCTTTTCTCTTTGAGGCCACTCTGCCCAGAGAGCCACAATAAATGTGCTTGCTCACCACTCTCTCATTCTCAAGGGCAGCGTTTGTCAGCTTTGGTCACTAAGTACCCTCAACAGGACACATTTTGAGGATGGCCTTGTGGGAAAGTGGGACCAAATGAAATACATTAACGTATGCAGATTCCTCAAAACATGATCTGTTGATGGTAGCCGAGTAGGGAATTTGGGAATCCAAACCCCACAGGGATTATATGCTCTTCCTCAGGCCAAACACATTAAAACAGTTTTCCACATTCAGAAGATGCCCTCCTGAAATTGTTACTAAACACATAGTTCTATTTTTTTTTAGCAATAGAAAGTAGTTTATGTAGATTGTATACAAGGGCAAGGAATGTAAACAGTGCTTGGCTGGGATAAAGGCAAAAAACAAAAACATACAATGACATCAGAAAGATATAACAAAGAAAACCAATAAGAGTTGTATGATGGTGAAAAACAGTTTAAGTCAAACCTGGAAATATGTATCCAAAAATTAGGAGCCAGCAATTTTGTTATTAAACATGTGGAAGTCCCACAGAAATTTTTTAATCACTATGGAAACTAGGATTTGTCCAGGAGTGGTTTAACTTTTTTTTTTTCCTTTTTCCACTTCCCCCCAGAAATCTTGCATTAGGCTATAACTCACAACCTATCACAATGGTTTTAACATTCTGCATGGATTGTGTTGCCCCACAGCTCCTCACCCTCTTGTTTCTGACACTGAGCGAATAGCGGACACCTTGCTCCATGATCCGCCCAGCAGACTGGATCTCTGTGTTGCACCAGCCACATGAATCGCATGTGAATGAACTGACAATTATTTCCTTGAAGAAAGGCACTTTGGTAAGCAGTATTCGTGTCATCCCCTGCATAGAAAGAGTAATCAGATACAATGTCTCAAACAAGCTATGCCTTCAGCATGTTCACATATATCACAAGCCTAGTTGTGCTATTGAGAGGTTTAAGATTTTAAATAACAAAATGTTCCTACATACACTGTGATATGCCTGTGCATCAATAGTATATGGGACTGTAAAATTTGTTCTGGTATGGAACTATATATACACACATACCTCCCAATAGTCCCAAACTGTAATGACAAAGGGATGTGATCTTAGAAGGGCATGTGCCAATGTTTCATCTTAGGTAGTGTACTGTATGTTTTGCATATGATAGATATTCAGTTATATAATAATACACCTAACAATTGAATATTTCTTGCCATACACAGATTATATTACTTTTGCACAATCCATTCCTACACACACACAACACACTAAAGACATTATTTTTCAAGCATGGCTTGTTTAAAATCACAACTTTTCTGCAATTTTGCTGGAGGTAACAATATTAAAAATCTATGCTTGATAAATTATGCCCTAAGGCTTCATGTCCACTGGTGGCTTTAAGTGCATTTTACAAGTATTTCTAACGCTTAATATAAACAGGTCAGACACTGGAAACCGTTGCTTCTAGGTATCAAACACATTGGTATTTTTCTTATTCCATCTTTGTATTTAATGCACTTAAATGCATCAGGAGTCCTCCTGTGAGCTCTAACAAGTTAATAAAATGCAAGTAAAACCGCATAGCAAATTATGTTTCTACTAGCATTAAGAATGCAAGAAAAAGGGTCAATGGCCAAAATGTAAGCCCTTTTCTGAAAAGCAACACTACAGTCGTCTTTATTTGCCATTCAGCAAGGGACACATTGTGGGAGAAAGTTGTCAAATATAAATTTTGCATCTTTAATGCCCAGACTTTAAACAGTATGTGGTCAAATAAATCAGCGATTGAGTCTATTTAAACTAATTATATAAACAATTCTCCTAACATCCTGATACAAGAGAAGATGGTACAATCTACAAGTATCCAAATGATATGTATCTATTGTTTGTGGAATAAATTCAACCACTTTAACAGCCTAGATTGTACTTATTAGTAGTAACAGAACCTATACTACCAGGTACCCCCCAGAGAAGCTGGGGGGTACCTGGTGGTAGTATAAGTTCTGTTACTACTAATAATATAATATATGTCCTGCTGCCCCCGGTAAGGTCTCACATTCTGGTAGCAGTTCATGCACAGGGACTCGATCTCTGCCGGCTGCTGCTCCTCATCATCCGCGCTGATCTCCCGGAACACCGAGGCGGGTGCACCGGCACCGGCGTGTATCACCGACATACCGACTAGCTCATCATACAGCAGCCACACAGTCACTGACACACCGCTTCCTCCGGCACCATGTGCTTCCCTTTCACCCGGAACTAACTGTCAGTAAAACGTGGTTGTCAAACACGCCCATTATTAAAGCGGTGCCGTTCTCCTCAATATCATCATTGTCATCATAGTCGTCTCGTTTTCGGATAGAAGCAAAGTTTAATATTGTTTTTGTTGTTTCAGTCTTGGGGTAAATGTAATGGGAACTGTGTCATATGCGAAACAGGAGCCGGAACATATTGGATCACAGGGGACCTACTGAAAGGATTGACAGCTCCAGTCTGCTAAAAGAAATGCCAGTGACTGCTATGATAGAAAATTACAATTGTATGTATATTTTAAAAAAATCTTATACTTGTGAATTCTATCTACCACACACTTATTGCTAAGATACTTTGTCATGTTTTACATGTGGAATGACAGACGATTACTATGAAATGACAGCTGTTTTATACACCATAGCAATGTACAAATATCAATAGAAAGTTGCATTTCTCTCATAAAACAGCCTTATTGCTACCAGATCCCCTAATCCCAAACACTAAATCCTTTGTATATGCGCTCCCCAATAACAGTACCCCACTACAGCAGTGTCGTAATGTGAATGACGGATGATTACTATGGAATGACAGCTGTTTTATATACCATGTCAATGTAGAAATATTAGTAAAAACTTGAATTTCTCTCATAAAACACCCTTATTTCTCCAAAATCCCTTAATCCCACACACTACATCCTTTGAATATGTGCTGCCCAATAACTGTACCCCACTACACCAGTGTCATAATGTGGAATGACGGATGATTACTATGGAATGACAGCTGTTTTATACGCCATGTCAATATAGAAACATCAGTAAAAAGTTGCATTTGCTCATAAAAACACCCTTATTTTTCCCAGACAATTTCATACCAATCCTCCATCATTCCACATTATGACACTGGTGTAGTGGGGTACAGTTATTGGGGAGCGCATATGCAAAGGATTGGGAGTAGGGGATCTTGGAGAAATAAGGATGTTTTCCATGATAGAACAGCATTATTTTTTACATTTGTGCATTGACATGGTGTATATAATAGCTGTCATTCCATAGTAATTATCCAACATTCCATGTCATTCCAAATGTCAAACATGACAAAGTATTTTAGCAATAAGTATGTGGAAGATATAATTCAGAAGTATAAGATTTTTTTTTTTTTTTAAATATACATAAAATTTCAATTGATATCATAGTAGTCAACTGGCATTCCTTTTAGCAGACTGGAGCTGTCATTCCTTTTAGTATGTTCCGATCACAGCGCCTCCTGCTACCGGTTACCGATATAGGTCTGTATGTGAACACTCGAGGGACAGGACTATTTCAGGGGACAGGGGAAATGCAGGGAACAGGGCAGCAATGATGTAAATTGTGATTTTGCTGTGCTGACGCCATCTTGTTGCCTTATAGCCATTTTATTCTTTTATAGCTCAAAGACAGCTTAGATACAGCTAGTTTGTAGGAGATATTCATTGTTTGCAAGAAACTATGCCATTGACATTGGATATAGCAGACAGGAGATAAACCAACCCCCCCTGGGAAGAATTCCTGTGTGAAAATGAGAATGTAGCAATATCTGAGTAAAGGAAGCATGAGTGGTTAAAACCTTTTGGGACAAGGTTTCTGTAATACGTGATTTTGTGCTATATAGATATGGACTTGTAACTAATAAATCAGAGCTAATTGTACACACAGAACTTGCAGTGTTTTTTATTCTCTCCGGCTGATGAGCTCAGAAACTGATAAATTCACACAGGTGAATAATCTGATTTAGATTTGACAGCATTGGAGGTCCAGGACTGCTGACCTA